>NC_051068.1:125375562-126069092 GCF_004664715.2 Peromyscus leucopus | reverse complement strand
TTTTTTTTTTTGTTAGTTTGCTTGATTGGTTTTTGGTCACATGTAACCCAGGCTGTCCTCAAGCTTCTTATAGCCAAGGATTACTCTAAACTTCTGATCCTCTTGCTTACACCCCTGGAATGCTGGGACGGCAGATGTGTACCATGCCCTATTCTGAGGAGAGAACTCAGGCTCTCATGCTTGCAAGGCAAACCTTTACCAATTGAGCCATGCCCACAGCTCCCAGATGCTACCATTTCCACAACCCCCTCTTTGCTTGCCTTATTCCTTCTTTTGTCTAGAAAGTGACTGCTAAAGCCCCAGTGTTTTCCAGGCTAAGGGATCAGCAGTATGGATCCAGTTTTGGTCCTCACAGTGTGAGCAGGTCATTTCAGCCAAGCATGATGAGTTTTGTATAAAAAAAAAAAGAAAGAAAGAAAGACCAGGGGCCCTGCTGAAGGAATAGACAGCTAGAGAGTGAGTGCATGTCATTAGCTTTTTCTGCTTAAATGTGAAGTGCTCTGATCTCAGAGAATAAGTCAGGATTTCTTTAAAACCCACGCTAGTCTATTCATAATGCTGTTTCTGCTATGAATAATAACTTCTCCAAAGCCCAGTGATTCTGGGTCTGCATCCAACCGTTGTTAATCTTCCAAGCAGGTGGCTGAAACCCTGGTAGAACAAGAAATAAAATAAAATGAGGGACATATGTATATCAATATCCTCCAGTGATGGAAGGCAGGAATAATTACCATCAGCCTCATTCCCTACCCTTCTTTCTTTGCAAAGTTCCCATGCTGAGATTTGCTGGCCAGTGTTTGTTCCTTTTTGTGAAATCTGTCTCAGGCTAGACTGGAAACTTGATATAGCAGGTGAAGCATTCAGGCCCATGATGAATCAGGGCCAGACACAAATAGAGGGCTGAGTACTCAAAGGCTTCACAGAGAGACAGTCAAGGTGGTTCTGCGCTTGGATCTGCTGCCTTCGCTTTCTGGAGCCAGAATCCAAAGGTGGCAGCTGCCGCAAAGCTGCATAAATAAAGGAAGCAAGGGCCTAGCGTTCCTATGGGAACGTGCCATGGCTCCGATTACCAGGTCCCCAGATACCACTTCCTTTCAGATCTGGATCTCACATTAAGAGACAGTGAGAGGTACACTTCCTGAGAGGTGGCTGGGGGATATCTGTAGTAAGAGATTCACAACTTCCCCTCCACAGTGTACAGATGCATCCTGAGGGCATTTTGTCTTAATGAATTGCATGACAGAATCGGTCTTTTCCCAAATGGTCCAATAATGTGAGAGGTACTTATCTCAGAGGCTGAACTGTGTGTGCCTAAGTATAATCACTAAGGAAGAAATCCCAGTACAGCACTGTTCACATCCTTCTGGGACACTCATGACTCAAGTCTGGACTAAAGTTGGTGACTGCCACAGATTCGAGCCAATGGTCACCTTGCCTAAGTGCCTGGCTTTGGGAGAGAGTTTAAGACCAGATTCAGATGTGTAAAATACAAGCATGTCCCTGCAAAGATTCCAGAGGCCTGTGTCCAGAAGCTCTGATGTCTGCCTTCCAGACTGAAAACTGAAGACCCAGATGACTAAGAACCCCAGGCCTCCCCACAACCCACCACAAGGCATGCTGTAGCCTAGCAGCCAATGAACAGTGAATGGAAACACACTGAAGTATCCCTCTTGTCTCACTGTTACCAGCCAGGTGACCTCAGGCACATGGCATGATCTGTCATCACTGCAGCTCCCTTATAGGAAAAAAAATAATGAGTACAACACCACACTCCACTTCTGCTGGGAAAACTAAGAAATACCATGTGAAATCAATATTATGATTCCAAAATGCCTCGCAGACATGATCCTACTTGAAATGTTTGTGAATCCTGTGGATGTACAAAGGTGTGGAGTTCTGCATGTGATTTCTGTGGTTTTCTGCATTCCCTACACCATATATTCACACAGCACAATCCCACAAGGCACAGTTCATTGCAAAGGCCTGAACAAGGTGTGCCTGCTGCATTCAACCAATACGTGTGCGTGGATGCCTCTCACTAACAGCAGCCTTGTGGCCAGTCACACTATGGTCGGCCACACACAACTGTGTAGTTTTTGTTTCCTAAGCCTCTAGTGATGTCCTATACATGAGAATTCTTTAAATACACAGTAAATATTATTTTTTCAGGGAGTCCATGGAGTGCTTTGAGACTGATCCCCGCCTGCTTGTGCTATCTCAGACAGCATAAAGACAGAAGCCTCTGCAGATCTGCTTGAGTAAAGGGGCCCTGGCTCTTTCACTGACAGAAGACCTTCTGGTCCTCACACCAAGGACTCCACCTTGCCTTGAGGTCTGACTGGCTTTGCTGGGTTTGGGTCAACCTGGTACTTCCTCTCAGACCTTATGGTAGCTTGAATGAAAATGGTCCCATAAGCACATAGGGATTGACACTATTAGGAGGTGTGGCTTTGCTGGAATAGGTGTGGCTTTGTTCCAGGAAATAGGTTACTGGGGACAGGCTTTGAGGACTCAGAAGCTCAAGCCAGGTCTATAGCTCACAGATCTCTTCCTGCTGCCTGCTGATCCAGATGTAGAACTCTCAGCTCCTTCTCCAGCACCATGTCTGCCTGCATGCTCCCATTCTTCCCACCATGACGATAATGGACTAAATGTCTGAACTGTAAGTCAGCCCCAATGAAATGTTTTTTTGTATAAGAGTTTCCATAGTCATGGTGTCTTTTCTCAGCGATAGAAACCCTAAGACAGACCTCCACACAATCTTTTCTTTTTCAAAAATAATGCAAAAAAGTCCATTAGCTAACAACCACAAAATATCCTTTGGAATGAAGCTCATAAAAGATCTTCCATTTTTCTTACTTCTGATCCTCTGACTATTCCTTAATTTATTCACTTATTTGGTAAAAAATAATTTTTCAAGGGCTTATAATTCTAGACTGCACATGTAACATCAAATATATCAATGGTTGAGTCCCCCATGAAGATTTAATTCTAGTGTGGAATGAAGTGACATAATCTTTTAATAAATTACTTCGGCCCTAGATGCAGCTACATTGGTAGAGAGAGTACTTATCATACACAATGCCCTGGGTTTGATTCCTAACACCAGGATCCCCAGCCTGGCATGTATGACCATAATCTAGGTGTGTTGGTACAAGGCTGTAATCCCAACACTAGGAAGTAGAGGCAGGAGGACCAGGAATTTAGGTCATCCTCATCTACATAAGGAGTTAGGAGCCAGTCTGAAATACTTGAGACCTTGTCTCAGAAACAGAAGAAAAAATTGACAAATGAATGAACTGTGTAATATTCTATGACAGTGGTTGGGTAGGAGAGTATGGAAAGAAATGTGGCTTGTGATTATAGGTAGAGTGGCTGGAAGGACTCACCCTGAAGATAGCTGGTGTTCACTGAGCACCTACTGTGTGTTATGCTGGTGCTCACTGAGCACCTACTGTGCATTATGCTGGTGTTTACTGAGCACCTACTGTGTGTTCTTCTAAGTTTGTTACACCTAGATCATTGAGTATAATCCTCACAGAGACAGGCCATCTCATTGTTCTTGTGCTGTGGTGGAGAAAAATGAGGCCTAGGAAGACATGCCATAGACAGTAGATATGCTGGAACTGAAAACCCAGCTCAGTCTGACTTGACATCTTATTCCTGACCTACTGCTTGACCCACACAGAAATTCTGCCGAGAGAGGAGCCTGGAGAAAAGACCAGAAGCTCAGTCCAACCAAAGTTATTCTGTAAGCATGTGAGCTCCGTGCCAGGCTCCAAATGCTGAGGATGCACGGGTAGCTAACAAACTGCAGCTCCTGCTCTAAAGGTGTCGACTTTCTGGTGTGCCTCCTGTCAGGGCTTTGTACAGAGCAGTACAAAAGTGGCCATCAAGATCTACCTGTGCAGAGGCCAATCAGCACTTCTTACCAAATCTAATCATGTTCCTGCCAACACAGAAGGTCAGAGCAGCAGTGGGGGCTGCAAGAAGTGTCAAGCCCTGGGCTGCCCAGGATTCAAAGAGATGTCACAGCACGTCACACCAGAGGGGGTTATCAGGCCCACATAACTCCAGGAGGACATCAGGAGAACAGGGTACCCTGGCAACGGCATGCCACTCCGTCATTCAGCGCCTGACAGTGCAGAATGCACAGAGGAGAGAGGAAAGCTTTGGTAGTGTACAGTCAGGCAAACGGTCCCGGTGGTTTGGTGTACATTCACTTAAAACAAAAACAAAAACACACATTGCTTGTAATTTTTAACCTCCCTTAGGGTGTTTCAAATGATTTGTGAAGATCAATGTTCTGCCTGTTCAAAGAGTTTAGGGAGTTTCAAACCCTTCCCGTTCAGACTGGCCTGTCATAAAGAACAAAGGAACATGGAATTTCTTGCAGAGATCAGAATTCACACAACAGAAACCAGGGATCTAAACTCAACAGAGATGTGCTTTTAACTTCCCTCTGCCCAGAAGGAGAGGGATGCCCACTCCATGCATGACTAACCACTTGCTGATTTTGTCTTCCATTGATGAAGTTGGTTTTGTGATTTTTATTTATATAACCACCCATGGTCTAAAGAAATGGCTGACAACTTGGGTTCAGATAGGCCTGAGTTCAAGTTCAAGGTCTGTCACTCATGAGCTGTGAGACCCAGGAAAACACTGGCTTCCTCACGTGTTGAGCTGTGGTGGCTTGTGCTCATTGCCAGCTTGACTGGACACGTCACCTTGACTGTGTGTGTCTGAGAGATTATCTTCAGGAAGATTTTTAACTGAGTAGGGAAAACCCATCCAGACATTTTGTGGTAGAGGTAGCACCATTTCATGGATGAAGGTCCTACACTGAATAATAAAAGAAAATAGAATTCTCTTTTCTTTCTTTGATAATCTACCCAGGTATGATCTACCCAGAAGTCTTACATTCCCACTGCCTCACTGAGAGCTACTTTCTCCACCATGCCACCTTTGTATGATGGATGGCATCCTCAATCCATGAGATACAATAACCCTAATGCTGCTCATATCAGGTCTTCTGTTATAGTAACAAGAAAAGTAGCCCCAGGCTGAAGATGAAAACCAAGCTCTCATCAAAGGCTTTCAGTGAGACTCATGTGATGATGTGACCTGTTTATACCTAATGTAAACACTAAATAATGCACAGCAGCCGTGTGTCTCTCTTGTCTTTCCATGGCCACCTGCACTTTAGCCCTTAACACTTCTGCCCCATGAGAAGCAATGACAATGATAGGTGAGTGAAGTCTCTTCTTTCGTGGAGACAGTGCTGGCTGGCCACAATGGGGGCCAGTTCAGGGGGACAGCAAATGCAGATGGGATTTATAGCTGCTCTAAGGGAGAGACTGGTGAACTTAAAGCCATGGGCGAAGTCCATCCTGCTCTCTGGGTACTGTATTACTGGAACATGCCAATGTCTTTGTCACCTTGTGGTCTGTGTTCATTTTTATACTCTAGCACCAATAACTGGGACACAAACCATGCTGTTTAGAACCTAACATAGCCCCTTCCTGGTTCTTCACAGACAGAAGTTCACTGTTCTCAAAGAACTAAAGTTTACTCAAGTCATATGGCCCTGAAACTGCAGAGATAAGAAAATCAGAATCTGATGAGAAACTGTGAGGACTAACTTCACATCCATGAGTTTACTTCATCCAATTCTGGTACCATTTAGGCACCAGACAAACAAAGACTACAGAGGGACTTTTCCCTGTGAGGAAGCCACACAACCCAGCAGAGACAGGTGAACATGACCATTGGCCTCTGGGTAGCTCTATCCTGTGAGATCAAATAGGAGGGCTGGACTGAGGCCACCATGCCACCTTCTTTTTCAATGGTCCAGTCCATCACAGAAGAGCTGAAGCCTTTCTTTGTCCTTAGCTCCACTTTCCTATCATTTCCACAGTGGTGATGAAGATGCCATAATGTAGATTCCTCTGCCAATAACATTCAAAAAGGAATGGGCTGAGCAACGGAAGGGACAATACCCTATGCATGGATTACCACACTGCTGGGTCTTTTAATTACAGTAAAACAGCTTTATATGTGATGGCTAAAGAAACTGGAGTTTGTCCAATGACCACAAGCTTTATTAGAAAGAATCAGAAGTAACTAAAGATAGACACAAGCAAAGTTATGAAGAAGGAACCACCATTCATTCACTTATTCATTAATTAACTCATACTTACCGAATGTCTTGTATCAGAAAAACAGCTTAGTTAGTGCAGAGAATCTTACTCAGGTACCTACAGAAAGGTATACACACACTTGCCTTCATACACCTTAACTGCTCAGCAGAGGAATCCAACCATCTTCGGTTGTGCTCCATTAAACACAGACCGTGAACTGAGTGGGGGGTATGTGCTGTAACCCCAGCATTCAGGAAGGTAAGACAAGAGTGTCACAAGGTCTAATCCAGCCTAGAGTACATTTGTCTAAAAAGAAAACAGGCAAAATGGATCTGGGTATAAGCTGCTTTCTGTGTAGTGTAATCTAAGATGTATAGGAAGGAAAGAGAATATGAGATGCACTGAAGATTGACTCACTGCTGTAGCTGACCAGTGCGGAGATTGTCCTCTTGAATTTCTCTGGAAAAATGTGTCCAAGAGACTTCCCCAAAAGTCCAAGAACTGTGAGTTAAGTACACAGGTCACTGGAGAGTGTGAGAAGCAGCACCAGTTGGTGTGTGTGGGGAGAGAGAGAGAGAGAGAGAGAGAGAGAGAGAGAGAGAGAGAGAGAGAGAGAGAGAGATCCACAGGCACACATAGGCCCTTAGCTCCTTGTAACTCTCTCTTCTCTTCCCTTCCCTTCCATTCTTGAGTGGTTTGATCCAGAAGCCACGGGATGGGGTTGGACTAGGTCAGCTTCCTCAGTAGCAGAGGAGGAAGGTGACATTCTAAGAAGATTATTGGAGTGACCACAAGGATTGTATGAGAGGTGGTGGCCACTGCCTGGCACAGATCTGACAGAGTTCCCATAGGACACTGGGGCTTCTCAGCCATGATACTGGATCCCAGGTGTAGTGAGCAAGGCATCTCTATGGGAAAGAAAGCTGACATGGAAGTCAGAGCCAGACAGTGGGCAGGGCATCCATGAGATGGGCAGTAGGAGCAGTAGCCACACACAGGGTCAGAGCCCAAGAAGAAGATCAGGATGGACATGCAGGATGATGGACAGTGGTGGGTCTACATGGGATGAGAAGAACATCTGCACAGCAACATGTACCATGTGGGGACTTTGGGACCCGAGTGTGGGGAAGAGGGTTCTGTGAAGGCAGATGCAAAGAGCTGGCATGCAGGCTAAGTGAGAATGGCATTGCAGTGCCTAGGGGCACAGATCAGTGTTGGGGTCTGAGGAGAGTGAGGAGGAAACCACTTAGTGCAGGGGAGGCCAGCTGGTGGACACCAGATCATGAGAGCAAGGAAAGCATCTCCATGAGTGTGGGGAGGAAATGGAGAGGGGACTTGCAACCCCCTGTGTGGTGTGCCAAGGAGTAGAAGGGGGCATGTACTCAGGAGCATCGATCAGTCTACATATGCTGTTGGCAGCCAGGTTTCTTCCTGTGAAAGAACAGATAAATGTCAGAAAGAAGAAAACTGGAATGGATGTGGGGTGTTAGATGCAAGTGGAAGTGGATATGTCAGCTCTGACTCAACAAGAAAGACACATTCCAAACACCTCCACACAGGTGTGTTCACTCTCACTGCCCCTAGAAGTGCCTGCCAAGAAGAGGGTTGGAAACTTATCCCTTCCTCCACGTGGAGCCAACACCAGGAACCTGCCTTCTAAAGTCTGCCCCTGGAAGGAAACAAGGGCTTGGAGAAAGAGGAGGGACCAATGCTGTACACTTATTCTTGTTTGTTGATGAACATCTGATTGACAACTTGCTGTTAACATTGTTCAGGGGGGAAAGCAGCTAAACTGTTACTGCAGCCTTTCATGCAGCCTTGCCTTGTGTTTGAGATTGCATAACATTAAATATTCCTTCAAATAGAATGCCTAGGTTCTTCCACACACACTTACCCTGCCCTACCCACAGATGACTATACTTCCACACCCCAAACTCTCTGTCCTTTCCATCTCGGTAGGAAGGGCACACGTCAGGGTACCTCCCCCTGCACTGGAGTTTGGCTGGATGTGCCCACATTTCCCTCCCTAGCTGTCACAGGCCACATCCAACACATCCATGTCTGTATCTACAGGATGCAGCCAGCCCCAACATTGTGCTTTGGTTGGTGTTAACCAAGAGAGAGAAGAAGGGAGTGGGTGGGGTGGGGAGGGAAGGAGAGGAAGAGAGAAAGACAGAGACAGAGACAAATAGGATGAAGCAGAAATAGCAAGAGGTTTGGATGTTACCTGGCTGAGTCTGAATTGATATTGTGTAACCAGAACATGAGTTACTCCCTCTCAGACTCAATTTCCTCAATGTAAAATGGATTGTTAGGTCAATTTTGAGCTGTCTTTAAGGCATCTGGCAGTGTTTGACACATAACCATAATCCAACAATGTCAGTTGACTTTTCTACTTAAGAATCAAACCCACCACAGATGGCTAGGAGTTGGGCATCACAGGCCATGTTTCTGACTTCCCTATAACACTGATACCCAAATCTGGAGGAATATGGGAGTTCACCTCACCTCTCAAGACCTCAGTTCCCTTCTTGGTAAAAGAAAAAAAGTGCTGGAAAAAATGGGGCAGGGAGGAGTTGGCTTTTGATTGCTGTGCTACCAAGATCTCTGAGGTATGCAATATAATTTTCCCTTTCCTTTTTTAAATGACAGTGAGTGCAGAGCAGGGGGAGGCTTTTGCTAAATTTCAAAGACATTTCTCATTTTTAGCAGTCAAGGCCTGCCCTGACCATGTTTTATCTCTAACTCACTCGTACCTGATCATATTTTGAGATAAACTGAGAGGTGGTGTGTGGGGGTGGCGTCACTGTTGAGCACATTGGTGATTCAGTAGCTGTCAAGGATTTAGCACATACTTTAAGCACTTTCCTTATTCATATTTCTTTGGCTAATTACTTTTTTCTTTAAAAATGGAGGAACTGAGTGGGACCTTGGACATTTGCCTAATGGCTCAAACAAAGCCCTGACCTGGTTGGTGGCCAAGCCTTTCTAGACTGGGATTTTTGCTACTGAAACAGAACTAATGGGTTTGATTTTCCTGCAAGAGATATTTTGCACTGATCATTGGTTCCATAAATACTTAGGCTATTGCCCATTCTATGTAACAGCAGCAATAAATTTCTTTTAATTTAGGACATTCTCAAATACAGAATATTGACAAACACAAAACAATGCTTTGAAAACAGCCAGGATAAAGTCTTGATAAATAAATACTATTGAACTTAATGGATAAATTAACTAGTAAAAGTATAATTAGACTGTTTCAAAGTTAGGCAAAGGTGTTTGCAATTCTGATAGAAATGCTGTCTTACCCTTTGCTCGGTAGGAAATATGGTCTGCATGAAAAGACACCACAGAGCAGAGCAAGGCATTTATCCCTTATGGCAGATCCATTTTAAATAGAACTATTTGTTTCCAACTAAATGCCAAAAGGTTCAGCCAACCCACACTCACAGCCTTTTCCATGGCAAGCACTGACTTCATAGTGTAAACACCTTCATTAGCATTTCAGCTGCCCGTTTCTCCGCCTCTTCTTTGAATCAGTTTTTCAGGTTGGTGTCAACCAACTAAAATTCTGATAGAATTTATCTGTGTGGGCTTCCTTTTGAGTGGAAGACATGACTCCTACCTTGGGCTATCCCTCTTGGGGAGGCACACAAGGGTGTCCCTGGCCAGGAAGTTTGTACTAACAGCCTCACATAGGAACACAGTTTGACAGATGGGGAGAGATCCAATAAACCACAAAAACATTTGCAAAGCTGTGAGGTCCTGGATGGCACTGTCTTATTTGAAGTCCAAATGGCTAATTCTTCCAGGACGCAGGTAGCCCGAGGGCATTGTTAGCTACATAAAGCCTAATTGGACCAATTAGAATGGAAGACTATTTTGCTTGGAGTGTTTAATCACATCAGTCACCTAATGATTTTTCCTGTTGTTGTTCAATGTAACCGAGGCTGTTTACAGGAACATGAATCCATATGTGCAGCCTTAAACATTACTCAAGATAAGGGGAGTGTATGGGAGTCATAAATGCTGAATTTTTAAAGATCTGTGTGTGTGTGTGTGTGTGTGTCTGTGTGCACATTTATGTGTGTGTATATTTATATGTGTATATATGTATGTGTGTATATGAGTGTGTATGTGTGTGCATGTATGTGTATGTTGTTGTGTGTAAGTGAGTGTGGGAGAATATGCATATATATATATATATATGCATGTGTAAGTGTGTGTGTGTGTGTGTGCATGTATGTACCTCAGGTTTTAACAGCAGGTGCACAAGTGTGCTAAGAGGAAAGAAACAGTGTTCAGAAAATCAAACAGAGCAAGACATAAGAAAGATGATTCTACTTTTGCTGTGAAGATAAAGGGTGTTTATAATGAGGAATTTCTTGTTCATTTTTATTTGCCAAAGATACAAATATCTGTAGCTCCTCACGACTATTTCAGTGAGTTCCCAGGTGATAGAATAGTTTGGTGTCTACTGCAGTTAAATAGACTGTTTACTAGGGAAATTCTGGTCTGAAGCTCTGAAGGCCTTTTGTTCAAGCCCTGGTTCAGCCTCCTGCCAACCATAAGCATTGGTGCCAGCCATCTGAGCATTTGAGCTGACTCTCCATCTCCCTAGTGTGGACATAAAGTTCATGCTTTCCCAGATGCCTTGGGGGCTTTCAGCAAAATGTTACAAGCTAAGCAGTGAAGAGTGTGTGCAATCAACAGAGCCCTTGATAAGTATAGGGAATATAGGCAATTGCTATTGTTATTACTATGTCTCTGTGGTTAAACGTAGATGTTCTGTGCCTTTTATTCCATTGTTTTAATTCCATTACTACATCCAAGCCATGGATAACAGTATACATTTATCATAACTCACCAAACCATAGTCCCAAAGCTACATGTATCACCCAAGGGAGAAGATAATAACAAAGGATGGATTTCTTTCAGCAGACTTTTTGGAATGTCACATAGTCAGAAGTAATTATGGCTCTAGGAAATATTCTGAGAATTCAAGAGACCCCATAGCCAAACCCAGAATTCATTATCTGATACCAAAGCATTTGGCAGGCTGTGATCTGGAAGCAACAGCTCTGTCTGCTTTGGAAGCTCTAAATGGGGCCATTTGGACTCACTATGACACTGGCTCATCCTCAGACTCCAGAGAGACAGCAGGAGAGGTTCCCCACCTGTTCAGACCATAGTCTCCTTGTTTCTTCTTGGATCTCGCTTAACAGAAACCTTCCTGGATAAAGAGATATCTTAATGTGGGTTTTAGGGGGTCCCCGCCATCACCTCTCAAGTAGTGCAACATGGATATACACAAAATGATCTATACAACCCTCTGTGGAGCCTTCCTGCATTCCCCGGAGCCAGCCATACATAGCCAGGACACCAAACCCAAGTATGGGTTTCTGTGAAATCCCTCACATCGCTCAGCGTCATCTCGGTGGCAGTGTGGTTCTTCCTCAGACACAGAGATGGTCCTATCAGGCATATGACACAAATCAAAGGAACTGTGTATACAAAAGCTACAAATACCACATTCAGTGTATAGCTAAGTACACTGTGATGTGCGTGCGTGCTTGCGTGCTTGCATGTGTGCAAGTGTGCAAGTGTGTGTGTGTGTGTGTGTGTGTGTGTGTGTGTGTGTGTGTGTGTGTGAAAATTAGACAGTCAGCCCTGGCTGAGAGTCAGAGCACTCAGATAAGGAAGATAAAAATCTCCTGCCTAAATGGGAGTTATCATCTTACTCAACCTTCTAATGTGCCGGGTTCTTATCAGTCCACATCATCCATGAAGCCCTTCTGAGAATGTAAGGAACAGAACAACAGAGACATCCCTCTGTGACTTCCAGAGACACCTTTTGTACCTGGCCCCAACACGTACTCCAGCCCTGGCTTTCACATTTCCAGGGTGGGATGACTATGACCTCTTTGTGAACAGCTCAATTTGATTTCAGACTTTTGACCTAATTATTCACAATGCCTAAGGCTCAGTCTAACATTGTAGGGACAGTCACCCATAGCGGCTGATGCAGACCTCAAGCTGCCCCTGAGTATTCATTTGTTAACAACTCACTCTAATCACTTGTCCTTTGACACAAGTCTCTTTCCTACTGGCCAAGTAATCATGAGAAAAATCTAGCCAGCTTCTGCCGGAAACCAGATGTGTGTTCCAGCTGAGGGCCTCCCCTTCCTCTTTATCGTAACCATACAACAAATTTATGCAATTTTCTTTTCTTATTCAACTTTGGTGGCCTCTAGTAATCTAAGCAATTTCTAAGGAGTGCAGAAACGCTGGGGATTAGTCCTGCCTATCTAGAACAGTGCCTATGGTGATGCCCATCCCCCACGTGCTGAAGCAGTAGACTCTGCAGTGTGCTCATTTGAAGAAGTGGGGCCTTTGCTGGGATGTGCTCTGTCTTCAGCTACTTTTCTGTTACCCATAGCTCTGTGGCCTTACATTTGTCACAGTTTATTTTTCAGCTGATAATTTTTGCCCAGTGTACTTGTGATGTGCATCACTGTTGAATTTATTTCAGCCAATGGCAATAACTGTGCCTGTGCAAGTTGCAGAATTCATGTGACTTGTTTAGTCCAAAGTGAAAAGCTGTTCAGTGCTAAGATGCATCAATCATATCATATTATACAAAAAAGTTTTTAAATTATCTTGTTCTCTTTTTATAAGAGAAAAAATGATCTTACACTAACAAAATATACACATAGGATTTCCTAGCCATACATACACAGATATATATATATATATACATATACAGACAATCATTCTTTAAGCATAAGAAGTCTGCCTAGTTTCAGTTATGATTGAAACACTATAAACTGCATGTGGTGATTAATGCCTATCACTGGGACACTTGCAAAATGAAGACAAAAGGATCCAGATTCAAAGTCATCTTCAGCACATTGTCAGTTAGAGCACAGCACAGGCTACCCGAGATCCTGTCTCAAAACACAAACAAAACAGAGAGAAGCCGAAGCCAATGGAACACTCAGAAGCCAGTGCTTGTCTTACCTGCCATGGGCTCACAGTCTCAGGCATTTGCTCTGTGGGTGCTGCAGCACCGGAAGGCCCTGTTTTGTGGTCACTACTCCAGCCCCAGTCCTGACACCTGCCTTGAAAACTCTGAGCATCTCTGAAACCTTTGCTGAAGGTGAAACGTGCATGGGTGTGAAGCACTAGCTCTATCAACCGGTGTCCAGTTTCTTCTTTTGTTTGACCTGGGTATGCTTGGCACCCATCTGTCTGTCATCCTAGAACAGAGTCCATTGCCAGTGTGTGTGGTATCTCCTGGGGAAGGTTAAGTTCCCAGGCATGAACTGCATTCAGCCTTTGAACACCCAGGGCATCCTGGAGATAGGCTTTTATTCAAGGGAAACCAGATAGCCATTTTGGTGATAAAGTATTTATTCCCTATTACTGTTTTTGTTGCCAAGACTACTGCAGAGAACACAATGCTTAAAGGGAGCTAGAGTCCTAAGGAAGCTACAGATACTGAAAGAAGAAATTTAATTTTGAAAATGAATCAACAGTCTACTGACCAGCATTATGTGCTGTTTACTATTTAATGTTGATTGAGATGACTCTGTCATACTTTGAGCCAATAATTTTTCCTCTGTAATCATTCCCTCTCTCTAAGACATCATCGTTCTGTGTAGCTTAAAGAGGTGAAGCTAGAGATTATTTTTAAGGCAGTTAAATATGAACCGACATTACAGAAAACTAACTTCTCTAAAGAAACAGTTTTGAAGTTCTTGATTTTATTTAACACGCTTTCATTTTGACCATAAACTACTGAAGAAGCCCATTGAGAGTCCAACAACACTGAACAGGATCTTGGTTCTCCTCTGAGTAACTGAGTTCGATAGCACACCAATACAGGCAGTTCCACACGAGGGCAGACTCACGGGAGCACCGTGATCACAGTGTGGAGTCCTGAAGGGTGCGGAAGAGGAGGGGCCTTCTCGAGATGTCTTTACGGAATTGGCTGACTTGGATGCATACTAAACTGTGGTGGTATTGTATTCTCCAAAATATTGTGCACCCTAATAAACTTATCTGGGGTCAGAGAACAGAACAGCCACTAGATACAAAGGCTAGATACAGAGGCTAGAAAATGGTGGCACACACACCTTTAATCCTAGCATTCCAGAGGGAGAAATCCCTCTGGATCTCTGTGTGTTCAAAGCCACATTGGAAACAGCCAGGCATGGTGACTCACGCCTTTAATCCCAGGGAGTGATGGCAGAAGGCAGAAAGGTATATAAGGCGTGAGGACCAGGAACTAGAAGCATTTGGCTGGTTAAGCTTCAGGCTTCTAGCAGCACAGCTCAGCTGAGAGCCATTGGGATGAGGACACAGAAGCTTCCAGTCTGAGGAAACAAGACCAGCTGAGAAGTTGGCCAGGTGAGGTTAGCTGTGGCTTGTTCTGTCTCTCTGATCTTCCAGCATTTCACCCCAGTAACTGGCCCTGAGTTTGTCTTATTAATAAGAACTTTTTAAGATTCATGCTACACTAAACTCAAGCAAATTTTACTGTTTCCTAATCCGTAACACCGAAAGATTTCAAACAACGCTCACAATAAACCTCCAACACAAGTCTTGTTATAATCCTCACTCTACAGAAGCATAACTGAGGCCTAAGTCGGTTACTGTCATTGGATAGAAGCAAAAGACACGTGACACAACTGCAGCCACCCAGCATAAAATGCCCGTCCCTAGCAGTAGCACACCCTGCCTTCTGTCAGGGGAAATGAGACATCAGCACACACGTGTAAGCATGGCAATCAGCTGAGGCACAGCCAGAGGAACAGAGTATTTGGGAATGTCTGGAAAATCCTCTGTCAGTTAGTGTGGCTGAACTTGTATTTATTGGGGGGGGGGGGGGTGAGGAACAATGGAACCCAAGACCCAAAGAAAGCAAAAGAAGGCAAATACAGGAACAGCAGAGGGCTCTGACCTCTGACCTTCAGGCCTAGGGAAGCAGGGGCAGGCTAAGCTACGGTTTTTGTTACAGATTACCCAGTGGAGGAAGGGTGGAGTGACAGGCATCATTCATTCATTTATTCATTTATTCAGTTTTTCAAAACTACTGGTTGATCTTCTCACATGGGCCAGGATTACTGTGAGGGTTGGGGGCTCAGCAGGGAATAAGAAACTAGTCTCCTGCCTTACAACGTATAGTCGTCAGTTGTATACATAAGCAGACAGCAAGCAAGTTCCAAAATAAATAAGACCATCATGAAATGGAGCGACCACAGCAGAAGACTGGCTCCTTCCGAGTAGCCATCAGAGAAGAGCTGGCTGGGAAAAGAACAGTGAAATGAAGTCTGGATGACAGAGGAGTTGTCATAGGCGAAGGCAAGGCAGGTATTCAGCATCAAGATCTTGAGGAAGAAGGTTGGAGGGTGAGTTAGTGATGGGAAGGCTCCCAGGAGCGCTTGAGGGAAAGGGGATGTAACAAAGAGTGGGAGATATGCTGGAGAGGGGGCGGGACAGGGTCTCATGAAGACAGTAGAGCATTTTCATTGTGTCCCAAGTGAACCAGGAACTCACTGGGAGGCTTAAGCAGGCAGATGTCCTAACCTGCTTTATATTTCAAAATGAACACTATGGGAAATATGGATCAGATGTTTCATTCAGAGACAGGGGTGAAAGCAGAGAAACTAATTAGGAGAGGAGCTGCACAAGTCCTGAGGAGAAAGAGATCAGCTCACTAGCAGAGTGAGATGGGTGGATCCGGTGGGGTTTGTAAAGATTCCTTGACTGGAAGGAGAGACAGTGAGGACTGTGGAGCCCACACTGGCTGACATGACACCTTAACCAAAGCCAGGGAAGGGGCTGGGGAGATCTTGGTATGCAGAGTTCTGCTGTGGCCCCGGAGGGGATGGTCAGAGGGGCAGGGGGATCCTGGGCTTCCCAGGACAGCCGCTCTGAGGACAATAAAGACCAAATGAATGCAAGGAGGCCTACAGATATGCAACATGTGCAATGACCAGCAGACGTGACGAGATCAGGACAGGGTAGGAAGTCACCTCCTAAACGAACTGAAGTAGAAACTGGGAGAAAGAGGAAGACCAGGGAACACTGGGGAAAATGCATTCCTGAAGAGTACGTAAGTGTGCAGCTTTGAGATGTCAAGTTTTAGATGAGTTACACCCGACCTCTGAAGACCCATTCCTGGGACACTGTTTACTTAAGTGTGAACTGAGAATACAGTGCCACGATGATGGAGACTGCAATTAAAAGGCTGGGCGTAAGGCTAACATGGGTCTCTGTGGTGGTATTGTGTTCCCCAATATATTGTGACCCTAATAAACTTATCTGGGATCTGAAAACACAACAGTCACTAGATACAAAGGCCAGAAAAATGGTGGCACACACGCCTTTAATCCTAGCATTCCAAAGGCAGAAATCCCTCTGGATCTCTGTGAGTTCAAAGCCACACTGAAAACAGCCAGGCATGGTGACTCATGCCTTTAATCCCAGGAAGTGATGACAGGAAGCAGAAAGGTATATAAAGTATAAAATACAGGAACTAGAGTCTGTTGAGCTTTTAGGTTTTTAGCAGCAGTTCAGCCGAGATTCATTCAGATGAGGACTCAGAAGCTTCCAGTCCAAGGAAACAGGATCAGCTGAGGAATTGGTGAGGTGAGGTGAGGTGGCTGTGGCTTGTTCTGCTTCTCTGATCTTCCAGCTTTAACCTCAATACCTGGTTCCAGGTTTGATTTTTATTAATAAGACCTTTTAAATTCGTGCTACAGGTCTGTACAGTTATCATTTTGTAGCAGTGCTTAGGATGTGTTGCAGTTATGTAAACCTACTAAGACATTAACATCCTTAGCTGCTTTTTAAGTAAAGATTGCAATATTGGATTCATCTAGACTCAGTACTCTTTTTGTTTATATCCAGCCATTAAAACAAGATGATAGAAATGCCAATGTTTTCTCTTAGTGTGCAGATACATAAACTGAGGCTCAGAGATAGGGTGTACCAAGGCTAAGCTGCTGGCAGCTATAACCTAGAGGAAGAAAGATGGCAAGACTCACACCTAGATCTAACTTACTCAAACAGTTCTAAGCTCAAGCCAAACAAGATATAAATAAAACCAAACTATGTAGTCATCTCGTTGACATTCCTTGGGATCTCTGCTGATTGACTGAATTCTGTTTTAGATGATATTTTATGAGCCCAACACCCCCATGTAAAGCAGTGTCCCATTCATCTTCCAGTGTCGGGACACACTCCAATCCAGGCCTGTCTTTGGAGGAAATGAACAGAAGTACCCAGGACTCAACCATTGACAAATATGGTAAGTAGCACACATCAAGGAAATCACTCCTAGGGAGGTGGCTGTCATTCATTTTGGTAGTAAGGGAGAAAATTTTGTATTTTGTAATAACAATAAATGATAGGTAATTTAAAAATATTATACAGATTCTAACTCTGATACTGAAGTTTTTATAACTCTTCATTTATCTTCAAGCTTAATAAAGTATGCCAGACTCTACATGAGTGTGAGTGTACATGAGTGTGTGTGAGCATGGGTGTACATGTATGTGTGAGTGTGCATACATGAGAGTGTCAGTATGTACACATTGGGTGTGAGTATATGTGAATTCAAGGGTATGTATGTATATAAGCAAGGATACCCAGAATGTATATGAACATATGTCTGTGTGGGAGTATATACAGGTTCCAGAGATTGTGTGTATGAGTTTGTATGTACTGAAGTTCTAAGAGGATGCAAGGTTTTTATGTAAATCATCTCTGGCTCACCTGGCATTGTAAACCCTTGGCTGTCACTGCCCTGGACCCACTGCCTCTGAGCCACCTCACTGTGTGCCGGGAGAAGAACAGAAAGGCAAGTTCCCACAATCACATTCCCTGCGAGAGTTCTTCCCTGGGAGCTGAGCACCAAAGGGTTTGAACACTCCATCCATTCCCTCAAACAGCCGGCACAGAGCACAGGACAGCCACCTAGGTCTGTCTCACAGGACTGCTCCATGACAAATTCATACAAAATAATTTATAAAGTCTGATGCTGGCCTCTAGAAGCCAAGGGAAATACAGGAGCTTTTACCATCAGCTACATTAGTGTGTTTGGATAGATTGAGGATTCCTATAGATAAGTATGATATAGTTAATATTTCCTTCTAGAAATATCATATCATCTAACTTTAACTACCACCAGCTAGGACTAGGGCCATGCTGTCCTTTACACTCTTAAAGTCTGAGGGCTCCATATTAATCTAAATATTAACGCAATGGCCCATTTATTCATGGCCACTTCCTTTGATTGCATGGAGGACTAAACACGTCAGTTAAACACGTCAGATTTGTTTCTAGAGCTATGTTTCGGGAAGAAGGAACTGGCTTCTCTGATATTAGTGGCTTGAGACCCTACATTATGGGATCCATGCACCTTGTCTTCAGAGAACTGCTACCCAAGGCATTGGAAAACCTTGAAGGAACAAAGGGAAACTTCTCTGCTTGGTGCAATGCAGTGAACTCTGGCTGTCTTGAGAACCTTAGAGGAAAGGCTCTCTTCTCCTGCATGTGTTAGCAGGCAGATGGGCTCCTGCACCAGTGCCACTAATTGGCCAGTCCAGGAATGGATTCCCCAGAGGGCAAATGTGTTCCAGGTGTCACGGCATCATATCATTCAATAGATAACAGTGTGTTTTCTTAAGGCTTCTCAGCCACACACAGGGCAGCCTGTGAGCTTGGGGCCTAGTGGAAAGCTTTCCATGGCAGAGTCAGGATGAAGCTACTCTTTAGCCTAAAAATAATTATAATTTTAAAATTTTTTAGATTTATTCATTTTATTTTATGTGTGAATGTCTTGCTTGCATGTATGTCTACGTTACTATGTGCATGTTGGTGCTATGAAGGTCAGACAAGGGCATTAGATCCCCTGGAATTGGAGTTTCAGATGTTGTGAACTGCCATGTTGATACTGGGACTCAAACTTGGATCTTCTGCAAGAGTAGCCAACACTCTTAATGGCTGAGCAATCTCCCCAGCCCCTTAAGGATTTCTTCTTAAAGAAATAGCACTCAGAGAATTACCCAAGATGAAGTATAGGAAATGGGGGTTGGATAATAGTATAAATGTCTAATTTTTCTGAACATCTCTGTACCAGAGCCAAAAGAAAACATTAGGGTGTTTGGATGGAGTGATAATTCCTACAGATATGATACATTCATTTTGTACTTCCCCCCTAAGAATAGCAATTTGCACAGCTTAAATTACCCTTTCTTTTTTTTTTTTTTTATTTCCAATTGCTTCTTTGAAATAGTATCTCTCCATGTAGCTGAGGTTACCCGCAAAATCACAGCAATCCTCCATTTTCCAGCCAGGCAAATGTTCCTAGCCTGGCTGTACTTTCATTTCCCACAGCAACAACCTCATGAGCTTTCTTTTTTTAGTTATTTGTTAAGGTATTTTAAATATAGTCTTGAAAATTTCAAATGTAATGCACTGTGGTCATATTTACTCTTCCACTCTTCCTGTATAACAACTCTGGTCCCCCCCCCCCCATCACACATACATCCCTCTCCTGACTTCAGCTATTTTTTTTAAATAACCCTCTAAATCCATTTAGTGCTACCCATATGTGCATGGGTGAAGGGTCACCCACTAGAGGATCATGGTCAACCTACCAGGAGCCACCAACTGCCAATCTTCCTTAGCGTGGAGTGTAGACTTGTGTATCAACCTCCACCTGTGCTGTGGTATTGACTGGCTTGATCTCATGCAAACCTTTATGTGTTACCACAGCTACTGGGAGTTGAGTGCTCATTGGAGATGGGGGAGCCTAATTGAGAAAATGCCTCCCTAAGATCGAACTGTAGGCAGGCAAACCTATAGGCATTTTTTAAGTTAGTGATTAACGGGGGAGGAACTAGCCCACTGTGGGTGGATGTCCTAGGCTTGTGGTCCTAGGTTCTAAAAGAAAACAAGCTGAACAAGGCATGATGAGCAAGCCAGTAGGCAGCACTCCCCCATGCCCTCTGCATCCCACCCCTGCCTCCAGGTTCCTGCCCTGTTTTGGCTCCTGTCCTGACTTCCTTTGATGATTAACAGCCTTTTGGAAGTGTAAGCCAAATAAATCCTTTCCTCCCTAACTTGTTTTTGTTCATGGTGTTTATCACAGCAACAGTAACCCCAACTAAGACAAGTGCCATGGACCTGCCGTGTCCTCCAGGAGCCCTCTTCTACCCCTCTTCCATGCTGCTCCCTGAGCCAGGACCCAGAGGTTGAGCTGTTTTTAACCTCAATAGGCAGAAGGGAGAAGGAGAACATGGAAGCGAAACTGGACATGCAGCTGTCCAGTCTTAACGGCAGACTTGAGTCATAAAACACAGAGATGCGGTTCAGCCTCTTCCTGCACTGTGCAGTCAAATTCTGGTTAAGCCACTCCCCTAAAATGCCAGCCTCAGTGGCTGCTGAATTTGCCACTCATTCCTGAAGCATAGCCCACCCACCCCGTGGGACTCACACTTACTGTCAGGTTTCTCTGGTGTCAGTGGGGTGAGAGGTGCTGCCACAGCCAAAGCCAGTGAAATTGTGTGTGGAGCATTAGAAAATGAGAAAGCAGTAACGCATCACTGGCTGAGTAAAGCTCTATCCGTGCCCAGAGTGAAGTTATATTTCAGCTGGACAAAAGAAATATTTTTATACTAGAATGTTGACTCTGCATTATTGACCAACAGTTAAGATTTATGATGTGAGTTGACTTTCTCTCATCCAACATACCTCACATCCCAACACACATGCACTCTCACACAGGCTCACATGCACACACACACACACACACACACACACACACACACACACACACAGGCACACACACACAGGCACACGCATACACACTGGCCCTCAGCCCTGACCTGAGCCAATCCTGACAGAGGAGAGCGAGACAGGCCCATGCTCAGAAACAACGATGTCAGCAGCATCTGCTTGCAGAAGAGTTTGTTATGGCATGCCTTCTAAGAGATTTTGACAGAGATCTTTCTTTTGAACATGAATGTGCCCAAACTCCTGCATATGGCTATGTGGCATAAAAATAATGTATTGACTCTGGTAACAGGGATACTGATGGGGGCAAAACCATCAGCAGCTATTAATCAACTGCCCATTTTGCAGAAGTAGTGGGTGGTCCTACAGCAGTGTGGACAGGGAGCAGCACCCTGCACTGACCCAGTGAGTTCTTTTGTCCAGTGCTGCACTCTAGAGCTACTGGATCCATTCTTGGAGATGCTGTTGCTTCAAAGGGCATCAAATGCCACTGGTCTTCAGACCTGGGCATTTGATGAGCACTTAAAAGGTGAGCATTTAGGGAGACAAGCAAGTAAGCATTTCCAGGCTGCTCTTCTTTTTCTGTAAGCAGTGTCTCGATCTTCCCTTTCAGGTCATCCTTTGCTTCTTCCCCTGGTACTGACTGCCAATCATCAGCTGCATACAGCAGCCTTGTAAGATGAACTAACCATTCTCCTATTTAGGGATGATGGTGCTGATGCTTAGAAAGATTTAAGCTGACAAATATCCCAAAGACAGTAATCATGGAACCATTACTTAAAACACATTTGTCTGGTATGAAACCTGTGCTCTTAGCCATCATGACAGGCTCCCTTCCAGAAGCATGTATTGTTTTCCTGTAAACCCAAAGTATTAATTACCAACCAGTGTGTTCAAAGCAGACACTTGCCATGAATGTCCATCTGGTGTAAGCACCATGTCTCCACTTTCAAATCTGAGCAGCACCAGGGACTCTGGTCCAGTCTTCGGTCCCAGGACCCCAAAGGATTGTCTGGCAGCTACATATGGCACGGAGTTCACCGAGTTAATATAAGCAGGGGGCTGTGCTAGAAGGTCAAAAAGTAACAACTGAATTCTTTTTTGATGCAGGCTATGTGTCTGATCCCATGAGCCCAATGCACTTTCACCCCCGTCGGAACAGTGGCAGCTTTGAGGACAGCAGCTGACATGTCTGACGTACACCTAAAGAGAATTTTCCCACAGAGTGACAGCAGTGATTCTATCCATGGCAAGCTCACTTCCAATTATAGTGCTCTGCCCTCTGAGGGCTCTTCACATTGCTTTGTTTATTCCACTTTCACTTGATTCCCTTCTCCAGGGTGGGTTTTGAATTGCACTGAGCATGAAGTGCTAAAGGGCAAACATGGAATGTGCATGAAGAATTGTTCTTCGCTTGACACATAAAGTGCCTTAGTTGCTTAGGGATGGGGTTAATCTGTGCAGATGTCTGGTTTGGGTCTGATCCTTATGTACTCCTAGACTGAACTATGCAGGCTTGTGTTTGAGCATCTCCAATTAGATTTCTTACAATGTTGTTGATTGCCTTATCTCATGATATTACTTCTGTATTCATTCTGTGATTAAAGACTTTTTGGTGTTCCAGAACATTCATTCAGAAGTGTGTTTTATTCCAACAGGGCTTTCACTGAATATATCTCCTTTCAGACAGACTGGTAAAAGCACAGAAACATAAAGTGTGTGGTCATCTAGCTTCTTTCATGCATCTTGCTAACTGTCTGGGCTTTACCTGAGCAACCCATTAGTGTTATTTCCTAGCAAGATGTCATTAATGGCATTACTTATGAAATCAACACACTAATGTCAAGCTAGAATTTCATACATATAGGAAGTGAAATATTTCATACAGATAATGTTGTAAGATCTGGGATAGTGAGGTGACCTAGTGGGTAAATGCAGTTTGGCCAAGCCCGAAAATGAGCATTGAGCCCAGGAGCCAAGTGTCAGAAGAGAGAACCAATTCCTGGGAGCTGTTCTTTGAACTCCATGTTCAAGCTATGGCATGTGCATACACATATTCACACACTCAATAAATAAATAAAACGAATGTTTAAAAATAAAAGAAGTGAGAGATTAGCCCTCCATGCCATGGTTCAACCCTGAATGTCAGGAATGGTCCGACCAGATAAAGATGCTCTGCCACTGAGAAAGGGAGACTGGGACACATGACACAGGAAATGTTGAAATTCCAACAGTAATTACTGCTTTTGAGCACAGCAAGAGGAATGAAATTGGCCAAGAAAAATTTGGCATATTCTAAATCAAGGTGTTTCAAGCTTTCCACTGTTTCTGGACAGTATAATTCTCTGTTGGGTGCTGTCCTGGGCACTGTCGCATGCTTATAGTTTGCTATTAAGCCAGAATACCTCCCGTGAGAGTTAATTCCTTGTGTCAATTTGACTGAAGCATAGGACATGCAGATACCTAGTTAAACACAGACTCTAGGCTTGTCTGTGAAGGTGATCCAGAAGGAACAGCATCCGAAGTGTACTACAAGGTGGCTTGCCCCAGATGGGAGTTAGCACAGTGCAGTCCACCAGGACCTGAACAGAGCAGACAGTGAGGAAGGGAACCTTTAGCCCTGGTGCCCAGTGTCATAGACCCACACTGGAACCTGAACCCTGGGCTCTCAAGCTCTCAGGCCTTTGATTTTCATTACTAGCAATTCCCTACCATCAAGTTAGCAAATCCTGGGGCTTTTCAACTTCTGCCATTATAAGACATAAATACATACATTTCATACATATATGTACAAATGTATATATGTGTGAAATATATATATGTATATCTTCAATACTGAAGGATAAATATAATCCATCATTTATCAATAACCTATCATCAATCTATTCAACTATCATCTAGTCTCTATTTACTCATCAGTCAATAATCTATCATCTAGATACTTATTTATCTATACAACCATCATCTGTCTGTCCATCTGTCAATCCTCTGTAATCTATCTACTTATATGTCTGTCTCCTATCTCCCATTGGCTGTGATTCTCTTGGGAACCACCAGCTGATACACCTATTTCAAATCATGAAATTCAAAACTGTCTCCAAGTAGTGACCATACATTTGTAAATACCAGCACACATGCAGGGGTTGGGTAAAGAGACAGGAGGATTGTGAGTTCAAGGCTAGTTGGGACAATACAATAAGACCCTATTTAAAAAACAATATGTCTCTATATATTTCTCATTGTGCCCTGAATGACATAATCATCCCTGTTCAAAGGTCAGAGAGAACAAGTTGGAGACTGAAAGCTGCCCCTGAGGATCAGCTGTCAGGAACATCTCCTTCTGAGCTAATGTGGACTCAGACAAAGTTCCTTTGCATAGATGTGCAGCTTGACCCATGGATGCCTCAGTAGGCTCTGCTCTCTTACTGCTGTTTGAAATTATATTCTAGAGAGCAATTCCCATCAAGAAAACAGAAGTCCCACCTCTAAAGTCCTTTGGACTGTCTTTTATCACCTATGGTAGCAAAATCTCTAGTCCCCATGACCCCAATTGGCAGTGCGGATCCAAAGGTATAAATTAAAACCCTGGCACACCCTTTTAAGTCATTGTCCTTTTCATTCTCCTACTCAATTATTCCAGATTGACAGGTACTGAATCCCATCGAACATGTTCTCAAGAGACTTTTAAAGAACACAGCCAAGGAAGCAAAGATGGCTGCTCAGGCATGAACCCTGACGAAAACGCAGGAGAGAAGATGGGTCCTAGCTAGGAAGCAGCTGTGTCCACAAGCCCTTCCTTGTTACCTTGGGTGGACTATTCTAGGCAGCATGTCAGGATCCAGCCCAAGCTAGTCTAGAGCCTAGTCTTTAATAGATGAAACTGAATGGAATATAGTGGACAGGGGAGGTTGGTTTTAAAACCGCATGTGGAACGACAGGCATGTGTGATCAGTACCATGGACAGCGTTAGAATGACCTGAGAGATGAAGTAGGCAGAGGAATGCCTTGCTGGTTCCCACTGGAGAGGTTACAGCCCAGGTGAGGGATATTGTCTTCTGAAATGACCATCTTTTTGAAAGAGATTTTCCAGAAAAGACTCAGCTCTCTTTCTTGTCTCCCCTGGGCCTCCTCCTTCCCCTCACTGCCTTTCCTTATGTCCCTGCTTCCCTCTGCTCTTGTCAAGTATCTGCAAATAATGAGGCTAATGCATCTTGATTCCTGAAAAAGGAAAAACCTTTCCACAGAGTCACCCTGTGGCTCACAAACCCTCTTCATTACCACACCCTTAATGGGGCCTGAAGCTCATCTTAAAGCATGTCTCAAAAACACAAGATTTTTCAGGTGTTTTTTTTTTTTTTCTTCTTGCTGAAAAATGTCTCACTAATTGCTTCCCCTTTCTGCTTGTAAAAAAAATGGGTTCATGTTTCCATATGCTTAGCACATTAGATATTTTTCCATGTGCATACAGCACTGAGCTTACTCTGAAGATGTTTCATTAATTATAATTGTGAGCCATATTACAGCAGCAACACGGAGAGCCATTTCAACAGCTTGAATATTTGGGTTAAATTATTTCCAAAGCTGACATTTCCCTAGGAAAGAGAAAAAGGGGGCTGTTGCAAGAAGGAAGGCTAGCACCAGACAATCCATCTCAAATCAAGGATTTCTCGGTTTCCTCTTAACTCTTCCCTTCTTTCCTGTCCTCCCTTTCTTGCTTTTCTCTTTCCTTCTCTCCCTCTCATTTCCTCCTCTTTTTCTCCCTTCTATTTTTCTCTTTCCTCTCCACTTCTTCCTTAGTTTCTCCCTCAGTCTCTCTTCCTCCCCCTTAAGCAATAAGCACCAGCTCTAGAGTCACCTGGCTCTTTTGCAGTAGGTGTGTGATCGTGGGTGAGCCTTTTTTAAACCTTTTTAGCCTAACAATACTAACATTTACTCTTCAGGGTTCCTGTAAGGATTCCAATTAACAGAGAATGTGGTTAGTTCTGAGAACATACTAGCAGATGCCTTCATCTCTTTCTGTTGTTCTCTGTCCAAATACAGAGGAACTGAAGGCAAGCATGAGAAAGGAAGAGATTGTCTCCTCTCAGTAGCAAAACTATCAATGTCTCTAAAAATACCCTTTCATCATAAAGAGTGAGCTGCAAAACTGACATCTCTAAGGCAAACTTAACCAATGTCTAGTCCCCCTTGAGTAGTAATGAGTGATTCTAGACCTGACATAATATCAGAAAAGATTCCAGTCATTTCCAAACACAGAAAACAAAGAATTCCCCATGGGAAAGGATGGTAAGCAAAAAGAAAGCACATGTCCACTAGACAGATGCCTGCGAGATAGCAGAAACATACCTCAGTGGTTTAAATGTGTTGTCAAGTTCATTTTCTACACATTCCTGGAAAGAATAATTTTTTTCTAAGTTGAGAATTCATGTTCAGAAAGGCAAAGCTGTGAATTCAGTTCCACTAGAATAGAGCCCAGTTTCAGGTCATGTGTGAAACACATTTGTATATGTGAGCACAAGGGCACACATGCCATGCCATGAGGGTGGAGGTCAGAGGATAACCTTGTGTACATCAGTCTGCATTGTCCCCCTGGTTGTTTTCCCTGCACACGTGGGGCTAGCTGACCAGCATACTTCCAGGGAGTCTCCTGTCTCAGCCTTCCGTCTTCCCACAGGCACTGTGGAATTAAATATGTGTGGATCCTGGGAATTGAACTCACATGACACCTGCTTTTCTCACTGAGCCATCTCTCCATCCCTGTGATAAAGAGGAAGGCAGAGCAAGCTCCTGCTCATAATCCAGAGCTGGGGCAAAAGTGAACATGGTTGCCTTTCTAAAGCCCCAAGGAAAATTGGGGGATGAGCACAGGAGAAGTTTCAGAGACCAGAAAAATACATCCTTCCTAATTGCTGTGGCTCATTCTTATAAAATAAAAAAAAAGAAATTCATTTTCGCTGTTACAGCTACAAAAGAGCTGCAGCTGGAATAATCTTAAAACATGTGATGTTGTTTTCTAGGCCGAACAAGAGAGAAATGACTGACAGAAACAAGCCCCTGAGCATGATAAGCAGGAACAAAGTCAGGAGGCAAAGCCCACACTTGGGCAGCCAGGCACTTTCACCTTTCCTCTCCTCATTAGCGCTGGGAGGGAAAGCAGGGATCTGGTGCAGGCTTTCCCACTGGGATTTGAATACTTTATTTCTCCCTACTTGTCTGCTACTTGCGTTACTCAAGCGTGCAGACTAGATAGCTCCCCTGATCAACTCAAGAGCCATGAGGGCAAACATGAGCCATCTGACATTTACAATCCCTTCACCGGGTCTCTGCTCTAGTCAGCTGAGGCAATCACAGACAGTGGTCCAAGACTGTCAGCTCAATTAGCACTGTGCAGAGCTTGATGGGGAAGAAGAGTTCCTTTCTCTCCTTAGACACCCACCCTTTATGAGGCTAACTAGAAATGAAAAGAGCAGGGGTTACACATTTCTTTCTGAGCCAGAGATCCAAGACCCCACAGCAGGCTGGCCCAGAGGCAGGGTGCTAATTAAATTAGGCTCCGTGCATTAAACACCGCCACAGGTGCTGAGCCTGCCTGTTGAGGACACAGTGCAGAAGCATTCCCAGCCTAGCTTTATGTGTAATTAGAGGGATGAGGAGAATATGATCTCAGGTTTCAGTCTTTTAAGCAATGGGCTCCTATGCAGAAGAAAGGTATCTCTGCCATCTTTAAGGTGTGACTTCGGGCTTATTAATTTCACAAAACCATCTCCTTTTTTATCCAAGTGAATCAGAAAAGAGTAAGATTGAAACAATAAATCAGGACAGGGTAAGGTTGGCCACAAGAAAAATAACACTTTGAATTTTGGTTGGCTTTAGGTTTGTTTAATTTTAATTCAAACAAAAAAATCCATGATCTCAATGTCATTTCATAAGTATGTTACAATAGAGAATACCAACTTCTCTTTATAACTACATTATTTACTTATTCGTTCCTTTGTTTATTTTGTGTGTGTGTGTGTGTGTGTGTGTGTGTGTGTGTGTGTGTGTGTGCATGGACATGCATGTGCACAGTGCACAAGTAGAAAGCAGAGGACAGCCTTTAAGACTCAGTTCTCTCCACTGTGTAGGCTCTGGAGGATTGAACATAGATTCTTAGGGTTGTCAGCAGGAATCCCACATGCCATTCTTAAACTGGAGCCTATGCCTGAATAATAGGGGTGCTTATTAAAGCCCAATTTGTGGATCTCTCCCAGAGCTGTGGCATCAAGTTGTGAATAAAAATTCCTGAAAAGAATTGCACCTTCCACTGGACCTTCTGCTAGGGTGACTGACTGGGTCCTCAATGATGTGGAGAAATTGGACTGTCATAAATCCAAGGCCAAATTATCCTGGGGCACCTTTCCCCCACTTAATGGCAGTTTATTGCACTGTTCTGTACCTGGTTAACATCTTTGTGACCACTAGGTAAACTCTTAGGGGTGTACAAATAGACCCCATCCGACCAAAGGCCTGAGGAGGGGGCTGTCCCAGAGCAGCTGGTCCCCACAGTGGTTCTCCCTGTCTTGCTGTATCCTCTCTACCTAAGGTTTCCACCTGTGTGACTGGAAAGTGCCTTGACATGTAACTTTCTTTGTTCTGTTACAACCAAATTCACAAAACTGTTACATTACCACATTAGAACATGAAGTTTCAGGTAACCTGAAGCTGTGTTCCCAGGCTGTGGTCACTCATATCTGGTTCCAGAATAAACTAACTCTTTCCAGTTTAACATGAGAGCTGCTGTTTCGCATCTACAAAGCTCTGGAGTGGGGGCTAGGGCTGTGCTTCTCTGACAAATTTGCTGATGCCATCAATCCTAGAACCTCAGCTACACACACAGGCGCAGCATGGAGGGCATGAGCTTGAATTGCACTGTGGTGTACAAAGAGCCACTGTTGCTGTATGACCTGTTTTACCATAAGGCTCTGAGCTGCTCTGATCCCCAAGCCTCCATATGAAGGTGGGGGCTGTGATTCTTCCCTCACAGGGAGGACTGGGTGAAACAACGATGCACACAGCCACCCACAGTGACAGCTGTTCTAATTGCTGCTGCTTGCTGTAGTGCTGCTGGGAGGACCATGCAAGTACTGAGAGGCTGATCATTTGTGGATGCTCATGAGATGATTGCAGTTAGGAAGTTGTGGGTATTTGTGACATGAGCCCTGAATGTTAAGGTCTGGCAATAGAAGCTGTTAATGAAAAGAACATGAGAATAACACAAAAGCATTGTTTTATCTAGACACAATTAGAACCAGATTCACAATGTGCAACAATTAGAATTGGACATCTCTTAAGTACAGTGATGGGTAACTGCCATATTCTTGACTAGATTCAGATTCAACATGGAAACACACTTCTGGGACTGTCTATGAGGGGATTTCCAGAAAGGGTCAACGTAAGAGGAAAAAAGCCTGCCCCAACTGTGGGCAGCAGCCCCCATGACTGGGGGTTCTGACTGAAAAGGAGAAAGAACACTGAGCAGCAGCATTCATCTCTCTCTGCTTTCCGACTGTGGAAGTCATGTGACCTGCTACCTGAATCTGCTGTTGCTATGGCCCACTCATTGTAACCCTCACTGTACCCTCACCACGGTTGCCCCTCACTGTGATAGGCTACACCCTCATTGCCACGCCCTCCTCACCATAATAGGTTGTACTCTCAAACTGTGAACCAAAATAAACCTTTATTGTTTAAATTGCTACTTTTCAGGCATTTGGTCACAACAACGGAAAAGTGAGTAGTGCCCCTTGCTACCTCCTACCTTCACATCCTACAATGCCCTTGGCCCTTATGGAACCTACTTTCACCACAATCAGCCTTACAGGGCACCACCTGCCCTCACCCTGCCCAATGGCAGGCCTTGTCCTTACTCCCTTTCTTTGCCTTTGAATATTCCTGTTGTTCCATCTCACAGGCCGTGGTAATCTATCCTGGTAATTGGTATTTGTGGGACTGTGCAGTAAGCCAGGTAGTGGGGTCTCCGCTCTTCTCCACAGCACCCTTGCCCCTGGGCATGCTCATTCTTACAGCCTCTGATGGCAACCGGATGATGTGGTAGTTTAAACAGGTATGGCCCCCATAGAATCATGTGTTTGAAATCTTGGCCCATAGGGAGTGGCACTATTAGGAGGTGTGGCCTTGTTGGGGTAGGTGTGGCCTAGTTGGAGGCAGTGTGTTGGTGTGGGGCAGGCTTTGAGGTTTCATGTATGCTCTAACTACACCTAATAGCCTCGTATACAGTTGCTTCTGTTGCCTGTGGATCAAGATGTAGAACTCTCAGCTCCTTCTCCAGCTCATGCCTGCTTGTATGCTAACATGAAGATAATAAACTAAACCTCTGAAACTGTAAGTTATCCCCAATTAAATATTTTCCTTTATAAGAGTTGCCATGATCATGGTGTCTCTTATAAGTAATAAAAACCTTAGACTAAGACAGAAATTGGTACCAAGGACTGGAGTATTGTTGTGACAGGCCTGACCATGCTTTTGTTTGGAGGAATGTGGACTTTGGGAGTTTAGATTAGGAAAGCAATTGAATACTTTAAGTGGGACTTAATGGGCCATACTAATAGGAGCATAGAAGACAGTGGTTGGTGCTGAGGGTGATTTGAATGGAGGACAGGGGTGGCTCAAGAGGTTTCAGAGGAGAAGAACATTAGTATGTTGTCTGGAGACTTTCTTGTGATATTTTGGCAAAGAATGTGGCTGCTTTTTTTCCTTGTTCAAAAAGTTTGCTTGATGCTAAATTGAAGACTTTAGGATTAATTCTGTTGGCAGAGGAAATCTCAAAACAACTTAGTGTTCACTCTGTTGTGTGGTTATTAGTGGTCACTCTTACACACATTTATAGCATGAAGGAGCAAGCTGAACAAGGAAAAATACAAAATGTACAATTTGAGGAGAAAAGGAGCACCAGGAAGTAGAATGGAGCTAAGTTCAAGAAGATAAACAGATTAAAAAACAGAATAAAGGGAGTGGTGGCCTCTGGGCAAGATCCCACCCAGCCAAGTTTCCAACTTGTGAAACAGAATTAAAGAAAACTTAGAAACAAATGTGGTAGTGCATGTCTTTAATCCCAGGACTCCAGAGGAAGACACAGGAGGATCTCTGATTTTGAGGCCAGCATGGTCTACAGATCCAGTTTCAGGACAGCCAACCTTAGACAGGGAAGGAAACAATCAAAAACAGAAAGCTGGTGAAGACATAATTGAACGGGGGGAGGGGGTGTTCCAACTCCAGCAAGCAGCAGAGCTTGAAAGCTTCAGCCATGTGGGTCTGGCGTTAGAGTCAAGGATAGAAAAAGGGGATTAATAAATCTCCTTCTGCAACTAAGGAAAACTGCCAAGGCCATCATGTGCCAGGGTGTCCTGAATGGAGGCCTAGAGAGTTCATTGTGTCAAGTTCTGAAGGTGGAGCCTTTATTACCTTGGAGACACAAGATGTTAGTGATGCCAGAGCTGTGGGATACACATTGAGAAAAGCAGCTAACAGAGAATGGAGCTAGACCAAGAGAAAAAAGGTGTGGTGCATTCAACAAAGCTAAAAGGAGTTGGAGACCTGAAGAGCACTTTGACATGGAGATGCAGAGTTTGGAGTTGGGCCAGCTTTTTGGTCTTGTTTAGGCCCTCCCTTTCCTCCATTTTGGATGGTAAAGTATATCCTGTACCATTGTATGTTAGAAACACCTGATCTATTTTTGTTTATTTTGATTTTATAGGGATTACAGTTAAGAGATTGCATTAATCTCAGAAGAAACTTTGAACTTTGGATTTTTAAATATTGTTGAAACTGTGATAGACTATGGAGACTTTTGAATTTGGACTAAATGCACATTGTATTATGTTATGGCTACAACCTATAGGGGACAGGGAGTGAAATGTGATGGTTTGAATAGGCAGGCTCCCCACAGACCCATGTGCTTGGTTGGCCCACAGGGAGTGGCACTATTAGGATGTGTGGCCTTGTTGGAGGAAGTGTGTCACTGTGGAGGTGGGCTTCAAGATCTCCTTTTCTCAAGCTATGCCCAGTGTGGTAGTTTCTCCATCCACTGCCTGCAGATCAAGATGTAGAACTCTCAGTTCCTTCTCCAGCACCATGCCTGCCTGTATGCTACCATGTCCCATCGTGCTGATGATGGACTGAACCTCTGAACTGTGAGCTAGCCTCAACAAAATGTTTTCCTTTATAAGTGTTGTCATGGTCATGATGCCTCTTCACAGCATTAGAAACCCCAACTAAGACAGCAGTCATGACATGAGGTGCCTCGAGCTCAGGTAGCAGCCAGCCTAGGCTACATGAGGACTTAGGGGACTTCCTTTCTTTACACACTTGGTGAAGATGAAGCCACAAGCGAGTTCAGCCCTGAGCTCAGCTTTCTTGGTGACAACAAAGAGAGATGGTGTGCAAATGGACTGGACTTGGAACAAGAATTTCATTTTAGTGACATGTTGTTTGTGGAATGAAGAAAATGAGTAACTGGACTTCAGTTCTGCTCAGGTGAACTAGCATGAATGAGCAGGCTCATTGTGGAGCAAGGCTGAGCCTGTGTGGTCAATGCTTCTTTCAGATCCACTGGGCCCTCTGTTCTATCCTCAGCATTTTGGTCTCTTGCAGGTGCTGATGAAGACTGGGGATAGAAACCACTCCGGGAGGGCAGAAACTCCAAAGCAGCCATCATAGGAATGTCCCTGCCTGAGACAAAAACTTGGAAAAGAGTTCTGGCTCCTTTGTTCTCTCCTCCCTCCCTGTATCTAGAAGTGAAACTGAGAGGTTCCAGGACATCTAATGGTTGGGCTAACTGGATGAATCTGCTCAGCCCCTCCCAGTGCCTTACCCCAGTTTCTGCCATATGCCCTTTAAAAAGCCCTCTGACTTGCAGTTGATGATACCCCAGCCCTGGGAACTCCTGCTATTCTCTCTCTCTCTCTCTCTCTCTCTCTCTCTCTCTCTCTCTCTCTCTCTCTCATGTTCCTACCTATAAATCTATAATAAACTTCTCTATCAGACACACCTTCTGTGTTTCATAAACTTAGTTCTTAAAATTTGCAAGACAGGGCCCTAAGGCACCAACTCATGGGAAATTTGTGCCTCCATGAGCACCTGGTTACTCTAAATCCTGTCTTAAAAGCCCACCTAAGAGCTAAGAGAAGCTCCATCACTCTCCAGATTTCCCCCACATCAATGCCATGATATATTCAGCATTAGACTTGATTGTGCCCTTTGCAAGCTCCGGTCACTGACAAACTTAGAGTGCAGGTCCTAAGTACTGTCTATGCTCTGTGTTCTCACACAAGGATGATTTCCTTTCTGGTTTTGCAATATCTCTCATCCAGCTAATCAATGTGCTACCTGTTCTGTCTTACTAGAATATTAGTATTTAGACTTCACATCATCACCGTATCCCTCCTCTCCAGTGGCTTGTCCAGTGTCACTCTGCAGGTGGGAAGGACTCCTTACCTGCCCTTCAGAAGTTCTCTGATTTGCATGAAAATGAGTGACTTCTTGACTTTGTCAGGAGAAGCCAACCCTCCCCAAAGTTCTTTCCCTGGAGCTCCTCATCTTTTTATAGCACTTCTCACCTCTCAGAGGGTTGATGTATGCAATGCACTTTCATTATTCCTGCCTTTAACCCTTTATAATCATTAAACATGAGATGCATGCACTTTAAAATACCAGCCCATGAGAGCAAGAAATAAACATTCAAATACTTGCTGTACCACAGGTATTGAAGGCCTGCCCATCCTTCATGCCATGGATCTTTACCAAGAATAAAGGGCTACGAGATTGGTAAGCTCCAAATTAAAGGCAAATAATGGTTTGAGAGGCATCTGATGTTTGTCAACTGTTTTACAGACTACAAAACAATAATATGTTTTCTTATAGTTCAGGGAAATGGGGGATGTGGCTCAGTGGATAAAGGACTTATCACTCAGGCATTAGTACCCGAGTCCCCCAGAATGCACAAAAGCTAAACAAATGTGGCAGCATCCTATAATCCCAGAATTCAGGAGACAGAGACAAGGGATCCTCTAAGAAGCTGGCTACCTAGGCTAGCTGGAATTGGCAAGCTCTGGGTACAGTGAGGGATCCTGCCCAATAAACAAAGAGGAGAGGCACCAATGACAACATCCAGTGCCAGCTTCTAACCTCTACCAACATCGGCATCCACATGAGTGTGAACACACACACACACACACACACACACACACACACACACACACAAACACTGTGCACTTATGCATGCCAAAAGAAGCTATCTTGGTATCCACGTACTCACTGAAAATCTTCCATTTCTTGGAATACAGCATTAATGCATTATTTGGTCCAGTTCAGTTGGTCAAATCTGTGCAAAGCAAGCACATTTTTTAAAATTCCAGTAATTAAAATAATTGGCTGACTACAGAGACTGTCCCTGTTAATTGGTCTCCACTGAAGAAACATTAAGCTTTAGGGGAAATGCATGTTTAATGGGAGTAATAAGTTATTAATACAAATGGAAATTCTGCAAAATGTGATATAGCAGGTACTGGACACTTCTGGATGCTGGTGGAGGCTAAATTAGTTTGTTGCTTTTCCCTACTCTATCCATTAAGCTGTTAACTGATGTAAAATATTAATACATCTCAAGAATCATAAAGAAAAGCTTCGTTGTTTGCAATTTTTCCTGTCAAATATCACTATATTAGGTGTGATTAATCATAATATAAACATACCCTACTATTTATCAAAGCTACCTTGCCCAGCCAGCAAGAGCTTGCAAACCTTCATGAGTTCCTTTCTGTTAAACTGACAACCCTCCTTTATCCCATATAATTTCAAGTGAACTGCTTTAAATCCTTAAAAGTCCTGTCTCCTCATAGTTTGTAGACTGCATGGAGCCCCCTTTTCCTATCATATTAACTTAGGGTGTTTATTTGTAAAACATGGCATTAATAACTGTCAAAATAATACCATATATTTAAAAGTAGCTATTGGTTGGGTCTCCAAGGAGAGGATGGTGGGTTCTCTGCACATTCACAGGGGCTGCCTGCTACACTGCTGGGTGGAATGGGGATTTCACTGCAGAGCACAACATGGAAATGAATGCTTGTTGCCACATTATGCTTCTACCCACAAAGCCTCTTGAGAACTAGACTATTCCATGCTTGTGCTGTTAGCCAGTCACCTCATCCCTCTCTCTCTTTGAAGATCTAGACAGAAAGTAAATTTTCTTTCCCATTGCTTTTCTCTAAACCCTACACACGTTCCCACTCTTTTTGTATGGAACTGTTGTACTTGGATAATAATTGTCAGGAATTGTTATTTGGCAAAGCCCTGGTATTCCCCACCTAGGTTCCCACATTGTAACATCTTCTTGCATAGCTGTAGTAGAATCAAAATCAGGAGATTGACACTAACCCTGGCTGTGATTCCAATGAATTCTCCCCCTCCAAAGTTTACACACTGGAGCTTAAGTCCCTGTGAAGAGGCAGGTCCCTTGGGAGGTGATAAGGCCATAGAGATTTGAGCCCCTCTGCTGACATTCATGAAAGAGGCATCAGATGAGACAGCTCCTCCCCTCTCCTGCTCCCCACCCTGAGAAAAACTGTCTAGGAGCATCTGGCCTTCATAAGACACCAGACTTGCTGATTCCTTGATCTTGGATGCCCCAGCCACCTAAAAGTCAAAGAAATAGAAGTACACTGTCATAATTAACAAATCTAAAAGTTTTTCTACAACAGCACAAAGACAGCCCAGCCACTGTCTTAAAGGATCCAAGAGTCCATAAGCCTATCTCATCTTAACAAAGGCAACAATGAGGTATAATAAAAAATGGGGAGGAGGAGAAAAAAATGGATTCTCAGAGTCTGGAATACTTAATTTCTTTGTTCTCTGAAGTTTCCAACAACTTAATTGTTTCCTTGACCCATCTATGAACCCTTTGTTGAAGTTGAAATAAGAGAAGGAATGCCACTACCAGGAGCATCATTTTTAAATGCCACTAAAATGAGTATTACAGTGTTAAATGCCAATAACAAGAGCACTGAGATGTTAAAATCTCTTCACAACCATTCTAAGACAATTGTGTTAAACTCTCACTTAAGCTTCAGCCGTGGAAAACATTCCATTTCCACAGTTAGCATCTTTACAATCCAAACCTCCTTCTTGGAAAAGTTGAATTTATGAATTTTTTTTGTGCTTAAAAAATACTTGAAAACATTAATTCTCTTAGTTTTTCAAGTAAATGATTTTATTAAAATAAGGATTATATTCAAAAGTCTGCTGGTTTTAAAATAAAGAATCAAAGTAAAATATGCATAATACTCTAAAATACCCATTGTTAAACTGGTAGGAAATAAGGAAATAAGAGAAGGGATGGGGATGGGTGAGAGAACATGAATCATCTGTAACGTGGGTAAACAAAGAGGAAAATCAAGTGTAGTTATACTTTCTCATCAGGACCACCAGCCCACAAATAATGACACAGTAGAAGCTAGCACTGAAACTGAGTATTAAGCTTTGGGCCCACAGTGACAAGTTTATTAACTGTTGGACTGTAAGGGACTCAGGATAACACACAGACTAAAGCTAACTCACTTTACTCACACACCTGAGAAGCCACAGAGAACAGAAGCAGCCGAAGTAACAGACTACACAGGCATATGCTGATGAGGACTCCCGATACCAGAAGCATTGATTTTATAATAAAAATAGTAACGTGTTAATGGTAATTACAACAGTTGAAGGAATGCTTTAGATGAAATGCCAAGAAGTAGGAAAGTTCAGCAAGCAGCATATGACCATCAAACATAAAGAGGTGTGCTGGGCATGGTGGGTAACACCTGTAATCATCCCAGCTATCTGAGCACTGATCCAGGAGGATGGCCAGGGAAGTTCAAGACCAACCTGGGCTACACACTGAGTTTCATCCCAGCCTGGGCTACAGAAAAGACCATATATCAACAGAAACAAAGAAACAGAAAGCCTACCAACAGAATGAAAGAAGCGGGAGGAATTAAAGACTAAGTTAAACTTGCAGACGTGAAAATACAACCCCTAAAAACTAAGCTTATTGGCTGCACTGAGCACAGAATAAACATATGCAGAGAAATGAAAAGTGTGAAGGAAAAGAGGCAGAGAGCACTGGAGAATTACACGGAACCCGAGCAGAACCCAAGCAAAGGGTGGAAAGATCTACATCAGAGCTTCTCAAGGCTCTTGGGTTCACATGGGTCAGGCCATGGAAGTCTGCATGTTATTTGCTTCTAGATGTTATGTCAGGAGCATAGTGCAAGGTGTGAGTGTGTGTGAGAGTGAGTGCCTGTGAGAGTGCATGTGTGAGAGAGTGTGAGTGTCTAAAGTGTGAGTGTTTCTGTGTGTGAGACCATAAGCCAACCCATACTAAAGCTGCACTTCATTGATTTCTGCTCTGGACAGCACCGATTTTCCACCTGGGATGTCCTAGCTCCAAGTCTTAAATGTTACTTTACGGTTGTGCTTCACCATCTGTAAAATGGAATGAATGGTAACTTTTTCATTGTTTCTTGATGCCTAGTGAGTAAAGTTGTTCAAGAAGAAACACAACAAATAACAAGACAGTCAAAGTCGGTTAAAGTTGGCTGTCCCAATTTAAATTTGTTTATGAAGTTACATCTGCATTCTACTGTTCAATCTCAGTGGTCATTCAGATTCTAAATCAGGGGTACAAAACGTGGCGGCATGGAACAAGAGGTGGGAGAGTTTTTGTTTTCTTTGTTTTCTAAGTTCTGATACTCAAAGCATACTTCCAGGGACTTTAAAATGGTGGGAAATCGCCGGGCGGTGGTGGCGCACGTCTTTAATCCCAGCACTCGGGAGGCAGAGCCAGGCAGATCTCTGTGAGTTCGAGGCCAGCCTGGGCTACCAAGTGAGTTCCAGGAAAGGCACAAAGCTACACAGAGAAACCCTGTCTCAAAAAAACCAAAAAAAAAAAAAAAAAATGGTGGGAAATCACAAAAGAATTCTAACATGCAGTGCCTTAGCTTTGAGATTGTTGAGGCAGCGCTAATGCTTAGAAAGGACTAAGGTTTCATAATTCCAGGTCTGTATTGACTGCAGGGGTTCTGTTCATTCTGGACAATTTTCTGTTCTTTAACCAATGTCAGAAGAGTGTGTGTGGTCTGTGTGTCTGTATGTACCTGTGTCTGTGTGTGTCTTTCTTTGTGTGTGTGTGCATGTGTGTACGTGTGCGTGTGTTGTGTGTGTGTGTGTTGTCTCTGTGTGCGACTGTATGTCTATATGTGTCTCTGTTTGTATGAACAGCATACAATACCACTAAAACCTTCAGGGATAGAATATCATCTGCCACATTTGAGAACTGTGTCAGTGTTTGCAAGAATCCTGAGCTTTGAGAGGGGATTTCGTTAGGAATTGGGATTCTCTGTCTCTCAAAAGAAAGTCTGGCTTATTAAGAGATGTGAAGGCTGTTAAACTCTTGATGAGTGCATTTCAACTCTATTTTCTACCCCCAACCCTTGCGGACACTGCTGTCCCTGTCTAATACTTGAAGTGGAGCAGATGGAACTTTGGGTCTTCAGGGTCCCTGCAGACACTAATGTTTTATAAAATAGTTATTTTCTCCAAATACTCCCTGTATCCAACCAACATCAATTTATCCTGAAATCTGTCCAGAACAGTCTAGAACAACACTACCAAAATCTGCATTTCCATTCGTGATCTCACCTGTTTGTTGCATAGTTATCCAGCCCATGACATGTGCCACACACTTCCTGGCACAGGAATTGTCTGGTGTCAATGGAGACAGGCCAGTTCTCTCATGGAGTTGTTGGTGCCTAGGGAAGTCAGTCTGTGATACATGAAATGCATTCACCCTGTACCTACAATGCTTTACAGAACGTCACACTTGCATCCTGTGGATCTGATAGGAGATGGGAAGTGAGACTTCTGGGAGGGAAGGACTGGCAGCCAAAGATGAGGTTTTATAATCAGTTTCTTAAAGGAGAGGAAGTTTCTAGAAGCCATCATTTCACCACTAAATTAAGATTAGTTATTTTTTTATGGTAGATTGTTTTCCAAACTTTTGTGTGAAGAAATATGTTTCATTACTGTGGTAATCTGATTGTGGACTTGACCGGGTCTAGAATCACCAATGAAACCACCTCTGGGCATGTTTGTGAGAGCTTTTCTATATTAGGTCAATTGTGGTTGGAAGACTCACCCTAAATTCCATGGGCTAGACCTCTTCGATGGAATAAAAAAGAAAAAGCAAGCCGACTACACAGCTTCCTTTCTTTCTGCTTCTGGCTGTGGGCACAGTATGACCATTAGCCTTACGCTTCTGCTACCATGACCCCACAGTGATAGACTGTCCTCCTTCCAACAGCAACAAAAACCAATCCTTCTATTAAGCTGCTCCCTGTCGGGGACATTGTCATAGCAACATTAACATTCAAACTGAGGAGTCAAGATTAGTCTACAGCACAGACCTGTTCACCCTGTAGACTTCAGCAGAGGCTGTCAAACTATAGTCCTCAAGCTACGTCTTCCAACTCATATATTTTTTAATACAATGTTTTATTGCAACAGAGTCACATCAACTCATTCTACTGCTGCCTGAGGCTGCTTCAACCAAAGCAGAAGAATGGGGTGCTGCAAGCAATGTGTCAGAAAGACTACATGGACTACATGCTGGTCCTTTCCAGGGACATTGCTGAGCCATGCTCCTCCATGGTGAATTGGTATCAAAGTGCTCTGTCAGTCACATGGGCACAGGATAAGCCCATGGCTCCTTCCCTAGATCTCAGCAGACACAACATAAAAACCTTCATGGTCCACTCATTAATTTTGCATCAAGTATCACTTTAACACTATGGAGCAAAACTGTTCCAGGAATTTATACAGTCTTGGGCAAATCACTCAACAATGAATGACAGGCCGGGGGTACAGGAAGCACAGAGTGTCTACTATTCATCCTTTTATACCAAGACTCTCCAAACATGTTTGTTCACTGACCTCTAAAATGATTATGGAACCATTAGTACTCATTTACACATTATACATCTAAAACTGCACACATTTAAATAGAAATGATAGATATGATTTCTAAGGTTATACAATAGGACTTTCTATGATGAAAATGCTTATGGCTCTGTTCTACATGCAGTCTTGGAGTCAAGATCTCACAAACTGATACTAGTTTTACCTACACAGTGCGTACTTTGGGGTTCTACCATGAAGTTCCCTTCGGAGTGAACACATTTGGTCACTCAATGCCTGGGCCAAGGGTAAGATCTGAGTTTCTGCATGGGAACTGCTTTCCAATGCAGAAAACACCTAGCCAAGGTGAGGAGGGACTGTGCTGCTGTGAGAATCAATAGGCCTGTCCCTCCCGACCTCCAGCAGCCCTTATGGCCCATGGCTCCCCTGAGTGATATGTAGATGTTCCAACAACTACACCTCAACGAAGCTTTTCTCTCAGCCCTGTAGAGTCCTCACTGCCCACAGTGTTGTTCTCAAAGCTTATCCCAACAAGCACAATCATTGAAGCACATCCCAGGGGTCCTGACCTGAGACATCTGTTGTCAAAGGTTGATGACTAAGCTTTCCTTTAACATTAGAAAAGGGTTGTCATTTTTCCTCTAAACTTATATTTCCATCCCACTTTGTGAACAGAATTTTATGCTACTGAGTATAACTTTCTATTTTGTTTTTGTTTTTTATTGCTCACCCTGACATATTTTCTGCCACTAAACCAATATATATGTTAAAATTTAATTTTAAAAATTCTCTATGTCCACAATGCTCTTTGTATTAAATTTCTTCTAGATTGAGTAGCATTGAGATTATTAGAAGTTCACATTTGATCAAAATCACATATATCCATCATAAATTTTAATAAACATCATACATAAAAACTTAAAAGATTTATCTCTGAAAATGGTGACTTCTATTTTTAATTAGTTTATGTGACTGTGAACAAATATTATTTACTGCTAGAATGGGAGTATTTGGCATCAGATTTATTCCACTTTGTGCTTTATATTTATAAATGTAAAAACATAATATTTATGCATATCACATAATAAGTGAGTGGGAATCAAGGAGTTGTTACATTGTGCAGCAATGCTCTTCATAGAAGCTCCTTGTGATTAATTCAACAAAATTCACAGCACAATAAGATACTAAAAAATAATATTTTAGTAGATTATCAGCTGAAAGTTCAGTCTGGTCCTCATTTAGTTCTATGGGAAGCAAATAGCTGGAACCCACTTCCAGGAGGATTTGTTTGTGGTGGTATTGTGTTTCCCAAAATATTGTGCATGCTAAAATACTTATCTGGGGTCAGAGAAGAGAACAGCCACAATATTAAACATAGAGGATAGGCAGTGGTAGCACACGCCTTTAATCCTAGCATTCCAGAGGCAGAAATCCCTCTGGATCTCTGTGAGCTCAAGGCCACATTGGAAACAGCCAGGCATGGTGATTTACGCCTCTAATCCCAGAAAGTGAGCCTTTAATCCCAGGGAGTGATGGCAGATAGCAGAAAGGTATATAAGGCATGAGGAGCAGAAACTAGAAGCATTTAGCTGGTTAAGCTTTCAGGCTTCTAGTAGCAGTTCAGCTGAGATTCATTCTGGATGAGGACTCAGAGGCTTCCAGTCTGAGGAAACAGGACCAGCTGAGGAAATGGCAAGGTGAGGTAGCTGTGGCTTGTTCTGCTTCTCTGGTCTGGTCTTCCAGCATTCACCCCAATACCTGGCTCCAGGTTTGATTTTATTAATAAGACTCTTTAAGATTCATGCTACATTTGTTAATCAAGTATTAAATCCAGTCCCCTTTCAACCCCTACATCACATTTTTACCTCTTCCTTTAAATTGGGTCATTTGATGGCACCCAACCACAGTAAAATAGAAAGTGTTTGAAGAGTCAGTCTGTGTGGTCAAGCAAGTGTAGAGCATGGACAACAGGGAAGACCTTGAGTACAATCTGGCCCTGAGGTCCATTTTAAGAAAACATACCTCTGGGGGTCATACACCTTAGTTTATCCTTGACAGTAGACCATAAAAACATTTATCTCCCCTTGTGGGTACATTCACAGCAGCTTGAAGGTCTCTGTGTTACAACAGTACCCAGACTTCTAATAACCTAGTAGATTTCTCCCATAATGTGTGAGTCCTTACTATGCCTTTAATTGTAAGTATGCACTAAATAAAGACCAGGAGACATCTGCAAAGCAGATAGCCTGATAGCAGCTTGTCTCAGAATCTTCTATATACCTCCCGTTCCCTTATAAAATGGGTATACAGCCACATTCTAAATTAGTATAAGGATCACACAGATGGCTAAAGAGTCTGAGCAATCTGGAGGGAATTATCAAAGTCATGTGATTATCAACTACCCCATACTTTCATCTCTTAAGATGAATCTCCAGCTATTATGGAGGGCATAGTTTTCCTGTCATTGGGTGTATAGGAAGAAAGAAAATTGAACAAAAGAAAAAACCAAGGAAAGATTAGTTAGAGTAGTTTTTGAAGGTTAGTTTGGAGTCCCAGCTTTATTTATCCCCATTCTCATGCCCCTCTTCTGTAAACCACGGTGACAAGGAATTTCTTCTTTTTTATGTCAAAATTGAGTGTAGAGAAGGATTGGAGGAAATATTACCCAAGGTCATAAGCAGCGTCTCTTGGGCTGTCCTTGAGCCTGTTCAAATACTTCACCCACTAAATAAATTCCTTTGAGATTTTTCTCTTCTTTGTTCAAACAATCATTTTCCAAGGGCAAGAACTGTGGCAAATTATTGATCATAAGGGGGGTAGAGAACTCACCTATGCTGTAAATTTACCTTGTGGAAGTTTATAAAGTGATGGGAAAGGCTTTCCTCACAATTCAGTCACAAAACCAAACTCCTCCTAAGTTTCCTTGGCATCTGAATCAAGTCAGCCTCTTTGTTCTCTGCTGAACACTGAGTGGAAACACGATTCTATCTTACTATTAGAAGATGTGTTAGTAAAATGTTTCCTCCTTCACCAGAAACACAGGGAGATTTGAATTTGTACACTAGTCTAGAATCTTCCTAGATATAATGTATAGTGTTTTCAAAGCTAGTCTAAGGTAGACGTTAGATGGCCTGAGATTGACTGTGGATTCAGACAGGCACCTCACACTGAACTTCCATGTGCACTTGTCAATGAAGTGATGGGAAGAATTCTCCTCTCTGGCATTACCCCAGGGATACAGAAGATGCAGATGAATGCAGGCAGTCTACAGACACACTTAAAAGTAGAGCCCACTAAGGCTATGGCTCTTTTGTCTGCGCATATCATTTGAGTTTTGCAAGAAAATAACACAAAGCATCTTAAAAGTCTAATCTTCTTTCCCAAGAAAACTCTCCTCTCATGCCTGTAAATGTATTATTTATTTTTTAATGATGAAGAAACTATAGAAAAACCAGTTTCACTAAACATAATTTTATTGTTGTAATATTTACAAAGATAAAATTCACTCAATCAAAACATCACAACACTGAATTTCCCAGTTAAATCCACATGCAGATTGTAGAATTGTGCTACAGACTGGGCCGATGGAAGGTGTTAAATATAAAAATAATCCAAAGCAATTTCCATTTAGCACATTGTACAAACCTCATTTTTCAACATGATTAACAAGTTTGTAAAATCTTTCTCATCAGTTCTTGTGCTCAAAGTGCTCTGTAGCATGGCGGATAATGCTGGGTGAAGTCCTATATCGGTCACAGTAATGCTGTGGATCTGGATGTGGAGGAGATGAGATCCAGCCATAGAACAGAGCACAGGGCAGGGAGCCTGCTGTCAGATTCAGCTGACTGAGAGGCAAGTCCCAAATACACCCCATACAATCATACTGAAATGAGCTGAAGGGTGGATCCATCACTTTTATGGTGATTACCATCTCCTTTAGAATGACCACACATGCTGTATGCTTTGTCACAAAAGACAAGGAGACCAAGATGAACTTGACAGTATTCCTGCAATCTGTTTTTTAACCACAATGAGGCCTCAGTGTTACTAGTGATCCATCTGAGCAGTGTTCAGGCTTTGGTACACTTTAGAATCAATCACCTCCAAGGTTTGGTAAAGCAGCAGTTTCTGCCCCTCCCACCACCACACTCCTGCCCCAACACCCTCTGCAGTTTCTAATTATGAGAAGAGGGCAGGTGGCAAGCTGTAGGTGATAATGTCCGTGATAAAATGATCCGTCCACTCTCTGTTCCAATATGTCTACTCTGGTACATCATTGATTATCAAAAAGCTCCTGAACAATCATCAAAATTAAAACCATCTGTAACAACAGGACACCTTGACAATAGCAACACAGAGCAGATGGCAGACAGCATGACTGTCTGATGACTGGGGGAAAGGTTCTCAACTTTGGCTACATAGTAGAATCAAGAAAAAATTAAATATTTATGCATAGGTTCATTTAAGACCAAGTATATCTGAAGCTTTGTTATGGGGAAAGAATTCAGTCGTGAAAGTCCCCCATGAAAGGTTGATTCTCCTCCTGCTGGGGAATTGCTGCCTGGGAAAAACTCTCATCTCCTCACTTGTAGAAAGACCACCAATCATGTGACCTTTGGGGCATAGTGTGTGGATGTCTTCAAGAAAACTTAGACCCTCACAATATGCTAGTATCCAACTAGGAAACTGTATATGGGCACCATCTGAAGAGTGATTATGATTGCTAACATATTGTGGGGTCACTCAGAACAGAACCCTGGAAGGAACACAGGCTGCAGATCTTTAGGATGACATCAGGTACAGGGTATGTATGATGGACCATGTCTTCCCAGAGTGTGTGTGATGAACTATGTCTTCCCATAGTGTGTATGATGGACCATGTCTTCCCAGAGTGTGTGTGATGAACCAGGTCTTCCCAGAGTGTGTGTGATGGACCATGTCTTCCCAAAGTGTGTGTGATGGACCATGTCTTCCCAGAGTGTGTGTGTGATGGACCATGTCTTCACAGAGTGCCTGTGATGGACCATGTCTTCCCAGAGTGCCTGTGATGGACCAGGGTATGTGTGATGAAGCAAGTTTTCCCATTACAACCACACTTCTCAGAGTTACCTAGACTAAGTACTTTTTTTTTGTTTTTTGCATTTGAGAAATCTGATAAATAATGCTCCCAATGACAAAATGCTGAAAGTCATACTTTGCCAGTCTACCAGAGAAAATGGGACACAAAGACACACAAGCAAAGGGCACTTTCAGGAAGGTTCGCACTTTACACACACACACACACACACACACACACACACACACACACACACACACCAGGTATAAATAGGAATAATTAACGTTTCCAAGAGAGAGTGAATTTCCACACCATGGAATCCTTTTCCTGGAAGGACTTGGAAAGGCTTGGGGCAATCTTCAGTTTTAAGTGGACATGGAAGAGGCCGAGCAGCTCATTCTGAAGACCAGGTGATTAAGACACAATTCCATGCATGAAACTGGGACTAATATTTAACTGCAAATAAAAAGTGATTTAAACAAATTCAAGTAATCAGGGATCGCCTTCTGGTAATCTTTGGTAAAAGCCAAATATTTAAAAAATTATCACTTTGATTTAAATATAGCTGTGTAGAATGTTCAATACCCCCCATTCTCTGTTTGGGACCACAGTTCCCGTGAGAGCAAATCTACCTGAGCTATTTCACCATGGTTACTAACCTACTGACCAGCACCTACAGATCAAGACCAAAGAAGGCCAACAGCGAGTTAAAGGAAAATCTAAAGTACTGGTGAGGTGCCTGTATCAGTCTTTTCCCATAATATGCTGGGGGAAAAAAGATAGCACTATGGGTAAAAATCATTCAAAATAATAGAAATTAGGCCCTAATGACCTGATGGTGTCTTGGAAACAACAGAATATGTAAAATAAATATATTTTGATGTTCACTTCCACTATTCAAAACTTAGGTATTTAGGCATCATATTACACATATGTACTCCATTGTGATCAAGGGAACTTTCTCTTTGCAATTTCTCTGGGGTTCCAGAAAAATTCAGCTTCCTGGGAAGTGCTGCCTCTAGGAACTGCTAAGCTCTGTCTCTCCTTGAGGCACTGGTCCTCTGAACTCCTCAGCTGCTTCTGACTGGTGCTCCTCATCCTGCCTCCTAGTCCCTGTCTCCTCCACAGCCATACCTGCATGCTGAGAGGCCTTCGCTTCCCCTGGCTCTGAGCCCTGCACTTCAGGAGGCTTCTGTTCCTGTGTGACCTCCCCAGCCTCTGCTGATGCCACTCCCTCTACCATGGCCACCTTCTCTGTCCTGGATGTCATGTCCTCAGCTGCCACACTGTCCTCGGCTGCTGTTTCTCCTGGAGCCTGGCCTGCTCCGTTCCAGGTTTCCTTCTGGACATCTGCAAAGGAGGAGGTCACACTGTCCCCAGAAGTGGACATTGACTCTGCCCGCCCCTCCCCGTGCTCTGCAACTGTTTCTTCAACTCCTCTTCCATGTGGATCCTCCTCATCTTTGACCGTGCCTCCTCCCGTGGCCCAGTCCTGCCCTGCCAGGCTGTCAGCCGCTGTCCCTGGAGGGTGCTTTCTGTCCCCACCCCCCTCTTCCTGTGTCTTCTCGCCCTCAGTCTCTCCGCTGAACAGCTCTGTTACAGTGAGCTTTTCCGCGGGAAGATGTCCACACGTCATCACGATGTCCCTTCTCTGCATTTGCAAAGGCCCTTCTTCTTCATTCGGTCTCTCTGGTCCCTCGAGGCTGCCCAGCTCCTTGGCAGTCTGCTCTCGGCCTCTGGCTGTGAACACACTCTCAGGCCCCTGAGCTTTGCCTGCTGGCTCAGGTCCAGGGGCGCTGGGCAACCTCCCCTGCTGCAATGGAGCCTCACTCTCGGGGCCTGGCAGCTCTTCTCCTCCTCCTCTGTGCTCTGGCAGCTCTTCTCCTCCTCCTCTGTGCTCTGTGGCTGTGGCTTCATTATCTTCCAGTAACTTCCCAAATTGAAGTTTTGCTTCAAACAAGGCAATGGTTCTTTCTTTGGGTGACTCTTCTAGAAGCCTTGTGTCCTCACTCAACTCGGTTGCCTCTGTGGGACTTACACCCTCAGCATCAACCTCCATCTTGTTGGGGGATGCACGGGCGTCTTCCACAGACCTCACTCCCTCCACTGTGCCCTCCTCTGCCCCTTCAGCTTTCTGCTCCTCTAACTTCTCTTCTGTCTTCACCACCTTGACCCCTGTCCCCTCTTCTCTTTCAGATCCAGTTTCTCTCGGAGGTGTTGGGGGCCTCTCAACTTTCCTCCTGTCTCCAGCTGCAGTGAACTCCCCCGGGAGCACGGCTGTGGGATCCTGTTCCAGGACAGATTCTGTGTCAGCCACAGCTCCCTCCCTTGGTGTGTCTGCCTTACAGAGTTTCTCAGAGTGGCCCTGGACTGCCTCTCTGGGGCTTGCCCCTGCTTCTCCTGCTGAGGAGCTCGAGGGTGCTTGTGCTTCTAGAACCCCCTTCCTCTCCGTAGCTGCTTTCTCCCCTCCAAGGATTGCCTCTTCCGAACCATCTTCTCTCTCTGGTGCTGCGTCCTCCACGGGCCCCTTGTCCTCTAGCTCTGTGAGAGCTCCCTCCCTGCCTTGGTTCCCATCTGGTCCTGGGGAGCCTGCCTGGCTCTGTGCCTCCTCCACTTCAGGAGTCCCTGATTCTTTCAGAACTGCTGATTCCCCAGGAGTCTCTGAGCTGAACTCTGAGCTCTCTGTGAGCACTGCCCTCTCCAAAACTGGCTCCCTTCCAGAAACTGCCCTTCCTTTCTCCATCACTGTCTGCAGCAAGCGCTGCCTGTCGGGGTCCACCGTCCTCTGACTGTCCAGTGCTTGCTCCACATTTAGAAACGCCGCTGAGCCGCCCACTGCTGTTTTTCCTGTGGGGTTTAACTGCTCCTCTCCAGACCCGCCACGGCCTTCTGTGCCTGTCTCTGCCTCACCAGCTGTGCTCGGCGGGCGCTCCCCTTTCTCTGTAGACTGCTCTGATAATGCTGGCTGCTCTTCTGTAGGGCTCTTCTTCCCTAAGGGGACCTCTGCAATCCCTGCTTTCTCCCTCAGCCCCATGTCCATGTCAGCATCCTGGGGATGGTGGGCTTCGTCTTCCTCCATTCCTGCTTTCTCCCTCGGTCCTGCATTGGTGTCAGCATCCTCAGACTGGGAACATTCATCTTCCTCCATGGCTGTTTCCTTCTCCGGCGGGCACACCTCTTGTGCAGCTTGCTCGGGTTGCTCATTTGAGCTGATGGCTGCTCTTTCCTCCACCACTGAATTTCCATTTGGCCCCATAAAAATAAAATGAGAAACAAGGTGACTTTGATCAAAGTTTGTAAAGCAGAAAATACAATATGGAATCTTGTGGGATATTTATGAGACTCCATATGTCATCCAGGGGACACTGAAGTTATATGCAAACCTCCCTTCAGCTGATACAATGTTGTTAACTAGCATGGACCATGTTTGGAAAATGCCCTTCTTTCATTATGAAAAGAAATGCTTTCAACTTTAATGGGCATGCTAATATAAAAGTTGAACGGTGGGTGTGTTGAAATGAGTAAACACAACACTCCTCAATGCTCTTATATTTTACAATCAATAAATTATCTGACGTGTAACACACATGCACACACTAGTTTCATTTCAAATACTAAGATTTGAAAAAAATTTTACAACAGAAAAGTATTTATTTCTCTTAAAACTCATCGTTACCTACAACATCAAGAGTGTGTCTAGTTCAGTGGCCTTTTAGCCACATGGCCTGGCTCTAGAGGTGACAATCATGTCATATACCATTCCCAAAGCATGAAAGTTACCCTGATTAGATTCGGTCATCAAAAATATTTATCGCTGAGGTATGGTATTCACTAAAGACAGCAATTTGTATTCCATGTCAGCTTGCATGCCATCTATGCTCAGAAACTGATTGCCTTTGGCAAAATAGGATCACAGAGCGAGACAGGACCTTCTGGTGTGGGATAGTGTCCAGCATAAACAACACTCCTACTACACTGTGGAAGTATTTCACAAGTTCTGATACAAGACTCTGGAAAATCTGGGTTGTGAGGTTTGCTATGTCTTTGAAAGGCCACTGAAGTTCTCAGTATTTACCAAGACCTGCATCCTTCTGAATGATTCATGCAGAATATGTGAAAGCATGTGACAACAAATACCCAAAAATTCTTTAGATTTCCCAGCTGAAGGCTTCTACTCAGAGTGGTAGGAACTTCAGAAATACTACCTCAATAGTGTTTATTACTTTAATGTTTTATTAAGTATTTTTATTTTATTTATGATTGTGTTTCTGTCTGGCGCATGCATTTCACAACAGCACCCGAGGAGGTCACAGGACAACCCTATGGAATCCGTTCTCCCTTTCTGCCCTCACGTGGGTTCCAGGGGTGGAACCCGGTCACAAGACTCTGCATAGGAAGTGTCTTTACCCACTGAGGCATCTCTCCAGCCCAAGTACTCTAATATTTTTCATTTATAAAAGTCAAGGCTAGGAATATAGCTTAGTCAGTGAGGCATGCTGTGTCCTACAAGGACTTGAGTTCCATCTCCAGACTCCATGATAAGAAGAAAAAAAAATCTCAGGTGTGGTAGTTCATGCCTGTAAACTAGTGCTAGGAATCAGGGGATAGGTGAATCCCTGGAATTGATGGCCAGTCAACCTTGCTTACTGGGTGAGCTCCAGGTTCAATAAGAGATCCTGTCTCAAAATAAAACAAACAACAACAACAGCAAGTAAAACAGGGTGAGAAATGCATTATGAATGACAAGCAAAGATGACCTCTGACCTACATATGCACATGGGCACTCAAGCACACATATAGGCACCCACACTCACCAACATGGACATTATGGTAGTTTGAATGAGAATGAATCCCAAAAGCTCCTATATTTGAATACTTGGTCATATGGTTTGACTACTTATTGGAATTGCTTGGGAAGGATTAGAAGGTGTAGCCTTGTTAAAGAGGTGTGTCACTGGAGGACAGGATTGGAGATTTCAAAGGATTCACACTATTCTCAGTGTTCACTCTCTCTGCCTCTTACTTACGGATCAAGATGTGAGGTCTCAGCTGTTCTTGCCACCCTGCCTGTGATCTGCCATCATGGACTCTAACCATCTGAAATAACAGCCTTGGTAAATGCTTTCTTTTATAAGTTACCTTAGCCAGGTTGTCTCTTGCACAGCAAATGAAAAGTGACTAAGTAACAGGGAGTAGGTTATTGCTGTGACAAAGCTGGTTTTGGGAGAAGTGCGGGAGACTTAGGGATTTTGGACTAGGAAAGTGGTTGGATGCTGTAAATGGAACTCAATAGGCCAGCCTAGTAGGAACATGGAAGACATTTGGACTAAGAGGTATGTGGGCCAGGTTGGAACAATATTAGCAGCTGAGCTAGAGACCACTCTTGTGATATATTAGCAAAAACTGTGGCTACATTTTGCCCATGCCCTAAAAATTTGGCTGAGGCAAAATTAAAAGACAATGGACTCTCTCTCTCTCTCTCTCTCTCTCTCTCTCTCTCTCTCTCTCTCTCTCTCTCTCTTTCTCTCCTTGTTTGTTCTCACCTTTGCTAGCAAGTTCATTCCTTCAGTGGCATTAGAGCCTACTTCTTTGGGATTCTGGCACATACTAAAGAACAGGTGAGACCTGTAGACTGAACAACTACTGGATTCTTGGACATTCTGTTCATAGGCAGCCAGTGTTGGATTAGCTAGACCACAGCCTGTAAATCATTCTAATAAATCCCTTTTCTATATATATATAGAGAGAAATGCTTTCTATGAATTCTGTTACTTAGGGAACCCTGACTAATACTTGGCCATGGTGTTTTGTCACAGCATTATAAAAGTAACTAAGACAGACTCGCATATACTTACACACAAAAGGATACATTTGTAGACTCTATGAATTGTAATAAATTATTCTACCAGTTTATCATGTAAAGTTAAGCAATAACCAAGTAAATCTTCCTCATTTCCTTCGCTCAGTTGCATTCTCAAAATATTTTGGCATTTATTTATTGTATTGAGGGATGTGGTCACTTGCCTATCACAGTGAACACGTGGAGGTCAGAGGACAACTTTTCATAGCCAGTTCTCTCCCTCCACTGCGTGGATTCCAGGGATGGAACTCAGGTCACCAGGTTTGGCAATATGTGCCTTTACCCTCTGGACAGAGGCTTGCTTGCACTTTTGGTTAACTATTTTACCTATTACTGTCAGTGACAATCTAAAAGAAACCAAAACTCTGTTCTTAGCTTTCCCCTTCCCCTCTATATACCCTACAATGTTAGGGCTCCACTACATTTTCAAACATGCCCTTTGTTGTCCACCTCAGTCTCTTGCCAAGTAGTGCCACAGACTATTTGGGCAATAGGTGATAAGAGCTGGCATGACATTCCCCTTAAAACATGTATTTAGAAGATGATTTCTGTTGTCTTCAATCAAAAAGTAAAATTTTAATAATCCAGGTCTATCCGTGAGGCTAAGGTTGACTTTTATAGGTCTTTTTGTGGGCATCAATTTGCAATTTCCAAAATTGTACTTAAGAGCTCTGGAAGGGCAATGTAGAGCCAAACTATCTGCTCAGATGACATGTAGCAAATTCACCTGAAAAAAGATGCAGCCCATTTCTACTTCACAATGACTGACTGACTTAGAACACAGCTATGTTGGGACAATGAGAAATAGTGCTGGATGTCAGTTTCATGCTTCTTATGTGTTGCTGTTCAGATTCCTGCACGAAAATGTTATTAAGAAGTCAGTTGTGGAAAACACTTCAATAAAGACATCTGTTTTTCTAACCTGGCCTCTAAATTTATGGATTAATTAAAGAGCATTCACGAAAACAGGGGAATAAAATTGCCTAGTCATCATGTAATAATATACTGTTCAAATTCTAGGAGAGAATGTGCTAATGACACCCAGCAGAGCTGTGACATGAACACAGCACAGAGAAGTCAAACAGGACATTCCCAAAACAAGGGAGAATCAGTGATTGAAGCCTTTCTCAGAAGTAGCAGTACGTAAAAGGTGTATTTTTTTATGGCAGCCTCATGAGCTTTGGGGAAGTGTTTTACTAAAGCAAGTGTGCAGTATTCATGAACAAGGGCACTACATCCCGTGCAATGAGCATGTGCCTGGGGTCAGACAGGCCTGGTGCGCATGGCCCTCTTATGTTTACCAGTTATATGAACGTAGGAAATGGCACCCCTCTGAGCTTTCATCTTTTTATCCATAATGTGGTAGCAGCCATGTTTGACTGGCAGAATTCTTGCAGCCATCGATGTGTGGCTGTGTGGATCGTCATCACTGCGTGTGCTGAAAGAGCCCCTGACTTCCTACTCTTGTCCCACTGCTTACAATGCACTAGACTTTGTTACTGGAGTCTGACCTCAAGAACAGCTACAGCATGTGTTTGGGAGGTTCACCAGAGTCTCTCTAAAGAAAAGTCTACTGCAAAAGTTCAGCATTTCTCTCCTGTGACTCTACTCACTGCTTCTCCAAATGTCCCCTGACCCTATTCATGCTGCCCAAAGAAGAAAGGAGTCTCTCCTATGCCGTCTACAACATCCATGAAGCTGTCTGATAGAGCTTGATAAGTCTTACTTAACACCAGAGATGGGGTAAAGTGATGAGCAAAATGAGTACTCACACACACTCACACACTCACACACATTCAAATCAAAACAGTCTTAAAACAGCGTTCACAAGAGGAAGCCCGCATTACAGACATGGGACACTGACCAGATGTATGTGAGTCATATTCACTGATTCGATGTTTCTCTGGCAGTCCTGAAGATGATTATACACTGGCAACAGTAAATTCTTTCCTAATTATGAAAAGGGCTGAGTTTACATGAGTCATTGTAAAACATGGTGTGCTGGGGCTCTTGATGTCTCTTACTCTGTCAGCAAAGGTAAATTCACCTGCTTGGTCAGTTAGCTTGAAGTAATATGACCAATCTGAAAATTAGCACCAGGTTTTTGTTATTGTTGTTGTTTTATTTGTATATTTTGTTTAGTTTTTTATCTTAAACATCAATGTTTTATTTATTTATTTATTTATTTATTTATTTATTTATTTATTTATTTTTGGTTTTTCAAGACAGGGTTTCTCTGTGTAGCTTTGGAGACTGTCCTGGAACTCACTCTGTAGACCAGGCTGGCTCACAGAGATCCACCTGCCTCTGCCTCCCTAGTACTGGAATTAAAAGAGATTGCCACCACCATTTGGCCACACCAAAAAAAAAAAAAAAAAAAAAAAAAAAAAAAAAAAAAAAAACCCACAGCATTTATGGCTAATATCGATTTTAAAGCTCCCCTTCAGGCCTCTGGGTCACTTCCTGCCATCGTATCCCATATTCATTACATGAGAATTAAATTAAAAACAATGGACTAAAGGCTCAAACAAGGACTAGAAGATGAAAGACAGAGACAGCAGCATTTGTGGAGGACTTCACTTCAGCTCTTCACCCTTACCTCCGCCCAGGCTGACCTCCAGTTTTCTCGTGGGTGTCATCCCGTCCTCTGTGGTGCTAAGTCCAGCTGCCGTGTGGGAGCGGTAGTGTTCAGGTGATTGGGCTTCACCTGTTACCTGTCCAACTGATTGGAGAGCATATAAAACATCAAAAAGCATAAGACGGGCCATGGGACATCAGTATTTCACATCATTCAAGTAAGGAGGGGTGAATTTAATTTAAACAAATTCACACTAAAATGTGACTTGCTTCTAAAAATATATAAAGATTAAACAACTTCCAAGCGATGATTTTTGAAAGGAAAACACAGCACACCATAGTCAATCACAAAGTGAGGAGACTCATGCAAAGAAACATTTCCACTAAAATAGGTCAACAGCCAGAATCAGCGACAGCTGCCGAGTGCACATGCGATGGATGGGTGACTGGAGAAGCAGCCCAGTAGCCTTTCGCTCTCTAGAAATGTGTGTTCTTCCTTCTATGACACCAATCATTACTGCTCTTTTACATAAGCTACTCATGCTAACTCACCCTGAGTGATTCGTCCATTAGTAGATTTAATGATTTGACCTCAGTGACCATATGCACAGAAGCTGTCACAGAACTCCTATCAGTTTGACAGGATACACCCTCACACAAATTCCTGTTGTAAAATGCTGCCTACTACCAAAGACCTCAGAGGCACAGAGGTCCAGGTTCAGGTCCTATCTTCCATGCTGTTTCCTCAGTTTACCTATCTGTCAAAAGAGATAAGGACTCAAGTGTATCAAGAGGATTAAACGAAGTAATGTATACAGAGCACGGGAGCTTCCCTGTACCAGCAAGGGCCTGTGTACCTAACAGTAGTAACTACTGCTGCACGGTGGGGGTGATATCAGGTATTTTACATGTTTAATCGGTGATGTCCAAGCTGAGGTAAACTGTAAAGTCAATTACACTTGTCTTTTTGTCTGACAACTCCTTCTTCCTCACTGCCCGATGTCTGATGGTCTGTGTCTAACTTCATAATGCTACAGCTACACATTACCCTGTAGTCAACAGAAGTTCCATCAATAACGTGAGACTGAGGTCTGCCTTCAGGAGTGAAGACACAGTAGAGCAGTCTCCTGTCTCCCCCTCTGCTTCCACACTTCTTCCCAGTCTTTACCTCTTCTTCCTCACCTTCTGACATTCTGATACAAGCTAATCCAAGGACTATACTTTGAGAAGAACCATCATAACGCCATCTCTAATTATTGGCTAGTTTAAAATAAATTTCTGAGAAGTAACCAGTGGTTTGGGAAGAAATACTGTGATCTCTACAGGTGGACCTCAGTGGGGGAAATGGTAAATATGGAGACAAACATGGAAACAAAGAGGACCATCATCTAGCTCAGATACGTTGTTTACTGTTTTGTGTGAACATCATGTTTCTTCATTTATCCAATGCACAAACTGAAACATTTACTTACAACACTAGAGTTTGGAGATGACATCACCTCATGACAACTCCGTTACAGTTGGATGTGTTACTGAGTCAGTGTAGGAAATTATGAATGGAGGACACGGAACTCACCTATCATTTTGTCTATTATAATGATGTCATCATAATGCGGTATATTTAACGTTTAAATAAGCAATGGTTTGGGGATGTGAATAAAACAGTTTGGTTGACTGAGCAATGGCAATCACCAGGATGCTAGGGCAGGGGATGGAGATTGACTCAGCAACATTTCTGCAGTCCCAGCAGACATCTGGGTTTGCCCTAAGTGCCAAATACTGCAAGGAAACGAGGCCTTAACTAAAACAAGCAGAACTCCAACAGATAAATACCACATGTCCTTTCTCTCATATGTGGGATCTAGATGCAAACCCACATACGTGTGTCGATAGGAAAGTGAACGGTGACTTGGGGTACAAGGAAGGGGCCTCAGGGTTGGGAAAGGCTGAAGAGATGGGGTCATGGGAGAGGTATGGCATGAGAGGACGACAGTGTGAGGAAGAAAGGGACCAGTAAGAAGAGGGGAATGTAGAGGAAGAGAGGTCTGTGGGTGAACCAGAAAAAAGCATGTGTTATCTATGGGTATGACTATCATAACTAAATCATTGCACTGAATGTTAACCAAAAAAAAATTTTAAATGTGGCTTACAATGATAATAATAAACAACAGTTAAACAGCAGCCACTGGAGAAACACTCGACTAAGCAGCCATGCATTAATCCGACCATGATGACTCACTCCAGATCAAGGCGAAGCTGCCTTAGTGAGTCAGGGCTGTGGCCACCACCTGGCCCGTCTGCCGCTTCGCCCTGGAGGAAGTGGCTACAGAGCGGATGGAGGTCCCTGGAGTCAGGAGTGGCCAGTCACAGTTCAGCAAGAATGAGATTCTAGCCAAAGTGCTGAGGACGCAGCAGATCTTTGCCCAGAGAAGGACTCACTAAGCCAGTTTCCTCAGATGTCCTTCTGATGCTGAAAGTTGAAAGCAAGAACTCGGCCATGTCTACCCGCTACTGCTTTCCACCCGTAGAGAAAGAGGGCTGTGTCAACCGTGTGGCCAGCCACTTCGTTTCTTCCATGTACCCTTCACCCTGTCCATTAGCCCTCTGTAAAGGTGAACACGAAAGGCCACAGGAATTGTCAGTTCTCCCAGGATTCTCGACAAATGGATAGTTTCATATACAAAATTTCTTAGAAAACCACTCCAATGATGTAGGGAACCTCATAATAGTGTTCAAAATACTACAGCAACTCTGTATTCCAATGTCAGTTTTCTATTAAAACAAATGCATTTTCCAGTAACACTTGCCATACTTCCCTAAAGATAAAAATGGTATAAAGCCACCATCTAGGCTTCCTCCAGCCTCCACTGCGTTGGATGCATTGGACGAAGTCCCTGCCTAGGCTTGTATTGCTTTTGGATATCCACGATTAAACCTTGCTTTTGCATTCCGGCATGCTCGTCTTTGGTGGTCTCTCTGGGGGTCACGATCTGGGCACAACATTTGGGGGCTCTCCGGGATCCCCAGAGACCCCCCGCCGGGACACCTAAGAGCTCCGGAGGTTCATCTGCATCGATCGGTAAGAGCGCTCAATTTTCTTGTCTTTGCTTTCCTTTTACTTTCATTTTCTTATCCGAAGCCGGCGGTTGAATCTGACAGGCTCACCTTGGCGGACGCGCCTGTAAGGTGACCTGGAGGAGTTGGAAGACGTTCCAACCCCTCATCAGGACGCGGGGGTCCTTACAGGTCCCCCCGTCATAGGACGCCCGAGAGGGGTCCGTCTGTTAGGATGCCCGTGAGGGGTCCGTCTGTTTGGATCCGTCTGGGGATCGGGAGATGCCCATGAGGGGTCCGTCTGTTTGGATCCATCTGGGGATCGGGAGACTCTGTTGAATTGTCCCTGTCCCATCCGTAGGTCTTTGGCATTATCGAGGCTCCCTCTCCGGACTCTCGTCTGCCTGGACCATCTGTAGGGCCCTTGTTCTTCCTTTTTGTCTGCCTATCTTGTTCGTCAGTGTTATTTGTTATACCTTCATAAATGTATAAATGTGTGAGAACTGTGGCCACATGTGTGAGTGTTTTATGCCTGAGCTTGTGTATGTATTGGGACTTGTGGGCCGGATTGCCAGCCGAAGGGATGGAGATCCCTTTGGTGGTTGAACTGGCACAGACTAACCTAACATTGCTTCCTTGCTCTCTCTGACCAGAGCACAGGCAGCAGGCAGCAGAAAGCTTGCTGATACTTTGGGGACCCAGGGCGCCGCTGAGAGGGCTAGGCGGCCGTGAGCATCACGGGGCCTAGATGCAGCGGGTTCGGGGCCCCAGCTCGCTCAAAAAGCTGTGGAGCAGAGGCTTGGTTGCGTGAGAACTAGGCATGGCTTTGTGCTAGAGTGGGCTGTGAGCACTGTGGGGCCCAGATATGGCCGGCAGGTTCTGGCTGGGCTCCTGTGTGGACATGGGGCAGAGCTGGCGGGAGCCAGCAGGAGCCTCAAGGAGCTTAGTGTGGGGCTGGTGGAGAACTAACTGCCCCTCCAGGGTCACAGCTGAGGAGTGACCTACAGGTCTGTGGGCCCAGCCAGGGCGTGGAGTCACTTTCAGTCTGCCGTTCTCGTGTACTTGAGGGTCTGAGGTTAACAGCAATCTTTTGTCTCCATGGTGCACACTTTCCCCATTCTCTTCCATGCTGTTGGGTGGGGCTCCCAAGACCTGCCCTGAGGCTAAAACCTGATCAAGGTCTGGCTCCAAGAATGGAATGTCACCAACAGTTTCTTGTCTGCGGTACAGTGCTGATGCAAATTGAGAGTTATTCTTGTTATGGTATATGCATGTATTTCTGTTCTTGTTTAAAATATTGTAACTTTACAATATATTCTAGAGTACTGAGGGAAATCACAAGAAAGACTTTGGTAAGAGTTTCTGTTTTAAAGGAAAAGAAAAAAGCGCAATTTGTCTGGAGTAAATGTCTGAGGGATCAAAGGAACGGACTGAGGGTACATGGAAGGTCGTAGAAGGTCAGAGGGGATGTGATGTAAACTGTTTGTTATGGTTTCTTACTGAATTTGAATGATTCTGCAAACTGCTTATGTGTGTATGTATACAGGCATGTGACTTGAAAAACTGTATGTTTGTATGTGTGTAACTTGGATCCAACTGTGTGTATGTGTGCAAGTAATTATTGTTTAGAAAAATGAGCTTTAAACAGCAACCACGTGGCTCCCTCCATCTTGGCTGGTGACCTCATGGGCAGCCATGTGGCTGGCAGCCATCTTTTACTAAGGTTATAAAGATCTACTCGGGTTAACACCTAATACTTATGTCTTTACCAAGTGTTCAACAGCAAGTTTCTAGAGAATTTAAATAGATGGCAACATATGTTTATTTGATTAATATTAAAGCTGCACATCAATGCTTTTATTCACAGGAATATACCTTGCTCTGGCAGCCAAACTTTGCAACATAAAGGAATCATAGGAAACAGCTGAGGTTTGCAAATGTATGACAGGACTAGAGTTCCAAAAAGAGTCTAGTTGCAGTGGTGGAAGACATTTGAGAGATATCAGTCTTTTAAGAACAGTTTTTATAGTTAAAAACCAATGGCTTAAAAAAATGTTTCTTCTTACCCAAGGTACGTTCAGGTTTAAGAATGTTGTATAATGATATTTTGTTTTGGTTTCTTTACTGAACCTGTATTTGATGCTAGAAGAGCTTCAACTTAAAAGCATTGCTTTTAGGCTACTTTTGTAGATTGTTAGAGAACATAAATAGTCAGTCATAAGTAATCAAGTTTTTTAATTGTAGTCAGGGTAAGTAAGTACTCATGTAAGTTTACTCATTTACTCAGTCTCTTGCATATGTTTTTAGGGTTGAGCTTGAAACAAGTAATTAGAAACAAAGTTTGTCTATTCAGATATACCTGGACAGCCCTCATACTTCAGAGATCTGCAGAATATGGCATTTAAATGTTGATCTAAAAGCTTACTATATCAGACAGGCTTCCAGATCCTAGCAGTGACCCAAGGTCTCCAAAGAAGATTACGTACGAGGCACCACAACGTCTCTGCCTGAAATATGACAACGCTGACCACAGGGCAAGATGCCCCAGTGCAACGCCTGCCGCCAGGACCCAGCCCAGACTGTGGACAAGCAGTAGGACACTGGAATTGATTGCACCCTTTTGCATGACCAAGGTCAGTCTTCCATGTCCCTATTCCACAGGAAAAATACTCTGCCTTATGGACCTGATGGCGGAAGAAGATTGATGCTGTTCTGACTGGTGCCTCCAACGCTGTGGAGACCTGGGTAGGGTTTGGTCCCTGTAATTTATAGGATTGGAAGCTTCTTGGTCTGCACTCAGATATAGTTTATCCTTCTCAGATCTCTGACAGTACTGATGGCCAGGCTAGCTCTAACTTTGTCAGCATGGCAGCATCAACCAGATCCTCATGCAAGGCTATAGCTTTCTTGTTAGCTTACTTTTAGGAAAATGTTCTAAGATATAAAAGTTTAAGTAAGTCATAGAGGTTCAGATATGAGTCCAAAATGAGATAAGTTTCAGATTACTCTACTGTTCTATGGTTCAGAGCTTAACATTTAGGAGTCCTGATGAGCTGGTAGAGCAATGACTACTTACTGTTCAGTTACAAGCTCAATATTTTGGATTTGTTTTAGATGTCATATTTAAATGTAACTTGTTGGGACTCAAAGGTATGAGTCCACTTCTGCTGTTCTACAAGATACCCATTACCTGCTTTGTCTACAATATGGATTTCAGTACAGATTGGTAATACTAATGTATCTAAAACTTTTATGTCATTTTGTAAGTAGGCCTCAAAGGATCAAAAGAGCCATAAAAACCTAGACCCACTTCGCAGAGGTCAAAAGGACCCCAGATAAGTATTCCCAAAGATGGTATTTTTCCTCTCTCCTGGTCTTGGGACTACTGCTTTTCCCATTACTAAGGGTATGGACCTAAGGGTTCCAAATAAGTTCATAAATTTTAACTTCTGTTCCTAGTTTAAATTTGTCTCAACAGATTTCCATTTGGCTGGCAGTCACCTCCAGGTTTCAGTTGCTGACTCCACTGCTCAAGATGACTGTGAGCTCCAGACTTGCTAAAAGCTGACGTGGACCAGCCCAGCTAACATGGTTCTTCCCTGTCCCTATGGGGTCAGGCAGCTACATGCTTCTGACAAATGTCCCCTTGCCCAGTCTTTGACTAGCTTTTCAGCCTTTTGGGGCCCCTGATATCGGCGCCCCAATGCCAGCTCGAAGCAGTTCCAGAAGAGAACGTCACCCATGATCCCTGTTCAGAAAAGGCTGAAATGCTGGGTCAAAAGAAAACTCCCTGGCATAGAGACAAGATGGCTAATTATACATGGCCATTATTAGAGAGGGATACTTAGGAACTAACTGTCCAAAACCCATGATTGGGTTCCATTAGGCACATGAGAAGGGGGAAATGTGAGACCAAAATGAGCCATCTTAGAAATAAGACCAAAATGCTTTCACCCCAAAACTAAAGGCCTAAGACTGCTTCTTTTAGCTACAGGCCATAAGTTACTGGAACAGGCCAGAAGTTACTGAGACCAGTCAGTTCAGATTCCAGAAACCAGGAAGTGTAAAAGTACAGAGCCACAAGATAGTCACGAGGTAATGCCTGCCAGACTATGGAATGTCCTCTCCTTGGTTTCCAGGGTAACTGATCACAGAAATGCCTCCACCTGAGGGCAGCCAATGAGAAATGGTGGCGGGCAACCACTCCCTTAGAAGTAATTTCTAGAAGTCCCTAGAAGCGAGCCAATCAGAATTGTACCCGTACTAGCACCCCTAAATGATGTAACCTTGTGACTTTTCCCTTTAAAAACTGAGCTTGCAGACAGGTGGACGCTTCCTCCAGCCTCCACTGCGTTGGATGCATTGGACGAAGTCCCTGCCTAGGCTTGTATTGCTTTTGGATATCCACGATTAAACCTTGCTTTTGCATTCCGGAAAAAAAAAAAAAAAAGCCACCATCTAAAGATAGAAAAGATAGAAAAGTAAGAAGAAAACGAGCACCACCCATAGTTCTGGGACTCTGAGCTGCTAACTGATACTTCAGTGAATCCTGAGAGGTTCGTACATTTACTCTGGAGAGCTTCTCACGTCTCTTTGTCAAGTTGGCAACATATTCTTTTTCTCCACTCAATAGGTAAAGAGGGTCTTTCAGTGCCTACAGAGCAGTGGTTCTCAACCTTCCTGATGATGTGACCCTTTAACACAGTTCCTCATGTTGTGATGACCCCCCACACACAAAATTATTTTCATTGCTACTTCATAACTGTAATTTTGCTACTGTTATGAATCGTAATGTAAATATCTGATATATATGATGTCTGATACTTGGATGTAGTGGGTAGCCATTCCAGCTTTGATCTGGAAGTTCCAACTCCCAATGAGGCTTTGGTAACTGTCACGCCTACAAGGTGGGGCCAAGGGAGGACCCTGAAGACCTGAGATCCTGATGGGCCAGCTCTCTTGGTTCCTGGACCCAGGATGCTGGAGGTAGACCGAGGAGAGTTCTCCAGAGAACACCGCCGGACTGTGCTACACCTTTCCCAGACCCTGTTACCTATCCCTTCACTTGTAAGTTACCCCACAAAATAAACCTCCCTTTTGACTATGTGGAGTGGCCTTAATAATTTCACCAATACTCTACCCCTTTGAAAGGATCATTTAACACCAAGGGGTCACAACCCACAGGTTGAGAATAACTGATATAGAAGCTTCAAATAAAGATTCAGGCTGAGAATGTAGTTCAGTGATAGAATACATGCCTAGCATGTTCCAGAACCAGGGCTAGATCCCTACCACCACCACCCCCACACACACATACACACCACATATGCAAAATTTATATGACTAATGTCTAATTTATGTAGTAAGGAGTTACAACCATTGTTTAATGAATTGTGAATTTCCTGCTACATGGTGACTGGGTTTGTCCTATTGGTTTTTTAGATTTTTGTTGTTGTTGTTGTTAAGAACTGTTTCCTTGTTAAAAAATATCAACTCTGTTAAACATACAAGGCAAAGCTTTCTCCAGTTTCCTTTGCTAGAGTGATTACTGATTCATTGCTGTTGCTAATACTCTAAAGAATTTCTAATTACTTGGTACTAGCTTCTATAACTTTTTTGAGTTCCAAATTATCATCTCCATGATTTAGAGGCACACTACATAAAATTGAGAATGTAACCTGGTAAGTTTTCCAGCACCCTTTATTTAATTTTTACTTCCATAGAGTGATTTCTTACTTATCCCAAATTTTTATTGTCAAGACACACTGTATTTTCCATTCTCACACACTCCTGGAAGTAGTGTTATAGTTTTTTTTTTATATCTGTTATGTATTACTTAGCAATTTTTCACTATTGCTTGAGTGGAAAATTATACGAGGATATAGTTTGCAATATATCATCTTTAAAATAGCATTTTCTTGTTCTAATACCATGATCAATAATTAAGGAATAAAATTTTTCTTTGATATAAGAACTGTTTGAGAACTTCCTTTAAGTTTCTCATCCATTATGAGAGCATATTATACTGTCCAAATGATTACTAACTTTGTATCACCGTTATCATAGAATCCAGACTCCAAAACTCATATTCTGTGCTCTTAGGGAAAGGGCATGTGAGCACTAGTGAGCCAGCCTTCTAAATCATATTGATGTCTTTTACATCATTATCTACTGGGAAAGAATGACAGTTTTATTTATACAAAAATGAGTGTTATTTGTGTGTTTTCATTTAAGAGTGTGGGAGCTTCCTGAATGCCTTTAACTTCCCATAGCAACTGCATAACTGCCTCCTTCTCAGATGCGTTGAGATAAGTAGCTATAAATTCTAAATCAGGGACCCAAGAGCTACATGGAAAGGAAGACGAGACAAGGCTCTGGCCCTCTTGGCAGAGAGGCCACCCCATGTGCTGGCGTCCTGCTCTAGAGGCTCCAACCTCGCTCAGACGCTTGCTCTTCCAGGGCCGTTGTGAAGGGTTCTGATTTCCCCACAGCTCTAACACCACTGAGAGTTGATGTTCTTAGAGAATCGGTTCTTCTCACGTTTCTGCTGAGTTCCTTCCTCTTTCTCATGGGACATCAACTCCAGGGAGCTTTTTTTTTTCCCTCTCACATGCATGTAACAAATTCTGGGCTTGTGTGACAGCTGGATTGTGAAGATGCCCATGACTCAAGAGAAAAATTAAAACCTTCCAAGTGTGATCCTTTATGGTATTTCTGACTTCAAACAGGACCAAGGGAGGAAACACAGAGCACCAAAGCTCATATTGCCAATTGCACTGGCGTTTCCAGAGTTTTTCCGATTAGCCTCCTCTTCAAATCTTAGCACCTGCCATGAAGCCAGTGGAGAAACTAGAGGCACACTGCAAAAAGCCGAACACTGGTGGAAATAAACCAGACCATGAGATGCCAAAACTCAGGCTCTCGTAAGTAGAATACAAACAGAACACATATGGATGCCTGAGTCATAAATACTTAATAAATAAAAACAGTTTCAATCATTTCAAAGCACCGTCTGACCATATGGTTTAAATGAGTAAGTTAGGAGTTTCCATTAGACTCCTTATCATAAACTTAGATTCTAAGAGATATTTAGAATGACGATGCAATAAGGGATGTAATTTTGCCAACTACACACAAATCCAGGAGGCCATGTTTACTTTTGTGATTTTTTTAAAATAAATTTTTCTGCATTCATTAACACCCAGCTCAGATAAAAAGAGAAAAATCTATAGAGAAACAGAAAGTAAACAGGAATTCATTCAAGAGCTTCCACTTACTGTGCAGTGTGGGGGTTTTAGGGATTTTGTTTGTTTTCTTTTGTGAAGTGGCAAGTATTTTGTAGCCAACAGGGTTTGAGGAGGAATTTGGTCAGTGCGAAGTTAGATGCCTAATACACAAACTGATAACACCATTGAAGCCACAAACCCTAAGTATTACTCTGTCCGTCTCATGCTGACTTTAGTTCTCATGATCACTTCTCTCTTCCACAATTTCAGATCTCAAAATGCGAGTGCCTCAGCTTGTAGCCCACACCATCTTTTATGTTCTCAGTCTGTTTCCTCAAGGACAGCCAGTCCATCCCTTCTCCTCTGCTAGAGCGGAAACAAAATGAGCTGGCCCCATCTTAACATGCTAAGAACGCTGAGCTGCCCCGGCGCAGAGGCAAATATGCCAATGGTTGTGTCTGAAATTCCAATCCATGAAAACAGAGTAAAGACATATTCAAGTTCATTCTAAGCCCACAGTCACCTTGGAGAGTATCTCTGTGCCTTGATTATTCTTTGCAGACTATCAATTCTCTTCTCCACAACTCACCGTGACAGACTCACAGCTAACCTCGTCTGCCTTAACAGAGAAGATGTCCGGGTGTTACCTGTGACATTAAAGCATGGCCCACACAAGCTAGAATTAGGTACAAGCTCGGGACCACGGCTGTTCAAGGATAGATTCTATCCTCCCTAAAGTGGCCAGAGTCATATTTCTCAGACTTCCAGATCATGTCATCTGTCCACACTGAAACTTCCAAAGGAAATACTTCCCATGGCAGAGTAAGGACTTCACAGTGGTCTGTAAATCTGCCTCCCCTCCCCTTTCCTCCCCTTTCCCTATCCCTCTTCCCCTCCTCATTCCTCTCTGCCCTCCATTCTACCCTACTCTATTCTACTAGCCTCCTTCCCAGACTCTGTTAGCAGCTCCTCCCCAGCACAGGGCTGTGGCTCCTAGCTGTCCCTTAGATCTCCGGCAGGTGACAGAGTGGCTGACCTCTGTCCTTTCCTCATGTCTCTGCTCAAATGGACCATCAGCAGAGAAGCCAGCCCTCCAAAGGCACCCACTAAACAATCCTTCTGCCTCCTTATTCTCGTGCCAGGTAACCCACCATGCTTATTATCCATTTATTAAATGTATTCCCTTCCTGATCACAAACTTCGTATAGTCAAGGACTTTGTTATATTCACACAAAGAACAGTGTTTGATACAAAGCATATGTCGAATGCACTGTGGCAGAAGGAATCTACTAGAACAGACAGCTGACTACTTCCACATACAGCAGCAGAAGGAATCTACTGAAACAGACAACTGATTAAGTCCACATTCACTCAGACTTTGTAATTAGACCTCAGCTCAGCTCAGATTTGTCTGCTGTCATTCAGATCTGCTTTACCCTGTGCACATAACAACAAATCATATTTTATTTTAGTTATATACCCTTACTTAAGTTTAAATTATACAAGCTGATAATTCTTAATTTACACATAAAAATACAGAATGATATTTGTATAATATTGTAATATCATTCTGTATTTTTATGTGTAATAATAAAGATACATGTCATTGGCAAAGCACTTGACTAGCAGGTTTAAAGGCCTGGGTTCAGTCCCAGCTTCTCTCCTCTCTCAGTCTCTGTCTCTGCCTGTCTCTCTCTGTCACACACACACACACACACACACACACACACACACACACACACACACCAGAAATTACTTCTATATGTCTTTTAAATTGTAACAAACAGAAAACACTACTCTTCCATTATTTTATGTTCAGAATCTGTAAATATATCTCCATAAAATGTCTAGAATCATGATTGTTTAGTCATGACTACATATATGAGGAAGATAGGAAGCTAGACAGTGTAAGCTTTTACTGGCACCCTGTCCTTTTCCCTGTAATATTAAACTTTTGAGCCAATTGTTTGTGAGTGAGAAAAAAGACTATCAAGGCCCACAAAAATATGTAACTTTTGACACAGTAATTATAATTTTTATAACCTATCTTGAAGAAATGCTTGTGAATTTGAAATAAGTTAGGTAATCAAACACTAAAGTACTGCTAATCATAATTAGAATAAAAAATGTATCATGATGAAAATGGAAAAATATAAACATCCAGCAGTAAGGAAGTGGTTAGCTTCTGAGGAAACCCCAGGATGGAATACATGGACATTAAGGATGCTCTTTAAGGCCACACAGGAGTGTTTGTAGGGTCATATTAAAGCATGAGGCAGATCATGCTTTACAAAAGCTTTATAAATTTACAATTAACTGTAAAATGTCAGCTTGAAAATTGAAAGACTGACCAAACAGTAAAAGTGATTTTTCATGTAATAAATGCATGAGTAATTTTACACTACTTTTCTCTAGTTTATAGATGTTGTCCCATGTGTATTTATGTAGATATTAATGAAAAAATAAACATTAACAATTAAAGTTATGTATTAAAGCTTAACAAAGATAAAAGTCTCATCCCTTGCCTTCTAGCATCAAACCTATATTAATAAAAATACTATTAAAGTGTCTGTGAAATTGGAGTTATCAAGTACAATATGTTTCCCAATGTATTTGACAAAATAAACAAATATACTTATCATTTCTAAAATATGAGGGATGAAATCTACTGATGTGTTCACAATCTCTGTTATTTTATTCATCAGCATATTACAGTCCATTTTATTGAAATCCTACTTTCCAAAAAATTATTTACTTCCATAAATATAGCTAAAAAAATCTATGCTTCAAATATTTCAAATCACTTTCCCTTTTTTTCATTGATTTTGATACATATTATTACAGGATGAATAATTTATTTTCTGTAAGCTCTACTTTGGTTGCTTCCTATTGCTATGCCCATTGTCAAGTGATTCATGACTTCTTAATTTGTTTGAAATGTTTAGACACTGAATAGTATCCCCTGCTTAAAATGCCATATCCTGATGCTTCAAATCTCCTACGAGTGCCACCTTGTATTGCAAACACACCATTACACACGTGATAAAGAGCCTTGGCATGAGGCATCTGTGTGTGTACCCATGTGCATTTGTTAGACAGGAGCAGGGAGGCAAGACTTTGAAGAGACTGGGGAGCAGAAGTCTGAGGGAAGACAGATTAGAGATGGTGCAGCAGGATTGTAAATGAAGCCAGTGAGAAAGTGATGCAGGTGAACGCAAGGCAAACTGGAGAAGAGCAGGGTTGACTCTCCTCAATGCTTCCAGAAGCAGGGACAGCCTCCAGACACCTTGATTCTTATCTCTATAAGGCTTCTGATTTGTCTTAAGAAGTGATAATAAGTGTATTGTCTCAGGTGTTAAGTCTGTTATACTTTATTATAGCAGTAACATTAAAGTTAGACAGAATACTTATTAAATATAGTATGTTCCTTATATTGTATTAATATATGTATAATATGTATACTGTACTTGAAGATGTATTACTTATACATAAGTGTATTGTGTAACTACACACAGCAGCAGCTTAAAAGATTTATACATGTGTTGTTTATATATACAATGAATTGGTAAAAGTATACATTTTATTGATATGCTACAAATCTCTAAGTATAAGATGGCCTACTGCTCATCTTAAGAAATACAGTGTCTCTATGAACTTCCTGATATTTACAATATATGACTGTTTTATGGGTCAAAGAATGGGAACAGTTTCCAGGGTGGTTACTGTGGTATGTTCTGTATGGCAAATGTGTTGCTCTGATTGGTTAGTAAATAAAACACTGATTGGCCAGTAGTCAGGCAGGAGGAAGTATAGGGGGGACAAGGAGGAGAAGAATTCTGGGAAGTGGAAGGCTGAGTTAGAGACACTGCCAGCCGCCACCATGACAAGCAGCATGTGAAGATGCCGGTAAGCCACGAGCCATGTGGCAAGGTATAGATTAATAGAAATGGGTTAATTTAAGATATAAGAACAGTTAGCAAGAAGCCTGCCACGGCCATACAGTTTATAAGCAATATAAGTCTCTGTTTACTTGGTTGGGTCTGAGCGGCTGTGGGACTGGCGGGTGACAGAGATTTGTTCTGACTGTGGGCCAGGCAGGAAAACTCTAGCTACAGGGGTTCTGGATTTCATGAGGATACAGATCCTGCTACCTGGCAAGACACTCCATCTCCAATGCAGCTGCCCTGGGCTTTCTCCAGCAAGGCAGGAGAGCCACACTAGGATTGGAGAGCCTTGTTTACAGGACACTGTCCAGTTACCTCTTGTACTGTATTCACTGAGGCAGCTCAGGACTGCTGGCCTCAAACCCTTACCTGTAGTCCCAGACATTTGTTTTTCCTAAACGTGTGTGAATTATTTATCCCTGGAAGAACTTGCAAAACAAATTTTATCCTAAAAACAGTCTACTGATACTTTGTTTTGAATTGTAGTAGAGCAAACTAATAAACTTACGAGATTACACAGGTATGGCGAGGACATAGTTCATAAACCCCAGAGGGGACATACAAGGGAAAAGGGAGGCGTGAGGATGCCGGTCACAGGACACGTGACACCCAGGCAGGAAGGGCATTACTGGGCTGCTGTGGGATGGTCTGTATGTCAAATTGCTCTGATTGGTCAATAAATAAAACACTGATTGGCCAGTGGCCAGGCAGGAAGTAGGTGGGACAAGGAGAGAGGAGAATTCGGGGAAGCAGAATGCTGAGAGAGAGACACTGCCAGCCACCATGACCAGCAGCATGTGAAGACGCCGGTAAGCCATCAGCCACGTGGCAAGGTATAGATTTATAGAAATGGATTAATTTAAGCTATAAGAACAGTTAACAAGAAGCCTGCCACGGCCATACAGTTTGTAAGCTATATAAGTCTCTGTGTTTACTTGGTTGGGTCTGAGCGGCTGTGGGACTGGCGGGTGACAAAGATTTGTCCTGACTGTGGGCCAGGCAGGAAAACTCTAGCTACACTGGGCTTGGAAGGAGAAAGAGGAAAACGATCCAGGATGGGGAGAAAAAACATCAACAAACACAAATTGCATATGCAAATATCATGAATTCTAATACTTTGTATGCTATTTTTAAAAATGAAGAGAAGTACCTAGTTTTCTGAAATTAAAATAATGACAAAATCAGTGTTACATCTGTTTGTTTCTCCTCTACGGAGCTCAAATACAGAGTCCACATGTGCTAGGCAAGCACTGCCCTGCTCAGCTGTGTTGCCAGCCACGTCAGTCTTCTTCATTAGTAACTGCTAAGTTATGTAAATTCCCTTGATCTATTATACTCCACCAGAATATAAGGACTAAATCCACTGTCTGGAGCACTTTGTCTTGGGTCCCTACCTTCAAATTTGTATCCAGCCTTAAAATCCTTATCAAGCACATTCTTCAAGAAAGCTTGCTTTCTTTTTTAAATAAATTTTGAGAATACAATGTAATTACATCATTCCCTCCTTCCCTTTCACCTCCCTTGTATTTCCCTTGCTTTCCTTCAAAGTTATGGCCTCTTTTTCTTTAATTAGTGTGTGTGTGTGTGTGTGTGTGTGTGTGTGTGTGTGTACTACTTTATATATATAATATATACATATATATGTATGTATGTATGTATGTATGTATGTATGTATATAACTAAATGTATAAATACAGCCTGCTCAGTGCATACAATGTTACTAGTATATGTCTTCAGGGCTGACCATTTGGTGTTGGACAGTTAATTGGTATGCTCCTCCCTGAGGTAAACTATTTCCCCAACTCCCAGCATTCCTTAGTTCTCTGTAGTTCTTTGGGGTTGAGGCCTAGAGAGCTTTCTCCCTCCACATTAGCTTGTCTACTGTTACTATCCTAGTTCAGGTCACATTTAGCAGCCATATCAAAGTGATCATAGCCACATAGGACTTGTCTTATTTTGAAATTCCATCTCATCACATCCCTTCTGCAATTTTGGACATAATTGGTGACATCAGTCCAGTTGTCAAGCTAACACTTTCTGGGAGGAGCTCCATTACATTCGTCTTGACGATACTACCATGACATACTACAAAGTTACATAAACAGTTCAACAGATAGGTATTTGTTGATGTAACCAACCGTCTTATTAAATAAGAAACACAGAAACAATGTAAAAGAGAAAGCCGAGAGGTCAGAGCTCAGAGCTAAAATCTCACCCTTCCTCCTGCTGTCCCAGCTTCGCGAAAGAGACCTACTTCCTGTCTGTTCATTTTTTTTATAGTATGTTGTTCTGCCTTCTCATTGGTTGTAAACCCAAACACATGACTGCCTCGTCACTGTCTGAATGTACAGCCCCCTAGGTCTTAAAGGCATATGTCTCCAATGCTGGCTATATCCCTGAACACACAGATATCTATGGGATTAAAGGCGTGTGCCACCACCGCCACACTATTGCTATGGCTCTAATAGCTCTGATCCCCGGACAACTTTATTTATTAACATACAATCAAAATAATATTTCAGTACAATTAGATTACCACCACAGGTATTTGTTCAATATCCTGTATTCCTAGATATTGACCTGACTAGTTTAAAAATAGCTTTTAGATATCTAACATGTATAGTGATTAAAAGCACTCCAAGTTTTTTAAACATAGTTGGACTTCATGATATTAAAATGTGAAACAGATTTAAGTGGGAGCCCAGCAGAATGCCTGCTGCACTGTCGGGGAGGCCGATGAGAGCGTGGTGGGGCCTGGAGGCCGGGCAGAGTGCAGGGTGCTCTGTGAGAAGCAGCTGTCAGGGAAGCACAATCAGTCCACTAGCCACAGACTGAGCTCTGTCCATTGCTTGTTTCTCCAAGGTGACAGGAGCCTCAGACCTTTCATGTGTCTGTGGTCCTAGGGACACATTGTCCCACACCCTAAACTTCTCTCAGCAAACAGGACACACCCTGGAAACCCAGTGATCATGAAAGAGCTTGGTGTCAGAGGATAGTTCAGAGTAAAGACTGAAACATCCCAGGGAATTTAATATTTTCATCTACATCTGTTTAGTGACAGGAAGACAATGGAAGTCTCTAGAAACTCTGGGGCCACTCCACCTGACCCGATTCTGGGACAGCCCCTTGGATGTACAGTTCTTGGCAACACAATCTTCTTAAGAAATAGCTGCTTCCCCTGGAGAGATGAGATGGCAGTGGTATGATGCAGTGAGTTCACATTCAACATACAACCATGCATAAGACATGCTAAGCACCATCCACATGAGCTGTGCATATACAAATGTAGCCGTGACTCAGAATTAACAGCAATGTTAGCACAGACCTCTAAAAAGCCAGACATATCTTTGACTTCACACATGTATGGTGTTTTATTTGATTTTTGAGATAGAACTACCATAGGAAGGAAATTTACAGAAAATAGGAAACAGGCTATGTAAGAATGATCAAGTCATTTTTTAAATGCAATAGAAGGAAAACAGCAAGCTGAAAATACACGTGAAATTCTGTGACAAGAAGAAAGGGAAATATAGAATCCTTCCAGAATCATCCAGACTGATTGCCCAGCTCTGTCAGTCGCAATGACCAGATCAGCTTCCATGCACAGGTAGGTGACAGTGTCATCTCATTGGCTGTACTTACCCTCTTCTTCCAGCCCAGGGAGGCCTGCTTTTCTGTCCTCTACCACAGTTGTGCCTCCTACCTGGAGCTGACTTTTAGCCTTTGCCTCTGGAGAAGCAGACTGCCTAGACATCTTGGCTTCTGTAATCTCTTGGGTTCCCTCTGTTGGTTCTTCCTCAGTAACATGTATATATCTAACCTCTGTCGATGGAGGGCCGTTATCCACATCTACTTTTGTGATTTCTTGCTCTTCAATCTCAGTTTCCAAGGACTCCTCGGCTGGAAAGTGGAATTTTCCTTGGTCATCGTTTTCCTGTAGGTCGTGAGAAGAGGAGCTTGTGGAACTTCCCCCCGCACTGTTTCCAGAGTGGGTGTCTGCACACAGCTCCGTAGATTCGTCTTCACTGTCACTGGAGTACGGGTGACTTCTGGATGAGATCGATGAAAGGGTCTTAGTATCTGCAAAAGTAAAATGATAACATCTTTGTTATGTCCTAAATTTATGAGCTGATATGGAACCATATTGGGAAAAAATAATATTAAATCTTTAACAAATATACTTTAGGGAAAATTGTTCCCTCAGTACATTCTATATTATTGTCATGATAAAGAAAAACTGATCTAAAAACTACCAAGATTTTTTGGTTTGGCTTGGTTTTACTTTTATTTTTGTTGTTGTTGTTGTTGTTGTTTTATTTTGTCTTGTTATTTTGAGGCAGAGTTTCACTATGCAGCTCACACAGCCTTCACACTCCAGGTGTTCCAGACCCTACCTCCCAATTGCTGGTATTGCAGATGTGTGTCCCTAACCCAGCTTATGAACGATGAAAGTTTTTAATAGATCACATTTAACAGAAAACCAAGTCCAGGTTTGGATTTTCTTGGAGAACCTTTAGAAAGACTATAATATCTTGTTAGTAGAAATTTTGAATACTACTTTGCTTTTATAAGAGCACATATTTACTTCTACTGTTTAGCCACAGCAGTAATGTCAATTATTTTTATCTGCTGTAAAGTGTACCACCCTAGAACACTCTGGCATCTGGGTACCATCTTTGCACTTACAAATTAGGTGGGCATTAGTAAATGCTCTTAGGATATATGTGTATGTAGATAATACCTTTTTTGGAGTCCCTAAAAGCAAGATATCAAAAGGAAGCTGCCTGAGAAGAAGACACATTGAACAAGCTCCAAGAGAAAGTCTTAGGGGACTTAGGAAGCCAAGCAAGGACGGGAGACAGCCAGTCAATGGGCTGCTTCCGGGATCAGCTCAACTCAGTTGGGAGTTGTCCTAGAAAGATATAATGAAATGAAGAGGGGGCTGCCTTTTCTCACTTTGAACCAGATATTGGCTATGGGCCACCCTCGGGAGATATAAACTCCATGGTTTCTCCAGGCATTTTATGCCCAAGGGTGAAGAAATTCCAGTAACCTAAGGCAATCCCTAGAAGAAGACAGGGTTGAGAAACCACGAGTCAGACCGCAGAGCAAAAACAGAGGCCTCAGAAGCACCCCCAGCTGGAGCCACAGATATATACTAGAAACATGCAGTAGTCCCAGATGGCTTGCACATGAGCCCCCAAGGCTGTGAAAGCATCCAAGAACAAACCTCCATGCCATATCTGTGTAAGGAGGAGTCACAACGTCAAAGTCCCTTATTATATTGCTTCTGAGAAGAGAAACGTAAGTTTGTGTTTGCTTCATAAAACAATTGCTCTGAACTTAAAATTATTTTTATAGAAAATACTTTATCTTTTGGGGGTATCAGGGACCAAACGTTAGTACAGAATATGCTAAGAGATGAGACTCTTCGGTGCCTCCTAGTTTTCCGGATTTATTTCCTCTGTGTTCCACATTCACTTAGCTGACTTTGTCACTGTGCCAGCTAATGTGGAGCTAAAGATGAAAACTAAATAAATAAAAATACCAGCCTTTCCTTTCTCTTCCCCCTGTCCCACTGGCTCTGCCAGCTCTCTGTGACACATCTTCTCAGTGTAAGTATAGCCACAGAGACATACCAACACTTCCAAGAAGACACAAGTGAGGCCTGAGGCACCAAGGCACCAGCGAGGAGAGGTTTCTTTAAGCAGCAGCCTCTCTGAACCCGTTCTCATCATCACCTTGGCAAGTGCCGGGTGACTCCTGTGCTTCAACAGAATCCTTTTTTGGGCCATTCACTCTCTATTCCCCAAAAATTTTTAAGAGAAACAGCTCACTCTTCTTAGTGATTCCATGGATGTCCCTACCCAATGCACCATTAGCTGGGACATGACATCAGCTTGCTCAGAGACCCCAGGACTGCACGGGCTGTCTGGGTATCAGCAGGATGATTCCCACTTTGGGCTCTGTAAATTGTTTACATGATAATAAATGGCCACCCCCTCCATCATTTGTAGTGGCTTCCGTTAGGTATATTATCTTATTTCAAAAGGCTGACAGCTCATCCTGGTTCAATTTTCAGTATGTTCAGGAAAGAAGGGGAAATGAGCAGCCTCATGGAGCAAGTGCACCTGACCTCCAATACAAACATTTCCGTTTTCAAATTCCTCCCTCATCTCCAGGTGTCGTTTACTCTGCTCTCCCTTCTTGCTCTATTTCCCTACAGACCCTGGGATAAGACAAGGCTTAGAGAAAACGCTCCAGGTTCATGCACTAGGACTTCCACAGTGAATTACATTTCTTCCCTTAGAAATAAGGCAATATTTATATAAAAGCTTCCAAATAAAGCAACTTGGAGGACATATTTGAAATTGTTTGTCATCAGAATGGAGAGACTGTTAGAGGCACATAGTAAAGCAACAGCCTCTTGCCTGATTCCATTTGTTCCACGAAGTCCTGGTGCTGTTGCTGAGAGAGCCTGTTGCTGATCGCCTTGTCCAGGAAAAAATCTGTACTTAGTGTCTGAGGCTCTGCCAGAGCCAACTGCCTGTTCCCCACTGTTTCCTGTCCCAAGCAGGACGATTGCTTCCCCTTAATAGTCATTCAATCCCCACCCTTCCTCCTTTTTCCTTTCCACTGACAATATAGATTGCCTGCGTGGAATAACCCATCCCTTAATGCTGAGATGCTCCTATGTGCCAGGAAATAGTCTACAACGAAAAGAAAGCCATGGCCTTTGCTTCTGCACAGATGGCATGCTCTTCAATGACTAATTATTTGCTCACTTTTGCCGAACAGATAATAACTCTCCTGCTTATTTGAAGTGTTTGTTCATTTTCCTAGCGGTCGCCATGAAGAGCTCTCTTCATGTGTGACTTCCTCTTCTCACCATCAATGCCTGCACTGTCTTAAGCCAGTGACAAGGGTGAGCTTGCCTTTTTAATCATTCCCACACTCCAGCACGTAGCATACTTTAACATTTGCTAGTTCCTCAGAGTCCTTGTTTTTACCTTGTTCTGTTTCTTTGCTGTCGTTGTTAAGCTAGAATCTCAGATACCCTGGTTTAATTATACAACTTAAAGTGGTTTTAGTTAGTGATTTATATCAAACCCATGGAGCCATGACTCTTTCCCACTGTATTACCAATAGTATCTTTTTTTTACTAAGTTTTAAGAATTCAAAACAAAATCTTCACTTCACAAATGACACTCTTACTTTCTTCAGATTTAGCCTGACACATGAGTTCTTATATACTACCACTAATGATTCCTGTTTATATTCATGAGTTTGTGAACTGTTTCTATCTCATACCAGGTATTGGGGTTCAGGTAAAATCTTCACATACAACATCTAATGACAAGAAACTGATACTCAGTGAACATTCTAAAGCAGTGTACTCAACCTTCTTAATGTTGTTACCCTTTAGTACAGTTCCTCATGTTGTGGTGACCCCCAACCACAAAATTACCTTTTTCCTACTTCGTAACTGTAACTTTGCCACTGTTGTGAATCATAATGTAAATATCCAATATGCAGGATACCCAATAGTCTACCCCTGTGGGATTCATAACCACAGGTTGAGAACCTCTATTCTAGAATGAATAAATGTTTTAAAATGTAGAAATATAAGTTAAACTTACATATGAGCTCATCATTTGTTGTAAGAGCAGGCATATGACCTCCAACAGGTAATTATCACTGACTGAAATATGTCAGTTCACCAGTGAGTTAAATATGTACATTGTCTTATAAGGACATCTCTGCTGAGAACAGAGCAATGGCAGAAAGAAAGGGCTCCAGAATGCAGCCGCCTTTATACTCTACGCCGATTGACTTGCTGAGCTGTCGAGTGAATCTGGTATTGAGACCAGAACAAATCACATCACACTGTGCTGCCTACATCTTTATGCGTTTGTATAATGATCTAGTCAGTCAAGCTTCCTTCAAAAGTTTACTGAGTAACATCATTACTACACATATCATGTGGGTTCAAGAGTGTAGAGAAGCCTAATATGGTGGCACATGCTTCTGTTCCCAGCATGTGGGAGGCTGAGACAAAAGGATCTCAAGTTCAAGGCCAGCTTCAGCCACATAGTGAGATCATGCATCAAAAAGGCCAAACCATAGTGAAAGAACTCATTTGAAAACATTTCATGTAAACTAAGCATTGGTGGATTTAACCATCTTTCTTGAATCTGTGACTTCCTGCCTGAGCAGTCAACAACGGGTTAAGGAACCCATGTTATCAAGAGTTGACTAACGGGCTGGAGAGATGGCTTGGCAGTTAAAAGTGCTTCCTGTGTTTGCAGAGGACTTGGGTTTTGTTCTCAGCACACACAGAGCAGTTTACACATATCTAAAACTCCAGTTATAAGGCACACAAAGCCTTTTTATGGCCTCCATGGGTACCAAGCAGGTACATCGTGTACTTACATGCATGCAGGCAAACACTCTTACATATAAAATAAAATAAACAAATAATGACTAGTCATGCAAAAACTAACATAAATTCTGTCTATACGTTGTGTATAATCTCCTCATAGCCCTCCCCTATCCAAGATGTGGGCTCACTGCACTGCAGAACTCAAGAACGTGGTGCCATGCCAAATACAATGTCAACACAGAAGGGGGCCTTGTCATATGCTTCTCTTCAAGTCCATAGATAGTCAAGCCAAAGTGACCAAAATACACTGTATACATATATGAAATCCTCAAAAAATATATTTAAGTTAAATAAATAAAATCTCTAAATAGTAAGACTCTTAATGTGAAGTAAATTGAGTGTTTTGTGACTCTGAGATTTTAGGTCTATGACATCTACTTTATCAGACTGAAAAATACACAAATGAACTATTATAAGACAAATAAATGCTTCAAGTCTGGCTCTTTGAGTACTATGAGAAACAATGCCATCTGTCTCTTGATCTCTAGTCTGTGTTTGCTGCCTCTCCCTTCTCTCTCATGAGGAACTACTTGTCCTTTCCCTTCATCTCAAGGCATTATTACCCAAACTGCCCATGAAAGGTGCATTTCTGCTCACACAGTATTTTCCCCATCAGACTTAGAGCATTCATCTTTGACAAAGCATTTTCTGCTGGTAAATTAGTGTTTGGGGTTGCAAACACAAATGCAGAGATCAGAAGCTGCCATTCCTTTTAAATGGCAGGAAGCTGCACACATCATTCCTGGGGCAGGGTCCTCTCTCAGTCGGCTCTCCTCCATCACTCATGGGCCACTCGGCAGTGTATTCATCAAAGTGTGCAGTGCAATTGTTAGTTGGCAGTTTAAACAGGGCTGACTTGTCATGAGAGTGACAGCCTGGGCAATTGTGTGCCCCTGGGAACAGGTGCAGGCAGGTTCAAATGAAACACATCCAAATACTAACAGCAAGACTCTTAATCATGTCAATAAAAGGGATGAACAGGTGTCTGGGATTCCATGCCCAAGCTATGCCTCTCACACATTTGTAGGTGAAATGCTGTATTTTCCATGAAATCCACAGCATTATATTGTCATTTTTAATAAATGTTATGTATTAGCCAGATGGAATTGCTAACTCTCACACGTCACATACTAAGAGACATACTTTTGAGTAACACAAAGGAATTTGATCAAAATAAAGGGTCAGAAGACAGGAGGCCTCTGGGAGGACAGGCAGACAAGCAGTGAGATGATGGTATCTCAGAGCACTGGCGATGTGGCAATGTTTGCGCACACCCAGGATTTGAAGGGGTCCTTTGAAAGGACACTTTGATAATTCCATTATTGAAATGACAAGAGAAAATAGCTTGCCAGTTCAGTTCTGTCTCAAAAATTTTCCAGCATTTGTGAAGTGACTGTTCTTATAGCTCTCATTTTACAACTATTTAAAACATTATATATCCTGCTTCTATGCAATTCTATGAAACTTTTCCAGTAAATATTCTAAGAACCACGTAACATGAACATTAGGCAGAGAGCACAGGAGCAGCCAAAGACTTTAGAAGGCATGATGTCAGCAAGCCTTTTAAAAATAGTTACAAAATCCCTTGTGATGTTGTTTTTATGAGAAATAGCAAAACAACACACCACCCTGGCTTTCTAAGCGTGGTTTTGTGTGCTATTAGTTTACATAATTTGAGAGACAAAATTTAATACACAGAGAATTGTCTGAAAACTGACTGACCTCCCACTGGATAGGGTTTAAGGGCTTAGTGCAAACTTCCCCTGGGGCAGAGTCACTGAATGGAGACTTTGCAAGGCCAAGGAATGGAAAGTAACACTTCTTCATGGAGAGGAAAGACAATCTAGTGAAGGTTAGAAACTCTGTTTTTAATTCCCCTTCATAAAAACAAAGCAAACTAAACAAGAAAACAGAGCTAGCAAAAGAAATCAAAAGCGAGCGGGGCGGTGGCGGCGCACGCCTTTAATCCCAGCACTCGGGAGGCAGAGGCAGGCGGATCTCTGTGAGTTCGAGGCCAGCCTGGGCTACCAAGTGAGTCCCAGGAAAGGCGCAAAGCTACACAGAGAAACCCTGTCTCAAAAAACCAAAAAAAAAAAAAAAAAAAAAAAAAGAAAGAAAGAAATCAAAAGAGCCCCTTAACTATAGAGACTCCAAGAAACAAATTCTTTTCACTGGGTTAAAAAGTTCTTTTAGTTGTAGGTAGATGAACATGTTCTGATTTCAAAAAAATGTATCTTTTCTCCAAAGTACAGGTTTTGAAATTTGGTTATAATAATTGTAACTGAATTGCAGAACTTCCTGCCTATGTGACTTTGGAATTGTTTAATTTCACTATTTGTAAGTTTTCAAATTGTAAAATGTAGATTAACGTGGAAAATAATTGCTTTTAAGGTAAATGGGGATCATTCACCCCACATGTTCATGTGGGACTCAGCATGTAGTAGGGTCTTCATAAGCAGGAATCATCATATGAGCCACAGCAGTGCAAGTTACTGGATGCCTTTCCAGTCAGAGACACACAAGCAGCAGCCAGCCAGCACCAAACTCTCCAGTGCTATCAGTTATTCAGTAATCGTGGCACAAATAATCAAAGCTGTCCCTGCAAAGAAGACACAAGACCTGCCTATACCCTTCTCCAGGTGAACATAAAAACTTAACTGTATTAGGAAAATCTAATTGGCCTCCAGAAAATACAAAGCTCAGACAAATAGATAGTTTAGGAGTTGACAGGTCTTCGTGACAACAGCACCCTAATAATTTCACACTATTACAACAGACATGAAAACCTAAGCTGTTTGTGTTCCGAATTGCATATATATATAGTCAAACACATTTTAAATATATCTACAGACAAGTCACTTGGATAATTTCTTTTAAAATATTGACTAAGATGAAACTTTTTTCTATAAGATAACACCATTTTCTATTGAATTATTTAGCTTTGAGTCATAAAGTACTATAAACTAAACTTCATATGTATATTCAACTGAAATGAGACATTACATTTTACATACATCTAATATAGAAACATAAGTGTAAATATCTATAGAAAACATACATCTCAATATATTAAAATACTTAAATGTTTGAGCATTGTATTAAATAGGATTTATTATTTATTGTTTGCGAATATACTGAGTCAACTTCATTCTGCTTTTTTTCTAATTGTGTTTCATTTACTCTTTACCTTGACTGTCAGGGAGTTTAGTACTAAATATGCTGTTCACGTACTCATGGACCCATTTCTGCTTTGAAACAAAACCATTTTCTTTTTTACTCTATGTAAGTACGCCTTAAATTCGTGTACATTAACTATTAGAACAAGTTTGCTTAAATTTGTTGTGGGATATTTTGATTGCACTCGGACACTCCCGAGACTGGCAATAAAGTTATACCTTGATTCAGAGGGTGGAGACAGTGACTAGCTGACCATAACTGGCCATAAAGAAGCCAACAATTTGGATATAGAAGATAGACGGGAAGGAAAAGGTGCGGACTAGATTTTGAGCTCTCTTGGCTCTGGGACGAGGGAAGAGTTGTGTCTCCTGTGGTGTCTTCGGCCATCAGTCTGGCTGCAAGCAGGTATCATGGCTACTCATCAATAACACTACGTAAGACCTTTGGAAACTGTGAGTGGATCTGCCATGCTGCTATTTCTCTCAGGTTTTCAATAAATCTCTTACCTAAAAGAACAGTCTACCTCAGTACGCCTTTGGAATACCTTTAAAGGAGCTACTCGGACTCACTCTCTCACCCACCTCTCTCCTCTCCTCTCTCTCTCTCTCTCTCTCCTCTCTCTCTCTCTCTCCCTCTCTCTCTCTCTCTGTGTGTTGAAATAGTTTGAGATAAAAGGACATAACACCTTTCTAACTAGACAGAGCACAGGTCACTACAAGCCTAATCTGACATCTTGCTAAAATTTTCCAGACTAAGGAAAGTGAACAGACTAAGAAACAGCTCTTCAATTCAGAAATGCACTGAAGGGTGGCTGGCTGGGACTCTTGGGTTAGGTAATCACGAATCTCTGTCTTATTCAACATTATGGACAGACAAGTTGCAAGCACATTGTGAGACACTCTGCCACCTGCCTTGTCTATCCTCCTCTTCACTGTCCGAGCACCCATCATCCTCACGGTTGTCACTGTCGTGGACATCCGGTGCCTCCTCCTTTTCAAGGCTTAAATTATCTTTTTCTCCTTCAGTGGGTGACTTGGATGTTGCACTCATCTGATCTTCAGCCTGACCCTCGTCTTCAGCTCTCTCATCTTGTTTTTCCTCATCTACTTCGAAATCTTCTTCGTAGTCTGAAAGAAAAAACTCTGCACAGTGACAATGAGAACAGAACCCTGGGCGCTTCGACCATTTCACTCTAATGAGAACTCAGGCTCCATTGTCCTCCCTCTCCTGGGTCTTTCTTTGCTTTTTCACACAATTAGGGAACAAGGAGGACTAACAGTAAATGATAAAAGATGGCGATCAGCTACACAACGGCACAAAGAGACACAAAACCCTGAACGACGAGGCTAGAAGCTAATAAAGTCTCATTTACAAAGGGATACCACTGCTACAGTGGCCAAAATGGAAAGAGGGGACTTTATATGAAAGAATAAATGAGAAGTAAATTAAAAATGAAAAAAACAGGATTACAATAATGAAAGTTAATCGGGAGACCTAGTGAGGTCATATTTCATATGAAGATTGTTCAAAATATTTGGATATCACTCTAATGAATAGTGAAGTGGAAAAATTCAATTAATCACATCCAAAGGGCCTGAGAGAATAGCATGTTGAGAAACTAATGGACACTGAGAAGAGATTTAAAGATGACTCTACAGCTGAGCCACAACAGGAGCCTTGTATACTGTTCACTCATACAATACATAAAATAATTACAACTCCAGAATACAAACTCTAGAAAACAGAACATCGCTGTCACAGTCTCAAATTTACTTCATTCCCTACAGGGAGAGAGCAAATTTGTACCAGGGAAAGCAAATTGTCACATCATATAAACTCCAGCTGTCTCTCGTGGTTATAATTTTTCACCTTTCATATTTAATTGTTTGCTCTTTATTCCCTACCCCAAACTAAAAATCTCAAAGTGACAGCATGCCAAGGATAGACAGCAAGGGGTTCTCATGCAGAACCAATTAAGCAAGTAAGCAATTATCTTCCATCTAAAAGATATAAGAAAATAAAGATTTCCCAATTCTTATGTGTTTCAGTTATTAGATATTCCAGCTTTTCTGGTGGTGAGGCCTCCTGGGTAATGTACTTGAGAACTGCCCACCCTAAGCAATCAAAGAAAGTTAATTCTGAAATAAGTACCCTATGCATAGCAAGTGTTTATGCTGTGAGAACAAAAGTGAGGTAGGAATAATAGCAAAGTGGCATCCAAGACAACATGAGATTTTGCACACCTAAGGAATGTGTCTGTAAAACAAAGTCATAGATGAAATGACAGGGTAGGGAATTTAGTTCATGTTTCAACACACAAAGAGCAAATAGAAAGAAAATAAAGAGGTTAATATTTAAATATTGCTGAGCAATTTACTGGGCATTTTTTATAAGATTTTATTTTTATTTATGTGTGTGTGTGCCACATACATGCAGGGGCCCACAGAGGCCAAGAGAGCATTAGACCTTCTGGAGGTGGAGTTAGGAGGTTGTGAGCCGCTGGTTGTGGGTGATGGGAACCAAACCCAGGTTCCCTGGAAGAGCAGCAAGAGCTCTTAGAAACTGAGCCATCACTCCAGCCACTGGGGCAATTTCATAAGCTTCCATTGAAATTTTAAATAATTTAATAAATTAATTCATTTAGTTAGTAAGTTTTAACTGAAAATTTTCTGTGTGGAAGAGTATAGAACTGAAGAAAAAGAAGGCCTCGCCGTAAGCTAACTCCTGCATCGAGGAGTCTCCAGGCTCTGCTAAGGAAATAGGATTTCAGTACTCAAGAAAGAGGACACTCATCTTATACAGAGGTCTCAGTGGTTACTTCTGACTCTTGAAGCGTTCATTCTGTGGGTTTTTGCTTAGAGCTCATGATTAATTATGTGAAATAATATCGAGGGCAGCTCTCCCTTTCTCCATAGTTTTTAACTTTGTGTGGTTTGACTCACACATGTTCAAATGCAGTCAGAAAATATTACATGGACATTTCCAGAAATTTAAAAAAAAATGTGATTTTTCATTAACTTTTACCAGAGAATCCGTGTACCCTCTGGAGGCTGAGTTAAAGGCCTTGTGAGTGCTAGGCAAGCTTTGGACCACTGAGCTAGACACTGCTGTGCCCTCACAATGTATTCTCATAATTATTCTATTGTCGGAGTTATTGCTATTAATCTTTTGTGCCTAATCTATGAACTACATTTTAGTATGGGAACGTATGTATGTGTGGAAGACGTCTTGAGAAGAGTTTAGTTTATCTGCCAAGCACACACACATGCATATTGTTAGTGTGCGTGTGTGTGCGTGTGTGTGTGTGTATGTGTGCGTGTGTGTGTGTGCGTGCGTGTGTGTGTGTGTGCGTGCGTGTGTGTGTGCGTGTGTGTGTGCGTGCGTGCGCGCGCATGCATGTGTGTGTGTGTATGTGTGTATGTGTGTGTGTGCGTGCGTGCGTGCGCGTGCATGCGTGTGTGTGTGCGTGCGTGCGTGTGTGTGCGTGTGCGTGCGTGTGCGTGCGTGTGTGTGCGCGTGCATGTGTGTGCGCGCGTGCGTGTGTGCGCGTATGTGTGTATGTGTGTGTGTGAGTGCGTGTGTGTGTGTGTGTGAGTGCGTGTGTGTGTGCGTGTGTGTGTGCGTGCGTGCGTGTGTGTGTGTGTATGTGTGTGTGTGTAGCCTGCTCTTGTATGTGGAAGTCAGGTGTCCTGCTCTATCACTCTTCACTGCAGTCCCTTCACACTCTCCATCTTATTCCTTTGAGACAGGGTCTCTCACTGAACCTGAACTTAGACTGCTGCTGGCAACACAGACGCCTCCAGGGATCCTCCTAGCCTCACCCTCCCCTAGTGCTGGGGTTACAGGTTCAGGCGACTATGCCCAGCCTTTTTCTGGGGTTCTGAGAGGTTGAACTCAGGTCCTCATGCTTAAGTAGCAAGTTCCCTTACCCACTGAACCATCTCCCCAGTTCCACACATTTATTATTTTGTAAATATTTGCTGCCAGTCACAAGATAAGCAGGAGCCAGACAGAACAAGAGTGTATTATAGTAATTCCATCCATAGTTAAAAAAAAAAAATAGTAGTGAAATATGAGGTTTTGCACATCAGGCAGTCATGTGTCCTATACCCAGATAGGACATTTCTTAGTCATGTGACCTGAGGCAATTTAACATCTTTAAGCTTCAATGTCTTCATTCACGTCATTCTTAGCACAAAGCTGTGGTGCTCTTAGAAGCGGTGATACACAGCTCAGCCCATGAGTTCATAGGTCATTAGAAACAGTGCGGATCAGTAGTAATGGTAGTTGTCACTGTATAGTGGAGGGACTGGTATTGAACAGGACAGACCACATGAAAGTGCTGTCATGTGGGAGCAGCACACATTATTGGAGGCACCCAGTTTAGATCAGAGCAGTCCAGTGGCCACAGTCAGGGCAGTTACAGGCATACTTTAAAATGGGCAGAAAACAGAAGGAACATTCAGGGAAAACAGAAACAGCCCTGCATCCTATTTTTGACAGACTTCTGTGTTTTCCCACAAAACTTACAATTGAACCTTGCCTGAGCTCTGAGGTACAGCTTCCATAATCCTAGGAAAGCTCAACCCTCCATCAGCCTCCAGCCCTCCGTTTCCATAAGTGCACAAGTCAGGCCACCCTTGTGTCACCCACTGCTGCCTTAACTAGGAATGAGCTGGTGGTGTGTGCTGGGACGGTGGTGTGTGCTGGGACGGTGGTGTGTGCTGGAACAGTGGTGTGTGCTGGAACAATGGTGTGTGCTGGGACGGTGGTGTGTGCTGGAACAGTGGTGTGTGCTGGGATGGTGGTGTATGCTGCAACAGTGGTGTGAGCTGGAACGGTGCTGTGTGCTGGAACAGTGGTGTGTGTGCTGGAACAGTGGTGTGAGCTGAAACAGTGGTGTGTGCTGGAACGGTGGTGTGAGCTGGAACAGTGGTGTGTGCTGGAACAGTGGTGTGTGCTGGAACAGTGGTGTGTGCTGGAACAGTGGTGTGTGCTGGGACGGTGGTGTGAGCTGGAACAGTGGTATGTGCTGGAACAGGGGTGTGTGTTGGAATGGTGGTGTGTGCTAAACAGTGGTGTGTGCTAGAACAGTGGTGTGTGCTGGAACAGTGGTGTGAGCTGCAATGGTGGTGTGTGCTGGAACAGTGGTGTGTGCTGGGACGGTGGTGTGTGCTGGAACAGTGGTGTGTGCTAAACAGTGGTGTGTGCTGGAACAGTGGTGTGTGCTGGAACAATGGTGTGAGCTGGAACAGTGGTGTGTGCTGGAACAGTGGTGTGAGCTGGAACGGTGGTGTGTGCTGGAACAGTGGTGTGTGCTGGAACAGTGGTGTGTGCTAAACAGTGGTGTGTGCTGGAACGGTGGTGTGAGCTGGAACGGTGCTGTGTGCTGGGACGGTGGTGTGTGCTGGAACAATGGTGTGTGCTGGAACAGTGGTGTGTGCTGGGACGGTGGTGTGTGCTGGAACAGTGGTGTGTGCTGGAACAGTGGTGTGTGCTGGAACAGTGGTGTGTGCTGGAACGGTGGTGTGTGCTGGAACAGTGGTGTGTGCTGGAACAGTGGTGTGTGCTAAACAGTGGTGTGTGCTGGAACAGTGGTGTGTGTTGCAATGGTGGTGTGTGCTAAACAGTGGTGTGAGCTGGAACAGTGGTGTGAGCTGGAACAGTGGTGTGAGCTGGAACGGTGGTGTGTGCTGGAACAGTGGTGTGAGCTGGGATGGTGGTGTGTGCTGGAACACCCTTCTACCAGCTTCTGCCCTCCTCCCAAGTTCTTCTAGAGCACTCAGCTGGAGTGTTATCTTGAATCCCCACTTAGGGGCAGGAACACCAGGTGATCAGGTGTGGCACAGTCTCTCCTAAGATGGCTCCAGCTCCATGATGAGCCACAGCCGAGCAGAGAGCTGTGACATAACTCTAGTTCTCTCTTGGTCCTCATGGAATTGGCAATTAAAACCCATTAACTCACCAACACAGAAGACAGACTCAGGCCTAAGGGCATGGTCCTAACACAGCCATGTTTGTAAAAGAGGAAAATAATGGAAAGGGGCCTCAGCGCAGCCTCTTCAAACCTCTGTCTTATGAGAGGAATCACTGGGAAGAAGCTCTCTGTAACCACTGCCGTGACCTCTGATAGCTTCAAATTCCCCAGTCCAGGGAAGAGTAAGAAGTAGGAAGGATTGTAGAAAGAAGTGAACAGGGTGCCAGCGTTGCGAGTGAAATCCCAGCTAAAGTAGACCCGTTATCTCGATCATCAACACATGAGGCTCCACACTCTGGTTTGTGCCCCCCACCAGGATTTCTGAAATCCTTGTGCAGCAACATAAAAAAGGAGATTCTAAGAGGCCAGACCTTCCACAGCAAACCCTGACCTGTGGCCACTGTTGCTCTAAGATAGCCTTTGTGTTCTGTGTGTAAGGAGAAACACTCAGTTCACCCTTCCTGATTCCTTAGGAATATCGCAGGCAGCCACGCAGTACCTGAGACCATTGGTACAGAGAGAATGACTTAATAATTTGAGAGTAGATCCACACAGGTATGGATCTGATTCAGTTATGGTGTCTGTGTGTGAGTGAGACCCGTCTTCCCAGCTGTAAATGGAGACAGGAACAATGGAGAGAGAGAGGAAGTGCCCGGCACACTGCTCTGAGCCTGGCAGTGTTATCATTGCTACTTCCACTGTGCAGGTGTGTGTGTGTGTGTGTGTGTGTGTGTGTGTGTGTGTGTGTGTGTGTATCTGAGCGTGTTTGCATGTTTACATATTTTTGTGGAGGGAGAATGATAGAGAGAAGTAAGGGAGGGGGAAAGAGAAGGAAAGAGGGAGGAGAAGAAGAGAGAGGGAAAGAAGGGGAGAGGAAGAGGCAGAGGGAGATGGAGAGGTGAGAGGGAAACACAAGACAGACGGTCTCTAGGACTTTGAAATGAATACAAGCTGCTGTTAGTGTATAATGCCCTAGGACCAAATGCTTGTATATTGTACTTACCAACCCTGAAGTGGATAGTGAATGTTACTCCTACAATCACAGTCAAAAACTAAATAAATAGACAAAATTCTGTTTGGTCAAATGGTCTTTACAGGAATGAATTCTGACTCTGGCTAGCAGGACAGAAACTTCTTTATGTCCTCATACACACAGAAAGTACATCAACACTGCTAGGCCAGGAAACCTCCTCTCAGAAAAAGAACTTGGAACTCTACAAGAAAGAGTAAAAGAAGCATGGCATGGCTGCCTACAGATTAGAGCTAAGCAACAGTCCACAGATCACTCTGAAGGTCTTGAATGATGCTCAAACTTAAGGCATCAGCAACAACAAGGGAAGTCTGTTCTTGGTTACCGTATTTAAAAGTGTTTTCCTGGTCCTCTTCCCAAACATCTTGTCCTGACTCGCCCTTCCATTCCATTTCCTCTATAGCTGTTCTCACTTCTCTGACGCCTGGCTTTATTTCCTCCGCTGAAAAAGTGGTTGAGACCAAGGTTTCTTTCCCCTCCATCTTGTTCCTTCTCGATGGTGTATTATCTCTGTCCTTCCTCAGTTTCCCCTGACTCTTCTTCAGTGGTTCCTCCTTCTTCTCAACAGTCTTTTCCTTCCTAGGTTTTATTGGAGATGGTTTTCTGTCAAGGCCCATGGCAATAATACACCTGTGAGAAATATCAGCATGAAGGCTTTATTAACTTATAGTAGGTTATCAGAGTCACACACTTTATAACTCAAGTGTATAATATTCTAATAAAAATTATGAGAAATAGTCTACTTGTGTACTTATACACTGGTTTAAAATAAGTCATAATCTTTTAATATGAAAATCTTGTATATGAACATAAATTATTAATTTTAATCAAGAATTAACCAAGAACTATAGTGTCAAATATTTACAAAAATCATATCTTAAGCCTCTGAGCACATTTTATAGATTTACATATATAGTATTTTATATGTAAGTAGATAGGTACATAGGTAGTGATTTGATAGATAGGTAGATAGGTGATAGGTGATAGACAGACAGATAGATGAGAGACAAATAGATCATCTGTCCTTAGGTATTATATAATCAAGGGGATGGAGAGAGGGCTCAGCAGTGCAGAGTTCCTCCTATTCTCAGGAGAAACTAGAAGGACTAGAAAACACGAGTTTGGTTCCCAGAAAATGTGTTGGGTGCCTCATAACCATCTTTAACTCTAACCCCAAGGAATCCAATCCCTCTTCTGACCCCTGAAGGCACCTACACACATGTGCCATACACTCACATATACACATGCATGTACACATAAATAAGATGAAGCTTTTAAACAAATACTTATATAAATAATCAGAAAAAAGATATTATTGTCTTTGAAATTTATTATTCTAAGAACATATTAACAACTTGCATTTACAGTCACTTCAAAACGTGTGATTAATTTTTAAGAAACAAAATCAGTCTACTGTTGTTGTTCCCTTTAAGTAATGTGGGAGTCTGTGCATTTGTTTCACAGAATTTCCATTATTGATTTTAAAAATGCCTTTTGAAGTCCTTCTCTGCAATCTTCTGTAGATTCACTGGTGGTAAGCTTTTGTTCTTCAAAATTGGAATCAATATGTAGAAGTCATTGCAAGTCAAATTTGGTGAGCCACCTAGACGTCTTGAAGATGTATGGTGAAGATTTTAAGCTGTTATATCACAAGTAGTGTGAACACATTATCACATATGTATATATCTTTTCCATCTCTCAAGATGTTGTCAGCATAAAATTCCTAATACTGGTAACACATCGACAAAAATGATTATGATGGCAACAGGTCACAGAAATCCCCCTGGACCAAGCTCTTTGTTGTACATTTAAGATACATTTTTAAAGACTTCTTTTGTTACTTGTGTGTATGTGTGTGGCTTAAATGTATGTACATGTACCACAGGGGTGCAGGTGTCCACAGAGCATAGAAGAAAGTATCAGATTCCCTGGATGGAGTTACAGGCAGTTATGAGCTTCCTGATGTGGGTGCTGGGAACAGAACCCAGGTCCTCTGCAAGCAGCAAGTGCTTTTACCCACCACTGAGTCACTTCTCTAGCACCGTACCCGGTATTTTAGGGGATTCAATACCCCACATTACAATAAATTATGACTTATCACCACTGTACAAGTGGAGAAAATGGGGCGGGAAAAGTCCCATGGTTCCATGAAATCATTTAGCAAGTTAGTGATGGAGTCCTGTGGCTGTTCCACCTGACTCCACTCCACTACTTTACAGAGTTCTGCTACTACAGGTGGCCCTATGATGACTAGTGACAGACAAATGCCGCTCTGCTGGGTGCACCAGAGAACTTACGCACACATTCTCACTGGGAAGGTGTTGTCTAGAGAAATGTCCTCCAAAGCCTGTAGATAACCCTAGATAACGCACAGACATTCCTGTGGTCACTCATCTGTACAATCATCCCTCTCAAAACCGCAAATGTGCCTCTCACATGCCACACATCCTCAGGACTGCATCACTCATGGACAGGTGAGAAGAGGTCAGAGCACAGTCCAGTCCAATCAACAGAAATGATGACGAAATCTGGAAACTGCCTTGATCTCATCCAAATTCAAGGACAATTTCTTACTTATCATGTGCATATGATGTGCGTATGGACCTGTCTGTGTGTATAAGTGTGGAGAGAAAACCTCAGGTGTTGCTCTGTGCCTTCCATCTGGTTTGGCACTTGCTGAGCCTCTGTATACCAGGTTAGCTCCCCACAATCTCCTGGGGAACTAACAGTCTGTCACTTCCATCTCACTGTAGAGAAATAAAGAGTACGTAGCCTCATCCAGCTTGGTATACTTTCAGTACAAAACTGAGGTCTTCATTACTTGGGCAGCCACAGAAGTATCTCCAAGCCCAAGTGCAATTTCTTAAACTGAAGATTTTACTGAATTTTCAGACATCTTCAGTCTTTAAGTAGCATGGAAACTGCTCTTAATAAATTTCCCCCAAAAAGTAAGAGCTGAGTTCTACCACCAAACATTGCAGCATCTCTCTGTGTGATAAAGCTCAGAGTGCTTACACTCCACCTAAAGATCAGGCTGTCAGACTCGAGGGCATGAGAACCAAGTGTCTCATCCAAATTAAGCATGATAAGGGCTTTTCCCATCACTATGATGTGTTTAGTGTGTGGCTTTCCCCGGGATAAAGATGCTACACATCTTCACAGGATGTCCTTATTAGCCTCACCTTCTGTGCAAACATTTCTTCCTTGATCAGTGGCATCAGCAAACCCAGGGCCTGAAGCCTGTGATTCGCGTTACTTTGAATGTGTGCTGTGGCTGTGTAAAGGCTTTGAAACCTCCCTGTTTCAAGCTCAGACTCTTTATAGCCCATCTGCCAAAGGGAATTGGACCAAGTGAGTAACATCTGGCTCCCCCATCACTGACTACCTCTTTAGTTTCTGAGTGTAATTCAGTGTTGATTCTGATTACTGAAGCTCAAATAAATTACCGAAATATTTGAAGTTACCTCCAATGGAGAAGTCAAGTAAACAGGACTCTAGATTTGTCCACCCATCCCTGCCCACTTCTATCACTATCAGAGGACCTTTGCCTCACCTGTGACGGGGAGACAGCAAAGAAGACTACTTCAAGCATTCGATGATGTCTCTGAAGGAAGCGGTTTGGGGGCTAATAAAAATGTAACTATTCTCTAAGAACTGTAAGTAAATCACTTGAAGGTGAAAGGTCTCACTCTTTAATCTTGTAACTATTTTTAAAGTCTTGGAAAGAGCAAGAGAATAAATAGACAGGCCACATGTTAAAACACAGACTTGCAGAGGAGCTAGAAAGCCCTGTGTAGGAGAGTGGATGTCAGTGGTCACGTGTTGCTGGTTCCTAGTCCTCCAGAGAAGCTGCAGAGGGCTCAGTATTTCAGTTCCCGATTACACAGCTCAAGGAGACTGTTCTGGGCATTGGTTACTGTTCTGCTGCTGAGATAGAAGCTCCCCGTGAGAGTCAACACAGGGGTTGAAGGTGGATTTAACTTACAATTGCAGAGGAATAGAGTTCACCACGGCAAGGAAGGACTGCCAGTCAGAAAGCAGAGACCTCCCACTTCATCCACATACAGGAAACACGCAGGGAGAACAGGAAGTGAGCCAGGATGTAAAAGCTCAATGCCCTCCCCTGTGTCATACTTCCTCCAGGAAGCCTCCTTTCCCTGAAGGTTCAAATTCCTTCCCACACAGAAGCACAAACTCCATGCTTTCAAACACAGGAGCCTAACAGGATATTTCTCATGCAAACACCCTGTCTTGACACAGATGACTGAGTATAAACTCATTCCTTTTACATTGAGTTCAGTGGAAATCTCTGAAATGATTTGCACACAGACAGGGCATCTGAACTGAAAATGAAACGCAGTGGGTGCAAAGCCCGGCTGGACACTCCTGCACTGGACCTTTCATTCTACTAGTCCCTAGACTTTTTTCCTGACACCTATTCTCTTCCCTAAAACCTCCGACCCCTCCTCAACCTCAGGTGAGAAAAGTATTTCTTTTTTGCTTTTTCAAGATAGGGTTTCTTTGTGTAACAGCCCTGGATGTCCTGTAACTCACTATGTAGACCAGGCTGGCCTCGAACTCACAGAGATCTACCTGCCTCTGCCTCCCAAGTGCTGGATGAGCTACCACTGCCCAACAAGAAAAGTATTTCTTATTCTAGAAAATGGCAAGAATGGACAGAGCTTCCTAGCTGGGGCCAGCATACCCACTACCTAACACCCACTGCACAGCTGTCTCTCCTTTTATCAAGACTGAATATTCTACCTGAACTCTCAATCCTGGTTTCTCAAGTCTACCAAAGGGTTAAACTCTACCAATTTCCCTCTTGTGTATCTTTGGGATTTTTCCATGCATCAGTACTATCTAGTCATATAAATCCATGCCTTTAATATCCCATCCTGAAAACTGAAAGACCTTTCAGACTCTATACAGTTCTGGGATCATACAACTACTGTTTTTTAAAGGGAAATTCCCCACAAAACATTTTCTGTAACATTATTTCCCTCATTACTCTATGAGGCCACTGTGATCAAGCTCCAATCCCTGCTACCTTGCCTGGATAACTTGTCTCAAGGTCACTAATAAGCATCACCAAGTTGATGGTCAGGCTCCTGTTGGGATGAGTAATTCAGATGGTCAACCTGAGGGGATGAAGAAGCATCTGTGGTATCAGTGAGACTCACCTTTGTGTGTGTGTGTGAGGACTTTTCTAGAGAAAATTAACTGAGGGGGGAAGACTTGAAACTAGGCAGTACCATCCCACAGGCTGGGGTCCGATTCTGTCCCGTAGTTCATCTCTCTGCTTCCTGACTGTGGGTCCCTCTGCACATTCCCATGGCTGTGCTTCCTTGACCAGAATGGCCTTCACCCTCACAGCGTGGGCCAAACTACAAGCCTCCTTCCTGCAGCTCTCGTCAGACGTTCCTTCACAGCAGTGTGGAAGGTTGGCACAGCCGTCTTCATTGCACCAGTGTGTGACCTAGCCACACATTTGGCTCCATTAGCCACTGCCTTATTCCTCAACCACTTTATTTCCAAGATAATTCTCCCTCAGGGTTCACTTTGAGAAACTGACGTTCCTGTTCCACAGTCCCCTTCTCCCTGGTGCAAAGGTCACTTGTCAGGAGTCCTCGTGGTCTTAAGAGCCCATCCCATCCCATGGCTTTACTGCCACCACTATGAAACTATTCTCGAATCTGGACATCTCACCTCACCTGAGGTTCAGTACCCAACTGGCTACTCATCATCAATACTTCCACTTGCATTAGCTCACAGAAGATGAAAACTGCATGTGTCAAGAAAAAAAAAAAAAACATTTCTTCCACCTCTCCAATTGCATCTTCCACAGCTGATCTTAAATACACACTAAATGCACATATTTCCTGTTGCTCAAGTAACCTGTTTTCTTTACTTTTGTGTACCTTTTTTGGTTTCGGTGTGAGAAGTGGGTACAGCACCAAGTGAGCATGGGCTGTGTGAACCGAGCAGGACTTCAGGTGTCTACTCTCTCCTTCTTGAGACAAGGTCTCTCGCTGAACTACAGACCGCCTGTTTTGGAGGCTAGCTGACCATCAGACTCTTGTCTCTGCCCCTAACGCTGGGATTACAGACACATGTCCACGCTTGGATTTTGTGTAGGTGTTGGGGATCTGAGCTCCAGTGGACATGCTTGCACAGCAAGCATTCTTAGCCACTGGGCCGTCTCTCCAGGCCCTAGAACAAAAATGTTTGAGTCATCTTTGACTCTGCTCTTCAGATTTATGCCTGGGTCCACCCATGAGCAAGCCTGATAAACTCTACCTTCAAAGCGCACAGCAGACCAAATCCCTTCATTTCTTCCTGCCATTTCCTAAACTCCAGACCAAAGCGACTTTGACTCTTCTCAATCTTTTCAAGTGTTCTCTTAGAAGCTGTCATTGAATCATCACAGAGCATTGCTCAACACCTACTTTAGAGACTCTCCAACTTGAGAGTCAAAGTCAAAGGCCTTGGAATGACTTCCAGATTTCTCAGGACTCATCCCTGCTTCCTCTCTAACCTCTTCTAACATTATTCCATCCATTACTTTGCTCTGATTACACAAGTTGAACACCAATAATAATACTGCTTTCTCTGCCCTCCCCATAGGTCTTCTAACTGAAAAGCTATTTGGAGGAAGAGATCTTTCTGGTTTCTGCCTAAGGAAGTCATAGGATTTTTTCTTGATTATGTTACATTAAACGGCACTCCCCCTCAACCTGGTCCTGGTCACCCTTTAAATCCCCCGCCTCATTTTTTTTCCTCATGCTTATCTTTATTAGACCTCTATCAGATTATTAGTATGTTGTTTCCCTCTGGGAAATGGTTTCATGAATATTTTGTGTTCTAACTTGATATTTAGTCAATTCTTCACATGACTATTTTTGAAGAAAAAGCAAAGAAAAAAGAAGCCTCCAAGTATGAGTCCAGACTCAGACAGGCTGCCCTGCTTGGAAGTTGATAAAAATAGCAGTCATTACACTTAATATTGAAACCAGGACAAGGAGACAAAATTGGGTAATCTAGGAGTGTGGGCATGTTTCCAGTAGGCATAGCCTGGAGTATCCACATGCAGAGACAGATGATGGCATACCACATGGGCGTGGGGGTTAGCCTCAGGCTAACCACGAATAAGCAAGAATTACAAGAAAGACATGAAAAAATGGTCCCTCTCCCTACACACGTGGAATTCAAGGCAGTGTGAGGTAAAAGAAAGGTGACAAGCAAGACAGAATCTAAAATGCCACCAGCCTGTCTCTTCTCTATATGATGCATCTGTAAATTTGGTTTATGTCTTATAATTTTAAAATCAAACATTCATGGCAGTAGTTGACAATCTTTGACTTGGGTTTTTGAGACTGTATATACTGACTCATTTTCCTTAAGAACTAACTGTACAGAAAAAAAGAATCAATGAAGGAAACATGGCAAAGTGGCCACTCTAGCAAAGGGCAAGTGCTGCCTTCCATACCTGTAGCAAGGAGATGCCTTCTCCACATTCACAATCCCGAAGTAGCCTCTCTTGCCTCCGAGCCTCGAGCTCCTACGGTGCTTGAACTCGCAGCAGGAGCTGAGCCTGTTCACTTGAATCCCGTTCAAAAAGAAGGTGAGGCTGAAGGGGAAGCCATGGTGTCGTTTGGAGATAAACTGAAAGGTGTCTGCAAGTCAAAAACACACGTTCCTGAGAGCGGCTGGCTTCATGCTGGTGTCTTATAAATCAGTGTCCTGTTCAAACACTACAATATGCTACAGAACATACTTTCTATCTAAGAACTTTTTTTTCAGTACAGGGGGTGAAATCGGGACGTAACATGTGCTGGACATCACTGTGCTGCCAAGCTCAGTTGGTCAAATGCTTCCCTGTGAGCAGGTGAGCCCAAACCGGATCCCCAGAGGCTGTTTCCTAACAAAAGCCAAGGCTGGGGACACATGCTTAAAATCTCAGCACTGGGGAGGCAGAGACAGGTGCATCCTAGGGCTTAGCCTCTTGTTGAAGTTCAGGGTAGTGAGCAACCCTGTCCCAAAGAAAACAAAGTGGATGGCACCAAGGGCATCTTCTGGCCTCCACACATATTCACACAATCATGAGTCCCCTCCCCCCACACACACACATAAAAACACATACCACAGACCTTCACACACAAGTATATATTTTAACCATGGCATTAAACATTCTAATCATGATGCATATATTGGTGAGAGTTATTTTGACTCCAAGCTACACTTACTTCTATTTGCCTTTGAGATTCTTTTTCTCCCTACCTTCTTAAGCATCCTACCAAGAAATTAAGAATTGATGTTTGTGATGCAGTTTTAATCACTCCAGATCTTTACAGTTCTCTGTAATAAAATCCCAAACAAGAGATGCTCTACAGAATGACCCAGAATCCTGCTGCACATTCACTTCCAGGGGGGCCTTGGACGAGTTCCAGCTCCCTGCCACACATGCATTTCCTATCACAATCTTATTACAATCTGTTAAAATATGGCCGCACTGGAGGTTTTTAAACTTTAATGTGCAATGGAACCACTGGGGACGGGGGGGGGGGGGGGGGCAGGGAAGGTATTAAAAGACAGGTGCCAACCCTTTCCAAAGAGTTTCTCACTCAAAAGGGTTGCAGTAGAGCTGAGGACAATTCTGATTTTTTTAATTGCTCTTCTAGAAAACTTCTGGTGCTGTTGTGCTGGGCCTCACATCCTAGAGCCCCAGTTCAGATGCCTGCTGGGCAGTGTATTTGTAAAACCTGTGATGGCAATGCTTGTCTACTCATCTTGGTTCCTTCAGATCCTACCATGATGGCAAAGGAGGCCCCAAATAATCAATTTGTGAGTCATTGTTTTAACCTCTTTCTTGCTCAGTGATTGAAAGTGTCTGTGATTATGCAACAGTGAGCCCTGGAAACTTCCTAAATCAAATGCAACCTGTCTTAAAGAATTAGACCTGAGAAAGTCCCATCCTGTAAACCCTAGTATTCATGACCAGAAATTAAACTAAGGAAAAGGTGAGCATCTGAAAAAGCTAAGACACAATGGCCTCAAAGGTGTACCAGTCTTACCAATAAATAGATTCCTCCATCATAGGCTGGGAAGGCAGTTTAACCTCATTACAGACTGAACCTGTATCCATGTACCACAATCTCTGTACTCAGCTGGTTCCTTAGAACTCTGTATGTACCCAGGAGAAGGTACACTCAAAAAAATACAGGGAAGGGCTGGAAAGACAGCTCAGCCATCAAGAGTACTTGCTGCTGTTTCAGAGGACCAGAGTTCAGTTTCCACATCAATCAGGTGGGTCACAACTATCTGTAAATCCAGCTCTAGGGTATTCAGTACCATCTGGCCTCACTTAGCACCTCCATACACATGCATATACACACATGGAGACACAGACATAGACACATAAAATAAAAAGTAAAACAAATATTTAAGGGAAATTTTAAGGAAAGGACACAGGAAATCAACTGCCAGACATGATAGCCCCCTGCCATGTCCCCATCCACCCTGATATCAGTGATTTGATTATTTCATGGTTTTCAAACTTAATGAACAGGATTTGGTGTCCTCTGCCTTTATCTCTTTATATATATAAATTTTATATATTGTGACTTTTCCCACCCCTGACTTGGTGGCTTCTTCATGGAGTAGTCAGAGGAATGCAGGCCAGAGAACATAGAGTTTGAGTCCTTGTCCGCATCCTTCACTGATGAACTTGGGGATGACAAGGATGAGAGGTCCCCAGCCTATCCATGTCATAATATGTGATATTAGAGTGTCCTAGTGTTTGCAAAGCCGAGATGTTTGCTGTTCACTGATGACAGGTACCACTGAGGTACTAAAGGAAGGACAAATACCAAGTATGGATGGATGGATAAATAGATGATAGACACAGAGATAGAGACTCTTGTGCATATAGAGGTCTCTTCCTTCAGGAATCTATAATTCAGCCACAGAGGAATAATGCACTGGATTGTGAAGTAAGGGCATCAAATCCTCTTTCCTTAAAAATATGTCTTTGGAAATAGACTGACAATTTAAAGTGGGCAGCGTTTAATTCATGTAAAAATCAGATTTCCTAAGACAGCAGGGAGGACCTGCAGGCTTCCGCCTGGGGCTTCTCTCTCCCCACACCTGCTGCCTTCTCACCGGTGCACTGAGTGGGCAGAGAACGGCAAACACCCAGAAGCTTCCAGTCCATAGAGCTGACATATTTTGGTGCAGAAGATGACAACCCCTTGGCCTATGGTATTTCCACTAATAAGCAGCTACCTCCAAGCAGCTCGCCTGGAAGGTCAGAGGTTCCCAAAGACTAGAGCCTTAATTAGTGAAAGCAATAGGCCAGACCTTAACAGGGAGCCACTGGCAATGAGGCTGTCACAGCAGCCTTCCACAGCTCGCTATGAAGCCTACGGCTTCAGGAAGCAACCTGGATCAGAGTGGACTCCATCTGTTTCATGAATCCCAGTCTACATGCATCTTCACCTAGGCACAGACCAAACAAGAAAGCCTGGTGGAAACCGAGCTGGGGCATGAAAACTGGACAGACATAGAATGTTTCCCTGGACTCACTGGAGTTCAGAATCATTCAGAACTCCTGGGTGACTGTTCAGGCACTGTTTAGATCTCAGAGAGAGCATTAATGAAGGCTTAAGAGTAAGTCATTCTTTCTGACGGTTTTCTCTGCACCCAATGGCTGACGTTCTCATAGAAAGAGAAGCACACATACACAAAGAGGCCACACAAAGTCAGATGCAGACACTGCAGTGACAAAGTTGTCACCAGCAGAGGACTGGGTTTCGCAGAGAATCAGAGCTGGGAAGAATCAAGGAAGGTTTCTGTCCTAGAGCTCTGCAAGAAACCAACCCAGCATCATCATCATTTTGGACTTCAGGCTTCCAGACATAGATAATAAACTTCTGTTGTTTACACCATCATTAAAAGACACCTGCTTTCTCGGCCCAGGGACACTAATACTGCACAAGTACACCAACCAGTAGAGAGTCTGAGCCTCTGACATGTTATGGATGAACACCAGCCTGTGAAATCAGACACCAGTCTGAGAACTTGAAACTTCACTAGCTGCATCACGATTCTAGGGATGAGACTTCACATTGACTCCAAAACACACACTCTAGAAAAGTCAAAACCGGAAGTCGTTCCCACACGGAGGAAAAAGAGCGATTGAAACCTCTCTAGGAACCTAGTGAAGAGATGTGATTGGCATCTTGACAACATCCAGAATCAACTAAACTCAAGCAGCTGGGATGTTTTTAATCAGATTATTTGAAGCAGAAAGACTCAGTCTAAATCTGGACAGCACCTTCCACTGGCCGTCCTGACAAAAGGATGTGGAAGAAGGAAGCTTTGCTTGCTGCCTGATTGTCCTCCCTTGCAGGCAAGTCTACCTAGCCTGTGGCTGAGGCATCCCTCCCTTCACTGGTGTTAGAGACATCTTTTTCTTCAGGATCCCTACGTAACTGAAGACCAGCATCTCTCCAGGATCCTCTGGGTCGTCAGTGCCACACCGGGACTGCTGAGACAGCCACTATTAATGGACTGTGCCTGTTGTAGTCAAGTTTATAGAGTCTGAGTCACAGTGGCTTGCTCTTTATGCACCTGTGAAGTTCCTGGGATGTTTTTGTTCCCATAAGGACTCATAAGGACTGCAGTTCCCTCCAAGCAAAGCATCCCAGGCACAGTGAATGACTTCGTAATAGAAAGATGCTCTTAGCCCCCATTCTTACATTATTTTTATTATCGTTCTTCATTTTCAAGAAGCAAGGAAAATTAACAAATGCCACATTTTAATGAGTGAATAATTCCAAAAGTATGAATAAAGTCTTTTATTTATTCTCCACAGAAACCTAAAATCCTGTTCACATTTCACAGAATCACACACAACTAAGGGCAGATTCTTGATAGCCCAGATAAACCTCTCTGGTTACTGACCTTATGAGAGCTTCTTAACAAACCAACTCTTCAGTTTTGAATAATTACTCTCCTAGTGATAGTTCAAGCTGAGGCCAGATTACAGCCTGGATATAATCACTTAAGTCCCCCATTCCATGCCGTTATGTAAGATCATCTAGTGTCTCAACACAAAGACTCAGGATCAGTATATATACAAAATAACTCATGCCCAGCAGCACCCTCCTCTGCCAGCTTCATGGTCTGCACCCTTGGTCCACCATGTGTATTGTTTACTAGGCCACCCAGATCATACTTCATTTGTATAACTTACATTCTCCAGCAAATAGTTATTAATATACTTGTTGTTGAATCAAGTGTGATACAGAACCTAGGAAATTGTTTTAAGCATAGAAGTGGTGATATATTGTGTACCCTAATAAAATTTGCCTGAACTCAGGATTTGTTGAGTAGAGTACTAATGTACTCCTCTGTCAGAACACAGTCCAAGAATGGAGTCTTGTGAGGAGAACTCTGAGTGGGAGAGAACTCCAAGAAAACAAGACAAGAGTCTTGTGACCGAAGTCTCTTCAAAACACAGAATTGTTCTTGGAGTGTGGTTTTGTGCGCTGCCCAGGTGCATCACTCCCAGGTAGGAGTGACTTTACTCCAATTATTGTTATTCATGTGCCTCGATGGGAAAATATGTTTTTGCCACATGTCCTTGTGATTGAACACCTTACTCATGTGACTCTGCTTAGCCCTCAGAGTATAAATTGACTGATGCTGGGAATAAAGTTGGCTATTGCAAGATAAAAAAAATAAAATAAAATAAAATTTGCTGGAAGATCAGAGAGACAAAGAAACAAGTCAATGCCACATCTCACGCTGCCAACTCCACAAATCCTGACTGAAATCCTGAGTTCTCACCTGAAAGGCTCCAGCCAAAAAAGCTTCTAGCTGAAAGGGACACTTCTGCTGAAAAGTCTTTAGTTCCTGTCTCCTCACGCCTTATATACCTTTCTCCACCCAGCCATCACTTCCCAGAAATAAAGGTGTGTGTGCTTCCCAGTACTGGGATTAAATGTGTGTGCCACCACAGGCTAGATGTGTGTTCTCTCCTAGACTGAGTCAATCTCATGTGGTCCAGGTTGGCTTTGAACTCACAAAGATCCACATAGATCTCTGCCTCCCGAGTGCTAGGATTAAAGGTGTGTGTCACCACTGCCTGGCCTCTGTTTAATCTAGTGGCTTATTCTGTTCTCTGATCTTCAAGCAAGTTTTATTAGGGTACACAATATATCACTACACATAGACACCTAAACATAGACATTCTAATTTTAAATGGTAACTAATTTCATGAGTTCTTCCAAATTAATACCCAAACATCATACTTTTAAAAAATAATTGTGTCTAAGCTGCTTGGGTTAAGATAAGAGTGTGCGATTCTGCTCCAGTTTATGCGGCACTCACTTGGAATTCACACCCTTCCCTTAGAAAAAGGCTGCTGCTTGTCTCCCAGGAACAGCTGGGGTAGCATAGAATCACAGAACCCACCCAACCTGGCCAGAGCTAGACAGACAGCCTTCAAGAACCACTCCAGCTCAGGAAGCCTGTCTCCTCCCTCATCTACAGTGATGGGAATGAACTCTGGAATGTGACTGCAAACACCAAAGTAAATTTAGACATTTTTGCCAAGTTTGTAAAAATGGTAACAATTCCCAGCAAACTGAGAAGCATGATTCATTTTCCTTTAAATTAAAACTAATACTCTAGTATCTAGTTCATTTGGGGAGCTTAAAACATGTAATTTGAAAATATGTCATTGTATTTGTAGCTTTAAAGTTTTGGACTGTTTTCCTTAGAGTCACTCTTTTCGATTGGTGAAAAAAAGTTAAAACGAAAACGAATTCCAAATGTACTGCAGTCCTTTTCCAGCTCCTCAGTGTTTCAAGATTTCTCACATAGTTTTGAAAACTAACAGTGCTTCCTAAAGAGAGTTTCCTATGTAAGCAAGGCCTGAACACAGCTTTATAAACATGTCTCCTTTCACTGCTGCCCTACTAAACTGAATATTGAAGGGAATGTGTGGGAACATGTGTTAATAAAAAATATCTTATGCTGACAAGGATGAACTTAGGATCAAAGGAAAATAAAAAGTACTAAAAAGAACATTTAGAATTTTTTTTTACTTTAAGTTACTTAGGTGTGACTCATCATGGTGTCTATTAGTTTGTGATTTTTGTCACCATATATTCTAAATAAAAAATTGCCAATCCATGATTGTTCTCTTATGGTAACCTATAATATCATTCACTATAGCAAACCAAATAGTTAACTTGTAATTTTGGGAACAGCATATTCCTGAACCATTTTGATGATCATCTATATCTCTGTCCTAAAATGAATCTGTTACCAGGTTAAACAACTCCAAATCCTTCTTCTACAATCCACAGGAGTAATTGCTGCTTCAGCCTCCATCGGAGAGCTGTGAAGCTAAATTTACTTTTAGGCAGCTGGTTTATAATTCCCTGGATATGCATAATTTCACAAAGTGGTTGAGGTCCTTTTGATATTATGTCAACAACAGCTTATCTGGAACATCAACCTCAAGCATTTTTTTCAGTTCACATTGATTTGTACCTTTCTCAAGCAGTTTGCCTTTGTAGATACAAAGGTTCTCTCCTCCACAGTGCTGTTGGTAAATCTTGATTTCATCTCGAAAGTCTGTGTCTTCGTAAGATAGGTGCACATTCTTCCCGAAATAGACCATTGTAATAACTGCATTGCTATGTGGTGCTGCTTTGTAAATCCTTCCCTGATCCTAGGATAAACAAAATACGGACTAAGTGACCTCGTGTCTTCCCGTCAGCCTCCTGTTCCCACATGACTTTATAATATGAAGAACATAGACATATAATTCCAAGCACTTCATGACAAAATATTTATAAAGGGTCATTGTGCATAATGTGTATGAATCAAGAACATTACAAAATAAATTCCTCTCGGGGACTTCAGCATCCAGATTCTGCCTTTGATTTTTGTAAACAATAGGGACATGAGCAAACTGTTATTTTCCACTTTCAATTTTCCTCTCTTTCTTCTCTCTCTCTGCTGGAAAGGAAGTATTTTTGACACTTTCAGCTACTTTTTAAAGTAAAAATTCAAACAAATGAACTGAATAAATACTAATGTTGTTTTGCTCTGAGATGACATTGATCATGACACAGTGATAGTTTTGAAGTGACCACTTCATCTTTATAAGTGAGGAAAGACAACAGACCCTTTCTTGGTCCATTCTATCTGAGAGGTGCATGGATACAATGATTCCTTCCGGGGTCCTTATAAGGATAGGTGATCATGTATGTCAAGTGCCTGGGATTATCATATAGAAGTCTAATTGGTTTCTCTGTTGAAGAAAACTGCTGACCAATTACAGTTAATTCCAAGAACTGAGAGAAAATAAATTACAATCACTTTTGAGTTTGATGATTGCAACAACAGTTCAGCTTGCTGTGCTGTATACTTAAGATGATGTTAATGAGTTCTGTGATTGTGGACCATTTATTTAACCTGATTTGCTTCATCTCTAAAGTTAAGAAACTGTGTGTCATTTTTTAGGCTTGTTGTATACATGGTATGTTAAATACTGTATTCTAAGGGCTCACTAAATAATAGATGTCATTAGTATTGCCATTAAACATAAATTTTCATATTTTGTTAAAAGTTCACAGAGCACATATATAAGAACAGACAAATTAATGAATAAAAGGCAGTAGGTAGTTTGAAAGTAAGTATATTTCCAGATGTTAATGCCATGGAATAAAAAATTCCAGCTGAAGCAGTAATTCAAGCTGGCTTGGAAGAGGTGAAAGAGAGGGCTGGGAGACTGGCAGACTGAGCTCTTGTTCATCAATGAATGAAGAAGTTTGGCTTCTTACTATGATGATGTTGCAGCTCAGGCTGTACTGACCTAGAGAAGATATGTGCAAACTGTTAAACTATGTGAGATGATGATGTCAGAACAGAGAAGCAAACATCAAGGCTGAAGCCATGGTGATGCTCAGGTTAAGGATGAGAACGAAATAAAGTCATGGGGGTGAGAAAAAAGGTAGGAGAACTGAGCCTGGCAAGCAGAGCGTCTGGAAGGGAAGAAGCAAAGCTTTGAGGAAATACAGAGGTACAGCGTGAGGGATGCTACCAGAGAAATATCACAATAAGGAATGGGATGGGGCTAAACTCATTAATGGAGCAGATATCCAAACTGAATTAAACACAAACCACCTGCCTACTATGTTGACACATTAAAAGTCCAGACTTCATGCCTAAAACTCCAAAATGCTAAAAGTTAAAAAAAAAAAAAAGTCGATGAATAATTGTGAGTGCTGGGAATCAAACCAGTGTTCTCTGCAAGAGCAACAAGGGCTCTTAACCATTGAGGCACCTCTGCACCCCCAGCACAGTATTCTATAAAAGGGTGGCCAATGGACACACATGATCAGAATTTAAATATGGCATCAGAACAAAAATCTCAACAGACTGTGTGGCAAATAAAAATGAAGATTCTCATAAGATCATCAGTACAAAGAAGTAGAAGCAGGAGAGAAAAGTTGATTATTAGAGTAATACTAGGCAATAGGCTGAGTAGTTCTACCTCATCAGAGAGTTCCCAAAAGGAGAGAGATAGGTGCACATGTGTGTGTGTGTGTGTGTGTGTGATTATATATGTGTGCATACATGTGTAAAAGTGTGGCTATAGCTGTATTCACACAACTCAAAGAAAAAAATGTGTATACTTCAGGAGAACAAAACCAGAGATGAATGAAATGAGGATGCCAATACAAGACATGAAAGCAGAACTCCATGAGAGACACAACTAGTGATAAGAGCCAAGCCGAAGCAGTGCTGGAAATAAAAAACTTCACAACACACATGAAAGCCTCAGAGGAAATCACCGACAGAACAGACTGTGTAGAAAACAGACTATCGTGACTGGAGGACAAGGTAGAGAAATTGGATCAGACAGTGACGGTAAATAAGTTTTCAAATATATGAAGATAACAGTGGAGAGATCTGGAAAACCATGAAAAAAACCTAATTGTCCATTTTCAGATTGTGGGAATAGTAAAATGAAGTTTAATATCAATTATATAGAAAATACTTTCAAGAAAGTTTTCAAACCTAGAGAAAGAGATGAGTACCCAGGTACAGACCATAAGAACTCTAAATAGACTCTGAGAAGAAACTCCCTGTGAAATGTTATAGTTAAAATATTAAGAGCACAGAATAAAAACTGACTATTGAAAACTGCCCAGAAAGACCAAGTCAAAGTCAACTAGAATAATAGTTGATTATTCAGCACAAACTTTTAAAGCCTGAAAACAATATTCTGCATTCTGAAATACCACAATTGTCAACCTAGACTATTCTACCTACCACAACTCTATATTAAATTGGATAAATAAAAATTTTTATGATAAAAAAACAGACTAAAGTATTTATGATCACTAAGCTAGTTCTACACAAATTAGTTTGGTTTAGAAACAAGGAAAACCATACATAAGGGGTCCCAGAGAATTAATAATAATACCAGAACAGTTTATAAAGTGAGGTCTGAGAAAATGTCATACAATCAATAAAATGACAGATATTAATACACATATTTCAATAATAACTCTGGGTATTAATTGCCTCAATTCCCCAATAAGAAGACACTTCATACTCAATAAAGAACAATCTACAAGGGAAGACATCATAATTATAACTATGTATATACAAAACACAGACGTATTCAACTTCACAAAATAATACTCAATGATGTAAAAACCACATATTAACCCCAACACAGTGATAATAATTCCAATACCTCACTCTCAACAGTAGACAGGTCATCTAAACAGAGAAACATTGGAATTAAATGACATCATAAATCAAATGGATCTAAAAGACATCTATAGAACATTCCATTCAAACACTAAATAATCCACATTCTTCTTAGCAATCTACAAAAAATTTCTCCAAAACTGGGATAAACAGAAAGTCCCAACAAATGAGGAAAATTAAAATAGCACATTCTATTTGGCCACAATGGAACAAAGCTAGACGTCGACATCAATAAAAAACCACAGAAGGTACATAGAGGACTCAAACACAGAGAGACTAAACATACACTACTGAATGATTATCAGGTTACTGAAGAAATTAAGAAGGAAATTTTAAAAAATGTCTAGAGTTAAGTAAATGAAAGTACAAAATACCAAAAATCTATCAAACACAAGTCAGACAATCTTCAAAAAGTCAACTGGAGTGGTAGGGCATGCCTTTAATTCCAGCACTCAGGAGACAGAGGTAGGTGGATCTTTGTGAGTTCAAGGCCAGCCTGGGCTACAAAGCAAGTTCCAGAAAAGCTAGGGCTGTTAAGCACAGAAATCCTGTCTCTAATTAATTAATTAATTAATTAATTAAAATGTCAATAGTGCCAAGTGCCTACATCAAAAGGCTTGAGAGATCTCAAATTAAATTATGGACATGCCTTAAGGCCCTGGAAAACAAGAACAAAACAAATCCACAAACAGTAGATAGGAAGAGATAACCAAAATCAGTGAAATAAAAGTAAAAAACCACAAAGGATCAATTAAACAAAGTTGGTTCTTCAAAAAGAAAAAGATTGGGAGGAGGGGAGGGGAGGGAATAGATCTATAAATAAAATGGGAAACATTACAGCAGATATCAATGAAATTCAGTAAACAATGAAGTAAAGATGAGTTATGGTGATATTTTATTTGTACTGAAATGTGATTTTAATTGTATGTTAATAAATAAAGTTGCCCTGCGGTCAGAGCTATTAGAGCCATAGCAAGAGCGTGGTAGTTAGAAGAGCTAGGTAGATTTCTGTGTGTTCAGGGATACAGCCAGCATTGGAGACATACGCCTTTAAGACTTGGAGGGCGGTACTTACAGGCAGTGACAAGGCAGTCATGTGGTTGGGTTACAACCAATGAGAAGGCAGAATAGAAAGACTATTTGAAGACAGACAAACAGGAAGTAGCTCTCTTTTGGGGAAGCTAGGAGCACTGCAGGAGGTAAGGTTTTAGCTCTGAGCTCTGACTTCTCGGCTTTCTTTTACATTGGTTGTGTGTTTCTTATTTTAATAAGACGGTTGGTTACATCTACAATGAGTCATTCTGCATTAGCACCAAGGGATGGGATGAGGAATGCTCATGGGGACATTGAGGGCGAGGGATCAGAGACAACGTAAGAGGTGGAGTTGGAGAGGAGCTGTGAAGCGCTGACTTCTGAACGTGACTGGGCTGGTACACACATAGCTCACACAGCTGTGTTTGCCAATCACTGCTCCAGCAGGGACTGGGAGGAGCTCCTGAGCCCCTCCCCCAACTTAGGAGCTTTTTGCAGTTGTTGGTGTTAAGGGAGAGATAGTCACTTTCATTTGGGGATGTTATCACTGATAGGTTACCCACACCATAGTGGTAGCCCCACAATCATTTGTAAATGATCAGCACGAATGAATTAGAGAGATAATTAATAATAATAATGTTAATAGACATGAAGTTGGGCAGGAGTCAGTTGGTGGGTTTCAGGGGCAGTTGGAGAGATAGTTGGGAGTATAAAAGATAAAAAATATGTTAAGTGTGAAATTTTCAAAGAATAGTTTTTTTAATGTAAATGAAAAGAGAAAACTGGTCTAAGGTTCAGTCTACATGGAAAGGATTTGATAACTCTATGTAAAACCTGCCCTCTGCAAAAAAAAACAGAGGAAATGTGCCAAGAAGGCTGGAGACAAAACCTGCAGAGTGCTATGTCACTCAAAGATGGGGCACTCGGGGCAAAGGAGTCTTCAGGAGTGAGAGCAAAGGCTCGGCCAGAGACAGCATCAAAGAGAGAGAACTAGAGGATTATCAAACGGAAAGAAGTCAATTTGAAATAGGGGGAAAAGAAAGCCCTGGCCTTTTGAGAAGATTCAAAGGGAGGGCAGCTGCTGAGGGTTAGATACAGACCAGGGGCTTGGAAAGGGTGTTGGAGATGAGGCTGACTTGGAATTGCAGGATGTAGAGTGTGTATGCATTTTGGTACTTCCCTACTTGATGTTAACTCTGGAAAATGTCATCTGCTAAGAGTCAGAGAAGTTCCATGTCATTAATGTGGTTGTGTATTTGCCAAACGAAAAAGATGTCCTCGGCTCTCTTACTAGACTGAAGCTGTTATATAGTTCATCTGCATGTGCTATATCAATGCTTTGGGGAGAATGTGTGAAAACCACAGCATTTTCAAAGAACACTGAAAAAAACTGTAGCCAATATTCACAAATTTGCAATAAACCATCAAAAATAAAATTATAGCTATTACACTTTCTAGCTATGCTTAAATCCATGAATTTTCATGAATTAAATGTTAAGATGCTCTGAATGATCAAATTAAGGGAAACAAAACTGGAGTCAGTCAAACTAAATCTGGCCACAAGACTTCCTGAGTCTTCTATCATCAATGATGATAAATTAGCTATTCAGCTGACCTACTCAGACGTGTTTATAGCTGTACTTACAAAAATAATGCACTTCTTTGTGTAATGCAGTTTTGTACTTGATTCTAGAAAATTCTACTACAGATCTAGAACTCAGCTGGTGTGAAGTCATCAGTGTTACAGTAATAAAAGAACATTTGACCCATAGTCACCCTGGTGTAGAGGGGCTCTAAGCCATTTGGAGCCGTGATGGGACGCAGCCTCTTCCTCCTCCAAGGCTCGGACCTGTTCTCCCTGGAGATCTTTCCTGCTTGAGGTTGGGGTGTTGGGGGGATAGGTGTCAGGTAACTGTTAATGTCTGGAAGTTGGTAGGTATCCGGCCTCTGGGAATTGTCCATGTAGTTCCTGAATTTCATCATTGCTTTCTTGCCCTGTAATCACACACCATGATGTAAGAGTGACGCACAAGCAGAGCCCCAAAACAGCCCCTAATCAAAGGCAAGCCTGGATGATTGGCACGGCATACAAGCCCAGCCGAAAACAACAGACCAACCCAACATACACACTTGTATCTATTAAAATCACATTTTTGTATCTGTTGCAAATTTAATAAGCACGTTTTTAACCTTGTGTAAATGTAGATTTAATAGAAGACTTAGGAACAGCACTCAAGGGAAAATTAATCTAGTTAATTTCATGCCAGGAGGTATGCAGGATTGGACTCTGAGGTAGGGCTGGCCAGTGCACTAAGCAACAGGAAGTCCTGTCCTCACATTCAGACTTCACACATCCCAAGGTTTGAGCAGGTAGGAAAAGTAAGGCTGTGATCAAACACCAGCTTGTACATTGAATTAGTTCAGACTTTGTGAAGGACAAACAAAATGATTCACCAAGTTTCAAAGAGAATACTCTTTGACCTAGAAATCCTGCAAGCAGGAATAAATCCTATATCAGATTTACTATTAATATTAAGTACAAGTACTAATACTCTACTGTAAATGTGTATTTGGGCATGCACCTATGTGTGTGTAATGGTATTTAAATATGTGTGCACATACATACACACATACAAATTCAGTTGAATCATAAAAACTTTAGCAACCTTAATATATATATATATATATATATATATATATATATATATAAAGAATTAAATTTTGCTTTGTTTCTTTAATTAGATTATATATTTCTCACCGGGATATAGTAATATAAGCACATTTATACTAACGTATCAGCACATGCAGTATGATGTAACACTTCTTTTAAGCAATTTATATGTAGATTTTTATTTAAAAAGTAAGAACAAATGGAAAATTTCAAACATTAATTTATCCTTGTGGAATGTTTCTTTATGTTGCTTGAGGGTTTAATCAAAATACCTCACTTTAGTCATTTAAAGGCTTTATAAGTAAAACCAATAATTTTTATCAGACAGATCTGAGTCTAAACATTTTTATAAATTGGTTATTTTTGTGTATCTGAAGGATATTTCCAAATTTTATGGAATCTTTAGATATGTTTATCCATTTTACACCAATTTTTTTAAATTGTTAAAAATTATTTACACTTATTCAATATAAATTTACATTATATTTTTGTATTCCTAATTAATTTCCAGCCAATTTAGTCTAAATTTTGAAATGCTTAATAGTAAAATTTTATTTTTAGAAAAGGAAGTTTTCCAAAGGGCACTGGTTACTAAGTAAACAAAAGCAGAGTAAGTCAAAGCATGTCTAGTTCAAATCTTGAATAAAAGCGGATTGTGTAAGCGGATTCTACTGTTTGGATGTTAAATTACATTGAGCATTCTTATTTTGTTTCCAATTTCTTTCTGCAATAGGTTGCATTGAGCCTAGGATATCAAACTAAAAGTAAATGTACATGACATAAATATCAAAATTAATTAAGCTAGGACATTGAGAATTTGGAAATTTTAATTGCTTTTAAAAATAAATAGCATAACTGGTATCAGGTGCTTGTCTTGTTTTGGAAATGATTTTAATAATATTTTTAATCTTTTTCTATTTTTAACTGATGGTATATTAGATAATTTTCTAAACTGTTACATACAATCATAGTGTATTTTTATGTAATTAAGCATCTTAAACTATACTTTATTATGGGAAAAACTTTTCCCAGTTGTTCCCTACTGTAAATATGACAGTTCAAAGCAATCTTGACTCTTCCTTTGCATACATGTGCCTTGTTCCATGGGTAGATCCCTACATGTTAAAACGGTGGTAGATCTTCCAAGCAGTGCTTTGAAAATATGTATGCTGATTTCTCATGGCAGAAGAGACTCCCTCTCAACATTGGCAGTGTTTGCCACGTGATTAATGGCATCAAAACCAACCTGTTGTGGACCAAGTCACTGTTTCCTAAAGATGCTCACCTGACTGCTGTGACAAGTTCAACCTGGTTTTACCTGTGGCACTTCCAGTCCTCACATTGGTATACCCACCCATCACTCCCTCAGTAAAGCAAGAAGGGTCAACCCAGTGCCCAATACATACTTAACAATATACAGACCACTGTCTGTCATGAGGAGTTCATCTGGTGGTCAGCACTTTCACCATCAATACCACTTATAAAACCATGTCTCTTTTCATAGTCTATTTTGCTTATGCATATTACATAGTAAGCTCCAATAAGTTACTAGTGTCTTCCTTGATAATCAATAATAACACTTGTTCTTCAGTACCGAGTCTATCATAAGTGCCAAAAATATTTAAATATTCAATTTAGGCAATTGAAACTAACACAAAATCAATCTTCATCTTGTTGGTGCATGTGAGCTACCCAGTGCCTTTCCTTCAGTAACCCACACTCTCAACACTTGTGTCACCATGTGTGTATATGTAGTTATTACTTGCATACAGTGTCTCAGAGTAAATCTGGGGGAAAATCATTGAAAGTGAAAAAAATCAGCTGCTGGGAGCCAAAAACCATGTGTCATCTCACTATCAGTGTTCTTAAGTCTAGGAAGAAAATTTACCAAAGTAGAACTCAGAACTATATAAGTTTGGGAAGAATGTAATCACCTTGGCAAACATGGAAAGCACCCATTGGAGGATTGCCTAGTAGGGAGGAAGTCCTACCCATCAGGCTTTCAGTATGTCCAGCCCAAATGGCAAAGCTAACCCTGGAGGACACAGAGAGTTTTAGGCAAAGACCTGTGAGTTTTCGGGTACTTTTGGCAAGCCCACTGCTAAGATGAGATGAATGCCCCAGGAAGCCTTAACCTGATCCAGGAACACTGCCTTGAGACACAGCCCCATTCTGATTCTTCGGTCACCAGGCAACCTCCTGATTGTGATCCTATCTCTCAAGTGACTCTGCCAGCCTGGGAGACAACATTGTTCCTACAAGCTTGGTGAATTAATGGCCCCTGATCAGGCCAATCTCCTATTTTGGATTACTATAAAGTGATAGGATCCTGCTTCTGTGTTATTTTAAGTAGCCTGAAGTGATCCCATAGGACCTGGCTACTCCTGGACAGTGGCTGAAATAGCAAGTATGTGCCTTCAATTGGACCCTAGATCTAAGACCCAGGAGCTTGCCTCACTCCAAACAGTTTCTACAAACAAAAAGCCACCACTTCCCAATTAACTTTCTCCTAGCTTTTAAGAAGCTACCGGTAAATTAACTGAATAAGGTGTGTAAACATTCTCATGAACTAAAACCACATTCAATGGATTGGGATGCCGCAGCTGCATGTATGTATTTAGTATGAAATACACGCATCTATTTATCTGAAAGAAGGGCATTTGTCAATGAAAGGGGACAGTGTCTTAGGTTCCTGGGTGGCATTTACCTAGTAAGGAATGAAGCACATTCATCCATTTATTTGCAATTATGTTTGTGACACAAACTGTAGCAATTCATCTACAACAAACTCTTAAGCTAGCAAATGTTTCTACAAGTTAGAAACACAAACTGTCTCTCCCCAGTGTAGGAATGGTCTGGCTTAGTCCTCCTCCCGGTCTAGGTAGAATCTGTTCCACAGAAGGCACTCCTAGCCTTCTCATACTCTGATGGGTGAAGATTTTCCAAGACATAATCTTGAAAGGGATGCAGTGCCAGTCCCCTGGGTGTGATGAGTTCAGCACGTTTGAATGATAGACTTCCCTTCCTAACTTCACACACTGATAGAAAAGCTTGTCCCAATGCAAACACAGACCAGCATGTCTGGTTCTCCTGTGTTTAAATCTGCAAGGAGTCCACACAAGGTCACTTCTGAGGACAGTCATTTGTGGCTGTGAAAAGACTTCTTTGTTTCTCATCTAGCTTTCTCATAGTGAGCTAGCACTGCTGAATATCATTACAAATCCATCCCTTACAGATTCTGTTTAATTACATAAACAGGCCTTCCAGTCACAGGAAGATAGAGTTCATCAGAAGTACACAGTAAGGGCTTAATGAATGTACAGAATAAGTTTCACTGTGTGGATGAACTGAACATGGCATCTTAAAACCTTTGACAGTACGAGTTTAATCAATAATTAAAAAAAAAAATATTTCTTAAAGAGCATAGCATTTACCCCAATAGGAAATGGAGCTTCACTTTCCAGCAGTGAGGTTCTGGGTTTGGACCCTGAAGTTATCTTTGAAACATTTCTCGTTGAGCGATTACTGAGAAGAGGCTGCAATCGAATTGGAGGCTGCATATTTCCTGGGGCAGTATATGGTCGAGGAGCTGTCTAGACAATTAGGGGGAAAGTTCCATTTAAATTAGTATCTTGACATGTTTCCAGAACCAATTAATAATCCAACAAATTGCCCAGAGTAATTAATGGTGCCTTTTTACTGAGCAGATTAAACTTTAATTATATCCTTCCATTATACACACCCTTCTGACCCAAAGTATTTGTTAAAACATATGGTGTTGAAGTCATCTACATCACCAGATATCACAGGGATGGAGCCCTCTAGACAAAAGAGATGACCTCTATTATAGTCCCATATTTTTGCATACTGTAAACTCTTGATAGTACTGAATTTTTGTAAAGAATGGCTTTGCTCAATTAAATGTTAAGTTGAATAATGTTCCAACTTTAGAGATCTGAAATGATATTATTGGAACAGACTCATTTCAGTTTCAATGTTTTCAACATACAATCTACTCTGAATTCATTACGCTGCGAGGTTGGCACCCAAAGTAAAAGCAGACAACAGGAAAGGCAGGTGCTTGGCTATAATGTACCACCAATTACGTGTCTTCAGCTGCTTCCTAGAAATGTAAGAAAACAAAATGAAAAATTATAGCTGGCAGCATTGGGAGGCACTGTATAAAAATGGACGTTTCCCCACTGAGTATTTTCCATTTGTTCTTCTAGGTCTCCTGTCTACCTTCTCTGTCTGTGGAGCTCTGGACCCTGGAAGTGATTCCTTCGAGAATTTACCAACCAACCTCAGGACTGCAGTTGGATTCTACCAAAGAGAGGAGTTACATCAGAGAAGATGGGAGGATGAAATGGAGGCCTTTATTCCCATCATCCCTGCAGGGTAGAAATGGTCCCTGACACCTAAGTGCTATGCCTCCGCAGAGAAGCCCTGCCCCATAGCCCCTACCTACTGCTTCTGGAGCCTGACACCTCCCAGGGCCCCCCTCAGTCTAGGGACTGTGGTTTCCTGGGTTGCTGACCCCAGTGGGCTTACCATCCCTAGTTGGCTTTTCTTTGCCCTGCTGTATCTTTCTAAATAGTTTCTTTATTAAACAACTTCCTAATTACTCTATTTGTATGAGCCATCTGTTTCCTGCTGAGCCTCCAACAGAGAAACTTTCCAATCAAGAATATACTGCCGCGAATACAAAAAGTGCCAGCGTGGAACATTGTAAGTGCCTTTTGGGGGCATCAACAGAATATTATAAGTTTAGTATAAAGATTAACAATGCGTCAAAAGTATGGAGGGATGAAGCTTTTGGCTCAGTTGTCCTATTATATGAAGACAGCAGAAAACATGCCAAGAATAGGACATGCATGTTTGGGCAAAGGGTATGAGAAGGACAGTATATAAATGATTCATGAACAGAATTTTGTACATTAACTCTAAAGGATGATGAGCCACAAATATTCCATTCTGCAAAAGTATGTATAAATAAACACATAAAAACCGGGCAGCCAGCGACTACTACCAAGCCCTTGTTCTCACGGCATCTTGAGAAGCATGTGTGCACACACTGCTAAACCTCTGATTCTTCAACAATAGGCACATACTGAGTCTCCACCTTAGGCCTAGTAAGGAGATAAAAAGTAACATTTAACATCCAAAGATTCTATGAGTCAATCAGGCTGATTGATGCCAGAGAACAGGACTTAGAATGATGTGTTCTCAGAATATTTACAGTTAACCGAAAGGGCTAAGGAAAACTAAGTTCTCACAGAAGCAGCTAAAATTTTATCCAAATAATGAGGCAAGAGGAAGATGATGATCCGAAAATCCAAGTAAGAGCGGCTCTGAGCCAGGACCAGCGAACAGCAGCAGGGACAATATTGCCTAACATTTGCTTTCCTTTCTTCTCCAAGGACAAAATTTTCATTTGGGAACATGTCTGACACAAAGAGAGTATGTTCCCCAGACTTCCCTATGACTCTGTGCAGAGATGAGCCTCTCACTTTAGACCAGTAAAATGTGAACACAAGAGACCCATGACACTCGCAGTTCACACTTATAGAGAAGGGGAGCTTGTCCTTACTTTCCCGCTGACCCCTTCCCTCAGGCTGGAGCATCCACATGATGATACACAGCTCTGGCTGCTGTGGATGAGGCAGGTGCCCCAAGTTTGTGGATGAGTAACACAGAAGGAATCCAGGTGTTTGATGACTTCATAGAGTCACCTGAGACTCATAGGCATGTGCTGAGGTGGGGATGAACCCCATGGTTTGAATGCGAAATGTCTCCCACTAGCTGTTTCAATACTTGGTCCAAAACTGGAGTAGCTCTTTCAGGAGTTTGTGAATCCTTTGGTAGGTAAAGGCTGGCCAGAAGAAGCTTCTCTCTAAAGGGCATGTCTTGATGCTCAAAGAATACCCTTGATGCTCATAGCCCACCCTCTGTTTCCTGTTCTGACAGGATGTGAGGAGGAGAAAGCCCCAGCTACATGCTCCTCCACCATGGTGCCACCTGTTTGGATGCCTTCTCCATCGTGTTGGACTCCACATCTTCAAGCTATAACCCAGATGAGGTTCTCCTACCTCAGTCATTCCTCAAAGGTATTTTGTCTCAGTAAGAAGGAAAATAATAAATACAGAGTCTCTATAAACCTGAACCCCAACAAGCATACGTGGATCAACTTAAGTAACAGACAAGTCAGAGAAAACAAGAGATGAACTATAGAAAGGTCTTAAAACCCACATACAGAAATTAAACCAGACACTTCTGAATGAGAGACGCTACTAGACTAACGCCGTTTAGGGTCTCTTGTTCAATAATCCGAAACATGAAAAGTCTTGTGTAGAAATCCAGGAGAGCAGGTTACTACAAACCAGAACATCATCTATTGGTGGTTGTGCTCTTAGTTTTATTGCTGTGCATTTGCATAGGAATATCCTCCAGTTAGATGGATGTGGTAGTCAAATGCTCAACTGATCACATTTGTCTCTAAAAACAAATCTGTCCCATTAACTAACAGCTGTGAGCCCCAATCTCTCGTAGCTCATATCAGAGGCTACCTCAAGTTTGCTACATTTTACAACGTGTGAATGCACTTTCCTACAATAAATATGGCACTGTCTTAACACGCTCAAAGCTGTACCAAAATATGAGTTGAAATTGGCTACCTGGTAATTACTCAGCTTAGCCGAGCCCTGCTAATTCTCAAGGGGATCCCAGGGGGTGAATTTCCCAAAGATGCGCAGAGTCAGCTGAGATGACTTTCCTCAGTTTTAATGGATTTGACACAGCTAGAAGCTTGCACGGTGTCGGGAAGTTTAGTGCAATTATCGGTGGGTTGAGGAGCCCGCGCTGAAGGCGTTCCTTACCCAGGGAGGCTCAAGGAAAGTGGTGACATCCCATGAAGCTTCCTGTCTCCATCTAGGGTTGTGGTAGTCAGGGCTGACACTGGGGAGGGGTATGTCCAGGATAGGATGGACAAACCAACAGGAGACTTGAATCTCTGCAAAGCAGGGAATTCAGCTACAAATCACAGTAGCTCTCCAGTAAGGTGCACAGAACACGCAGCATGTGATCAAGGAGCAACCCTAGTGTTGAAGTGTCTGGCTGGTAGCAGTGTAGCCTCTGATTTTCAAAGGACCGCTCACTCTTGCACAGTGAAACACAGACTATCTCCTGAGAGCTTCATCTGGAAAACTGAAAAGAAACCCTTAGCCGGGTGGTGGTGGCAGTGCACACCTTTAATCCCAGCACTCGGGAGGCAGAGCCAGGCAGATCTCTGTGAGTTCAAGGCCAGCCTGGTCTACAAAGTGAGATAAGGACAGGCACCAAAACTACACAGAGAAACCCTGTCTTGAAAAAAAAGAAAAAAAAAAGAAAAAAAGAAACCCTTAAAGGGGTTTTCCCTCTCTGAACCAGATAGAAGGACAGAAAACAGCATGATTTCCTTAGTTTCTTCTGGGGAAAGCTTGGGAGAGGCTAGTAAATTGCTGTCCAACAAAGGCATATTTGTGTGGACACACTGACATTCAAATCAAACCCAGAAGAGAAGAAATAGTCCAGAGAAAACTGGGGCTTATCAAGACTTGGGCTATTCAACCAGGGCAAGTCAAGACATGTTTACCTTTTGCAGAATGTTGAAGCCTAATGCCCTATGGGACAGACTTCCTCACCAGTCTGTAAAGGCTTTATAATTTCTCCACAAATATTGTGCAACACAAATAAAAATGACTAGACTTTACAAGGACAAACACCCAGTCATGAAAAGCAAGAGTAAAGACATCATGGGGAGTTTAGCTCCGCTTCAACCACCAACAACCCAACAAACATTTTTAAAATCTTTCCTGAATCTATTGTTTTGAAGAACTGTGCCTTCCTTCCAGCAAACATCACCTCTGGGCAACAGACAAATCATGCTGGGATAAAATATCAGTGTGTGATTTCTTCAGATGGGATTTCACTACATTTAATTATCTCAAAGTGGAAGTGTATACTTTTGATAAACTGAAATGGTAGAATGTCACCAGCATGCAGCATGGCACTGCTGAATTTGTGCAGATAACAGAATAGCAAGAATAATACCCAGACATCAGAAAACACAGAGCATGTATGACACACCACAATCTCAATTCTGCCACATTGCTGAGTGCTGAAGGTAAATACTGGGATAGATAATTTGAAGTCATCGTATGTGATCTTAGATATCAGGTAGAGTTTGCTCTTTTCTGTGGGTAAAATAGAGTGGGGGTGGAGGGATGGGGAGGGATCTGGGTACGTATGTAAGCACAAATGATCTCCACTCAAGAAGCTGCTGTGACGGCTGCACATACAGGGGTTTTTGACTAGAGGGGGTACTGTTAATGGAGACTTGAGCAGTTATGAGACTGGGCTTTCCAACTGTTCCTTTGACGATGTTTTCAAGTCTATTGGGTTGTGCAGACATGCTTCCCAGAGAGCCTTCTTTCTGAGATTAATGAGAAATCATAAATTAATTAGCTGGGACAGAGTGCTTAATAGGGCTTACCAGTGTTAATGGACTAGAACGTCCTTCCTCAGCCAGAACGCTACAGCCACGGTTAGTCTTTGGACCAGCTGGAGGATGGGGAGTCAGAATGGGCATGTTATCTTCAATAAATCGTCTTGTGTGCTCTCCCTATAATGAGAAAATAAATTTATTAAATTGATATATAGATGATCATGATGGGGTTAGCTTAGCACCTGACACACATTCATACTATGAGATCAAAACCCTCCCCACTAAGAATGCTATTCTCTGTCCTGGCATGGAAGTTAGCCAAGGCTTTTATGGCCCTGTTGGGGGCTATGTGTGTAGTGACTGGCAGAAAACAGAATCTTCTCCAGCTGCACACAAAGGAATCACTCTGAGTCCTCTCTACCTCAATGATAATGTGTTGGACCACTACAAAGTGCCAAATGTACTTCACTACTGTGACCAGCAGAGACTACCAGAAAAGATTAATTTTTTATATAAGAACCATAATTCAATAATGCCTTGAAGCAAAAGTTTGCCTATGAAATAGAAGGAACCTAAACCATGCCTTCGCATTACAAAGACTAAGTGAGCTCTGACAATCCTGATAGAGGCGTCAGATGGGAGGAACTGGAGTGTTGCAGCACTCTCCCAACAACTGGTCTTCCCGTCTACCTGTGTCCCTCATCTGCTACTGCGCAGGACAGATGAGTTGAAGACATGAAGCCCACCCTGCTTCAGGCACTGCAGCTCAGTATTTCCAGCCATTGCATTCACAATTAAATTAAATAAAACAGATAAATTACAGAACCTGTAACAGTCCACAATTCGAGGCATGGCCAGCCAAGCCAAATGAATCTGGAGCACCCCAGTTCTCCTGATGCCTGAGAAGGGACCTATGTCCTATCATTCAAAACTTTAGTAGCATCCCAGCATTCAGGAGGCAGAGCCAGGCAGATCTCTGTGAGTTCTGGGCTACAGAGTGAGTTCCAGGAAAGGAGAAAAGCTACACAGAGAAACTCTGTCTCAAAAAAAAAAAAAAAAAAAAACTTTAGTAACAAGATTAGCCTTTAACCCTAATAAAAAATAAATTTGAGTCCATCAACCCAGATAGGAAAATTTTAGTCTTACAGGACAGGTTGCCCTATGAATGCTTTTACAAATACTTATTAGTTTGTGAAATATGTTTTAGGTTCCACATTTGTAATACCACAGAAATTTAAGAACAAGCAGCTCATGATTTCAAATAGCTCAAGAAATCAAATAAATCTGCCATCCTAAACTGAAACATGCCTAATTGAATCTCTCATCTCCTGATTCAAGTTGATGTATTTTGTAAGTTCACTGCAAAGAACAAAAATAGAGAACAACCAAGGGCTTTAAAAATACCTAGCACAAAACGTCTTAGATCTGATGGCACTTTCTTCTACTAAGGAAGCTCATTCCCACCATAATTTTCAAGGGTGACATTCGAGTGAAAATGTGTGATTGCATAATTCTTCCAATGTTTTATTTTTCTTCACACTGGAACATTACCATCTCTTTTCATTTCTTAAGATACATGAATATCCTTTGGCCTCTGCCACAAAAAAAAAAAAAAAAAAAAAAAAAAAAAAAAAAAAAAAAAAAAAAGCCACAAAAGCCAGATTTCAAATTTGGCTATTTTTAATTTCATCTTGGAAAGTTTTTTCAATGTTAAAATGCATTTCTCAGGAGCAGGGCTTGTGTTATCAGCATCTATATTGATGACACTTGAAACCTAGGCTCAGTAGAACCATTTGCTTGACCTCGGCTATGTGTGCTGACCAAAAGTAGGTGCCTCTGGACTGGGGTTGGGATCATAAAGTGTTATTAAAAGGTAAAAGAGTTTACCTTCAGCCTCTGAGTCCGCTCTTTCCTAGCTAAGGTATCCAGTTTCCTTTTTATTTCCAGCTGGTGATCGCGCTGTGGAGAACAGAACCATTCTAGTTAGAGCCAAGAATATCTTAGAGGAAAATAATCCCAATGGAGGCAGCTTTGTTTTCAATAACCCCTCTTGTCCTTTAGATGAAGAAGAACCACCTGCCTGAGTGTGCAGGTGGGAATATCAATTGCCTCCACTCTGGGAAAGCCTATTACAAACACATCTTAGCTAAAAGGATCCATGCCCTTTAACCAGAAACTTCGTTCCTAATCTGAAGAGGAAAACTGAGTAATGACTTTTAAGTGTTTTGCACAGAAAGATACTATTTGAAAGTGGCCCCACCCCTTTTTTTCTTTGAAGAAAAAGTGCAAAGTGATATAAAATTTGAAAATATGGTAAAATGTTTAGCACATCCATGTGCTGGAACAGAATGTAATCATTAAAATAAGGTTCCTAAAGACTTTGATTGATTTTTAATGGAAAATGAAAATAACACAGGAAGAAGCAAGATGCAGAAGTGCATAGAAATCTAGTAACGGATAGAGCCAGTTTGTGGAGGGGACCTCTGTAGTGAGGAGGTCATTCCTATGTATTCCTAATTCCCAGGACTAGGGATAGCAAAAACACAGGCAGACTCACAGCTCTCTGCCCTGGTCTCACTTCCTGTTTCCTGTTCTGATTGCCACAAACCCACGTCCCTGTCACAGTGTATCATGATGTTTAGTTTTATTTGTATTCATGTGTCTGTGGACATATGTGGATGGGGCTTCTTGGAGCTGGAGTTACGGGCAGTCCTGTGCTGCCCGGAAGGGATGCTGGGAACTCCTGTGCTCCTCTGCAAGAGCAGCCAGTGCTCCTAGCTGCTGAGCCATAGCTGAAATCCCACTGTGTTTTGTGGAATTTGTTTGGTTTTTGAGAGATTTGGAATATTGCTCAGGATGACCTGGAACTTGCTATACTGCCCATGCTGGCTTCAGAATTGTGGCAACCCTCCTACAGAGGCCTCCTGAGTTTACACTGACATTACATCCATATGCTACCTCACTTGGCCGAATCATGATTTTATTGTTATGTAAATATGACTAGAAGATACTAAAAAGAAATGTACATTAATAGTAGTCATCTTTGAAAGTAGAAATTTCATGCAATTATTTTGCTTTATATTTCCTCTGTGTTTTCCAATTATTTTAATATAATAGTTGGTGATTAAAAAATATACTTCCTATTAAAATCATCTGCTTCCAGTTAGACTTGAATTCAGCCCATGGTTTTTGTTGCTGTTGTCTCATTGTTCCTTTGGGAACCCTTCTCTCTGGTCTTGGTCCCTGCTGATTCAATCCCTCCATCCTGGGTGTCATCAATCATCTCCTGATGCTTCTCATCCCTCCAGCTCCTGCTCTGATCTTTCCCCTACTCAGCAACAAACTCTCTTACATTTCCTATCAACCTGTTTCCAAGGTCCGTTTGTCCCCAACTCCTCCTCACCATGGCTGACACTCCCTCCCCAAGCCCTCCAGTGCCTTTGTTTTCTGGGTCCCATCACCACTGGAGCCATTCTGCAGCTTGTGAGCTTGTGAGGCCCTGGCCTCCAGGACAGCATCCTAGCAGGCCTGTTTGTCACATGTCATAGGCTTCTAGTCCCACACTCCTACCCCTTCCTCTCTTGAGTTCCTCCTTCAGTCTCTAATGTTTTCTCCACCTTCCCGGCTCCTGAGACAATGACTTTTCTCTAGAGGTCTCTCCTTCTCTACTGTCTCTGTCAGCTGCCTATCCCACACACTCTGCTGCTGTTGGCTGCACCCTTTCACAACAGATTCCTAACTGACCTCTCACCTCCAATCTTTCCAGCACATTAACCCATCCTCCACAACTCCAGCAGCAGTATCTCTAAAGGCTCTGCTCATTCATTTCACTCCCATGCTGAAAAAACATCTCATGGTCTCATCACCTACATTGCAACCTGCCTTGGGAATTCAAGACTTCCAGAAATAAAGCTCCAACTTATCAGATAATGTCACTTCCTACTGTGGGATGGTCTGTATGTCAAATTACTCTGATTGGTCAATAAATAAAACACTGATTGGCCAGTGGCTAGGCAGGAAGTATAGGCAGGACTAACCGAGAGGAGAAAAGAAAGAACAGGAAGGCAGAAGGAGTCACTGCCAGCCGCTGCCATGACAAGCACCATGTGAAGACTCCGGTAAGCCACAAGCCATGTGGCAAGGTATAGATTTATGGAAATGGGTTAATTTAAGCTATAAAAAACAGTTAGCAAGAAGCCTGCCATGGCCATACAATTTGTAAGCAATATAAGTCTCTGTGTTTACTTGGTTGGGTCTGAGCGGCTGTGGGACTGGCAGGTGACAGAGATTTGTCCTGACTGTGGGCAAGGCAGGAAAACTCTAGCTACAACCTCCTCCTGCCAAACTGCCCCCTGCACAGTCTTTTGGCTTCCTTTCCATTCAAGGTATCCTGCATATGACTGTCCCCCCTCTCTGGAATTGCTCTCCTGAGAGCCTGACTTTCTCTTCAAGGTGTGCTCCCCAGCAGCAGCACCTTGCTCTGACGCCCTCCGGGTGCCCCCTCCTTTGCGGGTGGAATGTTGCCACTTCCCTCTTCTGTGCAATTGCTGTACAGTATTTCAATAAACAGTGTCTTGCAGCCACAAAAAGAGTCCCATCTTGGCACACAGCGAATCTGCTACTGTAGGTTGCATAGGTGAATGCATGAACACCCACAACAATATTGGGGAAAACTGGAGCAGTCTCAATTAAATGGGAAGCACTATGGCAGCTTGGAGACAATCCTGGTAGTTCTAGTATCTTAACAGTCTAGGTGTGTCTTCTGAAACACAGAAGTAGAATTGATTTCACTGTTTTTCAGATTTGTACATATCTGCAGACTGTACTGATTAAACAATCCTAATCTAAACAAGCAGTGTCCTCTGAATGCTGAAACCTTTAAGCATAAACACCATGCTTACAATGTTTTCCAGTTTGGAGCACCTCATATTTCTTTTTTTTTTTTTTAACTGCATGTGGGTTTGTGTGTGTGGAACATGTAGTATATGGATTGAATGCCTTAGGTGTTCATGCAGAGACCAGAGGAAGACACTCAGCAACCTGCTCTATCATCCTCAATGTTATTCCCTCAGGACAGGGTCTCTCACTCAACCTGGTAGTAGGCTGGCAGCCAGCAAAACCCAGCAGGCTTTTTTCTCTGGGATGGGATTATAGGCATGGGTGTGACCACACCTGGTATTTTTATATAGATGCTGAGGATTTAAACTCAGGTCTGTGTAGTAAATGTTCTCACCCTTTGAACTCTCTTCCCAGCCCCATGTTTTAAATTAGAGAAGGTCAAATTCCATACTATAATTATATATTCTTTTAAACACAACTTATATGTTATACATGAGACTTGTCGGACAGTATCTGTACAGTTCCTCTGTGTCATGCCACTATGGAGGGCCCCAAAACAGCTTGACCACACAGCAGCCATGACAGGCTTAGGAGCCTAGACACAGCTTCTGTGACAGGCTTACTGGCAGGCAACACCCAGATCCAGGAAAACCCTTAAGCTGATACCACCCAGGGATTCACCCAGGGGTGAGGAAGTACCTGACATCCCAAACATTCCAACCATTAGATAAGGTGGCCAGATGTCCTTGAGTCTAGCACACACCTATTTTTTTGTTTTACAGATACAACTGTCAGCCAATCAGGGCTCTGGACCCTAGAAATGCTTTCACCCCAACCTCTGCTATGATTAAAAAAAAAACAAAAACAAAAAAAACCTCTGCCCCACCTGAGCTCAGGGCTCTCTGCTCTCGCCGCTGTGTTGGACAGACAGAGGGACCAAGCTCTGGAGCTTGAAATAAAGGCTCTTTGCTTTTACATGTGGGATTCGGTCTCCGTGGTGGTCTTTGGGGTCCCTGCAATTGATCTGGGCATAACACACCAAACTGTCAGGACCTGGGCTGACGTGGAACACAGCACTGCTAAAGTTAACAGCTAGGTAGGGATTAATTTAATGCCATACTATTATTTTTTAGCCGAATTGTGCCATTCCCACCAGTACTTTTGTAATCAGCAAATTTGGGGCTGTCAACAATGAGTCTATGTAATTCCTGGACATGAGCTGAGGTGAAAAATGAGTTCCTAAGTCAGCAGAAACCGTATGTGGGCAATAAACATCGTAAGTGAATATTGATGTAATGATACATTCAATACAATAATAAATATTTTCACTGGTGCTAAACTTGTTGCTGGTTTACTGATAGTTATACATTTGTTCATAAATGTTACTGTACCCACAGGTCAAGAGCTTTCCAAGGCAGCTTCTCTGATTTACTGCTGTATGGTATGGTCGAGCCAAGAGTGGCACCCTTTTGCAGAGACTAAAATGGTGCCTGACAATTGAAACCACAGTTTTGTGGAGCAAGGCTGCACTAATTTCTCAGGTTAGCTACATAGCCCACTAAAAGTGCAATGTCAGATTCCACAAAACGTGTTGACGCTGAGACTGTAAATCGTGCTGACCAATGTGTCCTAAAGTAGGAGGGACGCCAGATGTCTCCATGCCTACTCCGTGAAACTTAACATACGGCTGAGCTACGGGCCTTAAAAGAATAACAGATCCGAGAGAATTCATGGCAGTGGAATTACTGATATTTAAACAGATGTCACTTTTTTTAGCGAATGGAAATTAAGGTACAGATGGTGAGGGCTGGGTAGCCATTGTGGATTCAAAGAATCTACATTTAGAAAATTAAATATCACAAACTTTATAATCATGTCCATATTTCTTCTGAACTAAAAAGGAGGGGAACTTGAGTCTCTGGGATCCTGACTACTTAGGAAGTCAGACAGTATTCCCCAAGTCTCTTGTCCACTTCCTTTTGCATGAAGTTGAGGAAGAATTCTCCAACCATTAGTCAGTACTGAAGAGTGACCAGTCCATCATAAAAGGGCAAGAAACACCCTCACCTCCATATCAAGGACCTTGTGGAAGATGGCCTGGGCTAAGCACTCCCGGATGTATTTTTTGTGATCCTGCTTCATGGTGTTTACTTTGTACTCCTTTTCAGAAAGTATCCTCCCACTTCTAGTGATCTGTGGCGAATAAATAAAAATGGTGAATGGATAAATAAAATACATACGGAAACACAAAATAGGAAAATATGTTGTTAGGTACCAAAAAAGAGAAGGTAGGGAGGGAAGAAGGAGAGAGAGAGAGAGAGAGAGAGAGAGAGAGAGAGAGAGAGAGAGAGAGAGAGAGAGAGAGAGAGAAGAGAGAAGTGGCCTTTTCAAAGCCTAAAGGAGAATACCATTGTCCCTAATGAACTTCCATTTTTAATGAATATTTCATCAGGCAGATAGGAGAAAGGAAGTCTCACGTACCTGTCAATGTGAAAACACACACAGGTGGTACACTTGACGTTTAAAACAAGGTTTTCATTAGAGTAACAATTTCCCAGTGATGGAACCCAGGTGTTCTTTTCATTCTCTGAAAGCACCCTGGAGAGGGGAGGTGCTGCCAGGAAGGAGCACACAGGAGCAGCAGACTGCAGCTTGCCGGAAACACCAGCAGGGGTAAGGCAGGCAAGCGGCAGAGAAAGCCTTTGGTTTGTCTTGAGAAATAATTGGTTTCATTACTGTTTGCTCCCTGCTTTTTCTTCCTGCACTTCCCAGGCCAGAATGTAATTTAAATTTGCAATGGTTTAGAATTTTATGGTTTATGTAGGAGTAGGGATGCACAGCTTTCGATACAGTCACAGCGAAGTCACTGTGTCCCTGGAGCAGTGCTTCCTTTGACTCCTCCTTTGGGTGTCTTTGCTGTTGTCCTCTGATCTCTCCTGTAAAGGAGGCTGCTACCCTTCTGGCTGTTTGCTTCACTTTCCACTTCCCCTCCCCCTGTCCCCCTCAAGTTTAAATGCAAGCCGCCTTTACAGTCTCTCTCTTTAAAAGTTTTATTTTTTATTATATGCCAGTGTGTGCCTATGTGCATGTGAGTGTGGGTACCTGCAGAGGCCACAGGTGTCACGTGTCCTGGAGCTGAAGTTGCAGGCACTTGTGAACTGCTCAGTGTGGGTGCTCAGAGCAGAACTCAGGTACATGCTCTTAACCACGGAGACATCTTTCCAGTCCCGCATTTGTATTCTTAATTTCCTTCTTAATCTTTTAGCTGTAATATTTATATTATTGTTGCAGCATATTACTTCAGATAACCCACTTGCCGCATCTAGAATGTGCTGGCTACAGGATCTCATGTCCCTGGGAAGTGTCTAATGTTAGGCCATCCTGACTGCTATCCCCTTTCCGGCAGCAGCTGGATATGTCTCTGTCACCTCTTCTTTGGGATTTTGTCAGACAGGAAGCTCCTATAGATCCACAGTGCTTACACTTGAGTGAGGGGGACATGAATCACCCAGAGGTCTGGGGCCTGGGGCTTCATACTTACATTTTCTAAGTAATTTCCATGCAGTGTGAACCTGCAGGTTGCAGGGATGTTGCTGGATCCATTGATCTCGAGAAAGGGCCATGCCTTCCTTATTTGAGTTACCGGGCTCTTAACAAGTGTTCCTTGCGTGTTTGGAGATGGTGTTAAGTAAACTTTGCCCTGCTAGCATCATGGCAGCAGTGATCCTAGTCACCAGTGATTACAGGGTGACTCATTGCACGCCCCTAACCGTAATAGCCATCCTGAGGGACAGGCGGCATTGTGTTCATTTCACAATTGAGGAAGTTGGGCTGCAAGGGGTGTGAGTGGTTGTCTTGTTCCTGGCTGAGACAGATTTCAGCTGACCCTTCTGATAATAATGCCCCAAGAGGCATTTCTCTCTCCAGCTCCACCCAGCTAGTGCCAAGCACACAAACAACAATTAGAAACACAATACGGTTTTTTCAACACCAAGACAACACTGTACTTTAAGAAAGCAAACAGCCAACACTGTCGAGAACCACACCCCTTTCCTTTCAAAGGAAAGCCATAGGATTTTTTGAGATAAATTTTCCACCTTCCACACATTTAAAGGAACAGAAATTGCATCGGAAGAACTGCTTTGAGGCTGATGGAAGGCACATCACAGGAAAATGAAAGTTAACACACACATACAAGAGGAAGCAAACTCTTCGTGTTTGCCACACCGTATTCTATGAGTACTAAAAACAATATTTTTCCTGGAACAGTAAGGTCTTCTCTGCCCTTGCTCTTTAACAGTGTCTGGTTCATAGAATGTGTACTGAATAAATGAATAAATAAGCAAATCAACCACGCTGTTGAAATCTCACAGGGACCTTTCTTTAATAATTTATGTTTCCTTAGTAGCCATTGTAACCTCTCTTCTTTTGTTTAGTAAGAGCCCCAAATAAATAAATCAGAAGTTTAAAAGGAAGTAATTTTTCTAAATTAGTATGGAAAAAAAGATGTCACAGACTCAAAGGAAATCTGAAGAAAGGTAGGAAATGTTCAGACTTAATTGAATAAGAAGGTGGGCAGAACTCAAGCAGTCTTACCAGCCCCGATCTTAGGAGGTGCCGCCTGATCCTGGTATTGTTAAAATACCCAGCCAGGTGTTTATCTGTGAGGCTGTTATAAGTGGCAAGTAATCTGAAACAAAGAAGAGAAGCCATTAAAGTCTTAGGAGGGTTGCTTGATGACCAAGGCCATTCTTGGCAACACTGCCTAACCCAGCAATACATTTGTAGACAAGTGTAACAGCAGCTGAGAGCCTGTTTGCTCCTTATGATAAGAAGCAGTAAACAGTCGTGGTTGGGTTAGACAGGGGTGAAAGCCAGACATGAACAATTGAATGTCAGTGAAAGGCCAAAGACAGAAATGCCCCCAATCTCAGGAGACGAAGCCATCTCAGAGAGAACCCAGCAGTCGAGGCCGACAGCAAAGCAACCTCTTCAGCACACCCCTCCTGTGCACCCTGCACTCAGATGCCTCACACCCCTGCTCCCACCTGTCAGGAGCAGGGGACTGCGGACAGGGCTCCTCCTCAGAAGGCATTCCCTAGTGTGCCGTGTCCGTGTGACCCACACTTCACAGCGGGGAAATCCCTGGTTACATTTCCCATTCCATAATTCTCATTTCTCCCTCTCCAGCATTGGCTCTGAAGTCAACACCCTGCCTGATGTGTGCTGTGATCCCGAGCAGTAATGTGCTGAGAAAATTAGGACATTATTTCCAATTGATTTAAAATCCTGGCTTTTAGCTGACCATTTTTGATTTGTTGACTTACTCATATTTATCTAGAAATTTCATTCATCTCTATTACAAAAACTTTAATGTATAAATTATCATAGATTTTTAGGATGTTTTATTTTAAAACTTAAAGGAAACAAGATGTAGTGGCACACATCTGAAATCCCAGCACTCCACTTGATACACAGAAGCAGGAGGATTTCAGTTATAGACCAGCCTGGCCTGTACAATAAGACTCTGTCAACTTAGAACACTGAATTTTTGGCTACATATTATACCTTAATACATGCTTAAGTTCAGTCTATGATTTAGGGTTGGAAACTGGAAACTAGTCTTTATTTATTATTTGTTTGTTTGTTTGTTTATTTTACATCCTGGCTGCAGTTTGCCCCCTCTCCTCTCCTCTCCTCCCAATTTTCCTCCTTCCCCCTCCCAGTTCCCACTCCCAATCCACTCCTCCTCCAGGAAAATACTCTTTTAACCTTCTTATTATGCACCTTAGAAAATGTGCATATATATATATATATATGTATATATATATATATATATATATATAACATGCAGACACTTATATATGTATAGACACAGCAAGCAAGCCTCACCACAGCCCAGACCTAAAAAATTTCATACAAAAAAGATTTGCACCCTGAACTCTTGATGACAACAGCTGGCTTTTAACTTCTTCTGAGACTAGAGTAGGGACTCGTCTTACAGTCTGGAGAGAATGCTAGCAGCAATTTTATTTTGCTGGTTGCAAGACCTTAATTATGTGGAGATTAAATTGGTGACCTTTTCCTGTCTCTTTTCTCCTTAACAACCCATTGCAGAAAAGTTTCATGCTGCCAAATGGTCAGGAAAGTTTAATTTTGTCCACAAAAGAGACTGAAAAGCAGTAACAAAGCCACGAAGCCAAGGTACCACATGAAGGCTGCAGACATGAGCAAAGGCAGAAACTATTATTTCCCTGGGTTTATGTAAAAAGACAACCCAAGAGTCTCATGGAGGCACACACAAAACCAGCCTCGGATGCTACTTTGAAGACTTCTTTTAAATGAACTGTCTTGGTGTCCTACAGTTCATCAAAGGTTTCCTGTCTCCGAAAGGTCAGCCTTCTATCCCTTACCCTTTCTGAATCTCAGAATCTCTTTTCAGCTCTTCATTTCCAAAGGTGAGCAGGTGCCTCTCCTGCCTAACAATCACGATTGCACAGTTCACAGATTCTTAAGATAAATCATTACAGGAATATCATATACAGTCTTTTGTCTGTCTTGCAGATCCAAGCTTAAAAAAAATAAAAATCAATACTTTTGGAATAGCTAGGATGTTGAAATCCTGATTAAATGAAGTGACGTTAAAAATTGGGAAGACAAGAGCCTCAGTCTCACCATTGAACAAAAAGCCCTTCTTTTGATTCAGGCTCTGTAACTTTTTAAATATTTAGGTCCTAATAGCAATGCCCAGTCAACTTTTGTACCACCTAATTATAATCCTCCTCTGTTCTCCTCTCTCCTTCCAGAGGAATATGTGTGCAGGATTCCCCACCCTTAGCCCCACAAGATAGAGGAGTATGTGTGCAGGATATCCTACCCTAGTCCACTGATGCTGGAAGAGTGCATATGCATGATGCCTCCCCTCACCAGTCCCACTGAGGATGAAGGAGAGCAAGCTGGAAACTTTCATACTCATCTGCTTTCTCTTTATTCTGATTTAAAGGAAAATGTGGGTCCCTGGTTGGGATTTTATGTGTAAAATAACTCCTTCCACAACTGGTATCACATGTCACACACAAACAGTTGTGATAACTTGGCAGACACATCACATCCACCAGGCTCACCAAACATTAGTGATTGCTTTTTCCAGACAATGACTGAATATGTTTATATTTAAGGTATTTAAGCCAGAACCATAAATTAATAAATTAGTTGATAATAAGAAATTTTATCAAGTAAATTATGTGCATCTAGTGCAATGGTCAATTTTCAATACTTAAAAATATCAGCCTCATTCTGACCATCAAGCCTCCTTTTCTAGGGAGATGGTCCTGCTTTGCACAGCTAAGACTGTGGCCTTTTTGAACCCACTATGTACAGCCAAGACTGTGGTCTTCCAGTCCTGCTGTGCACAGCCGAGACTGTGGTCTTTCGGTCCCACTATGTACAGCTGAGACTGTGGTCTTTTGGTTCCACTATGTACACCTGAGACTGTGGTCTTTCGGATTCCATTTGTTCTGCTCTCCATGTGTGTTTGGCCTGGGCCCACAGCCTCCCTTTGCTTCTAGTGAGCCACATGTGGCTCAACACAAAATCATAAAAACGTGTGTGTGTGTGTGTGTGTGTGTGTGTGTGTGTGTGCGGTGTGTGAGCGCCATTTCACCTGTGCATTGTGTTTTTCTTGTTCTAGAATGAACTTTGTAGATGCAGCATTACATCAGTGCAATTATAAGAGCTTGACTGCCCAGGCCACAGACATGGGTTAGCAGAACTCTGCTTTGTCTGGAGTCACTATAAATTTTCTAATTTTATTTTCTGTTTTAGGTCAGATAAGGTTATCTGACCTGCGTAACTCCAGTACCTGGTGACTGGAGTACTTCCTCCCCTATGAAGGCATAAGTTGTCAAACCTGGCCTTCCTGGTCAGCACTGTTGCTGACCTGCAATTTCCCTCCCTCACTGCCCATCACTGTCACTGTTTGGATCACTTCACTAAAGGGCCGTGCCTTTCACACAGAGCCAACCAATCACTGTCTAGACCAGTCTAGCTGCCTTGATTTTTTTACATGATGGACAACCCCTGGTTTGGTGGGGAAGGTCCACTCTCCAGCCTCTATGGTGGTATTCTAATTGTACTGAAATATGATTTTGATTGTATATTATTAAATAAAGTTGCCTGGGGGTCAGAGCTATTAGAGCCATAGCAAGAATGTGGCGGTGGTGGTACACACCTTTAATCCCAGCACTTGGTAGAAGAGCTAGGTAGATCTCTGTGTGTTCAGGGATACAGCCAGCATTGGAGACATATGCCTTTAAGACCTGGGGGGCTGTACATACAGGCAGTGATGAGGCAGTCACGTGTTTAGGTTTACAACCAATGAGAAGGCAGAACAAAAAGACTATGAAAAGACATACACACAGGAAGTAGCTCTTTTTCGGGAAGCTAGGACCACCACAGGAGGAAGGGTGAGATTTTAGCTCTGAGCTCTGACCTCTTGGCTTTCTCTTTTACATTGGTTCTGTGTTTCTTATTTAATAAGACGGTTGGTTACATCTACAAGCCTCCAGTACCAGGAGAGTACCTGAGGGGGGGAAAGCTTGCGTGTGTTTGTGCTGGTTCCTGACTCCCCATTCCATGCACACTCTCTTCCTTCGGAGCCAATGCTGAATAACTGGAGCCCTGCTTTCTTCGCAGCTGCAGCTTTTCAGCACACATCCTGGAACCCTCACCACCCACCAGACAGGATATACAAACCTGGATCTGTAGAAACAAAACTCAGCCATGCCTAACATTTCCTCCATCTGTCCCCAAACAGCGAGTATACCCCATAAAAAGTCTCAGGCAAAGGACAGGCATAGTAATCATCATTAGTCACCAACATTTACTGAGATTCCTGATATTTTTAGATCTTTCTGTGAGGGTGGGTGTAGAGATGTCACAGACACTGTACTCATGAGTCCCAAGCCACTTAGAGATGAACACACACACAGACCACATGTGCTTTCTTGAATTCACAACAGCTCTCTACCTCCATCCTGGTCTAATTCACTCAAGAGCACAGTGGAACGCCTTTGTGGTCTGCTGGATACCGCTGCTTACACACAGGCTTGGCAACCAAGTTTGAATTCAAGATCTTGAGAGGTGACAGAAGAGAAGAAACACCTGAGAGTTATCCTCTGACCTCCACATGTGTGCCATGGCATGTACTGTGAATGGGCCCCAGAACAGCATGACCACACAGCAGCCATGACAGGCTTAGGGGCCTAGACACAGCTTCTGTGACAGGCTTACAGCCAGGCAACACCCAGATCCAGGAAAACCCTTAAGCTGATACCACCCAGGGATCCACCCAGGGGTGAGGAAGTACCTGACATCCCAAACATTCCAACCATTAGATAAGGTGGCCAGATGTCCTTGAGTCTAGCACACACCTATATTTTGTTTTACAGATACCCCTAGACAATTGTCAGCCAAGCAGGGTCTTGGACCCTGGAAATGCCCTCACCCCAACCTCTGCTATGATTAAAAAAAAAAAAAAAAACAACTCTGCCCCACCTGAGCTCAGGGCTCTCTGCTCTCGCCGCTGTGTTGGACAGACAGAGGGACCAAGCTCTGGAGCTTGAAATAAAGACACACACACACACACACACACACACACACACACACACACTAATTATAAAGCATATTTAGGGTCCTAAGAGATAAGCAACAAGTAACGTGCCAGCTCTTGTGAGTTCTGAAATTGGAACCTCCCCAACGAGAGGACTGCTCAATGTCAGTCAGTCCGAAGAACTTCTTCCAAAGCCAAGAGGACCCTCCTGAGCCACACTCCTGAGCTCCTGTCTCCAGGCTGCAGCACCTTTCACCACAACCCACTCCCCCACCCACCCTACCCCCGATGCTATCACCCTTTGGGAAGGGCTGGGGTCAATAGCTGTTAAGAGTCCAGCTGCAGTTTGGTCCACCTCCACCAATACCAGCCCTGTCCCAGGATCAGGTAACCTGGCCGAGTCTGTCAAAGTCCTTTTGCTTCCACAAAACTGATGTGGAAATGCAGCTCAGCAAGAGCTCTGCCAGTTAACAATGAAAGACCCCAGCCCTTCAGGCTCACACCCCCACCCCAGAGCCTCAGGAAAAGAGAAACTTCAAGCACCAGGAAATGAGAAACTAAAAATCTAGTTCCAAGGGCAACCTGACTTAGCCATTGTTCAATCTCCCCTGCAACCATATAACAATGTAAAAAGATTTCTGTTAAGAGATGTGCTCAACTGTGACTGGGATAGTTGCAGGTGTTCCAGGAAGGACCATCATGACCTGTGTGTAAACTCCACTCCTGCCTTGATATCCCCCCCTTGAGGTTTCAGGAAGAATGTACCTGTTGACGTAACTGTACCCCCTCTGTGATCACTTTGTACCCAGACCATGATCTTGTGAAACAAAATTGTATGGGAATTGTAATCTTATGGCTTTTGTGGGTTTTTCTTTTAAAAGCCCCCATGGGGCTGCAGTAAGATGCAGCTCTTGCTCTTAGGAGCAGAGTTTGCCCTTCTATATAGAAGCTTAATAAATCCTCATGCTATTGCATCAACTGGACTGGAGTCTGGGTTCTTGGGGTTCCCACTTGAGACCCTAAACTTTGGGGTCCAACAAACAACAGAGTGTTTTACCTCCAGTTTCAAACTGTTTCCTAATTTCCATGTGAGGCTGCGAGGAACAGCTTAAACCCTTTGTGATGTTGGAGCACTCTGTCTCTAAGCACATGTTCACTAACAGGAGGGAAACCTTTTCCTGACCAGCTTTCATGAAATATTGGCTTTTCCTCTGTGTGTGTTCATCCTGAAGTCAACTAGTGGGACCTAGGGTCACCACGGAAACAAACCTCTGGGCTTGTCTGTAAGAGAGTTTCTAGATTGTGTTCTGTGGGAAAGCCTGTCCCAAATCTGAGTGACCACCATTCCATGGGATCAGGTCAGAGCATGAAGCAAGCTGAGAACCAGCATTCATCTCTGTTTCCAGACTGGGGATGCCATGTGACCCACTGTCTGCCATGATGGACTGCACTCTTACACTGCTACCCAAAATAACCCCAACCTTCCTCACAGCGCTTCTGCCCATTGTTCTGTAACAACACTAAGAATAGTGGTCAATACACACACCTCGCATGCACCTCCAAATGCTTCCAACTCCGCTGGCTTTGTAGCTCAACCCCTGCAGGCGCATACGCCCACTGCACCTTATTTTCTGTACCAGTTTTCAATACTCTTGGCCTGCTACCACAGGATACCACAACCTAAGAGACTTAAAGGACAGACAGATGCATATTTCTCCCGTCTCGGAGCTTTGGATGCTGCAAATCTGAGGTCCAGCAACTGAGTGGTGGAGATGCTGGGGAGGGGCTGTTTGCTCAGTGTGCCCTCAAACAGCAGAGGACTGGCAAAGGCCGAGCTTTCAGGTTACATGAAGGCAACCATCACCCGAGGTTTAGTTCCTTCCCCCAAGCCCACTTTAAATACCACCACTCACATTTGAGATTGGAATCTCAGCACGACTTGTGAGAAACTCAAGTTCAGCCCAGAAGGTAAGGTACAATCATCACATTTCACAGATGAAGAAACAAGCATTAGCTTATGTCACTGGCCACATAAGCTTCTGGAGCCTTGTTCTCTGATGCTCATCAAGTAAGGGTGAGCACCTCTTGCCAGGTCTTGCTAAGGTGGCAACTGAAGGCTACTAAGCATAATCCAGAAAAAAAGTTAATTATGAGAGATACACGGAAATGCCATTCCCCCAACTCTCCAAGAACAAAGATAGGAAAACTACTGTGTGTGTGTGTGTTATGTGTGTGTTCATGTTAATGTGTGTGGGCACATATGTGCAGGTGCCATTGATGTGTGTGTGTATGTGTGTGTGTGTGTGTGTGTGTGTGAGAGAGAGAGAGAGAGAGAGAGAGAGAGAGAGAGAGAGAGAGAGAGAGCGCAGAGGTCATTGTCTGGCATCTTAATCACTCTCTACCTTATTTTTGGAGGCAGGGAGCATCACTGATCCTGCAGCCCATTGCTTTGGCCGGACTAGCTGGTTAGCAGGCCCTAGGGAGCCTCCTGCCTCTGCCTCCCCACTGCTACACACACCACCGCACATGGCTGTTTACGTGAACTCTGAGGATAGAATCCAGGTCCATGCTTTAGGGACTGAACCATGCTCTTAGCCCGGCATGAAAATTCATATAAATTAAATTGAGAAATATATGACTTTCATTTATAATTAGCCATGTCTTTAGCACCAAAACATTGTGTTAAAACCTTTAAAATAGCCAATATCTTAAACATATGTTTCTTCAGTCTGTTTTAAGAAGATTTGTCTGGAGAGGCTGGAAAAAAAAATTTTTTTTTTCTGAGGCACAGTATACATATGTAATCCCAGCAGTCAGGAGGCTAAAGCAGGATTATAAATTCAAGGTGAGCTGGAGCTACAAGAGCAATCTTCTCAGAGAGAAAGAGATTTTGACACAACCAGTGTAGTTTTATTTTAACCAAATGTGATAATTAACCCATCTGAACTAATGCCATTAGTATTCATGTCCTGTTGCTACTGTAACCACATGCCAAAGGCTGGTAGCTTACACAGCACAGTCATTGTTTCGTGCTTCCTGGAGATGAAAGTGCAAAAATGGATCTCACTGGACTGAAACCAATATGTCCACATAGCTGCATTTCTTAGGCAGACTCTGAGAGAGACTCATTTTTCTTTTCTTTTTTCTACTTCCCAGAAGCACTATACTCCTGGGGTACTAGTCTTGTTACACTGTCAAGATCAGCAACATATAACCTAATCTTCCTGAAGATGCCACCTGGCATTCTTGTTCTCTTGTCGCCCCTTCCACAGCTGAGGGCTTTGTGGATCCCACAAAGTCCACAAAACAAAGATAGGAGAGAAAGACCAGCTGGTCAGCATCCACTCATCTGCCTGCATCCCCTCCCACAGTGTAAAAGGGCAATACTCAGTTACCTTGAGAATCAAGACCCTGGTACCTTTAGCAGTCATGTTTTCTTTGCCAAGGGAATTCTCCTTATTCAAAATGCCAGGGAGTAGAAGCACTGGAGGCCAAAAAGAGACCATACTTAAGTGGTAACATGCGTGGTCCAAGGAGCAGTCATGCACTTGATCAGCACTTTCAAAAAGACAGTCTCTGCTATTTGTTGACCTGGCCTAGATCATCTAGTTAGAGGGGGAGTCTTTGAGTCTGAAGCCAGCAGTGTTCTACGAGGTGGCAATCAGTTCTCAGCCATGGCCTGGAGTGGATGCCATAAAGGCAGGCCAGGCATCCATGCCTGTGTGAGGGACTGCACAGCCCTGCACACCTGTCCAGTTCTCCTTTATGCATGGTTACTTTTTCAAAGAACATAGGCTGGTCTGGACTCAGAGGCTCTCGCCACACCCGCCTCAGGCTCCTGAGTGGTGGGACTTTTCTAGGTTTCCTGGTTGCATTTCTTTTCCTCTTCTTTCAGTTTCCTGGACCTGTCTCCTGTCCTCCCTTAACCTTTGCTGTTCCCTCTCATGTTTCCTGTCCCCTCTTCCCCTGTTCTTTCAATGCTCTCTCTTACCCAGACTGAGCCTTGCTCTGCCTTTCTCCTTCCATCACTGGTACCAGCCACCTCATTGTATGCCAACTGTCCTTGTTCCTTTATTCCCCAAATGTTGTTGGAGTCCAGGAAGTTACTGTCTGTAGTTGGTCAGTGTGTATTTTCCTAGTGGTCTCTTCCATCAGCTGTGGTGTTTGTCCTGGAGTCTAGAGAGTGAGAAGTGAGCATGAGGGAAGAAGAAAATCTCAACTCTACTAGAACTGAGTTCTGCTCAAACACTGCAGAACTTCTGCTGAGAGAACACAGGGCAATTTTAAAATTCCAATCTTTGACCTTATCCCAGATTCAGAGATCTCATTTGAGAAATACAAGAAAAACAAGAATCAAGGAAATATGACTTCTTCAAAACATACCAATTTCACAAAAATAGACTCCAATGAGAGCAAGTTTGGTGATATTCCAGACAAAGAATTCAAAAGGATGGTTAGAGAATGTTCAGCAACATAAAAGAGAGCATGAAAATCAATGAAATCAGAACACAAACACCTGAATGAAAGAAGAAAATAAACACAGAATATGAGTGAGGAATTTAGTAAAGAGATAGAAAACCTGGAAAAAAATCAAAGTGAAATTCTGTAAGTGAAAAGTTCAGTAAGCAGGGGGGGAAGTGGGACTGTAATTAAGCCTTACCAATAGAACGGATCAAGTGGAAGAAAGACTACTAGAACTTGAAGAAAAGTAGATGAATTTTTAAAAATCCAGACAACAAAGACAAAATAGTAATAAAATGTGAATAAAGCATGCAAGCAGTATAGGACTCATTAGAAAAATCAAGTTTTATGGCCATAGAGGAAGAAGAAGTTCAAACCAAAATTAATCAGATGAGATCAAGAAGATTGCCTCATAATGATAAAGGGGCTGATCCATCTAGAGGACATTACATTTCTAAACATATTTGTACCAAACATTGACATTCAATTTTATAAACACTGCTGTATATAAAGGCACAGATTGACCCCAACACAATAATAGTGGTGATTTCAACAGTCCACTATCACCTATTACAAGTAACCCAGACAAAAAGAAAAAAAAAAAAAAAACAGTATCCCATGACATTATAGATCAACTGTACTGAGCGCTTTCCTCTCGGCCTCAGCCCTGCAGAATATGTATTCTTCTCTGTGACTCATGCTATTCTTTATGAAACAGAACCTATTTTAAGATATTAAGCAAGTTTTAACAAAAATAAAACAATTAAAATAATTTTATTGATTTCCATCTTATTTTATTTAATTATTCTATAATTAGAAGTCAACAGAAAGAAACTGTAGGACATTCACAAACTGGTGGAGGTAAAGTGATACTCTTGAATGACAATAGATCATTGAAGAATCAGAGGGAAGCTTCCAAAATTCCTATTTTGAATGAAATGAAAAGACAACATGTCAGAACTGCTGCCGTGGGATAAAAGTGGTTCTAAGATGGAAGGTTAGAGCCACAAATGCTAAAACAAAAAAAATCAGGGAATTCTCAAATAAGTAACTCCATGAATTTATTTCAAGGTCTTAGAAATCAAGAACTGAACATAAAAACAATAACTAGAAAAGAATAATGAGCCGGGCGGTGGTGGCACACGCCTTTAATCCCAGCACTTGGGAGGCAGAGCCAGGCAGATCTTTGTGAGTTCAAGGCCAGCCTGGTCTACAGAGCGAGATCCAGGAAAGGCACAAAGCTACACAAAGAAAGTCTGTCTCGAAAAACTAAAATAATAATAATAATAATAATAATAATAATAATAATAATAATAATAAAAGAAAGTCAGGGCAGAGATTAATGAAACGGAAATCTATGTGAAGAATATATGAAACATTGAGTTGGTTCTTCACAAATCTAAATATGATCAGCAAACCCTTATCCAAACTTGCCAGAAAGAGGGGATTCAAAATAACACACTTAGAAATGAAAAATGAGATACAATGGACACTAATGAAATTCAGAAGATTGTTGGGGCATGCTCTGCAAACCATATTCCGATCAATTAGAAAATTTAGATGAAATATATAAATTCATAGACATAAATGGCCTGCCAAATTTAAAATAAGTGTTAAAATTTTTTAAATTAAAATTAAAACTTAAATAGATCTATAACAATCAATGAAACTAGAGCAGTAATAATAAGTCTCTTAATTATAAAAATAAATAAGTAACCTAAGGTCGGATAGTCTCACTGCTGACCTTTAAAGAAGTAAAAACAGTGTTCCCCAAACTGTTCCATAAGATATAAGGGAAGGTCCATGAGATGGCTTAGTGAGTAAAGACACCTCCCACCAACCCTCACAACCTGAGTCAGAGCTGTAGGACTACATGGTGGGAAGAGAGAACAGGCTTCCTAGATTTATCATCTGTCCTTCACATGTGTACCATGGCATGTATATGCCAATAAATACATAAATATTTAATTGTTTAAGTAAAAAGGCAAGGAATACCCCCAAACTCATTTTATGAAACCAGTGTTACTCTGACAGTAAAACTATATGTGAGCACAACAAAAGATAAAATTATATACTGATTTCCCTGATGAACATGGATATAACAATTCTCATCAAAATATTTGCAAACTGAATTCAAGTACATATAAAAAAGATTATTCAAGTGACTATGTGAGCATCGTTCCAGGGATGCAGAGATGATACAACATGAGCAAATCAATAAATGTAATATAGCTCATTAATAGAGTAAAGGATAGAAATTGCATAATCGTCTCAATATATGAACAAAAGAGATCTGAAAAACTTTAAAACTCCATGATGAAAGCACTATGGAGAACAGAATTAGAAGAAACATGACTCAAAATAATAAATACTCTATACAACAAGCCAATATCCAACATTATGCTAAGTAGGGAAAACCTCAGAACATTTCTGCTAAAATCAAGGACAAAAATAAGGGTGTCCATTTTCTTCATTCTTGGTTTTTTTTTTTTTTTTTTCTTCTTTTTTCTTTTTTCGAGACAGGGTTTCTCTGTGTAGCTTTGCACCTTTCCTGGAACTCACTTGGTAGCCCAGGCTGGCCTTGAACTCACAGAGATACACCTGGCTCTGCCTCCCGAGTGCTGGGATTAAAGGCGTGCGCCACCACCGCCCGGCTCATTTTCTTCATTCTTATTTAGTATAGTCCTTTAAAAATTAGCTAGAACAACAAGAAAAATAAATAAATCAAAGGAATGCAAATAGGAAATTAAGTTACTCCTATTTGTAGATGATAAAATCCTGTCCCTATTCAACCTTATATATTCTACCAAAAAAATCTCAGAAATGATAACACTTTGAGCAAAGTAGCAGGATACAAAATCAACATTCAAAAACTAGTAGCTTTCTATATACCAATAACAAACCTTGACATGAAAAAACGTCAGTGAAATCTCATTCACAATAGCTCAAAAAATACCTAGAAATAAACCTGATGAAGGAAGTAAAAGGCCCCTACAATGACAATTTTAAGACCAGTGTCTTAAATTCAGTAAGAAAGAAATCAGAGGAGACACTAGAAGCTGCAAAGACCTCCCATGGTCATGGACTGGCAAAATCGATATGGTGGCAATGGCCACATTACCCAACGTAATCGACAAATTCTATGTGATTCTCATTAGAATTCCAAATACATTTCCCACAGAAATTGAAAAATGGATAGTTGGAACCATGTGGGAAGCACAACTATTCCCAGTGTATGAGAAAAAATTATCTCAAGCAAAACTATAAAGCTAAGATAACAATAACACATGGTATTGACTCAAAAACAGATGCAAACATCAGTGAACAGAACAGAGAGACTAGAGTCAAGTCCACGCAGATACACCTGATTTTCCACAAATGTGTCAAAATCATTTTTTGGAGAAAAAAAACAACTTCTTTAACAAATTCTTCTCAGAAAACTGTGTATCCATAAACAGCCAATGTCTGCCTCTCAGCCTGTACATATATCAAAGTGCATGGCCTTAACTGACAGACCTCAGATGCTGAGAAGAAACAGTGCAAGGAATGAACATAGACAAGAACTACAGAAAAAGACTCAAATCGACAGGAAAACAACACCAAGAAGGACACCTAAGGGGCAGAGGAACGGGAACAATTAGCTCAATGAAGACATAGCTGACAGAATAGAAGGAATTTTTGCTAGTTATATATGAGAGAATTGATATTAAGAATACACAAAGAACTTAAAATTAAATTCCAAAATAACAAATGATCCAGTCAGTAAGTAGGCTAAAGGAACAGTTATCTAAAGCAGTACAAATGCCAATAAACCTGAAATGCAATGCATGACACCCTCAGACATCAAGGATACACTGCAAAACTAGAGATTTTGTCTCATCCCAGTTAGAATAGTCATTAAGAAACAACAAAAAATCCTTCTGAGGAAAAGAGACCGTCATACACTGCTGATGGGAATGGAAATCAGTATGGAGGGTCCTCACAGACTGCAATTAGGGCACTGCCATTTTGGTGAAGCTCTATTAACAGTGGACAAGCCATGGAATCAGTCAAGGTGCCCATCAAAGGTAAATGGAAAGAAGAATGAAACTGTATCATTTTCTGGAAATTGACATAACTGGAGACCATCATGTAATGATCTACACAAGATAGTTAATGACAACTAACCCAATTAGGAGTTTTGAGTGCTTTTTATTGATGGCCAGACTAAAAGCAGGCTTGTGCCTCTGAAGAGTCTCTTGGTCACCCAGCCCAAGGGTGATGGGTGATGTTGCGTTGTATGCTATGAATGTGTGTTACTCTGATTGGATAATAAATACAATGCTGATTGGACAGTAGCCAGTCAGGAAGTATAGGCAGGATAAGCAGACAAGGAGAATTCTGGGAAGAGGAAGGCTGAGTAAGGAGTCACCAGCCAGACACAGAGGAAGCAAGATGACAAGGCAGAATTGAGAAAAGGTACCAAGCCACATAGCTAAACATATGTAAGAATTATGGGTTAATTTAAGTGTAAGAGCTAGTCAGTAATAAGTCTGAGCTAATGGCCGAGCAGTTATAATTAATATAAGACTCTGAATGATTATTTTATAAGCAGCTGAGGGACCGCATGGCTGGGCAGGACACAGGAAAACCTCTAGCTACACAGGGCTACAAAGTTATTAAAGGCAAAACTACAAACATATATGAAAGTTAGATTAGTGTCAGAGCAGTCTTGAAACATTCGTGGCAGAGCTTAGTAGTTATTTTAGATATAACTTATCAGACATCTGGACGACAGTCCAGGTCGTGGAGATCTCCAATGTATTACCAAGGCAGATGTGACTATTGGGAGAGGGGGTAGAGGGCTGAGAACTCTCTAAACAAACACAAAATGGAGTCAGGACAGGGTGGCATTATCTTAGGCATTTCATTCCCCATTTTACTTGTTGTTGTTGTTGTTGTTACTTTTAAAACATTGATTTTGGTTAAGCGGTAAATAATGAGTTCTGAGAATCATTAGCTTAACCAAGGCAATTTTTGTTTGATGAATTTTAAGGCAATTTATTCATAAAATAACTATAAAAGATACAAAAGTATATTTAAAAATTAGTAACCTCAGTTTCCTAGAGTATGTTGTATTCCAGTGACACATGAGATATGTGTTAAGTATTCTAGAATTTTTCAAGATGTTGGTGGCCTGAAGCTGGTGGGTGGATTTCTACCACAGAAACTGACAAATATCATAAAATAAGGCTCTTTTATTTCCTGAAAATCCAGATTACCAGCAAATTAGAAGCTCAAACAGAAAAAAAAAAGTGATGAGATACACCCAAGAGAGTATGACCATATGACCATGACATGTGGTGTATGGAACTCTGCCTGACATTGCACGTGCAATATTTGATGAAGTGTCTCTTTTATCTCTTCTATTCCCTGCCTCTCACACAAGAACATAAGGATTCCGCCGAGCACAGAGCCATTGTCAGCTGCATTTCCATTAAGAAATATTATGCAAGATATTTCTTTACATTACCATAAAAGGCAAGCTTCACCTGCCTACCAGCCGGGGAAAACAGATTACAGTATTTTGTGCTGAGCAGAATAGAATCAAGTGAGACTTATGAGAATAAGCACAGTTTTATTATGAAAGATGAAAACTGGTTGAGAGGTGATTTGCGTTTCAGATGACACTAAATTTGCAACTTGTAGAATTTGACAGTGTTCAAGAAGGGTCTGTGGCAAACCTCTGCTGCCCACACGGGCTTCTACGTCAGGCTGGTGAAATGTGTCCGCAGGTCACAGATCAAGTGCTTGTATCGAGAAGGCTTGTTCAGCAAAGCTCAGACAATACTGGCTTGTCTGCCTGTCCATCACCTTGTACATAGTGACAGAAAGGCTCTGTTTCTTGACCCAAATTCTTCACCCATTGTCTACTCAAAAATTTGCAAGATCACATGGAATCCCAGCTCCATGAACAAACTTGCCATGTTTCTCTTAATCAGCCAAGTCTAAGGTTTGAATCTCATCAAGACTCCTCACATAGAAGTAAATGTATCTGAACTGAAATATCTCCAAACAAAATGGCTGAGAGTGGTCTCAGCAAGCAGAACAAAATGGCAACTCTAATCCAGAAAATTAGCTTTCTATCCAATGTTAGAAAATTTAGAAAACGTTAAACCAGACATCACCTCAAAGGGGTACAATAATTTTTCTGCCATTATTTACAGCAGAGAAATCCATAGTGCTTCCTTCTTAATGCAAAATTTGATGAAATACAGACTAAGAAGCAGAAACATGGTTCTAACCCCATTCCCCCTCCCCCGTGCACACACACATTCACCCGTGACTCTGAGGAAGCCTGTCTTCTTCTCCGATTCTCATCAATGCCCACTTCTGCTGTGGGAGGGTCTTTCTCTGCTCTGTGAATATGTGTTGCTATCATTGGTAATAAAGAAGCTGCTCTGGCCTATGACAAGTTGGGTTATAGCCGGGCAGGAAATACAAGAGAGATACAGGAAGAAGAAAGGCAGAGTCAGGGAGACACATCCAGCTGTCCAAGGAGAAACAAGATGCCAACAGACCAGTAATGCCATGGCCACGCAGCAATATATAGATTAATAGAAATGGGTAAATTTGAGATGAAAGGGTTAGCTAGCAAGAAGACTGGGCCATAAACTATTGGAGAAATTATTTTGGCCACTCCACGTAGTTAAAAGGATATTTATTTAATGGTGTAACTCACAAATTAAGTGAAAGGTAGGTCGCAGGGTCTGGGGAAGGTGTATCGCAGTCCAGCAGTGTTCTCCGGAGCTCTCATTTTTTTCATTTTTTTTTTTTTTGGTTTTCCAGAGCTCTCTGCATAGTCCACCTTCACCGTTCAGCGTCCCGGCACAGAAAGAGTGCACGGAGAGAGCGCTGGCCCATCCAGCTCTCGGGTCTCCAGGTGCCTCCCCTTGCCCTGCCTCATAGGAGTGATAGTTGCCAGAGTCTCAATGGAGGTTGGAACTTCCAGATCCAAGCTGGAATGGCTACCCACTACAATAAACCAGTTTGTAATTAATATTAAGCCTCTGAATGATTTTTTTTTTTTTTTTTTTTTTTTTTACAAGCGGCTGTGGGAACTTGTGGGAGGGATACAGAAAAGCATCCAGATACATACTTCCTGCCATGGAAAATTTGTTTTCAGGTCTGAAGTTATATTTACTTGGAGGTATTGGGATGCCACTTTGCATATAAAATTTGCATACATAAATGCCCACCTAAGATCCGTCTAGCCCAGTCATTTTATTCAGGATACTGAAGTTCTAAAAGTGAGTGTGGTCCATTGATAGACACAAAACAAAGGGTTAAAAACAAGCTAGACTATCCCAGGAGTAACCACAGAATAATGCTTGTTGACTTACTGCCTCTACCAGAGTAAGGGTCTCATATATGCTCAATGACTTTGGATTTCTATGGACTCCTTCCTATAACCTTTCCAGAGTGTCTTATGTGAAGTCTGGCACCACTCAGTAAATTCTTAGCCAGCAAATGAGTTAATCAGTTAATGGCAACAAAATACATTGTCTAACCCTTAGATGTATATCCATCCCCTTTATAAAAAGCAACAAGTGAAGGTCATAGTCTTCCTTTTTTTATTTCAGAGCAATAACTGACAGCATCAAGGCAGGAGAAAAAAGGTTTGAAGTCATGTTGCATATCCTCTGGCTTTATTAGCATGCAGAATGCTCGGGTGGGTCATCCCTGTGACAGTGTTAAGTGACCGCCTTTTCAAAGCATACACAACCACTTGGAAAACAAAGCTTCCTGAAGTGGGGGGGGGAGGGGGATACTTCCTTCTGAGGAAAGTTGAAGAAAGACCAAATGCAGAACAATAGACATGAAGGTCAATTATTTTTCAGCCTTTTATAAGAAAACTCTTTGCCGAATAACATCAGGGCAAAGTCCACCACCTGCTACTTTGTGATTGAACTGATAACATTCCAACCATCTCATATTATATCACTCATTCTATTTTATTTGTATCCAAACCTGCCAGGTCTCAGCAATTATGCTAAATATTGATTTACAGTTTCTCGTGGCTCATTCCAACAATGCATCCAGAGGAGAGCCATAATATTATTTTATTTATAGCCTTAATACAGTGGTTTGAAATGACTGGTTAACAACTAGGTCTCCAACTGTGCTGAAGTCTAGCAAAGCTGTTTCACAGAGCTCAGAGACCAGGCGACAGGAAGATTTGCATGGCCATGTGCCTGGGACACACCTGCTCCAAGTAAGATGTGCTGTACAGCGGCTCTGAGATCCTTAAACAGAAGGGGGGAAAATGCAACCCCTGAAAAATATGCATTAACAGAAAGAAAGAACTCAAAGTTAGAGGAGATAATGAAGCAGTTAATGGAAAGACAAAAGGAAGGGAAATTCTAGGAAGCAACCATGTTTATCAGGAGCTTTATGGGGAACTGAAAATTCTGTAGCATACACAGTAAACACTCTAGATAACTTGCATCCTGTGACTTAATTCTCACAACTAACTACAAAGCACTGTTATCTTCCTCCTCCTAAAAGATCACATAGCATGTCCTCAGCTCACATGTGCTGAGATGACCAGCCCATGACTGAGGACCCTTCTGCTTTAACCACAAGTGAAGTGTGTTCTGTAAAGTCTGCCTGGAGAAGGGACCCTGTGGAGTCAGTTCAATGAGTGACTAACCTGCAGAGAGGCTGCAAAGGCACAATCATAAAAAACAATGAATACTGGAGTGGTACATTGACTTAATTAAAAAGTAAGTTATTTAAAATCAGACAAGAGGGCTGGAGAGATGGCTCAGTGGTTAAGGGAACTGGCTGCTCTTCCAGAGGACCAGGATTCAATGCCAGTACCTATGTAGTGGATCATAACCTTCCTTAACTCCAATTCCAGGACATCTGACATCCTTTGCTAGCCTCAGAGAGCACTGTATGCATGTGGTGCACAGACGTACATGCAGGCAAAAAAAAAAAATTATGTACGAACATATAAAATAAAAATAAATCTCAAGAGAAAGGTTCTCTCAAAGAAAAAAATTAAATTGAAATTAAACGATGCCATATAAGGTAATGTGGCCCATTTTCTTAGGACCAGGGGCTTCTGTGGCAGCTGCATGGAGGTTCCAAAGAGGAAGTGCATGGGCAGATTATTATCATTTTGCAATCAAAATCCCCCTGCTTGAGTCTTCGAAGCAGAGCATGACCTCTGGGTTTAATCTTACCCTATCTGTTCAGTAGGTTGGTGGCCAGATACAAGCTTCTTCCTTCCCCCATACTTCATATCCTTCTCTGAGAAGGACCATAAAAATTGGGCTTCCTTGAAAGGTCAGAGTGTCAAATGGGTGGCTGTGTATGCAGAACCCAGCAACATTCAGAAGGAGGTGAACGCTCAGTGGCTGTAGGAGGAGCTCGGTGAGCACACACACCCTCACTGATAAGCTATTCGGGTAAAGCTAACCTCCAGACAGGAAACACCATCCTGACAAGGAAGTTCCTCCTCAGGACCCCACCCCAATTCCCATGTGTAACTTTAAACATTCAGGGAAAGTCTTCCCTGGAAGAAGCTACACCTCAAACCTGTTTCTTCCTATTTCTTCCTCAAAGAGTGCATAGTTTGGCACCATGCCATTAGTAAGTGTGCCTGGCATGACATGCAGTTTCCTGGTGCTTATCCAGGTTCCCTGGCATGTTACCTCTAGAACTCTGTGAGAGCGTTGGCTTGTCTTCTTCATTAGTGACTAGTGTTCCAGGCACACAAGAACACGCCCAGTTCTTTGTGATGTGCAACCAGACATTGTTCTCTTTGTAGAACCTCAAATTATTTCTAGTTGTCAACATCTTTCTGACAGAACATGATGGAAGACCCCTATCTTCCAAAGAGACCCTGAAAACCTCCACATTATCCTGCTTCTGTGTTCTGATGTCTAGCCTGGGGTTAGGCAAAGCTTGCTTTGCACACACTCAACTGTCCTTTACCATTTCCTGTCTCTCTCTGAAATGCTAGTCCTCTTGATCACTTAGCATGCCAGTGTCTTCTTCCTCTTCTGTGATACTGCCTACTGCTTCTCTTCTATTTTTATCTATCCTCAAGAAAGATATTCTCAGAATTGTGCAGAATGCATACTGAAATGTGGTTGAAATATTGTGTGCCCCAATAAAGTTATCTGGTGGTCAGAGAACAGAACAGCCACTATATTAAACATATAAACAGGTTAGGTAATGGTAGCACACGCCTTTAATCCTAGCACTCCAGAGGCAGAGATCCATCTAGATCTCTGTGAGTTCAAAGCCACACTGGAAACAGCCAGGCATGGTGACTCACGCCTTTAATCCCAGGAAGCAGAAAGGTATGTAAGGCATGAAAACCAGGAACTAGAGTCTGTTAAGCTTTTAGGCTTTCGAGCAGCAGTTCAGCTGAGATCCATTTGGATGAGGACTCAGAGGCTTCCAGTCTGAGGAAACAGGATCAGTTGAGGAATTGGTGAGGTGAGGTTAGCTGTGGCTTGTTCTGCTTCTCTGATCTTTCAGCGATCACCCCAATACCTGGCCCGGGTTTGTTCTTATTAATAAGACTTTTTAAGATTCGTGTTGCACTGAAATGCATCTTAAGGTACAAGATCTCCCCTAGGTATCAACAGTTTAAAAGATAAAAGGGAAGAGAGAGAGAGAGAGAAGTCACACTGTGCATTGACCAAGCCAAGTTTTGACCAACTCCACAAGTCCTGCTCCTCAGAGTCATCCATCCTCTGGATGAAATGACCAGGCCCTCACTCCCACCCATGCTCAGCTCTAGTGAGGACTGCTCAAGAGGGACATGACCTTGAATGAGGTGTTATTCTTGAGCGGAGGTAGACCCTGCAGATATTAACAACTGACAAATGGGCAACATGAGCTTCCATAAAGGAGGCTCAGGTGACTTCTGTGTTGATGATGGCCGTAAGATCCCTGTTGCACTTAGGCATGATCAAGGTCTTCAGTCTGGAGGGTATCCTTCGATGACTAAATACTAGTAATCAGGAAGCCAAATCAGAAAGGCCACTTTTGTGATCAGGAGACACTTTCTGAAATCCACCTATAGAGTTGACAACATCTCACAAAGAACTTGATTGCCTCCATATATCATTAACACTCTAAGCTAAGATGGAAAGCATCACCAAGTAGCACAAAGAGGTCCTCAGATGTCACAGAGGGCTACAGTAACTCTTTCCTTTTCCTTCCTTTCATTTTTATAATGCAACCTTAATTTTTCCTTGGTAACTCATTTAGTTTACTTCTAAACAAAATAGAGATTTAATTAAATAATGTTTAACTTTGATTTTATATACTTCTAGAGAGCTGTCATTCTTCAAGTCAGTCCCCAGTCAATACTGAGCCCTTTCTCTGGCCTCAGGACAATCCTAAGAATAGTGCACAGCTCTTAGCCTGCTGGCCTGTCAGGAACAACTGCTAAGCACCAAATGGGAGATCCGACCAGCACCTGGGCAGTCAGCAGAAGCCATGCCGTGTAGACTGTGTTTCTAAACATGTTCTGAATCGTATTATGGGAGCAAAAGAAAATTGTCCTAAAAATTTCAGTCTAACACCTATTATTTTTGTTTCTAACGAAGTTACATTTCTTTCCCAAGATCTGGTTCTTGTCTGTTTGTTTGTTTGAGACAGCATCTCTCTACATAGCCCTAGGTGTCCTGAAATTCACTATATAGACCAGGCTGTCCTGGAATTCAGAGATCCATCTCCTGCTGCCTCCTGAGTGCTAGGAAGTGCTGAGATTGAAGGAATGCACCACCATGGCTAGCTTAAGATAGAGTTCTTTTAAAGTCAGGGGTTTCTAACCCTTTTGGAGACAAGGTTATACATGTCTTACTCAGGTTTCTCCACCCTTGGAAACAGAAAGATATAGTTTAAGTCTTCTATTTCCATCTCTAGCTTTGACTTTCAACAGGTTGTTTGATTGCTAGTCTCTGTTCTGTCATCTGAGGTGTGAGTAACTCTGTCTTGTGGTCACGGAGCTTCTAGTGAGGGTTAAACATGACGTCATGAGCAAACAGCCTGGTTCAGCCAGAGGCATCGTGGCAGTGGCGGTGCCGTAGCTGCGGTTTAACCTCATGACGCAGCTGAGAGTCTGCCTGTGCTGAGAGGAGTGAGTACAGCACGGGCATCGTCCAGGTGTCTGTCAGGTGCACCAGGAATGCTCAGGAGGAAGGCATGGTTTAAAACCTGGAATGAAACAAGACATGAGCCAGGAAAAGGAAATGGGGTAAGTGCTAGGCCATGTGAAGGGATGAAGGGGACATGTGAAGCTTGTCTCGGGGAAGAGAGTGATTATCCAAATCTAGGGATGAGAGAGTACTGTGGGATCCCCCTTCTCTTACCCTCTTGCCAGAACCTCTCCTGACACAGTCCCTCCTTCTCCTGACCTGCCTGCTGTACACACACACAGCCCCATTCCAGAGTCCCTGATCAGATCGCTGAGGATACCACCATGCACCATAAGTGCTTAAAAGACCACTGAGTGGCCAGTCATCAGCATGCCTGCTTCCAGATATGGGAAAGACTGGTGCAACAAATTCAGCATGCCTCTGGAGTGCCTGGTGCTGTGTGCTGTCTTGAGGTTTCACATCTGTGTGAGCATAGCACCTGCTCTTCAGAGAATGATAATCCAGCCAAAGGAATGATGCCGCATGATCAGGTAAACTACAGTCACAACATCAAGTGCTCACTGTGTCTGCGTCTCTTGTGATCGTTGGTATCTCAGAGTCCTCAGGAAGTGAAATCTGAACTAGGTCCTAGGTGGCAGATAAAGGGTTAAAGGAAGAAACAGGATTTGGATGAAGGACAAGAGGGGTAGAGAAACTGGGCACATATTAGGAGCATCACACTCTAGGTACCAGAGATAATGACACTGAGTTACCAGCACTACACAGTACAATCAGTGTAATAAAAGCAGACAAATTTTGAAGTAAGAATGAACTGTCAATCAAGGAAGTTAAAATTTTAGGTCAAATATTCCTTACTCTGCTGCCTTGGTTTGGAAATCTGAACATTCTTTATTTGCACTTCACATTAGAAAATAGATTTATTTATTTATTTAGAAATAAAGAGCCTGCTTGAAGTTTTTAAATCGTCATCTTTTGGTTATAAGAAGCCCAGACGCAGGGCTGGAGAGATGGCTCAGGAGTTGAGAGCACTGGCTGCTCTGCCAGAAGACCTGCATTCAATTCCCAGCACCCACATGCCAGCTCACAACCATGTCTAACCCCAGTCCTGGGGTATCTGACATCTTCTGTTCTCTGCAGGAACTGAACACACACGGTCCATAGCAGACATGCAGGCAAAACACACACACAAACAAAGTGCAGTCAGTTGTTTTTAAAGAGAATCAGCCCAGATGCTTGAATGCGCGCGCGCGCGCGCACACACACACACACACACACACACACACACACACACACACACACACGAAAAGAAAGAAAGAAGAGGGTGTAGTCCAGTTGCTGAAGATGATGCATGGACAGTGAACTCCTCCCGCCCATTCCCTGTCACTTAGGATGTGCCTCCGCCTGTTTTGAGCAGCATATTCAGTTTATTTTTGGTTGACATACTTTAAGAATTAGAGTCTAAAGATCCAAGCAATATATACTTCCCACAAAAAAACAAGAGAACAACACTGTAGCTGCCATTCATCAAATTCCAATTATGTGCCAATACGTCTTCAGGAGAGGCATTTATCAGGCCCCTGTCTGGAAAGAAGAGTAAATGGGGTTCAGAAAAGTGAGCTTTCCCAAGTTCACAAAAGGCATAATAGGAAATCAAGCTGACATCTTTCTGATTAAAAAAAAATCTTCTAATCCTACAGAACCTCTCTCTCTCTCTCTCTCTCTCTCTCTCTCTCTCTCTCTCTCCCTCTCTCTCTCTCTTTGTGTGTGTGTGTGTGTGTGTGTGTGTGTGTGTGTGTGTGTGTGTGTACAGGTATATAACAATGGCTAATTTTTAGTGTCAGCTTGACTAGATTATGAAACAAGACTAGGAGACTAGTAAATTCTACTTCTGGTTGTGTTTGTAATGACATTTCCAGAGACAATCAGATCCCAAGAGCTCTGAGCAAGTACATGGATCAATCCCCTAGGGATCTGTCCTATGATGACTTTCTAGAGAAACAGTGAAATTAAGAGGTGAGTCCTACAGGAAGTAGGCCATAAAGTACATGTGTCTTTTGGGGCTATATCTTGTCCTGGCTCCCTTCTATATACCCACCTTTTCACATTTCTTATTGAAATCTTTCCTTCCATAAGATGTTCTTTCAAGTATTTTGGACACAGTGACACAAAAAAAATCACACACACACACACAGAGAGAGAGAGAGAGAGAGAGAGAGAGAGAGAGAGAGAGAGGAGAGAGAGAGAGAGAGAGAGAGATGTCCATCTTAGACTACCAGGAGCTTTAATTTAAAAAAAAGGAAACAAAAAGAAAAAGAAAACTTTCAGATAGTTGGAACCGTTATTCTGCCTTCTAGAAAGGATCTGGCTGCCTGTCAGAGTTTCCCATCCATTTTCCAGTCTCTTGAGAGTTCTGAAAGCCCTGCCTGAGCCGTCTTTCCAGGCACAGGGCTCTGGAATTCAGCTGCTGCTTCATGCTCTCGAATCGAGCCCAGAAACTTTGGAGCTCTCATTTACTTTCTGCCCCAAACTTGAAATCTCAGTACCCTCTTCTCATACCAGCATCACTCTCTCCCTGTCTTTGTTCTAGAAGATTCCAGCCTGAGTCAAAAACTGAGGACCCCAACTTGACTTGCAGGAAAGAAGAATTCATAGAGAAGACTTTTATAAAGACAACATCTCAGACTTGTGGTGGAGTTGGCATTTTCTGCAGTTAACAGAAATTCCAAACTAGATTTCAAGAGAAGGAAAACAACCGATTTTTACACTTACAACATGATCAGAAATCATAATTTAATTTCTGACTTAAAGTTTTAAACAAATATCAGTGAAGAAAGGAAAGCCCTAATGTGTACTTTTCCACTTAAGCTTACAAATATGAGGAAGAGACAATGGCTACAAACTTAAGATAGCATGAAGTCTTGACTTCTCAGCACAGGGCAGCTTGTGCAACATGGGCTTACAACACGTGTGCTCCTGAGAACAGGACACTTAAGTCAACAAGTAATGTTGCTATCCTCACACTTCCCAGTCACAATGGTCTGCTGTGTTGATAGCTATAATTACGACACCCTGACTTTAGAGACAGCTGTCCACTACTGTTAAAGGTTCTCAGACATATTATTTATGTCTCACCCATATCCAAAACTCTTCTTCAAGATGGGTTCTTAAAATTGTCTTAATGCTATGTCTGGATCAGGAAACAAATCTAAACATTCTGTAGAAACTTGTGTCTGCTTGTGCACTGAGGTTATACAAAGCACCAATTGTTAATATTTCCAATAAGCCAGGCACTATGCTAAATGTATAGCTATCTCAATTGTTCCCCAAATCAACCTGCAAAAAAGATATATCTCCCACAGGCAAGAGCCAGAGCAATTGCAAAGTTTGCTTAGAGTCACATGATTTCTGTGTGGCAAAGTTGATAATCCAGAACTCAGAACATCTAAGTCCAATCTCAGCCAGCCAGTAACAGCACCATAGTGAGCATGTCTAGGAAAAGCCAATCTCTGTCCTTTCTCTGCCTTCCCCACACACTCCTCCTTACTCTGCCTTGTGTCTGGGCTGTCTATTGATGCAGCTATGGCCAGTGAGATATACCAAAAAGAATGCTGGAAGGAGCCCATGACCATCATTTTCCTTCCTACTTGTGGTGGTTTTATAAAAATACAATGCCTGGATCTAATTTTTAATTCCTGCTACCATATAAAAAATAATAAGAAAACTGCAGAGATAAAGACTTATAAAAACTCCAAGTCTTGCTAGTAATAAAAAATTTAATCATGCATGTATACTGCTGATAAAATGAGTCACAGATATTGTCCTGGCCTGGGCCTCTACTTGCTCTATTCTTTCTTATTTGCAGCCACAGACATTCCTAACATAGGATCACTATGCTGCCTGAGGACAGAAGGGGCAGGGAGGGTCACTGGCTTGACAATCATGTTCAAAACTTGTCTAGACCTTTTTAGGATCTCAGATGAATTTTTGTAAACTGTTTCTAGACCATGGCAATTCCTGAACGTGGCATTACCTCATAGAAAACACTCTGGGGACCATAACTGAATGAACGAATGACTGTATTCTTAGAACCAAAACAAATGCTCGCTTCTGCAATGGTTGATCTTGACTGCTAACTTGAAGGGACTTAGAATCACCTTGGAAACAAACCTCAGGATGTGTCTGAGGGAGTTTGAGATTCAGTTAGTTAAGGGTGAGAAGTTCTACTTTAAAGCATGGGCAGCACCAGGGTTTGGGTGCTGGATTCCGTAGAAGGGGAAGCCATCTGAACACCAGCATGCACAGATCTCTGCTTCCTATTCCTGCAGCCAGGACTTCTCTCTCATGATGGACTGTAGCATTAAACTGTGAGTCGGAATACATTCTCCCCCGACCCTTAGGTTACTTTTGTCCCAGCAATGCAGAAAGCAACCAACAACAGCTTTCAGCAACCGCTGGGCTAAGTTTAAAACACGGTACCAGCGACAGAGTCAAACCAGAGACGTGGAGAGATGTGGACTCTGACCACAGGCCTTGCAGTTTACACCGCAGATGGAAAGGCTTCTCAGATGCTATGTTGGTGTAATTTTAGCAATTGAGAAACAAGTTTTCGAATAGTGTAGTTTTGTCAAAACAGGGGTAAATCATAGGGACAAGGAGTAGAAATAATATAACAATGCTGCCTGCGATCACTTACGATTTCAGAGAAGCTTGGCACTTCCTGGTACTTGTCATCTCAGAGAATAAAAACTTCAAAATACTGATAAGTGGAGGGAGGAAAATTAAAAACCACTTGTATCCCTCATACCCAGCAATTTGAAGTTCTTTCTAATTCTACTCTTCTAATTTACCATAGATTATTTTTATTGGATCCTAAACAATAGAGATAATATTCCTGTAAATATCTCCAAGCAAGTGATGTGCAGAAGAAACTGCTCGATACAAAAGCCACATAATAGCCACAAATATGAAATATTATAGCCTATCGCATAGAGAATGCCAAATTAACAGCAACTGTAAAACACCATGATTTGATTCCATTTGAAGCCCATAGTGTGTAATGCTGTTTGATAACTACTCTGTTCAATTTATTTTGCCTGTTTAGTTCCCTGCTGCTCCTTCCTTTGCTTCAGTGTTTTGCCCTAAGTATTTTCATTAATTTATAAATGTTTATAGCTGTGGCAGAAAAATAATAACAGTCACAGAAAAATGGATCACCAGTTTAAAATGGTCAATTTTATATTCCAATCAGTGCCAGGCACTGAGGGGTGGGAGTAACGTGAGTCCTAAACTGACTTACCACATCCCAGCAGAGGTTACTGGTCTGTTGTCCTAAAACCTCTTCTCACTGGGATTTTCCTCATGTGTTGACTAGGTTTGGATCCTATCTCCCGTTTGAACTTTTGGTTTCTAATATCTGTACATCATGTAATAGACTTACAAAACACACACACACACACACACACACACACACACACACATTTATGGATTGAGTCCTAATCTCCAATGTGAAGATTAGGAAACAGGGATATACGGAAGAGTTTTAGAAGAGAGTTAAGCCCTCACAAATGAGAATAGAACCAAACAAATAAAATAAAAATTAACAAAGGAAAGGAAAAGAGTTGCCCGAAGAGTCCTGATAAGCAGACAGCATAAGGTCACAGACAGGGACAACCATCTGTGAATAAAGAAGCACATCCTCTTCACTTGGCCTACCATCCCGAACTTCCTACTCACAGAACTGTGTGAGACACATGTGAGTTATTCTAAGCCACTCAGTCTGTGGGATTGTTTTTTTTTATAATTTAGATGCACTAAGACACCCATTACTACCACACTGCCATCAATCAATCAATCATTTGTTTTCTGTGACTCTGCATTTCTTATAAAGACTTATTTCAGCTTTGCAGGACCAGGCAATAAAAGCTATCAGCTGCTACAAACAGGCTGGTTACCTCTAAGACTGCCATAAAATCATATCACAGCACAGGCAGGTGGTTTATACAACAGACATTTATCTTCTAATAGTTCTGGAAGCTAAAAGCTACAATGTTGGGCAGCTGTCTACAGAGTTGGTTGCTCCCAAAGGCTGTGCAGGAAAAATCAGTGCCAGCTTCTCTGTTGGTTAATAGATGAACACCTTATTGTAGTGTTCTAGCCCCTCTCCATGCATGCATGTCTGTGTCTTAGGTCGGATTAGGGCCCACTGCATTGATATCACTTAGCCTTATTACTTATTTAAAGATCTGTCTCCAGATACAGTCACACTGTGAGATGTGGAGGACTCAGGCCACAACAGTGGAATAACCAGAACATGACCAGTTTGTGTAGGCGACATGGACTTAATGCACAGAAATTAATATGTCTTTCTTGAGTGCCTAGAAAGCTTGATTCTGGATTCTCTATGCTTGCAAACAGAATGTGACCATTAATGACCCCCTAGGAAGAGCACAGAAACCCTCTGGACTCTACCATATCCATGCTCAAAGAGAAGATGAGAGGGAAGCCATGCAACTTTGAGCAGATGAAATTCCACATCATAATAACCTCCTACAGACCACGAGTTAGAAAGAGATAGAGGGAAGAGCAAGGATCAGAGAGGACTCATAAGAGAATGGAAAGTGTGTGTGTGTGTGTGTGTGTGTGTGTGTGTGTGTGTGTGCGCGTGCGCGTGCGGTGTGCTTTCCAGTGTTGTTCACTGTTAATATTTATTCCTTGTGGCTCAGCATACAAACAATAATTCAACAACAATTTTCCAGAAACCCAAAATCCTAATACCAACAGAATCATAGTAAAGCACAATCATTCATACTATGCTGTTCACCTTGTCACAATCCTCCTCTTTTCTGCAGAACACACATTAGTGCAGAAAGGCAAGCTCTCAGCTGAGTTACTTTGGTCCAAGTATATTTTTTGATCCAACAATGTGCACTGATGATAGTCCTAGTCCTAGGGAAGGCTGTGTCTTCTTTCTAGACTCAAAAAAAGAAGAGAGTGAAAGAACCAATAGCTTGTGGGAAGCTGGAACACTCAGATTCACTGTTTGGGTGAAGATAGAGATTCTTGACAATTGTTTAACCTGTAAAATACAACATGGGGGTTCTACACAGAGTGCACTAGTCAGTAGCTCTGCATGTGCACAGCTTGGGCAATAAAAAAGATTAAGTCAAGGGAAGGAAGAAAACAAAAAAGAAAATGTATTGACTGACTCAAGCCTGAGGATACTACACAATCTTCTTACTCAATGCAGTTAGGAAAATTAGTCACTTATGCAAAAAAAAGAAATAAGGAGTGAATATTCAAATATATTTGCTTTAAATAATGTATTTGAATAGAAAGTACAAATACATGTCTGCTCACCATACCTCTTTGCTAGTTAAGAGTTTTACTCAAATTAATCAACTATTCTGTCATTTTTAGAAAATTGTGCACACAGTCATACCATTTGGGGATTTATAATTTGAAGAAAAATGACAGAGACACTCACAGAAGAGTGTGAATGTTGGAGTGTACACTCTGCTTCTTTGTGCTGATTTTGGTGCCACTTAAATGTGAGTGTTTCAGCCGGGAGATGGTGGCGCACGCCTTTAATCCCAGCACTTGGGAGGCAGAGCCAGGCCGATCTCTATGAGTTCGAGCCAGCCTGGCTACAAGTGAGTTCCAGGAAAAGGCACAAGCTACACAGAGAAACCCTGTCTCGAAAAACAAAAAAAAAAATGTGAGTGTTTCACTTTAAACTTGGTATTTATGAGATCACCATATGATGACTATCTGTGTAGGGAAGGGAGGGAAGAGCCACAGTTCTCCCCCACTTACTACATAGTTGGTCTGCATTGAAATGAGCCATAGAAGGCTCAGCACTAACTAGAGAATTTGAGATTTTCGCTAGGAATAACATTGCTGGAAATTTGAAGGCTCAAAAGCCCATGTCCCCTCAGGCTTAGATTATTTGGTACTGTCTTAGGAGTTAAGAATTCAGTCAGAGAAGCTGTACTTTCCAACTTTGCTCTTTGTCCAAATAACCTGGAGAACACTGTCTTCTCCCTGCATTCCTGAGCAGAGGTTTGGGGAAGGGACAGGAGCAGAGGACCACTGGACCTTACAGTGACACTGTTCTCTAAACCAGCTTGCAAACTTGGATGCACACACTCACGGGGTACCACAGAAGGCTTTCCTGAAGATGCTTTGGAAGGCTAGCTCCAATAGAAACCTGCTCTACTCCTCAATTTCCCGCTGTGAGTCCTTAGAATGGACCTTCTGGAAAATGTCTTCCAGTCATACTCATTCCTTCCCTCATGTTTGCACCACTATAAATTATAAACACCTTCTACTCCCATGAAAGGAAGGTGCCTCTCGCCATCCAGGGTCCCGTAGGGAGCATCAAGCTTAGCAAAGCAGAGACGCAAAGTAGAAATTTGAGGGATATTCTAGATGTTGCTACAACAAACACCTTCCATATTGGGCAACAGGTCTGATTACAAACCCAATAGCTTCCAGCCCTTTGTGTCCAGAGCAGTTGAACTCATTGGGTAGTCATCTAAAGCTAACCAGGAACATTTCCGGTGACAGATGACTGCAATGTTAATAAGCGTCTCTGAAGGAGTTCTGAGAACTCCGCATTCCCAGGACAAATGCCTCTCCATTCCCATCTGTTTAGATGAATGGGTTTGCTCAGCCAAAGGAAGAGTGTGGTATCTATATTAAAAAGAATAAGACCTGTGACGTGAGAGGAGAAGCCAGGACATGGGAGTCTGGTAAAAACCACCTGGAACTAACCTGCTTCTCAAAGCTAGCAGTCGGCAAGATTAATAGAAACTGCCAAATTTGAATTCAAATATTTAAAAATATCAAGTCTGAAATTCTGTGTTAGAGATGATTTGGGGGATAGACATGAGCAACAAACTATAATTTCCTATAGAGGACTACATTGTTAAGAATGGAGGGAAGACACCAAAGGCTACGCAAATATGACCTACTGTGAACACCACAGTGGATGGCACTGCCGCCTGGAAGATATATGCCATCTAAAGATGCACAACTGGTGTGTTTGGGTTCTGAGTTATCACATAGAACAGCCCTGCAAAGCATGCATTTTCTGCATTTTTCTTGTCGTGGAGTATAAACTCCCTTCCCTCTTTGCTCCAAGATGTATCTTCCATGACTCTTCTAAGTGAAGTGGCTCTCTCCAATAGGGAGCCACATTCATGTGGATGAGCATGAAGTGATGAGCATGAAGGCAGAGCTATATTGTTTTAAATCCCACGATGGAGGGATTTAAGATTCCTGTTCCACCTTGAGGCATGGTGCCCAGCCCACAAACACACACAAAGAGCAAAGTGGGGGGAATCTAGTAAAGTGCAGGGACTGTGAAATGAAACTGTTGGGTCTAAAACACTTTCATTAGAGACCGTGGTGTTGTCTACAGTGGTTCATAGTTGGTATCCACCAAATGGAGAGGCAGTTGAGACTTGAAGTCTCTGTTATCTTTGAAAGACTTTTTAGGACCATTTTTATTTACTCCCATTCTCCATCTGAACAAAGCCAGTGTTGGGCCTGTGTGGTTTTTATATCCAGTGTTTCATGGTATAATTAAGTAGGCAAGCAACTCAGAGCAAAGAAGAGCCAAGAGAAAGCATCAGACACTGCTAACTGACTGGAGAAATTTCAGACTTACAATATCTGTTTTATTGTAGAACTTAACTTTATTACCATTTTATCTTCAAAATATAATAAGTACAAAGTGCCTCAGTAATGATGGAGAAGGCTTCTCAGCTTTGATGAAAACTTTTATTTGCTACTCAAACTTTTATTATTTCCAAATGGTAACATAGGCAAGAGAAATAATTATTCTCTTTATTTGAGGGGGAGACTTTAGTAATTTGAAATGCTTTTGTTATTGGGTGAATTTTAAGGCATGTAGACTAAATACGTTTCTGTTCATGGTTTCCACTTATTTGCTTATTTCTTTCTTTATTTTATTTATTACCTTGTCTTGAAACAGGGTCTCAGGGCCTCACTGTGCAGCTATGGCTGGCCTGGAGCTCACAATGTAGACCAGGCTGGCCTGGAGCTCACAATGTAGACCAGGCTGGCCTGGAGCTCACAATGTAGACCAGGCTGGCCTGGAGCTCACAATGTGGACCACCAGCTCACAATGTGACCAGGCTGGCCTGGAGCTCACAATGTGGACCAGGCTGGCCTGGAGCTCACAATGTGGACCAGGCTGGCCTGGAGCTCACAATGTGGACCAGGCTGGTCTTGAAATCACAGAGATCTGCCTACCTTTGTTTCCAAGTACTGGGATTTAAAAGTGTATGCCCTGCACCCAGCATCCATTTAATTTTATGAACTAAACAAGACATATTTATACATGCACTATGCACTACTACAAAATTATTGTCATCATATATCAAAATACTTGATCACTCTGGCTGTGATCCATCAGATGTTGATCTGATTTGGATGGAATTCCTATACATTAGTGATCACGCACATTAGATTGTTGAATGGGACGATGAAGGATGCAAGCTCACTGGAGATGCTGGCCTCGTGTTTCAGCCCTGACCCTTCCACCCTGTACCACCCTTAGAAATTTCTCAGTCCTAAGCTGCCTTGTCTGTGGAAATGGAGATCATGAGATATTTCATTACCTCAGAAAGGACTGTGGCTCCTGTAAGTCCTGAATATCTGCCCTACCATGGCTTTCTTTTGTGACTGCATGGCCCATCAGCCAGTATCATTCATCCAACCAGGAACTGTTGAGCTTCACCTAACCCTGAACAGTGGTAGTAGATACAGAGAGACAAAGCATAGAAAGCACGGAGCTAATATTTCAAGAACCTTTGCATTTTAGTGCAGGATGTGCTGTATCCCTAGGGCGTGTGTGTGTGTGTGTGTGTGTGTGTGTGTGTGTGTGTGTGTTGCATCCCCACGTAATCCTTGCACACACTTTCCTTAGGTCTCCTTTCTCCATGCGCTCAGAACCACTCGAGCTTCAGAAAATTTTGACTTCGGTATTTGAAATCTTAATCTTGGCAGAATTTAATAAGCAGCTACAGGTTTGCCTATATTTTCACATAAATGGGTAAATGGACTAATCAGATCCTAACCTAGCCAAGAACTTGACAAACATAGAAAGAGACTATGACTGACACATTCATTTTTTCTGAATTGGGACAAAGTGCCAACTGCATCTGCAGAAAACATATTATTCCTGTCCCATGGGACCGTGGCCAACAACACTTGCTCAGGAACTCAGCAGCAAAACATTAAAGCTTTGAAATTCAATTTAGCACAGAGCCCTTACTCTCCAGAATGTTCTGGAACTAACTTCCAACAGAACACCTTACAGGGCTTTGGATTGTTCAAACATTACTGACTCTTGTCCTTTCATCCAGAGAACTCATTAAAAAGTGAAATCTTCAAGTGTGATTATAGAGCCAAGAGCAACAATGACTATGTTCTCTCAGACGCCACCATCTCCAAGTGATCCTAAATAGGGTGTCTTCTGCCAGTCCACTGCTCTTCAACATGTGTGATAAATGCAACTGAAAAGCATCAAATTAGTTGCAAAACCAAAGAGGGGAAGGGAATGATCCACTTAGTAGAAATGTGATAATAAAAATTGATGTAGTATGTATTGCACACTTAATTCAGAAGGCAATTGGATACTCTCCCTTTCACAAAGAATGGAGACCTTGTTTGTGTAAAAACCAACAAAGACTGTTCACTGTCTGTGATGTATTGAATGTTGCTAATAGGCCCTCTGAAGAGTTGCTCTATCCACAGGAGACCATGTGTGGGCACCTGGGTGCCTCACGCCCTGACCTTTTTCTTTCCCGTATCACACCACTTTCCTGGGCCCAGGTGATTCTAAAGGACCCTCATAGTGCTTCTGTGACTGGGAAGATATATTTCTGACATAAGGTGCTCTCCCTCCTACAGGGAAACCCTCATAAAAACAACCTCTCCTTCGTTTTGCAAGCCACAGACATGCCACGGGGAAAATTGATTTCTGCCTCAAGTCTCCCCACAAATACGTATTTTGGTAACGTCTACTTCAGCATTTAAACACTTGTGTTCCACACTGAGGGATCTTCATCCCAGCTAACGCCCACCCCTGCTTATTGTGTGCGGTTTTCACATCCATTTTCCCCGTCTTTCCAGGCTGAGAATGGGCAGGGGGCAGGGAGAAGATGGGACGCCTGGGATTTCTGCCATCCTCTTGAAACCTAGAATCTGTGTTTCTCCCCTCTCCCAGCCCACCCTCCCTCTCTCTGTCGCCCTGAGCTCCGCAGCAGGAGGGAGGAGGAGGGCCGCTGGCTGAAGCCGCCACCTGCCTCAGCGAGGCAGGGCTCTAGTTGTCACTTACCCAGCGGGGTGCGAATGGCTCATTTTTGCTGAATCCCTTTTGGACCCCGCTGCAGGTGCAGACAGACGCAGCTAACGGTGGCTTTGCGCTGCCGCGGTGGGACTCAGAGCACCTGGGCTGGGCTCCTCCCTTCCTTGCCCGGTTCCCGCAGCCTCCCAGTTGCTGCTTGGTAGCGTCCACAGGCTCCCGGTTGCTAAGGGAGGAGAAAAGGCGAGCACCCAGGGCCCGGAGAAGCAGCGGGGACTGCCGGAACCAAACCTGGACAAGCTGGAAAAGAAGCCAGCTCCCACCCTGCTCGCTGGGCCGTGATATAGAAGGCTATGGGAGGAGATCCGGCCGTCCCCAGCTTGGTTGCTCTGGAATTACTGTTCCCCAGGCACCTGAACCCTGAAAAAACACACACACACACACACACACACACACACACACACACACACACGTCCCTTTCTGGCCCAGCTTCTTCCTGCTAGGCCCCTGACTGGGTGGTTTCTGCAGGCAGGAAAGCAGGGAAAAGCCACAATCAGGTGCCTTGGTTTCTGCTCCTATAAACAGACCCAGAATGCAACATGACAGATCCAGTTTCCCTCTTGATCAGTCACAGCTTTTGTTTCTACAGCTGCAAGGCATTGCTATCAGCTCCCTCCTCCGTGGCAGGCCCATCTTCGCATCCCATGTCCCCATGCCAACAAGCTGATCAGAGATGTTCAGATGTCAGATGTCGGAAGGGAGTTGCCGTAGTGAGTGGGGCCGTTGTGGATTGAAACCCAGGGGAAGAAGACGAGTTGAAGAGGAGAGCCTTGGTAGGGACTCCACTCAGTTCTGGATTGAGACGACCTATTGCTGGTCTCCTTGCTTTGTCCGCTATCTGCTGAGTGACTGGCTTGCTGAAGGGCTTCTGTGATGGTAGGACACAGCAAGGGTGATTGAGCTACCACCGGTCTCTCTATTCCAGCTCTCAGGTGAGACCATCTCCATTAGCACGCTGCTGCTTTTTCTCATGTTACAAAGGTCCACTGAGCACTGGGCAGCTTCTGTTTATCCTTTGGTAATCAGTTTGAACACTCCTTCTTTAACACCCTCAAGTTGGCTGGTCAGCTCTGTATTGATGACTTTCCTTGTGACTGTGACAAAGCATTCAGAAACAACTGAGGGAGCCAGGTTGATTTCTCACTCGTGGTCTCCAGGGGTCAATCTGTCACTGTGAGCAGGTTGGTCTGTGCCTCTGATAACATGCTGCTAGACTTCTCACTTGTAGGCAAATCAGGAAGCAGAGAATGGAGTTTCAGCAGACCCTTTCAAAGGCAAATGCAGTGAACCACCCTCTGCCCACCCAGCCTGACTCCCTAGAGGCTCCACAGCCTCCAGAACCAGCACCACCAGCTGAGAACCAGGTGTTCACACAGGTGACCCTGTTGGAGACCCTTCACGTTCAAACCCCACCAAGCCCAGCTGTTGGCTGATTCTCTCCCTCTCCCCAGCCCCCGCCACACCAACATACAAGCATTGCTGAACACACCTGACCACCTTCCCTATACAACCTGGCTGGGGGTCAGATCCTCTGTTTTGCACATTTATTTTATTTTTCTGTGTTTTCCGAAGCAACAAAGCAATTCAACAAAAATTTGGAGCAAAAATAAAGGAAAAGAAATATCTAAGTTGCAGGGTTTTTAACTGAGTATGTTGTAGATACTTCTGCCGAAGCAGACACACAATGAAATTGATCATTATTCCCAAAGTCTACATTGGCCTCTAAGTGGAGAAACCAAAATTCAAACTGAGATCTAGCTGATGCAAAAAAAAAAAAAAAAAAAAAAAAAAAACCACTGTAATTTTAATCATTATAATGTGATTTCTTTCTCCCCGTAGCTCCTGTAAATTGTTGCAGAATTTAAATTATACACAATCTCAGAGTTATCAGACCTTAGGTATCCAAGACATTCCACGGGTAAAATTAGGTAGACAGATAGATGATCTGTAAATAATATATAGATGTAGAAAGATCAATGATTAATAGATTATACGTAGATGTACTGTCAACTTGAGTTGACATAGCTGGTTGACAAGCTTTGTGTCAACTAGATTCATTAGAGAGGAAGGAGCCTCAATTGAGAAAATGCCTCCATAATACCCTGCTGCAAGGCATTTTCTTAATTAGTGACCATTTGGGGAGAGCCAAGCCCATTGTGGATGGGACGATCCCTGGGCTGGTAGTTTGGATTCTATAAAGAAATCAGGCTGAGCAAGCTATGAGGAGCAAGCCAGTAAGCAGCCCTGCTCCATGGCCTCTGCATCAGCTCCTGCTTCCGAGTTCTTGAGCTTACTGCTTTTGATAATGAACTGTTTTATGGAACTGTGAACAAAATAAACCTTTCCTTCTCCAAGATGCTTTTGGTCATGGTGTTTCCCTAATTAAGATAATAGATGACAAGATGGCAGGTAAGTAGATAGGTAGATAGATAGATAGATAGATAGATAGATAGATAGATAGATAGAGACAGTAAAGGCAAACAGACTCATCTAGATCCAGCTTAGAGCATCAGCCTGAAAGACCCAAGGCTGCTTTGAGAACCAGATTGTTAGAACTAGAGACAGGCAAAAGTCCATTCCTTTCCCTGTGTCTTCCCACTACACTGGACTGCCATGTTTTTATGAGGTTACCAATAGTGTTCATCATCATTAGATTCTAGATTTCACTAGATAAAAATGGGGGAGGGGATTCCACTAGATAAAAGTGAGGCTGGAGATGAAGAAGTGGAGGGGTAGAAAAAGACCTTACTTTGCACCCCAGGTTCTGGCGAGTCTAGAGATGACACAGAGTGCAGTCCTCCACAGGTGCTGGTGCCAATCAGTGTCTTCCAGGGTGGATGATACTGTCTCAGTGACAGAATAAGAAAGGAAAATAAAACACATCGCCCAGATGCTTGAATTTCTGTAGAAAGGATCCTCTGGCAGGCTGCAGAGAGGCCTCCTTACCAGCATGAATTAGTTCATAAATGGGTTTGAGTTCTCCACCCTGTGAGCTGCACCATTTCACATTCCTGATGGAAACTGCAAGGAAGCCCCTAATTTTCACTTCAGAAAATGCTCACTGTGAAAAATGCATTGGGAATTTAGCCAGAAGGAATTTTTATGTTAATTTCTGTTGTGGAGAAAGGGTAAGGGAAAAAAGAAAAAAAAAAGTAAATTAAACCATTTCAAGACCAAATAGTCACCAGAGTCATTTTCATTTTCTTGCAGGAAAACAAGCCCCTAGATGTGCCCAATAACATCAGAAAATCATGCAGACATTTCTGCTTTGTGGAAGATTTGTGGACACACACTGAGGGAAGTGCAAAGGCAGAGACAGAGCACACCACAGTCGTGAGTGACCTCTCCATTTGGTGATGAATTCACCCATCTAGACTCTTAGTGGCCATCCTAGAAGAGGAGTGACAATCTGTGACTTTCTAGCTAACTCTAGCCCAAAGGCTAATTGATTTTTGTCCAGCCCTCAAATAAGAATGATTCTACATTTGTTAATGATTGGGGGCATCTTAATAATCATATAAGATACTTGAAATTTATATGAAATTTATAATGTCTGGGAAGTTCTCCTGGGGGAACCACACCCATTTTCACAAGCATCCCCTTGCAGCTCCCCGAGCAGGAGGGCAGAGTGGAGTCACTCCCACAGGAGCCCATGCTGCACAAAACCTGAAATACTTGCTGTTCATTTACACAGAATGTTTTTAAGACAGTTGCCTCTGGCCTATATCAACTTTACAATCAAAAGGATAACTTATTCAAGGGCCTTGAGAACAGGTACGCTTTTCCCTGTTTTGTTTTCTTTCCCAGCACCCATCACAGATCCCCTCCCTTAGTAAGCTCTGAAGAAGCAAATGAAGCATCTAGGAAGATGCTGAGGCCAGTGATGTGCTTGTTTTTCAGGCAGCAGACCTGAACTGGGCTCACAGAATCCATGTTAAAAATGCTGGGCACAGTGGTGCACATTTGCAACCCCAGCACTGAGAAGGAGGAGACAGGAAGATGCTGGAGCTCACTGGCCCGTTACTCTCACCTTAACTGGTGAGTGCCTGGTCAGTTAGATACTCTTTCTCAAAGAAGATGGATGGCATTGTTGGAGATGACACCCAAGTTGTCCCCTGGCTTCCATACTTATGAACATACACATGCATAAACACCTGCACAGATGCACCTGCACGCGCACGCGCACACACACACACACACACACACACACACACACACACCACACACACACACACACACACACACACCACGCACGCGCACACACACACACACCACAAATATAAAAAGACAAAGGCATGAAAGAATGAATGGATTGAAGAAGAATTAAAGAAATGTCTTTCTATGTGATTCTCTCTTGAATAACCAAGACTTTCATCAAGATACAACCCAGTGGTGGTTGGCAGAAGTTTCGAGGAGACTGCTACTGTCAACATAAGCCTAACAAGCCAGGGTCTTGAGAGACAATTATTTAATGGCTCCCAGGGCCACGTTCCTCGCAAGCCTGCAAAGCCACAGTGGGAGGTGGGCAGTGTCAACATTTCATCAGGACATACCCAGTTTTGCAGGCGGCTAGGTGTACAAGAGAGCTTCCTAATTCCTTACAGCCCCCTAAATTGTCTGAGTTGCTCAAAGCCATAAAATCAAGGACCAGAAGACAGAGGGCCAATGCATCAAGACTGAGCACCAAAACATGGAAGACAGGAGTGCACTGCCATGAAATTGTTTCATGATGGCTATGGTCTGAATGTCCCTTAAAATGGATCTGCTGACCCTCAGTCACCTATGTGACAGGATTAAGAGATGGGGTCATTAGGAGTTGATTAAGGTATGAGGCCCATCTCCTGGATGGGATGAGAATGATAAGGTCCTTATAAAAGGGCTTCACAGAGGAGCTTCACCCCCACGCCTTGCCCTTTCTGCCACATGAAGATGCTCCTCCAGAAGAAGCAACAACTGTGCTCTACCTTAGAAGCAGTCTGCCTTAAGACATTAAGACTGTGTGTGCATAAACCTTAGACTTCCCCAGTTCTAGAACAGTGATAAATAGCTTATTTGTTTATAGATTATCCAGGTTTTGTTTTTTTTTAATGGCAGCACCAGACTAAGACACCACATTCTGTGATGAGCGGGCTCCACTGAGCCAGAGAATAAATGTGGGTTATTAGATGTAACATAGCCTGGGAGGGCACATAAGTAGGTAGCGTAGCGTACTCCTAGGGACATCTCCAAGTTAGACTTCTGAGTAACATGGATAGGGAAAGTGTCTTTATAGCCTTCTGTTCCTGCTGTCCCTGCATCTGAATTGGATCAAATCTACAAACAAACCCAGCTAGAGATGGCGACAGTCGATGGACTTATGTAGTGACCATGGGAAATCAATGGCATTCACCAGCCCGAGACTTCAGCAATGAACGGAATTCCCTTCTGTCTTCGAACCTGAAGTCTGTTGGCTGAAGCTGGGCAGAAGGCTGAGGAGGTGGTAAAGCGTCTGCCACACAAGCACACGTACCCGAGTTCACTGGCCAGCATACACAAAACAGCTGGGCACAGCTGTCTGCATCTACAACTGTGGGGCATGACAAGGGCAGGGAAAACAGACAGAAGGAACAGCAGAACTTGCTGGCCATCCAGCGTAGCCCGTGGGTGAGCACCAGGCTCCGTGAGAGACCCTGTCTCAAAAGATAAAGTAAAAAGCAATCCAGGAAGACATGATGCCAATCGCTGGCCTCACACACATGTGCAAGCACACACTCATTTAGCCACACAAGTATATATGTGTGTATATATATATATATATATATATATATTATATATATATATATATCTATATATATATATATATTATATATATATCCACACACCCTTGTTGTGGGATAGTCTTTTTGTACACTGTGAAGATGTGTCTCTGCCAAGGCACCTTCTGACTGGTTTAATAAAGAGCTGAAGAGCCAATCACTAGGCAGGAGAGGGACTTCCAGGCAGAGATGGGAGCTCTAGGATGAATCTGAAGTGTGCAAGGTGTGTGTGCATGGTGGGGGCATTCACCAGCAAGTGATAGAATAGTGGACAACAATATGGACGAGAGCTAATGAGACACATGGCAGAATATAGATTAATATAAATGGGTTAAATTACGGTAATAGAGCTGGTTGGGAAACAGCCTAAGCTGAGGCCAGCTTTCACACGTAATAAGAAGTCTACCGGGAGCTGGCAGTGCAAAGGAAGACCAGCTGCACACCCTGTGCATGTAATGTGACTTCCCAGCTGCACTCTTTTCTCCACCCTTGGGTAATGGTCAGTCTCAGGTGTCAGCTGCACTAGATGGACTCCTAGACGACAGGCGAGGGACTCTTTCTGGACATGTCTGTGTTCCCAGAGGGAATGGCACAAGCATTGACTGAGACCACATTGTAGGCAGCACCTTCAAGTCGCCTTGGGGTTTAGATGGAAATGGGAAAGCACATGAAGAGGACTCACAACCTTGCTCTCCTGGATGGGACATCCCTCCACTTCTGACCTTGGTCACCAGAACCCCAGGTTCTTTGATTGTGAATGGTAGTAGTATGCCCCCTCTCCAGCAGCTATTAAGGCTCTGAGCTTAGACTGGGGGAGGTAAGTCAGCTTCTCTCATTCTGAGGCTCTGAGCTTGAATTAAGCCATGTTACCAAGCCAGCTGCTTCTTGAACCTGTCTGTACATGGCTGGTTGTAGGACTTCCCAAATTCCATGATGCTGCTAGTCAATTCCATTACTACACAAATGTCCTCCCTTTATAAATACTGCACTAGCCTCAGGGATTATGTTCTAACAACAGAATATGAATAAACATACACCAAGGACTTAGACTTCCTGGTTCTTTCTGAAGATCTTTCCCCTGGATTCTATACCAGCAGATGGAGATGCTGGCTGTAAGAACAGACAGGAGAAGCAGGAAAGGATACTGAGACTTTTTGTGGGTCTCTTAAACAAGCCCACTCCCCACCCCCATAGTCTTCTTTCACGCTGTGACCACATCCTTGGCCAGAAGTTAAAGAGACGAGGAACTTATCCTGACTGATAATTGAGGGTGCAGTCCGCCGTGGCAGGGCATGGCCGTGGGAATAGCTCTCAGCGACAGCTGCAGGAACACAAGGCTCACATCTAGGTGGATAGAGAAGCAGGGCCAGGGTGGAGAGCAAGGCTAATTATAAACCTCAGGAACTGCCCTCTCAGAAACCCACTGCTTTCAGGTAGGTTCTGTTTTTTAGCAGTTCGACAACCTTCAAAATTAGTACTATCATCCACTTCTGGAGAAGGACTCAAAGGTGAGGGAGAAACTAGGATGAGCCTCAAAGGGTATGCAGAGGTTTTTGAGGATGGGGACGTGGAGGTAAGAGTCGCAGAGGCTGCTGAGGATGGGGATGTGGAGGTAAGAGTCGCAGAGGTTGCTGAGGATGGGGCATGGAGGTAAGAGTCGAGTCTGCCCAGTGACCGTCTCTGGCCCTGTGCTGCCTTCTAGATACCAAACATGAATGGGTTCTTGTTTGGAGCAGACATCAGAGGCAAAGGAGAGACAAGAGATGATAAATCCATCAAGGAAGCCTGACTCACAGGGCTCAAGTGTCACACAGTGGCCATAGGCTCACTCCCCTCCGCCAGTTCATGCCGCCTGTATCACCAACATCAAAATTTGTTCCAAATGCCCATGTGCCTGCCTCATCTCCCACCCCAGAGTCAGTCTGGAAGGAGTGTGGCCCCTATTACCCTCTATGCTTCAACCAGAGGAAAGAAATGAAGACGGTGATAAGACCTGATTCGCAGTTAAGTGTTTCTTGGCATTGCACAGCGTGGCAGATGAGAGAGCCTCTTCGACTTAGAACAAGAGCCATGATACCCGGGGGAAGATTGGTGGGTTACCTGGAGGGACAGGAAAGACACTTTCACTGTATTTTTCAGAAGTAAATAAATACAAACGCAGCTTGGTCACTTTCACATTAATACCGTCACTCAAACTAGATTAAGATCGCGCTAAGTCTAAAACTGTAGTCTTTGAATAATACTGAATAATAACGATCTTGGCATTTATTACATCATTTCTTATGAAAAACTGACCCTAGAGGAGCTCAAGATGTTTTTCACAGACTTAAATATTCTCCAAAGAAGCGTGTTTTGCCTAGAAACTGCTTAGCCAGCACTACTACCCTGAGGGCATGAAGGGTAAGGAAAGTGTGGTTGCTGTTGGAGTAATCACAGAATCTCAGTTAATGATATTCTCTGGTGGCAAAAGGCAAATCAGGGGACATTATCAAACAGGCACCAAAGAAACTGGAAAGGGGAAACACAGTTCTGGACTGGGAGGCGAAGACGGCAGCAACCCTGTCACTGATTCCCTTGCATCACTGAGCTTCAGGTCACTAAAGCAAGCACTGAGGGACAGGCATGTAGACAGACAATGTTTGCAGCAGATTTGTTCTGGATCTGGGCATGGGCAGGTGGCCGGTGTGAGCCACACATCATTGTCTGGAGTATGTGGTGGGAAGGAGCTGCTCATTCCACAGCAAGGGACTGAAAGAAGAAGAGAAGAGAAAGGGAAGAGTCGGGTTCCACTGTCTCCTTTGAACTAAGGGCTGAGTCACCCCAAATCTTCCTACCAGACCCCGCATATTAAGGGTTCCATCAACTCCAAATACAGCCAAGCAATGTGGCTTTGAGAGATATCAAAAACGAAGGACAGCTCTGTTAGCTCTGAGTCAGCTGCAGGAAACCCAGGGCAGGGTGGTGATAATAAAATCAATCAACAGACAACTACCATCTGCTGAAGCTCTACCACTCACCCAAAAGCAAAAGTTGAGACTCCTTGAGTTGGACAAGTTTGTATACAACATTGCAGTTGATCCAAGATCAGACTGTGAGATTTGGGGCTTGGGATGCCGTTATTATTCCCTGCACCTGAGCGGGGCAGTTGCTGCAGAGCTGCAAGAAAGCTCTCAGCCATGAGCCAAAGAGTCAGACAGAGCTGCAGGCAAGAAAGGCTCTGGTGAGGCCAGTTCCCCAGCACTGGAAAGGAAGTGTGGGACTTGATGGCACTTGTCGCCTGCTGTGTTATACAGTCACAGCAATGGAGGCTCTTCTCTGAGCTGTGAGCCAAGGGGCAAAAGCCAAGTGGTCTGTGCTACTGTGTGTGCGATGTGAAGGAGTGTTGGCCGGCACAGAAAGGAAGCCCAGCGGGGACTGTGAAACTAGCCTGATATAAAAAGAATAGACAAATGACACAGAGGAGAAACCCAAAGGGTGGGGCGTGGATTCAACGTGGATAGTCACAGACCTTAGAAGCCCCGCTTCCCCTCCAGCTTGCTCAGCAGCATGACTTCTCACTTAGACTTGAGTAGTTACATATATGGGACATTGTAAGTCATGAAAATGTTTCTCAGTTGTAGCCAAGGGGTCTCACTACACAGAAGTGGCTTAAGCAGAGGTCAGAGTTTCTGCCTCCTCTGCTTGGTTTCTATGCAAACAAAAATCCCAGCAGTATTGCTGTGAAGGTGGCACTACATTGCATTGTAGGGCAGGCTCGCCTGTGTCCACCCCCCTGATGCAGTTAGTCCCAGCATGTGACTTCTATAACTAACGCAATCTGAGCGAAAACTCAATGTGGCACTTCTGGGAGGAGTCTTTAACAGTTCCTGGAACGCTGTCTCTCCTCTCTTCCCCCAGCACAAGCATGACTTGTAGCTCTCTCCTGGGGTGTCTTTGTAAGGAAGATAACAGGATAACACAAGTGATAAACATCCTTTGCTGTTCAAAGCCATCAGATTTGGTGTCAGTCATCAGAGAGAAGCTGGCCTGAGGTGATTCACAACTGTGTAGTAGCTACCTGATTCTGAGGGTCATCAAATTTTGCTAAATTTGTCTTTCTTGCAATAAAGACATTACTTGTTATTCTTGGGTAAAAATAGTCTTGTTTCCCTCAAAACATTTGACTTGTGATAGCATGAAAATATTAGACTAACACGTGCTTGTTTTCAAAGGTTGTTAAATACTATCATATTCCAAGTCTTAAATGTGAGTCAAAGGGAGCTGGAGGTACCTCTCCTCAACCTTTTGCAGCTTAGCCCTGACAAGCCAGAAGGAATCTAGAAGTTGCAGAAGCAGGCACAGATGGTGGTGTGATGTGGGAGCCAGAGCAGCATTATAGAGACCAACAGGAGAAGGACTCAGAGCCTCCTGTGTGGAGAGCCACCCCTCTCCAATCAACTGTTCAAAGGAAGAGCCGACGGCTGAAATAAAAAGGATCAAAACCATCTGTTATTTTGGAGAATGGAGCCTAGACACCTAGAATTTGGGGGACTACCTCAAAGGAGTCAGCAGGAGACTGTGGGTTAAAGAGATCCAGAGTTAGCAGGGGATTCCGTGACCATCCCTCCCTCTACCTCCCCTGCAGGAAATCCACTTTTTATTCTCAAGCTGACTAAACAGAAGGCCTTCAGTCACCAACAGAACAAGGGCAGTGGGTAAGAGTGTTTCAAAGAGACACTGTCCAGATTTCTGGGGGACAGTCATGGGCCTTGTCATCAAAGCTAATAAATTCTACTGCCATGGCGCTATGAGGCGTGGCAGGAGTGGCCCCTAAAAACAATGCTGGCGCACACTGTGGGCCAGGATCTATGCCCAATGCTTTAAATGTCAGGTCTCATCTTAAACTCAAATGCTATCATTTTCAGCTCTTTTACGGAGAATGATTCTGAGAAGCAGGGAACTGAAGCACGTTCCCTGAAGTCACACACTTGTAAGAAGAGACACCGCCTAACCAGGCCGTCAGCACCTGTGTTACGCTGCCCCCTGCAGGGTGCTTAGGGATGAGCAGGATACAAACAGCATGTCCCCAGAGAAGCAAGTAGTACGTCCCTAATACTTCTAACCACCAACACGTATCTCACTTAATTCTTGGTAACTCTGAGGATGTGTAGCTTCATGGTACACTTGAAATAAACGAGGCTCAGCAGGGTTAACGACGGACCAACTGAGAAGACCAAGTGAGATAGTGGCCAGGGCCTGGCAAATTCAGCCAGTAACGGCTGCCTATGAAGCAACTTGCTTTTAATTTAGCTTCAAAAAAACAATTTTCACATATAAGGTATCAAGCTATCTGGTTAGATATCATTTTGCTTGTTAACTGTCAGTTCCAGCTGTTTCAGGAACTGAATATGAAGTAATTCTGTGATGTGGCCACTGTCAGTGTGATCCTGACATGTATGCTCAGCTGTACAACTTTCTCCTTGTTCTTCAGAAGTCTGCTCACACCTGTTACATTTTCTCATTTGCAATAATAGACTCACTGGAAGGAGGCTGCAGGGGAATTCTATCCTCGTCTTCCATTTGCGTATTGGATGCTTCAAAAAGACACAGGGGGTCACAAGCCAGTAAAGGACTTGCTTGTTGGTTTTGTGTTGTAATTTCTGGAAGACCTCCGCTCTGAGAGGTGGATCTGATCTGGGAAGTGTTTCTTCTTCCTTACGCTTTTAAACCAGAAGTCAAAAGCCCAGAGCAGGAAGAACAGGCACACCAGAGGAGCCAGTCCTACAGCACTGCTTCCACGGTTGGCTGCTGCTCGGCTCAGCTAGCAAGCTTCTAGAAATGCCTCCTAAGACAAACACATCTTCTCTTTTTTTCCAAAGAAGCTGAAAAGCCAGATGGTCTGGGTGAAATTTTCTAATTTTTAGAACACTCTGCAGAGCAAACAAAAAATATCCCCAGTCAGAATTTTTTCCCACCCAGGCTCTAATTTGCAAAGTCATGTGACAAAACTCTACTGTGCAGACAGGGAAAGAGATGGATGAAACCCCATGCTTGTCCCATGTCCCAGAGGGAGACGAGCAGGTAAGAACTGGGTGATGGAAGATGAAGAAAAGGAGGGACAAATAAGCTCTGGACAAGGTGTGAGAAGGCTGGCTAGGGTGACTTCCCTACATACAAGTGAATGACCTGGGAGAAGCATTCCTCAGACAGCAGGAGCCTATGTAGGAAGGATGTTTTCTCGAGAGGGCTCATGGAGACTGTCAGGATCCAGAAGGGGGAAAGCCCTTCTTGGGGAGGAGCAGAGACCCACGAATTCCCGGAAAAAGTCACACTGCTATGTAATTGCAATGTATTTTCCTGACAAAGATGTAACCTTCAGTCCACTTTGACATCAGCCTTGTTTCCAGATGCAGCCTCTGACAGCTTGTATACAGGGATTTTAGTTTTAATACAAGTTTAATTGCACAACAAAACATTTGAAGCACCAAAAAGACGATGAGCACAAAATAATTCTGTCTCACTGAGTGGGGACCCCAGTTAAGTGCAATAGTGAGATGATAAAGATTTATATCTTTAAGGGAAAGAGTAGAATAATATCTAGACCTTGCCAACACAATTCTGCAAAGTACTGTGCCCCTAAAATGACAGAAGCCACAGAGCAAGTGTCTGGCTTTCTACAATGAGAAGAAACATGATGAACAACCCTTAGGCTTACACACCATTTTTTTTAACCTAGCCAATGCTCAATATACTTAGTTACTCACAGGAATCCATCAACAAAGAGACCCAGTCCCGTGACTCTGTGGCTGGCTGAGTCAGGACAGACAGCAACTAGCCTGAACTGCCTATGCACACAAATGCATGCCAAACAAGGTCACAATCAGGCCTTGTTCTGTGCAGACCCAGTCAGTTGAGGAAGAAAGCTGTGGGCACTTGAGAGAGGATGTATTGCTCCCTGCCAGTGCTGTTTGGGCTCATTGGGTTGCTGGTTTCCATACATGTCTTTGGGGCAGACTAGACTCAAGTGACTGTGTGCTAATGACTGTGAACTTGAGGATATGTATCAGGCTGTCAATCATTTCTCAAATTTAGGACCACTGCACAGGCTGACAATTAGCCTGACTAAAACTAAGGTGATGTTTTCAGTTGCTCCAGGCAACTCAGGCAAGCAACCAAAAATTACCATCAGTGGTCTGGAGTTAAAAGCCCCATCCGATTCCCCTGCCTTCTATAATGACAGATACTCGGCTTTTCTTTTTGCTGGTTCTTTGAGCAGCTACTCATAGTGGAGCTCATTATGCAACAAGGAGGAACAACCTGTATCAATAAAACCAACTTATTTGGGGGGCACTGACAGGATCTGTGGTGCTGAAGTATCTTATTACAGACAAAATGCCAACGTGCAAGCCAGGCCTGCCTGCCCTCCAGTGGGCCCTGTGCATGTGAGGCTTAGTTCATCATCATGGCCTCCTGGGAAAAAATTAATTCTGCTCCAGACAGAACATCAAACAGTGGTGCTGGTCATCTTGTCAGGGCTGCTCGTAGCCATAGACAGGACATTTGGCCAGCATTTTCGTAGCTGGACATGGAGTCAGTTCAAGGAAAGTAAATAATGGATGCTTGCAGAAGTACAAAAGACAATCTATAAAAGCCGCAGCTCCTTACATTGATTTCTGATATTCACAGTGTTTGCATCCTGATCCAACCTTCAACAGTGGGGGAGGGGCTACAAAGCCTAATTTCCTGCACTGTTTGGCTTCTTCTATTAGCAAATACTTCACATCTAACCTATATAAAATGCCAAAGATGAATGGAAGAAAATGTTATGAAGGAGTCAAAGATGTGGACTTCTGCTAGATTCTCTTCTATCAACGTAAACTGAATGAATCCGGATCTTTTGTCTTCTACTACTCCGTCTTCCTCTCCTTCTTTTTGCCTGGCCCATGTGATGTTCACTAGAATGACATCTGTCTTGAAACTGGTGTGTGCCAAAGTGTGTGCATGCCAAAGTATGTATGTGCTGCCAGTCTAAGCCCACTTATTTCTTAAATGTAAATTACAAAACACAGTAAAACTGACGAATCCATGCACATATTGAAATGACCTCAGAAAAAGATTACTGACGTTGCCCAATACACACTTTCATTTTCATTTTCTCAGTAAACATTTACTAAGTTTATTCAAGGCAGGGCTGTCTTCCAACCCCGGAGCACTCCTTCAATAGATAAGGTCTCTGAGTTAAAAATGGAAAGTCTCATTTACTCATACCTAAAAGGCCAAAGAGGCATTTCATCTGATGACAAATCACTGAATATCTCCAAACGTCTTCACTGGCAACCTGAGCATGTGCAGTGCCTGGTTCCTGGATGTGCTAAGTGAAACCATACTGCAGCAAGACATCTGGACACAGCACCTGCCAGGCTCACCCAGGCTCACCCAGGCTCACCCAGGCTCATCCCTCATCAGGACCCTCCAGTGTGTGTGGCTGGGCAGTCACATCTATCATTTCCATGTCCCAGACATGTCCAGTGGAAGTCAGAACCAAGAAGGAAGCAGGCCTGGGGAGGAGGGTAGAGCTGTCACCTGGTGGGTGAGGGGACCTTGAAAGGACTCGTCCACTGGAAGACAACGGCGCATGGCTTTTTAAAACTAATCTATTGTTGACTCTGCATACAGTTTTCTAGAGAAACACTATTGCATATGAAAGGTAGTTTTACAAACAAAGTAACCTCAGACCCAAAACACGTTCCTGTGCTCTTATGGTAACGAATCTGTTTCTGTCGTGGTTTCCTCAGAGTACATTGATTAACTTCACTCCATTATATTTCTGCTATACTTGTAACAGAAAATGAGTTAATGGACATATGGGCTTTACTTTTTATTTTTGAGATTTAAATATAATATTATTTAAATATATTACATACAGGTAGCATTTTACAGACCGAGCAGGTTATATTTGGGACTGTAAGTGTACATATATGTCCTTTATATGTACTTATATATGTACTTACAGGCTGACCTTTGGGTACTGGATGACCAGTTGGTGTGCCCTCCCCTGGGAAGGACCACCTCTTTCACTCCCAGCTTTACTCGGTCACCATAGTTCTTTGTATAAGGTTGAGGCCTGGTAGACTTTCCCCGTCCACTTTGGCCTCTATTAATGCAGTCCTTGTTCAGCTATATTTGGGTAGTCTGGGTGGTAAGACTATAGGTGTAGCTTTTGGTGTTACTGGGAGACACAGTCTCACAGCAAAGTCCCTAACTCTGGCTCTTACAGTCTCTGCCCCCTCTTCTACAATGTTCCCGAGCCTCGGGTGTGGGAGTGTTTTATAGATGTGTCCCCCGGCACTGGGCTCGATTTTTATGTGAAGTGCCTCCTAGCACTGCCCATGTAACGACTGGTGAGCAGCAGAAGGTCCCTCACTCTCCTGAACAAAGATAATGTGCAACAGAGATGCTTCTGCCAACTCTAACAACACAAAATGATGAACCCAGGAGCTTGAGAAGGAGGAGGGACTCTTTGTACAGGATTGCCTGATGGAAACCTTCAGGAAAGACTCTGCCAGGACCACAGCCCACACAGAAGCCACCACAGCCTCAGAGAAAAAGTGCTTCTCCAGGGACATCTGCCGGCAATTCTCACTTCCACATCAGCCTGCAGTGATCCCGCAGTTAACCCCTTTTCATAATATCTGACGGATCCTCCTTAATTTTGTCTTTTAAAACTCCCCTTCATAATGGCAATTCCCCAGCTGGTACAGCGGTTGTCCTAGTATGCTTGAAGTTCCGGGTTTAATCACCAGGATTGCAGGAGCCAGACTGTGTGGAGAGACCACCAGAACCCCGCACTTGAGAGGAAGAGGTGAGGCTGGGGATGAGAAGTTCAAGGTCATCCCAGCTATATTGTGAGTTTGAGGTTAGCCTGGGCTACATCAGACCCTGTCAAAATAGAAAGAAAGCAAGAAAGAGAGAGAGAGGAGAAAGAAACAGAGAAAGAGGAAGGAAGGAAGAGAAAGAAAGAAAGAGAGAGAGAGAGAGGGAGGGAGGGAGGGAGGGAGGAGGGAGGGAGGGAGGAAGAAAGAGCAGAAGGAAGAGAGGAGGGATGTAGGTGGGAAGGATGGTAAGGAGGAATGGCAGGAGAAAGAACTAGAAAACAAAATGAAAAAACAAATAACAATAACAATAACAAATAATAACAAAAACAAAAAGCTTATCCTGGCCTCAATTTTTTGAATGCGCTCACAGTTCACTGTGACATGTGGATTACCTTTGCAGTTACTCCCAAATAAATACTGCTGTTCTTTGCGGAATCTGTTTTTATTTGTAATGATATGTCTGATGTTACCTTATGTTAAGGCGGCATTTTAAGAACAAAGCTAGCTTATAGGCTGTCTTAGTTAGAGTTTCTGCTGCTGCAATGAAACACCATGACCAAAGGCAAGCTGGGGAGGAACGGGTTTATTAGGCTTACACTCCAGCATTGCTGTTCATCACTGAAGGAAGTCAGGACAGGAGATCAAAACAGGGCAGGATCTCAGAGGCAGGAGCTGATGCAGAGGCCATGGAGAGGAGCTGCTTAGTGGCTTGCTCAGCCTGCTTTCTTATAGAACCCAGGACCAGTAGACTAGGAATGGCACCACCCACCATGGGCTGTTCCCTCCCCCATTGATCACTAAATGAGAAAATGCCTTACAGCTGGATCTCACGGAGGCGTTTCCTCAGCGGAGGCTCCCTCCTCTGATGACTCCAGCTTGTGTTAAGTTGACACACAAACCCAGAACAGCCCCAGGCAGCCCACGTCGCACAGGAAGTACGTGTTGGAAGGCACCTCATGGACCTTTTGCTATCAAGATTGTTTTTCTTTCACTACCCTGAGCTGGGAGTACCCAGCAGTGAGCCCCCAGCCCTCTCCCCTCAAGAATTATCTTCCCCTACATCTTTAAACCTTCAAAGAGTATTTGTCACCCCGGCTGCTCTGGTGTCACTTGCTTTCCTGTCTTCCCTGCTTCTCAGTTTGTGAAAGTGTCACCGGGTCATGTGCACAGGGGCGTGGTGCAAAGTTCTTTACCCAGGGTTCCAGCTCTTCAAACGTAGCCACAGCTTACAAAGAAGGCAGTCTGCCTTACAGGCCTTGCTTTTCCTTTCAGTGTCCTGACTCAAGCACCAAGCACACTCTGCCTTTTTCTTGTGAGCTGCTTGTGTGAGTGGCTGCAGCAGCCGCTACAGTGCGGATACCATCCCGAAGTGCTGGTTCCATGCTTCATATTTTCCCTGACTTCATGCCCCATCTTAAATTTTTATTTCACTGCAATCATTTTTTAAAGTTGAAGTCTTCCATTTTACTTTAGCAATTTCAGTTGGAACACTGCATTTGAAAAGGAAAACGCTTATAGAAAACTGAAGGTTAAATCAGCTTTATTCTGTAAACAGTGCGTAAATTATCATCTCCTCCCTTAACAGCCCAATTAGTGTGTTACAGCAAAACCACAAAGCGGGAGCGTTGAAACGTGGGGCTAGTGCGCCACCTGCTGGTAAGGAATAGAGGTGAACAGCCACAAAAGCTACTTGGAACCATGTCTCTCCTGGGTGACTTTTATTCCTTTAAGAAATTGTCTTTCCATCCAAGGACTGAGGAATCTGGATGTAGACATCCACGGCTAGGCCCCGGGTGGAGCGCTGGGAGTCTAATTAGTGAGAAAGAGGAGGGTTTATATGAGCGAGAATTGTTGAAACCAAGGTTGGATAAACACAGGGACAAATAACCAAACGAATGGAAACACGTGAACTATGAACCAAAGGCTGAGGGGCCCCCAACTGGATCAGGCCCTCTGAATGGGTGAGACAGTCGATTGGCTTGATCTGTTTGGGAGGCATCTAGGCAGTGGTACCAGGTCCTGGGCTCTTTGCATGAGTTGGCTGTTTGAAATCTGGGGCTTATGCAGGGACGCTTGGCTCAATCTGGGAGGAGGGGACTGGACCTACCTGGACTGAGTCTACCAGGTCGATCCCAGTCCTCCGGGGAGACCTTGATCTGGAGGAGGTAGGAATGGGGGGTGGGCTGGGGGGAGGGGAGGGGGGCAGGAAGGGAGAGAACAAGGGAATCTGTGGCTATTATGTAGAACTGAATAGTATTGTAAATAAAAAAAAATATATAAAAAAAAAGAAATTGTCTTTCATGGATATCAGGTGTGATTCGTGCCCTGTGATTGGCACTTACATACGTGACAGTGAAAGGCTTCGTCACTGCAAGAATCGCCTGGACTCCGGGGAAGAATTGCTCCTATCTACCAACAACTTCTAAAAAATCTGTACTAAGTATAGAAGGCTCTGTGGGTCCGCAGGGCTGACTTCATTTCAAAGATGGCCCACGGAGCTGCTGATGCAAGTCTTGAAGGATGAGGAAGTCTCATGGGAACAAAGTGAGAAATAGGAGTGCGGAGTGTTGGTAACAGTGTGTGCCTACAACAGGGCGCACAGTGCACGTTCACTGACCAGAAGCAATTCAGATTGTGTGTTCAAGGCAACTTGGACCCCTCAAAGAGTACTCATGAAGGTGGTGCCATTCAGCTTTCTCTTTAGAAATAACACCCTGACTGCATTGTGAAGGACAGAGAGAGCCCAGTGAGGACCAGGAAGGCTACAGGCAGCTGGAGGGTCACCACAGAGGAAGGTGGCTGAGACCTACCCAGTAGTAGACTTTAGGGTGGTTTAAATGTGGACTCAGATGGATGGCAGAATTTTGAAAGACACTGTTGGTTTATATGGCTGCAAAGAAAAGGAGAACATATTTTTAACCAAAACAAGTCCAACTTTCTAATGTACTTCCTTTCTCTTCTTGGCCTCTGGTCATAGGGACAAGTTAAGGCATCCTACATCGTATGAGATTGTAACTACTGTACAAATTCAATAACTAATAAACGAAACTTTCAAAAACTGTTGATCTCAGCAAAAACAGCATTCAGTGGGAGGGCCCAGGACACTGGTTGGTATCTACAGCCCGGACGATCTCCAGAAAAGGAAACAGTAATAGCAACGGCAGAGTTCCAACAACGCTTGGGAGGTTGGGGTTCTCTAAGTCTTTTGTCAGAGGACAGAGTTTCAAATGAACAGCTATGATGATAAATTGTGAAATTAAATATAATTTTTCAAAAAGAGCTACATTTTGTCAACTGGGTATCAAGGCAAAGACAGGGAATTGTATTCCTTTATCAACAACTATTTGTACATATGAACTGTCACAGAAGACAAATACGTTAAAATAACATGACTACTGGGTCTTCCAGGAATAGACAGTCCCATCTATCAAAGTATATATAGTCTCATATGTATTTATGCAACATATACATACCTATGTATATTTTATTTCACATCTCCCTTTATAAGAATCTCTACCCACAAAATGTAAGACAGTATAGAAATAGACAACTCAAAATGCCTTCTCATTAAACATTTGACCTATGACAGCTGAACAGCAGGACTGGATTACCAAAATCAGCCTTTTAAAGAAAAATAGAAGTATAAACTTTCAGCTGTCAAGCAGAGCCTTGTGCCTTTATTCATCTCCATAACGCTGCCTAGCAACAAAGCATTACTTCTTAATCACATACGTGAATATGCAGCTTATAGGAATCTCAAAACAGAAGACAAAGGAGCCACATTGTTAACAAATTAACAACCCAAATTACAGAATTTACGAAGATGCACAGTATATTTCTCTGGGAGTACTAAGAGCACTGATATGATTATTAAAGTTGTTTCACTCCATAGATTGTGTGATCTACAAGAACAATCACTTCAGACAGTGTTCCTTCAAAAAGCTGATGCATAAGAGACCGGGCATGAGTGGGTTGAGCATGCAAACCCAGCACCTGAGAGGTGAAGGCCAGAGAATTGTAACATCAAGACCAACCCACGCTGTATAAGCATCCAGTCATACAACAACAAAACAAGCCAAAACATGTTACCCGTGTGTGCACATATATGTATTTTCTTAACAAGTTCACAAGGGGCTGGGGAGGCGCCTTGATAAAGTGCTGCTGCACAGGAAGGAGGACCTGAGCTTCCACACCCACACAAAACGTCAGGCGTGAGAGCACGAGTGAGTCAGAGGTGAGAGGATTCCCGTGGGGCTCACTGCCAGCAAACCCTGGCAAGTCAATGAGCTCCAGGGTCAAAAATGAAGGTGGAGAATGATTGAGGAAAACACCCAGCTGTGACCACTGGCCTCCACATGCACGCGCGCACACGTACTCATGCTTAGCTGAACACACATACACATGAGAAAGACACCAAAGGAGACAGATATAAGTGAAAAGTGACACGGTAATGGCGTCTCTGATTGTTAAACTATCACCTGAGAATACGTAGTGGACAATAACTGAACAGCAAGCTGAATCACATTTCCTTGCAAAACTTTTGGTCAAATAAATTAAAATTCTGTTTACTTTGTAGTCTGTTTTTGAATGGTCTGATTAACACCTCTTGTGTTTCTAGAAGCTAATTTATGCCATCGGCAGACATGTGCTTCTGTTCTGGATTTTATCAATTTAAAAATTTATGGCATTGGGAGATGTGTGTTTCTGTTCTGGATTTTATCAACTTAAGTGAATTTCATAAATTGAACAGAGAAAATAATACAAGATTAAATTCATTACTAGTATCATCTTTAGCTCCACAGTTCTTCTTCAGGCTGCAAATCCTGGTCTAGGAAATGGTGTGTTTTTATGAAAGTTATGTAAACAAGTGTATCACCAGATGGTAAGGTGTGCAGTTACTATATCAAGCCAGCAAGGGGGTTACTGCTCATGACTGACCTTCATACAAACTTTGACACAGTGTCAATGCACTCAACTGGACTGAAAATAAAGATCCACTCATCCATTTTTCTTGTTAAAAAGTAAAGCTGCCAGGATGGAGAGATGTTCAGTGGTTAACAGTGCATGCTGCTCTCCCAATTTAGTTCCCAGAATCCGTATGGAGCAGCTCACAACCTAGCTCGAGGGAACCAGCACCCTCTTCTAGACTCTGGGGGTATCTGTACACACACACACACACACACACACACACACAATTAAAATAAAAAACTAAAGCTACCTTAATTTATTTAACTATTTTGATATAAGCAACTCTCATTGCCAAATAGTTTAAATTTAAGCTATGATTCACAGGTCTATGCAAATGTCAGTGATGGTGGTTGTTTAAATCCATCAACCATTGCATGCGTAAGGGAATGGATGAGCCCTGTGAGTGAAGCGCAGAACCCCACAGTGCTCTCCCTGAGGGAGTTCAATGGCCTCCTACATGGCGTTTACATAGGCTTTACTCCACATAAAGTCCAGAATGGGTATCCCAGCCCACAACCCCAGCAGAAGACTCCCACTCAGCCAGAGGCCACTCAGGTACTAAGAACCCCAGGTACCTGGAACCCCAGAGGCCACACCAGTTCCCAGAACCCAAAAATTTCAGAGGCTAAGCAGGCCACCCAAACTAAACCCCAGTGGAGACAACTACTAGACCTGAAGACTCACTGGTCGCCAGAACCGTAGGCCACTCAGGCCAGAAGACCAGAGAGCAAGCAGAAAGCAAGTGGGAAAAACACCCAAAAAGCATCCATCCAACATAAATAAATTCATAAATCAGCACCTAAACTAATAATAACTCCAAACCCAGCTGACTAGGGGCCAGTCTAAGAGCAAAGTCAACAACACCCAGGACAATATGGTACCAAGAGAGCCCCGTTATTCTACTACAGCAAGCCTAGATATTCTAACACAGCAGTAGCTCAATAAAATGACCTTAATCCAATCTTATGAAGATGACAGAGGCCCTCGTCTTAGTTAGGGTTTCTATTGCTGTGAAGAGACACCATGAGCATGGCAACGCTTATAAAGGAAAACATTTAATAGGAGTGGGTTACTGTTCAGAGGTTCAGTCCATTATCATCATGGTGGGACATGGCATCATGCAAGCAGACATGGTACTGGAGAAGGAACTGAGAGTTCTATATCTTGCAGACAGTAGAAAGTGGTCTGTCTCACTGGGTGCAGCTTGAGCAGGTATAAGACCTCAAAACCCACCTCCACACTGACATACTTCCTCCAAAAGGTCACACCTTCCAATAGTGACACTCAATGGGGTCCATTTTCTTTCAAACCACTACATTCCACTACCTGGGGCCCAAAGGTTTGTAGCCATATCATAATGTAAAAGTACATTCAGTCCAACTTCAAAAGTCCCTATAGTCTATGACAGTCTCAAACTTATTTAAAAGTCTAAAGTTCAAATTCTCCTCTGAGATTCATGCACTCTCTTAACTGTAATGATCTGTAAAATCAAAATAGAAAAGCAGATCACATACTTCCAACATATAATGGCACATGATACACATTACCATTCCAAAACATAAGGGAAGAGACCATAGTGAGGAAATACTGGACCAAAGCAAGACCAAAAACCAGCTGGGCAAAACTCCAGACTCAGATCTCCATGTCTGACATCAAAGTGTTCTTCAGATCTCCAACTCATTTCATCTTTGTTGACTGCAACATACTCCTTTCTCTTGGGCTGATGCCACTCCCTGTTAATGCCTCTTTTTGTCAGGTATCCCACAGGTCTGACATCTCTAACATGTTGGGGTTTACAGGTCAATTCAGGCTTCAACTTCATAACTCACACAATGGCCTCTCTAGGCCTCCATTCAGGGACACCCCTGCATATGCCTGGCCTCAGCAGCTTTCCTTAGTCATGGAGGAAGTTTCCATAATGCCTTTCTTCTGTCCTTGACTCTAATGCCAGAATCATGTGGCTGAAGCTGTCAAGCTCTGATGCTTGCTGGGGCTGAAACATATCTGCCCTCACTGCCTAAGCTTGGCTGTATTGAAACTGCATCTGTAGACCAGGCTAGCCTCAAACTCAGAGATCTTCCTGTCTGCCTTCCCAGTGCTGAGATGAAAGGCATGCACCACACCAGGCCCTAAATATTTCCTTAATTCCGGTTCCTAAATTGGAAACTTAGCTGGGTGGATGTTACCCTAAGGTCACCACTCCCTTTATTCCATTTCTTAATCTGTTTATCTCCTTGAACACAGGATTAAATCTTCATTTGAGTTATCACTAACATCCACACAACAGAGTCTATACTAGGCTGTTTTGAGATTTCCCCTGCAAATGAAATTAATCCAAAAATCTTCACTTTAGCCTCAGGCAGATTCTTCAGATAAGGGGGAAAAGCAGCCACATTCTTCACTAAAATATCACAAGAATGATCTCTAGGCAACACACTAAAATTCTCCTCTGAAATCTCTTGAGCCAGCACCCCATCATTTACCAATCACATGCAATGCCACTGTCTTCCATGCTCCTACTAGGATGGCCCATTATCAGCACTTAAAGCATTCAACTGTTTTCCTAATCCACAGTTCCAAGGTCCATATTCCTTCAAACAAAAACATGATCAGGCCTCTCACAACGGTACCCTGGTCCCTGGTACTAACTAGAAACATAACTAAGACAGCACTTAGAGAAGAAATGAACCAATCCCTTAATGAAATTCAGGAAAACACAAACAAGTGAAGGAAGTGAATAAAACCATTTGAGACCTGAAATGGAAATAGAAGCAATAATGAAAACACAGTCCTGGAGACAGGAAATACAGGTAAGCAAACAGGAGCTACAGACTCAAGTATCACCAATAGAATATAAAAGATGAAAGAGAGAATCTCAGGCATAGAAGATATGATAGAGGAAATTGATACATTGGTCAAAGAAAAATGTTAAACCTAAAAAACTCCTGACACAAAACATTCACAAAACATGAAATGAATAGAAAAAGGAGAAGATAACCAGCTCAAAGACTCAGAAAATATCTTCAAAAAAAATCATGGAAGGAAATTTTTCTAAACTAAAGAAGGAGATGCCTATAAAGGTACAAGAGGCTTACAGAACACCAAATAGATTGAACCAGAAAAGAAAGTTCCCCTATCATATAATAGTCAAAACACTAAATGTACAGATCACAGAAAGAATATTAAAAGCTCCAAGGGAAAAAAGCCAGGTAATGTATAAAGGCAGACCTATCCTAATTGCACCTAATGTCTCAAGGGAGATCTAAAATCCAGAAGGGAGTGGCCAGATGTCTTGCAGACATCATCATGGCTGAACATGGAAGTATGCAGGCAGACATGGTGCTCCGGAAGGAGCTGAGAGCTAACACATCTTGATCCACAGGCAACAGGAAGTGAGCTTTCTCACTGAGCTAAGCTTGAGCAAGCATAGGAGAACTCAGAGCCCACCCCCACAGTGACACACTTCCTCCAACAAGGCCACATCTCCTGGTAGTGCCACTCCCTTTGACACCCCCTTTCAAACCACCATAGGAGCATCTAGCGGACCAGCTAGAAACCTAGTGCAATGGAAATTTCTAGGAATCTACAAAGGCGACTCTGGTTAAGAGTCCTAGCAATGGGAGATATGGAGCCTAACCTGGCCATTACTGTGACCAGGCAAGACTTCCAGTGGAGGTTTGAGACATCAACCCAGCCACACAACCTTCATTCTACAATTTGCCCTGCTTACAAGATGTGCTGAGGTACAGGTGGTGTAGAAGTTGTGGGAGTGGCCAATCAGTGACTGGTCCAGCCTGAGACCCATGCCAAGAGAGGAAGCCCACCCCTGACCCTGCCTGGAGGACGACCAGGACCCAGATGTTGGATAGCGCAGAGACCTAGGATAGAACCAAACAGAAACACAACTGGCAAAAAAAAAGTCAATGAAATGATTCCTAATGATAACTCAGCTATCCTCATAGATTGTTCCCTAGCCCAATTGTCATCAGAGAGGCGATACCCAGCAACTGATGGAACAGATGCAGAGACCCACAGCCAAATATTGGGTGGACCTTGGAGAATTCTGAAGTGGGGGGAGGATTGTAGGAGCCAGAGGAGTCCAGGACACCACAAGAAAATGGCCCAAAGAATCAACTAACCTGGGCTCATAGGGGCTCACAGACTAAACCAACAAGCAGGGAGCCTGCATGGAACTAACGTAGGCCCTCTGAGTATAAGTTACACTTGGTGTTCTTGTTGGACGACTAACAGGGGGAGCAGGGACTATCTCTGATTCTTAGACCAGCTTTTAGAATCCTTATCCTTATACCGGGGCTGCCTCATGCAGTCTTCAACATAATACATCAGGTTTGGTTGATATCTATGAGAGGCCTGCCCTTCGCAAATAGAAGCAGAGGAGGAGTAGATGGGGGAGGAGAGGGGAGGTAGGCAGGAGGGACTGGAAGGAGAGGAAGGAGGGGAAGCAGCAATAGGGTTGAAGCCAAAATGACCTTTCTCCAGTTCACCTATTTCCCCCCAACATCCCTGTGGCTCCCAGTGGTGAATAGTGATTAGAGGTCAATCTGGGACTCAGTATCTGGTGGAGCCTCCTGCTGGTCTAGATGATATGTTACACTCAGTGTGTGTGTGTGTGTGTGTGTGTGTGTGTGTGTGTGTGTGTGTGTGTTTCTGTACGTGCATGCCCCTAGGGTACGTGTGGAGGTCAGAGGCCACTTCCAGAGGACAGTTCTCTCCTTCCATCATGTGGGTCCTCATCTTACTTAATTTTCTATTGCTGTGATAAGACATCATGACCAAGGCAACCTACACAAGAGTTAGTTTCTTTGGGACTTACAGCTCCAGAGGGGTAGAGTCCTTGACCATCATAGCTGGGAGCAGAGAGCATGGCAGCAAGCAGGCCCAGTGTAGAGCAGTAACTGAGAGCTTACATTTTGATTCGCGAGCAAGATGCAGAGAAAGAGAGACACTGGGAATGGTGTGGACTTTTCAAGCCTCAAATCCCACCTACAGTGACTCCTCTTCTCCAATGAGGCCACACCTCCTGACCCTTCCCAACTGGGAAACAGGTACCAAGCATATGACTGTGTGGGAGCCGTTCTCATTCACACCACCACAGGCCCAGAAATTGATTTTGTTCCTCAAGCTTGGCCCTAATCCATCCTGCTGGCCCCATTCTACTGTCTCCAAAACATAAATTAGACAGCCGGATTTTGTGATGAGATTATGCATACAAATTCTAAATTTCAGACACCCAAGCAAGATTTGAAACACGCAGTTAAGCAGTACCTCCATCCTGCCCTTGGTCATGGCTGACAGCAAGCACCTAACCCGCCTGCTTCAGTGCTGATTGTGATGATAATTTGTGCTTTAACAAATAAACCTTGCCTGAAGATGAGAGTGCAGAGCTAGCCTCTAGAGGCCAGGCAGTGGTGGCACACACCTTTAATCCCAGCAGTTGGGAAGAGGAAACAGGAAGTGATTGGCTGGACAGCGAGGGTGGAGACAGGAGCTCTGCCCTTTCAGGCTGAGGATTCTGTAGGGGTAAGAGGTCTTTCTAGTTGCTGGCTGCTCTGCTTCTCTGATCTCTCAGCATTTACCCCATATCTGGCTCTGGGTTTTTATTATTAAGACCAATTAGGATTCATGCTACACTGAAGTAAAGCAACAAACTCTCAGCTGGTTGGAAGTGGATATGGTGTAGCTAATGGCTCATTAACCCTTGGATTCCAGGTCAGCATGTGCCTTATCTCCCTACCCCCTAGATAAGAGCAGAAGTAGCAAATACACAGAGCATCTACTCTACAGACTTGATCTAGACATCAGCCTTGAGTCCTGCTGCCCCACCTCCACTCTTCTATGAAGCTTGAGAACCTTCTCTGTATGACCATCCTCTGCTTGAAGTGGCAGAGTACTTCTGATTCTATACCCAGCTCTTATGAGCACAGGAGTTGTCGTCCTCAGACTGGAATCTAGACGCTCTCGTCTGTGTACACATCACCCTGAGACCTTGTGGATGTCACCTCTAACCCCCTCCTTCTCCAGCTGTACCAGGTCTCTCCTCCTGAAACACACCACACACACTCCTTCCCTCTGGTATTTTGTTCTTCCTCTACCCAGAAAGCGGTCCACACAACTGTCCATTGCAGGACCAAACTTCCTACAAGTCTCCTGTTCAAATGTTGTCTCCCTTACAAGAGCCTGTTTTTGCTCCAAGCTGGATTTCATCATCAGTATATTGGCACATCCTGATCTAAAACATAATGGGGTTTTCCTGAATATGTCTAGAGAGGTGCCAACTCCCACCCACTCCACCCCTCCCACTCCCTCCTGTCACACCTTTTTGTAGAGTCTCAGCATTACAGGCTCACCTGTCCAAGTGCTTGTGGTCTCTCTCCACTGAAAGGCAAATGCTGTGAAAGCAGAGACTGTCAGATGCACCTGGCACCAGTCACCTGCTCCAGGACAGAGCCTGGCTCAGGGCAGATGCTTAGTAGATGTTTGTCAAATAAGTGATGTTTATTTGAAGAGTTTATAGAAGGTTTTGGTAATTAGAATTCCAGAGGTTGTCCTGATTTACCAAATCACTTGATTTATGGCAGGCACTATTCTCTTCCTTACATGAAACAAAATTTTCTAGACAAATCTCTAACTAAAACAAACAGAACAGTGGAGTCATGCAGGACAATAGATCATTGGAATCCATCCACTCACTCAATTTTTATTTATGAAATATTTATAGGAGAAAGCTAAAGTCTTAAAATTATTTTATGTGTCAAGATTGTGTAGAATCACATGACTTAGCTAGTGTGTTTTCCCTAACAATTAGATCAGTACTTATGATCCCATATGTAACAAGGAACATTAGTCTTTCCCTGGTAGGGTCCAGTGTCACCCCACTTAGGAAGGTGGCACTCTACACGACTTCCTCCCTAACCTACTATTTTGGTACTTAAAAAAAATTCTAACCATCAGTGAGCCAAGGAAAGCCTCCCTGTGGAAGACACATTTATGATAAGTCTTCCAAAGGAACAGACTACAGTTTGGAAGAATGGAATGTAGAGTTTGCTGACCTGAAACAGAAAATATTGTAATTCAGTAAAGAAATAACACAGGCCTTTGTGCCTTTATTCCTGTTACTGAATATTAATTTTGGGGTTGCTTAATTTGCTACTAAAAATGGAAAATACAAATGCATACACACATGCCTGCTAGAAACAATGACAAAATCAGTTACTATGTGTCATATAAGGGAACACAGATGACCTACAGAAACAGATCAAAGATAAACAGGAGACCAGGGAAAGAGCTGGCATTCCAAATTTCAACCAAGAGATATGATGCCTGCAAACAACGCTTCCCATTTATAGTGCATAATTAAATAACTTATGTGGCAATTAAATTACATGCCAATTAAATAGGATTGCAAGCTCTAATGCAGCAAGTGAAAACAAGTGTGACTCATCACAAAGCACATCAATTGCTCTTGTCTCCTAAGCTGAATTGACATTTTAAAATTATTGCTGACCTGTCTTACGGACTTTCGGGATTTAGAATATGTTTGAATTAGATCCTTAAAAGTTTTAGAGGTAAAAATGGAATCGGGTTACGGGGAGTAGATTCTGTTTCATCCAAATAAAACAGTAAAGGAAACATCTGCTGCAATGGATTGTTTTACTGTAGTTACCTAAGTCCACTTTTGTCTTTGAGCTGTTGAAAATGGGGTTTTTCCTGCAGCAAGATGATAGGTACCCAGAACTGTGTTTAGGTATCTTATTAAGCCAACTTCTTCACCATTGCACCAAGCACACATGTCACAATGTGTAAGCTGCCTACATCCACAGCTACCGGCTCTTCTGTGATGTGACTGGAATTTCATTTATTGTCTGCTCAATGGGTGCACTTTAATATAATAGACTTTTTTCACAAGCCTGCTGCTACAGTTTGCATGTCTCCTTGAATGGCATCAAGAAAGAAGGTGTTACAAGCTGGAGAGGACAGAGTTCACCTAATCTCTTACTCATAACCCACCCTTGCGCCTGGCAGTCTAGTTTGTAACCATCACACTGGGTTCCAGCACAAAAGCATTACAGGTTAGGAGCAGCACAGCCCTGCACTACAGGGCAAGCGCCCAGCTGGGTGGGCCCTGGGTCCTCTCTTCAGAGCTGTGCTTATAAATAACACAAATGAAGAGGAAGCTACCTGTCCCTCCCCCGTCAACACACTGCTTGTCATACTGAACCTCACCAGATCGGCTTTCTGTCCTCAGGCTTGTGGTAGCTATTTGTTTTCACTCAGGTCTGAGTAACAGCTGATGGATGGCTACTCATACATCCCACTTAACCTTCCAAGGGGAGAAATGTCTTGTTCATCTTCTGAATATGACAACAAAGTTATTCACCGGTCAACTTGAAACTGACCAATGAATAACTTTCAGACTTACTGGGGAAAACGATAACAAATGGAGAGAATGTCATGAGCAGGTGTAGGAGCTGGAACATGCTGAAGGGGGAAGGGCAAGTTGGAGGGGAAGGCTAAGCAGAGCCTGCTGTTACATGGGCCGGAGCCTGTGTAAGAAGAATGAACCGAGAAAGACATCCCCACTTCCACCATGGCAGGACATGACAGGGTATCTGCACTCCCCATGGCAGACACAGCTGGTCAAACACGTCTTCACTGGGTACTACATCTGCTGGCACCTTCATGTTAAAATCACAACTGTGAGAAACAAATCCTGTTGTTTATCAACCACCCAGCCTCAGGTGTTTTATCAGCAGACCAAATGGACTGACAATGGTTTCTGATCTGAAACCAATTTTACGTGCTGTCTAGTTGCTAAATTCCACCAGTCCTCATCACCTAGGGACTTGAGGACGGGATAGATGAGGTCACAACACTAGCAACCATCAAGCTATTCCAGTGATTCTACTGTCTGATTGGAGGTAGATGGATCCCTGAAAATTCATTGCCAACTGTTCCTTGGAGGTGCAGGACTGTGTGGACCCAAATCATCTTACCCTGGTCTGCCAGGGACAAGGCCATGCAGTTCTGGCTGCTGCTTTTCCTTCATGTGCGTGAGTCTGAACCCAGGAGCTGGGGTGGGGGGTGGGGGTGGGGGAACGAGGCTGAACACAGGATCTGGATGGGGAGGAATAGAATCTGAACATAGGACCTGGAGGAGGAGGGATTGAGTCTGAACACAGGACCTGGAGGGGGAAGACTGACAAGCTCAGGCCCAGCCAACTCCACACAGCTCCTTATCCTCTGAGACAGAAAACACTGGCAGGTGAACAGAATGTTGCAGTCAGTTGCCCAGGAACAGAGCAATTCTGTGCAGTTAGGGGAATGCTTAAATGATGACCGGTGGTCAGTTTAATGTATGGGGCTCAGAACACAGAACAGGCTGGAAACAGGTCCAAGGTATCAACACACAGACGATACCCAGGCCTGGATAAGAACTGAGGTGAGGTGATACAAGCAGGAGGAAAGCACACTGAAGTTCATGAAGTGAGTGGGGAGAAGGAGACTGCATAGAAGCTGAAAGAAACGGCTCTGGGAAAGGAGCATCATATTCTAGAAGTCGGGGTGAGAGAGGAAGTGAGTTGTTTGTATTATTAAAGAGGACGAAGATCCAGGATTCAATAAAGCCAAGTTCACTAAGAGGCCGTAGCGATGAGATTCAGGGACATGTTTGTATGTCACGTCTATACAAACCAGACTGGGACAAAAGGATGCAAATAAGTTTGTGAATACAAAACGCTGTTTTCTTCATTGTGAAGAAAGAAATAGGCAGATTACCCATCGCTTGATAGAGCAAAGTGCCAGGAAAGAGTGCTCTTCATTTGGTTAACCAGTAGGCTGGCAATAAAGACATAGAGAAGTGCCAGGCTTTGCTGACTCCCCATGGGAGCCCTTACCCTTTTGGAGGAGGGAATGAGGAGGGGAGGCTGGAGGAGGGGCACGGGAGGGGGGATGAGTGGGGCATGTGTGGTTGGTAAGTAAAATGAATAAAAAAAATTAAATAAAAAATATTCATAAAAAAAGAATTCCAGCAACTTAAGGGTCTTTGTTTATGTGGAAATGTAGTTTGAGAGACATAAAGTGGGAACATAATCTGAGGAGCACTTAGAAGCTATGATAATGGGCCTGTAAACAAGACTAAGCAAAATCACCTCATAAACCCACAACTTACACTGTAATGAACCACGGGACACATAAAAGCCCTAATGACAGGAAAACACAGTAAGACAGAATTTGGTAGCAAATTCTAAGCTAAACAGCGTTTCACCAGATAAGATGTAGATCCCGTTGCTGAAATGCAGTGGTCCTGCTACCAAAAGCACTTTGAGGAGGAGTGATACTTACAGTGGGATTTCACAGGTCAAGCTGTGAGCGAGGGCAGCATCTGCAGACAACGTGGAAGCCTGAGTTCATCTCAGCTACTAGACTGACCCCAAGAGATGGCTAATAGCTCGCTCCTAGAAATGCAAACACGGAACTCCCTATTAATCAGATAGTGTTCATCACCAGACAAATATTCTGCCAGCAAGACAGCTCGGTGGGTAAGAGTGCTTATTGCAAAGACTGAGGATCCGAGTTCAGTCCCCAGACCCCACATGGTGGGGGGAGAGAGCCGGCTCCTGCACATTGTCTCGTGGTCTCCACACTCACTCACACATATGCAAGAGAGAAGAGAAGAGAGAGAGAGAGAGAGAGAGAGAGAGAGAGAGAGAGAGAGAACAGGGAGAGAGGGAAGGAGGGAGGGAGGTAAAAATAACCTTTAAGATAAAATGAAATGTTGAAAAGGACAACTTGCTATTTAAAAAACAAGAATTAAAAAACAAAATAATTATGACCTACTTTCTTAGTTTGTGTTCTACTGCTGGTGTGAAGAGTATTGTTAAAAGTAACTTGGAGGGGAAAGAGTTTATTTCATCTTACAGCTTATAATCCACCATGAAGGGAAGTCATGATAGGAAGTCAAGCAGGAACTTGGAATCAGGAACTGAAGAGGCCATGCAGGAATACTGTATATTGGTTTGTTCCCCATGGCTTGCTCAGGCTGCTTTCTTGATATAGCTCAAGACCACCTGGCCAATGATGGCACCACTCACAGTGGGCTGGGCCCTCTGACATCAATCATTAATCAAGGAAATGCCCCCACAAACTAGCCTACAGGCCTTACAAAGGTTATTTTCTCATTTGAAGTTCCCACTTCCAAAATGACTCAAGCTTATGTCAAGTTGTCACAAAACTAACCAGTCCCCTTGTCAACTTCACACACAAATACATCACTATTAAACCATAACCTTTCCGTTCTTGTTTCTCCCCAAGACCGCATGTTAATATTAATATCACAATATAAAACACTCCAACTTTGAGAAGTCCCTCAGTCTTTAAAAGTTCAGTTAGTTATTTTCTGATTTTCTGTCTGTTTTCTCTCTCTAAAAACCATTTGAAATATTTTATGAAGCTTCTAAAAATGTATACTGAAATTTTGTTAGGAATTACTTGGAAGTTGGAAAGCACAAAGGGAGACTCTTGACAGCAATCTGGCTAAGAACCATTTCTTGGTTATTTCTTTATGTTGCACGCAGGAGAGTCTTACAGTTCTCATTCTAAGATTCTGTATGTTTCTTATAAATTTGGTTACTTACATTTTCATTGTATTTTAAACTAGCAATCACAGTAATGTTGCAATTGTGAGTTTTCTATATTCTCTAAAAGATCATTATGGTTTTCTATAAATTTTTATCCTCTCACCAGTCACCTTTTGAACCCATCAAGTTTTCCTCTTTATCATCTTGCAGTTTCCAGATTCTGAATCACATAAGTAATGACTCTTCTCTGTGTTCTTTCTATGGTGGTTAAACTTCATTGTTCACATGACTGGCTATAAAAAGGAGACACACATCTGGGCACATCTGTGAAGGGATTTCCATAGACATACTATATATGTGAGCAAGGTGCCTAGACGGAATTAAGGGGAAATGAGCAATCTCATTCATCAGCCTCAGTACCCATTCCCAGCCGTGAAGGACTGGACATCCATAGCACTTTAACCCTAGGAAGCCCTTCCTTCCACTAGTTGTCCTTGTTGAGCATTTTGTCATAGCAAGGAGAAAATAACTAACCCACTTTCCAAATCTAATCATGTGGACTCCAGAAACCTTAGCATGCAACTCTAACCATCAGCAGTATTTTTCAGACATGGGTCTCTGGGCGATCAACTACTCTGTTGTTTAGCTCACAACATTTTTCTTTCATTGTTTTTCTCATCTTCCTGGGGGTATTTTTTTTGGTTGGGCAATACCTGTCACATGTGTTTGCAATAGCATGCTAATCACTCAACTGATGGAAATTTAGTTGTTTCCAATAGTTTACTATTAATATGGTTAGGATGAAAATCACTTGCACACATATCCTTGTAGATATGCCTGACTCTTCAGGAGAACTTCCTGTGGAGGGAATAAGATTAGATCAAATGAGATCTATATTTTAGCTGTGTTGAGGTTACATATGCACGTGACCCCTCCTTCCTGTCCATAGGGTGCTCCAGTCCATTCAAATCTGTACCTGTATGAAAGTAGCCTCTTAACTCCTTGTATCAACCCATGTGATTACTTATTGTATGTGGTATGGAGTTCTCAGTCTTTGGATAATCTGGCCTCTATTTTTAGAAAACACTCAATGATGAAGTATGTTTTCCCTTCCAGCCTGTGCTGCAACACAGGGAATCTCCAATCAACATTTGTTTGCAAAATACTTTCTGGGTAGCAACTGCCAATTTGGGTTGACCAGTTTGTCATTCCTGTTAACACGGGAGACAGTCCACTAAAATAAACCTTTTTTATTCTACAAGTAGAAAAGGTGTGTTTGAGATTCACTTTGGAGACTTCAGTTCACGAGTGGTTGACGTCATGGCTGTGGGGCCGTGGCCTGATGCTCATCACAGCAGAAGCATGTGGTAAATGAAGACCCATCACCCTTATTGTAGACACTAAAGGAAGAGGTTAGAGTCCCATAGTTCTCTTGATGGCACACCCTGTGACTCAGCACCTCTAACAGTCCACCGATTAAATGTCCTGCCACCTCTCAGTATCACCAAGCAGAGGATCAAGCAAGCAGTTGGCACTTTGGCCTTTGGGGACACTACAGGTCAAAAATGCAACTGCTTTGGGAACTGACTCTAAAGTGAAGAGAGAAGGAACTGATGGATACAGTGGCCTGGCCCCGACCTTGGCCACCCCTGCCTCAGATGACCCTTGGTCAGGTGAGAAGGGTGTGGCTTTCCAGAACTGTAGCTCCTGTGTCCTGGGTTAGAGGCAAGGACTGAATTTGGACTTCTTCCTTCCTAATTTAGCTCAGTGACTCAAAGGACGATGGATTCAGAATTCCCAGTGATGGTGGTGTGTGCCACTTTAGTTTCTGACATTACAGTCTTTCTAGGTAATTTTTTTATGTAGAGTTGAGAACAGTAAACCAGGAACTGGGACTTCTGGTTGTTTTATAAAAAAAACAAACAAACAAAACCCCAAAACCAAACAACAACAGCAACAAAAACCCTCCCTGAAATCCACTTCCATATCATGCTCTAGATAAACTCTCCTAATTAAAAACCCACATCTTCTGCTTCTGAAACATTTGCTCAGCTCCAGAGAAAAATCTCTTTTGGGGAAGGGAAGAGATTACCCTAGGATGGCCCTGTAGACAAGATTATGACAACATTCCCTACCCCCTGTAAACTGTTGATTATGTATTGTCAGGGGAAACTTCTTATGCATTGACTAAGATCCTGTTGCACACGCATAGAGAATTAGAGGTTCTTCTGGGATCTCTGAGTCTTATTTTGAATTCTCAGCTGAAGGAGAATTCTTCCTATTACATACTCAGCATGTTTAATGAATGTTTTTTATCACACACTGGTTTGGAAATCAGTCAAATTTACTCTAAAGGGACACACATGGGCCATCATGGATGCCTGACAGGCCATTGGCAGACAACAGTGAATCCAGGTTTCTATGACATAACACTTCCTAGACCTTTTCCTTGGGTAGAGGAAGTTCCCAAAATATGGGCTCTTTGAAGCAATAAAATTGTTATTGTAATTTTAAATTTTAAAATTTTAAATTTTAAAAAGCAATGTACTCAAAATTACCATTATTAGAGATGGCTAAGGATTGTGCTGGGATGCTTTTCTGCCTTGGGATGTGGCTGACCAAAGAAGCTGAGTCAGGGCAGACTGACCTGATGGGTTTTACTGTTCTTGGAAGTTACCTGGTACAGAAAAATGGCTCTTTATCCTGAGAGCAGTGGGCATCCCAGGGAAACAAGTAATTTCTTGCTTTAATGTTTACTTAAGAACATTATGAAAAGTTTCCTGGTTTTCTTTCCTCTTTCAGAGTATCTAAGATTGTCCCTAGCCCTGGTTCCACGGCCAAAGCACACATAAAAAGCTGACAAAGAGCATCAGAAGCGTTAAATGTGCAGGTAGAACTTCCAAGCAACATTAAGTGACTGCCCTGTGAGCCCATGACATCTGTGATGGTTCAACAAAGTCATGTTTTACCTGTTTGGGGGAAAAAACAAAAACAAAACTATAGCAACTCGAAAGAAATTTCTTTCAATTGTATAGGGAGGCCATTTCCAGTGAGTTGAAGGATTTAATAGAGAGAATTCTGCCTCAGAACTCCAAGTAAAAAGTCCAACCTACATTCTGGCCTGCTGCCCCTGACACACCAACCCCTACAATTGCTTGAGCGAATTCCTTCAAACCCTCTTAATGTGTGCCTTGATGATGATGTTTCTCTGGGGATCCCTGACAGAGGCCCCCCAAAGGTGAGAAATATTTCACAGGGTCATACTCCATTCTACAATGGACCCTAGGACATGGGTCATGTTTGACTTTTCTTTGTCACCTCTGATTCCAGCAGAGTGCTTTCCCAGACTACTCGATGGCTGCTGAGCTACTGATGAAGAGACTGAGCCTAAATAACTACTATCCAATCAGAAAATAAGTGAAGTCAGGTGAGGATGATGAACAGAGTCAGAAAAACAAGAGGAACCCATGCAGAACAGAGCTGGGCAGCAGGCAGTTCCATGCCTATGGGAGCCAGAGGAATACTAAGTTTAAAAGCCAAAGGCCTTGAGAGGTAAGTTTGGAGTTTGGAGTTTAACATCAGTGACCCGTGAAGCTCAGTCCATGCCAAGCTCCTGGCCATGTGCCTGTGAGTGTGCTGCTCCAGCTTTGGGAACCAGGGTTGCTTACCACCTCGTCCTCTAACATGAGTCTTGGGCATCAAACTCAAAGAAGCCAAGAGCAGAAATCCAGAAGGCTGAGAGTTGAAATGATCATTATCTACCTTTCATGGAGGACAGCCCGTGGTGACCTGGGCCCTGAGCCCTAATTAGTGACTGCAGTGATCTAGAAGCTGGGACAGCACTGGAGCCAGAATTGCAGAGATCCACACAGAAACACACCTGGTGCCGCAGCACCTTAACCCTGGCACTTAGCTCAGAGTGTGGCTAGTTTTGCCCTCAAAAGTAACTGGCCTGTAGCAATGACTGTGAAGTAGTATGGGGTCTCTGTGTTAGCTCCTATTCACAAGGTAAATGTGCAAACAGACCAAGCTGTCCACACAAGTATCATTCCTTAATCTTTGTGCCTAATAAAGAACCCTGCACTTTAGGAGGCATCTAAAATAACGATCCAAGACATTGACTTTCTGAAACTTTGTTAAAATGTTATTTTACAGGATAGTTAACCAGTAACAGTGGCTGAACTTAGACCATGCTAATGGCTAAAACACTTTGGTCACAGCACAAACATCAAGACATCAGTGGCCACATCCCCCAACTGCATGAACAGTGATTTCTGCTCACTCCTTAGCAAACTGTGTTCAACAGAACAAAGGAAACAAGACAGTTACCCATGTAATTCGAAAAGAAACAGATGATATATTCATGTGGACAGAAACAAAACCAACAGTGAGTTATGGAACCTTATCTCCTTGGACATAATACTGGGGTGAGATTTCTAAAAGGCTGTCCATTTATTTAGTCTAAAAGAATTCCAGCACAAAAGAGGCCTACTAAGCAGTCCCAAGATCAGGCGCCATGCAGAAATGAGGCTTGTGCCGCACAAATGAGACAGGCATAGGCTTCAGTATTCTACAGAATTGACTCCAAGTTACGGTACTACGAAAGCCAAAGCAGACCTTTCTTACTGTGTTAAATTTGTGAACTTACAATTTTAAGCAAAATTACACATACAGGAAACTCTAAATAACCATGAAGCATTGAATGGGTGACTGTACTGAATACCACAGACCCAGGATAAGGTTGCTGACCTGGAACATGGTTGGTGACCAGCATGTGAGTATTCTAGCATTTTCAGATGTGTTAGGAAAACTGGCTGACAGCTTTCTCAGGTGTTGCTCATTTTGCCCTTCCCAGAGGCTCACAGACTGAGATGATATTGGTTTTAAAAGGATGTTTTTCAGCCCCGAAAGTCTTCAGAGTCCAAGACAGCCATGCCGTCCAGAGGACTGGGGACCTTAAATAAAGGTAGGCAGGCTTGGAAGCCCCTGGAGGTCAAGAGTCAAAGGCCTGAAGTCAATCAATTAAGGAGTTCTGAAATGAAGCTGTGTGTGGCAGTCCACTACTATCCTGGCACTTAGAAGGCTGAGACAGAACAATCACCATGAGTTCAAGGCCAGCATGAACTACAGAGCAAGATCCTGTCTCAAAAACAAAACAAACAGAAACACTAAACCAAACCAAGAAAACCAAGAGAAAGAAGCAAAACCAGTTTTGAGATGCATGCCAACCCACATAAGGCTGCATGTTCTCTGCTATGGTGTTACTCCACTGTGTAACCCCCGAAAGTCATGATTTTAATACATGAAACCCAATGAAATGAATGCTGACTAAAGATGACAGACAGAAGAAAGACTTGGAGAAGAAGATGTCACGGTGACACAGGGCGTCCGAAAGAGTTGGTCATCATGGGAGGAGAATCATTTTCCCGGTCTTCCCACTGCTATGGATGATGTCTTCATGGGCCTGGACCACCTTCTCCAATGGATACTCAGAACCTATCACTGGTTTCACCCAACCTTCTTTCATTCCTGCTTGGAGGATGCCTGCAAATTGCTGAAATTCCTCCTAGGGGAAAGAGACAAAAATGTTTTAAAGTGTGTTTTTGTTGTTCTCGGTTTCTCAAGGAACGTGGATATCGGGGGAGCCATACCAGAAAGGTCCTCCTGCAAATATGCAGATTTGACACCTGGCCCAGAACTCCCTTTTAATTCTGTCAATCGCACAAGTCTGGGACAGTGTTAGAATAGGAAATACTGTCCCGAAATAGCTATGATTAGCATGCCTTCTCCCAAGCAGACTGAATTATACTGCTGCTCTCACAAACCATCCAGGGACCGACTGGTATCTACCTCTCCAGTCAGGTGACCAAGCTCAGCATCTACCGTAAATCTGTTGACTAGACAAACTTCTAAGTGTTCATGTTAGCAACATCAGAACCACCTCCTTCCCTACCTTGGTGGATGAAAAGAGAGAAACTCCAATTATGCTTGTCTCCTTTGCCATGGTGTCCCTTGGGTTTATTTCAATAGGACCTCTAGAGCCAACGACCTGTCATGGAAAGATCAGGTACACTGTGAAGACTCCTGTGAAGGGGGAAACGGCAGAGAACATCGAAGGGATGAAGGACAAAACTTACAATTACTCGTCCTCCCCGGGACAGAAGCTTCAAGTCATTACTCAGGTTGACATTCGACAGCATCTCAATGATCACATTAACCCCGTCGTCACCAACAGATTTCTGCATAATAAAAGAAACATGATAAAGATGAACGGCTGTAAACTCGCTTCTCCAGTAACATGTTCCACAGAAATGTGTTTCAGATGGCAGGTAAATGCTGCGTTTTTAAGACTAACAATGTAGGCTTTAAAACGGTCTTATTACAAGGCAGTGATGCCATGCCAAGCAAACAGCCACACTCTGCGGTGTGAAGACTGAGAGGCACCAGATAAATTGACATATGAGATAAAATCTGTATGGATTATTTGTGTGTGCTAGTCAACTTGAACATAAAATGTTGTTCCTTAGTTAAAAATTTCCTATCACTAAAAATGTTTACAGAGAGGAAACAACAAATCAAAACTTCCCAAGCCCTAGGGGTCTCCCATTGGTGCTTTCAGGATGTGTGGGTGAACTGGGGTGTGTGTTTCTGTGTGTGTGCATATTCAGTGCTGTTCTAAGTGCTTTCCCATTGCCTGCTACACTAATTCTTTTTGTCTGCACTGTAGAGCATTGGTTCTCCATATTTAAAAATAGTTCTTGAAGAACCAGCAATATTATTGTTATTTTATATTACATTTGTTTTATTTTATTTTAACAAGAGTGAATTTGTACACCAGGCATTGGATAGAGTGCGAAGAATGGATATAGTGCACTGAAAACTAGAAATCTGGGTGGAAACCACCACAAGCACAGATTTCACGGAAGGCCTGAGTGCTGTGTTAGCAGACGTAGGCCATGAGTTCCAGAAGGAAGGCCCAAGTACTGTGTTATAGACGTAGGCCATGAGTTACAGGAGGAAAGAGTTAAAGTTTAACTGCCTACACTGGTCAAGGAAAGTTCCTCAGAGGAAATGACCCAGAGGATGAAAAGGGGTCTCCTAAACACAACAAGGGAGATGAGAAAAATCTACACACAGGGTCTTTGGGGAATTCTTCCTCAGCCACAGCATTGTGGGAGAGGAAAACTCAAACTGTTATAGCTGACAACATGCTGAACAGTGCCTTAAGTGAAGGACTAGGTGTTTGGTTTTATTTTCCAGGTGTTCATTAATTCAATGTTTTAAGTATTAGAAACTCAGTAAGAGGCAGGAAGTCAGAATTCCTATTTGAAGAGAGATCCATTCTAGTTTTTCTTGATACACTTAAAGGGACAAAATTCTCTGGGAACAGTAGAAGATAAAGGGGCTCGAGCGTAGTTACAGACTCGTCAGGCTGGGGAAACAGAGGCTTAAGAAGTAGTGACAAGGACTTGAGAGACCCTTGCAGGGGTGAAGCTGGCAGAGTAATGTGGGCACCGTGGAGAGCAGCAGGGAGAAGATGATTTAAAATGAGCATCAACACTGAGATTGGTTCCTGCCTGGCACATGTATGCTGAAGACTGCCAGGCCGGCGGCACACAGGAATGAAACTCTGGTCCAAGAGGCAACAGAGGGCACATAGGCACACAGACACACAGTGTGTAAAAACATGGAGAGGAAGGAGGTTAACGTGATGCCAGTGTGCAGGAAGACAGCCAGGTTCAAGGAGATGGAGTCAAGGTCTCACTCCTGAGGATGAAGACAGACACAAGACCAGCCTAGTCACAAGGCCTCACCTCTGACCCCTGAGAGGCAGCCTGGTAGATGTTCAATTACGTAAACACAGAACTGCACTGGGACGGAAGGAGGGAGGAGGGAGGAGGGGAAGGAGGGAGGAGGGAGGGAGAGGGAGGAGGGAGGGAAGGAGAGAAGGAGGGAGAGACGGAGGGGGAAGCAAGAGAGGGAGCAGTGAGTCCACTGTGTGTTTCCAGACTAGGCAGTAAAGGATCTGGAGAGGGAAGGGGAGAGGAGGGGAAAGGGAGCAGAGGCGGGGGAGAGGCCTGGACATGTCTGGGAACATGAGAAACAGAAAAGCCACGGGCAGGTGAAGGAGTCAAGACCTCAGACTCTGGACAGACAAGGAGCCAGCTCACCCAGGAGCCAGGCCCCCATAACCTCTGCAAACATCCAGGAGTCAGCACGGGATGCCAGCTCCCCTGTACAAGGCACAAAGGACAGCCTTGACTGGTGTGTTTTGGCAAGGCAGTAAGGTGGAAAGAGACCCCACACACACACACATTCTTCCTCTTGGGTGATGACCTCTCTAAAGCACTCAGTGCCGGGAAACTCTCATTCTCCTAACTCAAGAAAGTGCTTGTGAGGGTGAGCAAGGAGTCAGACTTGAGTTAGTTATTAGCAGTATACAAATAGGGACTTGAGGGTTGAGGTGAGGGTTGGGAATAGAAGGCAGTGGCAGAGCGCTGGCCAGGCAAAACAGATAAGATCCTGTATGAACTGGGTTGTATGCCACAATTACCTGAATGCTCCTCACATGGTGGGGGGGACAGTGATTATTCCTCCCCAAGGACCCCGTTAACAAGCAGCATATTTTCTGGACAGATACATCTGCTGTGTACTCCTGGGAATCTCAACTGCAATGGGAATTTTACATGATAACAGCTGCCATAAGAGCATTGTGAAGCTGCAAGCTTTACTTACAATGTGACCTTACAAGTTTCTGAGCCATCAGAAAAGCTCCACCTCATTTAATACGCATGCACAATGAAAACCTGACAGCAAAGGTCGAAAAACTAGATGTCTGTGCCTAATAAATCAATTAAAACACAGAGATATGAAAATGGAAGCAATCTTATTTATTAAGCAAAGTCTTATTTATTCATTAAAAGGGTAGGAGTTAAAATAACTTGTTTTTAAAATGAGTAAATTTTCAAGCAGTGATGTTTGACTTTTTAAAACTGTAGAAAACTTTACCTTGATTTTATCAATATAATTAACTTCTTTGTGATCAAACACTTCATGAGCTCCATTTTGCAGAACAAGCTTTTTTCCTTCCTCAGAACCAGCTGTGCCCAAAACTTTTAAGCCATGAGCTCTAGCAATCTGGCACGCAGCTATTCCAACCTGAAAAACAAAATATAAGCCTGACATTACACATTCTCTGCATTCCTGAAAAGCCTTCTATGCCAACAGGGAACTACAGATCCTTCTAATGCAGTGTTTCTCAACCTGGAAGTTGAGCAACCCTTTCACAGGGTTGTATATCAGATACTTACATTATGATTCATAACAGTAGCAATATTACAGTTATGAAGTAGCAAAGAAATAACTTTATGGTTGGGGTCACCACAACCTGAGGAACTGTATTAATGTGTCACAGCATTACGAAGTTTGAGAACCACTGTCCTAGTTATAATCTATCCTGAAGGTCAGAAGAAAACCAGCTTTGAGTTCATATTCATACCATTCTGGTGACATGCTAAGTTCTCCCTACACTGTGCTCAACTTATCCTCACAGTGCTCGGTGAGGTCTTCATCACCTCTATCTGTATTATGCTGATAAGGAACATATGGTGATATTTTATTTGTACTGAAATGTGATTTTATTTGTATGTTAATAAATAAAGTTGCCTGGGGGTCAGAGCTAATAGCAAGCCATAGCAGAAGCCGGGCAGTGGTGGTGCACACCTTTAATCCCGATCACATGACAGGTAGATCTTTGTGTGTTCAAGGATACAGCCAGCATGGAGCCACACGCCTTTAATCTCAATACCAACCATAGAAGACCTGGAGGTCTGTAGAGACAGGCAGTGATGAGGAGGTCATGTGGTTGGATTTACAGACAATGAGAAGGCAGAACAGAAAGTCAATAAAAAGACAGATACACAGGAAGTAGGTCTCTTGCTGAAGGGAAGGACAGCAGCGGCAGGAAGGGTAAAAGGCGGTTTTAAGTCTCAGCTCTCAGCTACTGCCCTGACATCTTGGGCTTTTAACTCTGCATTTGGCTCTGTGTTTCTTATTTCATAAGACTGTTACATCTACAGGAACGGGCAAGCTCTAAATACACCAACTTTGTCCAAATCTCACACAGCAGAACAAGGCGGAATCAGACTGCACAAAGTAAACCATTAACCACTGCATCAGAACACCTGCTAATACCTGCCTTGTGCAGGAGGGCAGGCTTAACGATAATTCCAACACTACTGCTTAACCGTATCTAACCAACTAAACACGACAGTCTAACCCACTAAACACGGCAGTCTAACCAACTAAACACGACAGTCTAACCCACTAAACACGGCAGTCTAACCAACTAAACACGACAGTCTAACCAACTAAACACGACAGTCTAACCCACTAAACACGACAGTCTAACCAACTAAACACGGCAGTCTAACCAACTAAACACGACAGTCTAACCAACTAAACACGGCAGTCTAACCAACTAAACACGGCAGTCTAACCAACTAAACACGGCAGTCTAACCAACTAAACACGGCAGTCTAACCAACTAAACACGACAGTCTAACCAACTAAACACGGCAGTCTTGTAACAAGCATCCAACACTGCTGCTTAACTGTATCTAACCAACTAAACACGACAGTCTTATAACAAGCATAAGGCCTCTACCACTTAAGTCGGAGACACAGGTTCATAGGCTCATTTACTGAGTCCCTGTCTTGTGCTGCCCATGCACTTAATGTAAAAAAATTACATTCTAAAGACAAGGGAAGATAGTAAATGAACAAACAAGTCAGTCAAGTCAGTGAAGTGAGCAGAAAGTACTAGAGGAAATAACAACCTGGGCTAGAGATGTGGAGAGGGGCTGTCTAGGTCCTCAGGAAAGGGGACTTGGAAGAAAGGAGGCCCGGAAGGGAGGTGCGGGGCGGGAGGAAAGCCAGTCAAACACCGGCCAATTGCAGACGGTAAAGGGCGGGCTGGTTGAATGGGTAGAGCAGGGACATGCTTGGGACGGTCAAAGGGGAGAAGAGGGATGACATGGCTCAGGGAAGGTCACATGACCCAGTGCAGACAGAGTCAACAGCCAAGGTCCAGGGCACGGCAAAGGCTCGGTAAAGGCTCTGGACAATATTGAGAAACAAGGCACTCCCTGGAGAATCTAAGCTCTCCAGGTGTGCTCACAGCTGTACCCCAGACTTGTCTTCCCACACTGGCAGGCAGACCCTCTACGACCCTGGTGAATCCGCAGTGAGGAAGTGGAGTGATGTGAAATCACCCCACTGGGCACTGCTGATCTAGAGCAGAGCTTGGGCTCTCCTACTGCATCCACTTACTCTCATTTTTCATAGAATAAAACCCTTCCCAACTGTGATTTATCATAAGGTTTTAAATGCCCAGTTTTATTCAAAGTCAAATTTAGAAAAGCACTTATTGCTTGAAAAGAAGATATTCAGCCATTTCTTTTTTCTTTTTTAATCATTTATTCATTTTTATTTTATATGCATTGATGTTTTGTCTACATATATATATATATGTGTGAGGTTGTCAGTTCTTTGAGTTATATAGACAGTTGTGAGCTGTCATGTGGGTGCTGGGAATTGAACCTGGATCCTTTGGAAGAGCAGGCACTGCTCTTAACCTCTGAGTCATTTCTCCAGCACCCCATTTCTCTTTTCTTTTGAGAAACTCACTACATACCCAGCTGGTCTGAAATCACAGTGAGCCTCTGCCTTAGCCTCCCAAGTGTTAGGATTTTCAACATGAGCCACCTTGTTAGGCTGTCATTTTCTGTTAACAATCAGTGTTTCATACACAGACCAGGGCTTCCTCAGCATTTTCCACTCAGGACTCCTTTTACAAAACCTTAGGCATACGGACACATGAAACAGACACACAAATCACACCTCTCAGAGTTTGACCCATTATTCTGACTTTATAATTGTCAAGTGTAAGAATGACACTTCACATAAATATATGTAGTACAAAAGTGGCAGACATGTTTAGGCCCACTTCAGAAATTGTTGAAAACTCTTCCCTACTCCCAGGTCACAATTTATTGAACTATTTTTTAATGAAACTCAAGGCAGCAATTCAATAGCAATTTTTAAAATCAAGCCTTCTTTGTGAGTATATGTGTGCACGCAGAGGCCAAAAATGAGTGTATTCCCTCCCATATCACACCATCTTATTAAAACCAGAGATTCCAACACAATACAATTCAAAGACGAAATAATTTGATCCATGCTGACACCAGATCAATAGGTTAGACGGCTTTCCACCGAGCCAAGTCAGAAACCATGTGGTAGAAGTGGAGAACCAACTCAGGCAAGTTGTACTCTGACCACCAAGAGCATGCACAGACACACAAATCAATAAATGCAAAAAAACTCAATTAAAAAATGAAGAAGCTACGATCTGGAAGGCCAACGGGACTGGGCAAGAAAGGAAAAATAATTACAATGAGAAATGAGAGAAACTCACTTGAGCAGGAGCAGTTCCAGCCTCCCAGGCTACAATAGGCTCAGGGACTGTAAGGTCCATGAGGCGATGCAAGTCAGGCTATGGGGTTTCTAGACTCTAACCAAAATGAGTATGAGGGACCCCATCTGATGAAGAGGACAGGAGGCCATTAGGTGAAACACTGCACTACAAGATCATCTCAATCCACTCTGATGACTTAAATTTTCTGTTGACACCATGACTCTAGTAAAATCACATTTTTAAAGTACAGATTTATTGCAAACCTATCATGTAATGCTCTCCTTTGAGGGGCCACCCAGTAGTCTTCTGAATGGCTCTGGCTATTATTTTTTTGCCAACAATTAGACTCACAATATTTTTCCAAGAGATTATGTGCCATTATCTGCCAGCTATTTTTATTTTTCTCCAACTTACTTTGCTACCACTAAAAGAGGCACTCCAACATACTAGGACAATGGCTGTGTTCGTAAATCCACATCACTTTAAACCCACAACATAATCCTGCAGAAATGTGAATTAAATGAGAACAGAAAGTACAAACAGAAGCCAGGCAAAAGCCAGTGCTGTCTCCCTCAGATAGGGCAGCGGGATCAGGTGCTTCCCACTCCAGCCGCCAGCCGGGCCCAGCCAGCCAGGATTTAGCAGGCTCAGTCAGCTCCGAAAACCAACAGTTTGGATTTTACCTTTTCAAAAAGCAAACCAATCTCTCTGAAGCAACAGGGCTTTCTACAGGAGGGTGAGGGAATAAAGAGATTTCCTTTAAACTCCTCTCTCTCCACTGTACCAAAATCTTCTCTACAGAGCACCAGGCTCTCAGAAAGCCATAGTAATTTAAATAAACTCATGTGCTTTTCAAACCTTTGGTTGTTGGGTTAAATTTAAACCTTATCCCAAACCAGCCTTTGGTGGTGGTAAACAGTGAGTTCAGTGGTTGTGTTTTCTCAGAGACACCTTGGACTTTTTGATAAACAGTCTGATCTGTGAAATCCTCCAGGACTGACTTCTTTGAGTCAGAAGCTGGATATCAAACAAGGAAGTTCATCTCTAAAGAGACACAAAGTGGCCTGACTTTTGAGTTACCTGGCACTTTTAGAGGCAGAGTCATACTGTCAGGGCACCACCATCATTACATGGGGCATGCTGTGCCCATGAGTGACTCCTCTCCTCTTCCTCCCAGAACACCCAGTACTGAGAGCTGACAAGTCCCCTGAAGCTGAGCCTTCGTGCCCTGGGCCCTGGGCTTTAAAAACGTGAACTGTTGTCTCCGACATTTCCAAAGCCTCCCTGTGCTGGAGTATCAAATTGAAATGCACGCCTCTACCTTTCCCGCCATGCTCCTTGGAGGCAGACTGCAGTAACATTTCTGAGGAGGAGTCTAACAGTGCTATACTTGGTGATTGCCTACAGAGGCTCAGGTGCTACGTTCTGAGTCCTTTCCCCACTAATCCTTAACATCTTCAGCCTTGGCCTGTGGTGTTGAGGACACAGCTATCTACCAAGCACTCCTTGGATGTCATCACAGTGTGTGTGTGTGTGTGTGTGTGTGTGTGTGTGTGTGTGTGTGTGTGTGTGTTGGCAGGGAGGACTGGACAGAAGAGAAGCTGACCACACTGCCCAAGAGGTTTAATGAGCCTTATTTTGTTTTCTAAGGGAATATGCAACAACTACTGGTAACCTTCGAACAGCTTAAAATGTCACATAATTCTAAGAACAATGAGAAACGCCACCCGGAGGCAAAGGCAGGTCAGTCTTGGTGCACGCCCCACATGGCTGGAAAACCCACCACAACAATTTTGTTGAGGGGCACAGCCATATCTGAACGGAATGGCAGAAGTCATAAAGCCAGCACAGCTGCTTGACAAAGATCCAGCAGAGCTGAGCCACATGATGGCTGCCATGCCACCTTTGGTTTTCATCTCCACCTGTTACATACTTGGGGCACTGTGGTGGTATTGTGTTCCCTAAAATATTGTGCACCCTAATAAACTTACCTGGGGTCAGAGACAGAACAGCCACTAGATACAAAGGCTAGAAAATGGTGGCACTCACACCTTTAATCCTAGCATTCCAGAGGCAGAAATCCCTCTGGATCTCTGTGAGTTCAAGGCCACATTGGAAATGGCCAGGCATGGTGACACATGCCTTTAATCCCAGAAAGCGAGCCTTTAATCCCAGGGAGTGGTGGTAGAAAGCAGAAAGGTATATAAGGCGTGAGGACCAGAAACTAGAAGCATTTGGCTGGTTAAGCTTTTAGCTGGTTAAGCTTCAGGCTTTCAAGCAGCAGTTCAGCTGAGAGCCATTGGGATGAGGACACAGAAGCATCCAGTCTGAGGAAACAAGACCAGCTGAGAAGTTGGCCAGGTGAGGTTAGCTGTGGCCTGCTCTGTATCTCTGATCTTCCAGCTTCACCCCAATACCTGGCTACAGGTTTGTTTTATTAATAAGACTCTTTAAGATTCCTGCGACAGGGCACTTTTAATATTTGTACAATTTGGGGATTTTGGATTGATAAAAAATTCCTTATGAATCATTTATGCCTTCTCCCAGGAATGCTGCTTCTAAGATTATCCAGGAAAGTCCTGAATGTGGTGGTATTGTGTTCCCCAAAATATTGTGTACTCTAATAAATTTATCTGGGGTCAGAGAACAGACAGCCACTAGATACAAAGGCTAGAAAATGGTGGCACTCACACCTTTAATCCTAGCATTCCAGAGATAGAAATCCCTCTGGATCTCTGTGAGTTCAAGGCCACATTGAAATAGCCAAGCATGTAACACACGCTTTAATCCAGAAAGCCAGCCTTTAATCCAGGAGTGGTAGAAAGCAAAAAGATATATAAGGCGTGAGACAAGAACTAGAAGCATTTAGCTGGTTAGGCATTTGGCTGGTTAAGCATGTGGCTGGTTAAGCTTCAGGCTTTCGAGCAGCACAGTTCAGCTGAGACCCATTCCGGATGAGGACTCAGAGGCCTCCAGTCTGAGGAGACAAGACCAGCTGAGGATCCGGCGAGGTGAGATAGCTGTGGCTTGTTCTGTCTCTCTGATCTACCAGCATTGACCCAATAACTCGCCTCGGGTTTGATTTTATAAATAAGAACTTTTAAGATTCCTGCTACACCTGAACATACTACCCCCTCCCCCCACACACACACACTTTGAGGGAGATATCCTTATCTACCTGAAGGTCTTCCTTATGCCTTAGAGATTGTGACACATAAAGTAGAATCCAGAGGTCTCTTCATGAGGCTATGAGACATTGTTGAAACATCTCTCCCTGCACTTACACTCAAACAAGATATTTAAAACAAAGTAAAATTAAAAAGGCCACCAAGATTCGGTGGGCTAGAGGAATTGTCAACAGTTCAGATTACAAGGGTCTTCCCACTGTACACTCAGACAATTACGTGGCATACAACTCTGCCCTATATAGACACATATTGATGAGCAAAGTATGGAGTGGAAAGATGATAAAAGTATGAGATGTTAGGACCTCCCTCTCTTAGAAGTTAGCTCATGTGGAGCCACTGGAATGTCATATGACCAAGGAACAACAGAATGCCAGGATTAGATGTATAGACAAATTCTATAAAGATATAAATGTGAACATTGATTGTATTATATCAGGATTTGAATAATAACTGCAGCAGCATTAGCCTGAGGATTTTTCTTGGGCACTCTGACCGCTAAGAGTTAAAAATACATTGCTTGAGACATGGCAAAATGCCCAAGATGGTTGAAGATTTTGTTTTGGTCTAGTGTCCTTGAAGCAACCAAAACAATCAGCCTGAGCACAGGCTGTCATATGCCTCTAGATTCTCAAAAATTGGGTTATGGGGTTAATGAGTAAAAATGATAACTCTGTTTATTAATGATGTCAAAACTTGAGGGAAAATGATTGGAAATGATAACTCTGTTCTGTCATAGTTTATTAATGATGACAAAAAGATGAGCAAAAGGAAGTGAAACACATGTCCAAAACCAAAAATGATATCATCTATGTTTTGGAACATCATGAATGTATCCCTGCTAACTAAGTTCTGTATAAATAAAGAAACACTCTGGCTGATAGTCAGTCAGGCTGCAAGATTCTCCCGACCACCATGGCCTGGCTCACTTCCTTCTCCCACCAACTCCTTACACCCTCCGCAGGACCCATCCACTGCCGAGAATGGCTCCCAGCAGATGAGGTGTTCTGCTGAATTTATTAAGTAAGAAATGCTACAGCATCAGCCATGAATTCCACTCAGGGACCGCTTCTCAAGATGTTTCATGGCACTAAAGGCAGGGGAGGGGAGCATAACTACAAACTGGCTCTTCAAAACAACTACTCTGTACAATGTCAGCATCCCAGCAAGGACAGAGGAGGGATGCACAAGGCCCTGTCCTAGCTGAGATGGCTGGGGCAGGAAGGGGCAATTTTCTGCAGGGGTGTGGTCCTCCTGGGCCCACCGTGCACCTGCAGATGGCTTCTCATCTAGGCATCACTGACTTGGACCCAGTGGGTTACTTTAAAAGCAGAAGAAGAGGATGTGACGTTGGAAAGGACATGTTTGGCGGGAATGGGGGAGGGGATCTAATACACTGAATGCATGTATGAAATTTTCAAAGAATAACTTTTTAAAATTTAAAAAGTAAAAAGGTAAGAGATTTCAAGAACTATTATGTGAGACCCATAACAACAATCTCACTTAAACATAGACTTAAAACTATAGATACTTACTCCTCCACTGGCCCCATGAACCAAGACGCTTTCCCCAGCTTGCACACAGGCACTGCAAAATAAGCAGAGGGGCCGTTACTCTCTCCTCCTAAGCTGACCAAGAGCTGCTGTTTTCCATCATCTTCGAGGAGTTTCTACTCTTGCTTCAGCTAACACCCAAAGAGCTACTGCATCCTGACATGGAATCGAATATCCTCTAATCCCAAGGCTCAAAGGATGGTTCCCAGAGCCACAGTGAACATAAACCTTCCATGCAGTACCCACCCAGGGGATGCCACTGGGTACCTGTTACCTGCCTCTGTCCATGATGGATGGATGTAGAAATCACACTTCAGTTCTTAGGCTACAGTCCTCGTATGTTGGTGGAACTTCTGAACTAGAAAAATCGGAGTCCCTCATGTTCATGTGTTGCTGTGGGATGGTCTGTCTGTATGTGCTCTGATTGGTCAATAAATAAAACACTGATTGGCCAGTGGCCAGACAGGAAGTATAGGTGGAACTAACAGAGAGGAGAATTGAGAGAACAGGAAGGAGGGGAGAGACACTGCCAGTCACCACCATGACAAGCAGCATGTGAAGATGCCGGTAAGCCACGAGCCATGTGGCAAGGTATAGATTTATAGAAATGGGTTAATTTAAGCTATAAGAACAGTGAGCAAGAAGCCTGCCACGGCCATACAGTTTGTAAGTAATATAAGTCTCTGTGTTTACTTGGTTAGGTCTGAGCGGCTGTGGGACTGGCGGGTGACAGAGATTTGTCCTGACTGTGGGCCAGGCAGGAAAACTCTAGCTACAATGAGACCCCACTGAGAGTGTCCCCAACAAGTTTTCTGCGCCTCAGTCTTTATCCTGTGGTCCAGGGTTACCCAGGTAATAGCAGGTAGCTGCTTCTGGCAGTGCCAAGAAATTGTCCCTCCACACCTCTGAACATCAGATCTGAGAGTCCTGAGAAAGGCAGTGCTGGGTCACCAAGGTCCCCAGGGCCCCTGTAAAGTGCCCCCCAGGCTTTGCGCCTGTGCCCCATCACCACGTCCTGTCAATCACTGGGGAGTGCTGCACTGTTCAGACACATGAGCCCTCACGTCACCACGACACCCTTATCACCCAGCTCACTCACGGAGAGAGGGCCCCTTTCTGGAGACCCTGTTCATTCTAGACTGGGAACATATAGCCCTGAGTCCCTGCTCACGGCTTACCCATGGCAATCACTGGAGCCTCCCTCACTCTTGTTTATAGACAGGGAAGTGAAGACAGGGAGAAAGACAGAGTTTAAATGATAAACTGAGATATAAATATCAAAAACCCTGATACCTTGATGTACAAATGTAGGGGAATAAGATTACTAACAATATACACTGAGAGATAAAACACGCCTTGAAAACGTTAGAAAATCCCTCAAAGTGAAGAATGCATTTTCCCAAATCTCAAGGCCTAGATTAAAAGAAAAACAATCTCCCTCACACCCTCTCCTCTGCATGGACCTTTTCCCTCACACCCTCTCCTCTGCATGGACCTTCTCCCTCACTCCCATGGCTCTGCCATGCTGCCCTGCATGTAGCCATGGTGGTTAACGTTGTATAACTATGTGACTGGGAAAGCACTTCAGATTTTCTCAAGTATCATTCTGGATGTTCCTAAAAGAGCATTTTTGTTGATATTGTTTTTTTGTACAAAATTAACAATTAATTGACAGTTTCATCCCTTTCCAGTGTGGGTGGACCTCATGCAGTCAGGTGAGGACCTGCACAGAACACAGACTATGTCTCCTAAGCACTGTGCTAGCAGACTGTGAGGCTCAGACTGCAGCCACCCCAGCTCTCCATCCTGCTGCCTCCTCCACCAAATTTCAGTCCTCATAAACCTCAACGATTTTGGAGCCGAGTCTTTAAACTCATGAATCAATTATACATGTCTAGTTGATTTGAGAAGATACATGTGCATACAGATATATAGAGTAGCACCCAAACACGCACAAATGTCCCTGGTTCACTTTGTTTCTGATGGTCATCGCCCCGTCCCCTGGGGTTCAAACTGTGTATACATGCTGTCAGCTTGTTCACTCTCATGACGTTTACTCAACCCCAGCCCAGCTGTGTTCTGGATTCCAACCTTCATGAAGAATATCCAGCGCCTGTGTCCTACGATCCCTAACTTTCATCCGTTCTCTTCCATGTTCAACAGGAACAACCGGAGAAGGCCAGACACCAGGGCCCACGGCTGCAGCAGTGACCGCTGTTGGCCGCTCCTTCTCTTCAGAGCTCGTTACCTTTGCCTGACTTCATCTCACCACCTAAGAGCTTTGGATTAATCAGAAAACTTGACTCCCTTGAAATATTCGCCAAATGTATGTGGTGGCTTGAAGAAAATGGTCCCCAAAGAAAGTGGCACTCTTAGCAGGCGTGGTCTTGTTTAGGAAGTGTGTCACTGTGGAGGTGGGCTTTGAGGTTTTTTTTTACTCATGCTTCACTCAGAGTGGCAGTGAGGTAACTTCCTGTTGCCTGTAAGATGTAGCGCTCTCAGCCCCAGCACCACATCTACCTTCAAGCCGCCTTGCTTCCCGCCATGATGATAATGGACTGAACCTCTGAAACTGTAAGTGAGCCACCCTATTGAATGTTTTCTTTATAAGAGTTGCCATGGTCATGATGTCTCTTCACAGCAATAAAAACCCAAACTAAGACAATGTATAACAAATGTAGGAGGAAATCCCATGGCCCTGAACTTTTGTACCCTCAGCACTGATTCTCCAATGTATAGAAGCGCCTTCAACATCCTGCCTCCTACCTGCAAATGTTTCCATAGTTACATCTTTTCTTCTAGGTCTCATGGGTGGGTTTTCCTCATAAAACCTGAAGTCTATCTCCTGTTGGGTCCTTTCCATCTTCTCTTGCAGGGCTTACCTCTCCTCTCCCACTACATCCCCTTTTGGTTCTAAACAGGGACATGTCTGGCTGATGCTTCAAAAAATTAAATAAACAAAAACATCTCCCAACACAGTGGTAGTTTGAATGAGAATGGCCCACATAGGCTCATGCATTTGAATAATTGGTCCCCAGTTGGTGGGACTGTTTGGGAAGGATTCGGAGGTGTGGTTGTGTTGAAGAAGGTTTGTCATTGAGGGTGGGTTTTGAGGTTGTGGATCAGAAACAAGCTCTCAGCTAATACTCCAGTGCCATGCCTGTCTGCTGCTGCCGTGTCTCCACTACAGTGGTCATAGATTCACCCTTTGAAACTCTAAGGCCCAATCTGCTCTTTCTTCTGTAAGTTGCCTTGGTCGTGGTGTCATATCACAGCAACAGAAAGTCACTAAGACTGTGGTGGTCTGAATGCGAATGGCCCCATTGGCTCATATATTTGAATGCTTGGTCCCCAGGGAGTGGTGCTATTTGATGAAATTAGTAGGATTAGGAGATGTGGCCTTGTTGGAGGAAGTGTATCACTGGGGGTGGACTCTGGGGTTTCAAAAGCCCAAGCCAGGCCCAGGCTCCCTCTCTCTGCTTCTGGACCAGGGTATCAATCTCAGCTCCTTCCTGTCTGCTGCTGTCCTCTTTGTTATGATGACCTTGGACTAATCAACGCTCTTGAAACCATAACCAAGCCCTCAATCAAATGCTTTCCTTTATAACAGTTGCCACAGTCATGGTGTCTCTTCACAGCAACAGAACAGTGACTAAGACACAGATAAACACTTACCTCGGGGGTCTTCTAACAGTTCCCTCCTGATTCCCAGTTTTTGAGAATAATCTGCATTCAAGGAATTAATTACCTCATTCTGCCTCAAAATGATCAAACTCCTGTCTGTCCCCTCCATGACTGTCATGACCCCAGAAATACTTAACGGACAAATGACTAGCAGCCAGAAAGGACAAGCAGCCACAGCACAGGTAGGAAGCAGGTGGTGAGAGCTGCCTGCTTGGGCTGGCTGTGAAATCCCAGTGCCACCTCACCTGTGGAACAGCGCACGGCAGGCTGTGAAGTACGGGATGCCAAGTGCAGCCCCCTGCCTGAAGTCCAGTGTCTCGGGCAGGGTGTAGACGGTGTGATCTGCTGCAAGAGCAAACTCTGCATAACCGCCAGACACTGTGCTGGAGCAGAAGACCCGGTCACCTTTCTGAAAAAGATCAACCAATGCCTGCAGCAGAGATTCATTCCTATTGTGCAAAGATGGACGAGACTTTTCCAATGCCAGCTTTACAGTAAGGAATAATCACTTACTCCAACTCAGGATCTCATGAACACAACTGACACACTGAACCTCTGTTCATGTTTTCTAAATGGGAACTTATGAAAAGAAGCATTAAAGGAGACGGGGATGCTAGTGTAGATCTGCTGAACACTTACTAAGCTAGATGCTGTAGCCTTCTACATAACCACCACATTGACCTAGGGAAATCTGCCCACTTCCTGCACAGGGGCATGTTAAGTTTCTCCAATTAGACACATTGTTGGTAGCAAAGTTGAGCAGGTCAAGAAAACAGGAGGAAAGAGGGTGGGCATAAGCATGCCACACAGACACTATCCATGCTGGCCATGTCTTTAGGCAGAACAGGAGCAATAACCAAGACCATAGGCCTGATCTCAATGCCAAAATGGCACAGTGACTCTGCATATGCTCACAGTTTATTTATCCTCCAAAGGAGGTAACCTTTCCTCTACTTTGTGAAAAGAAATTTAAAATTTCTGTCTGTGTATGACAAGAGTTGGGCCATCTGCCATCTCCCTATTTGTTCTCTTCACTCACAAGTTTCTATTAGACTAAAGGGACCACCACTCACTCATTGAGTCATGGTGACACAGAAATTACCCAGTACTGATTCCCAACAGTGCAGACAAGCAGGCCGCTGGATAAGAAATACTTTCTTTTTTGACCAGGAGTCCCCCAACTAGCAGAAACTGTGCAATGGGTACCTTTGAAAGCCTTTAAAGTTAGAATTAATTTCAGAGGAACGCTATTAAGTTAAAATAGAAATAATTAAGAATCGAATACCTTGAAAGCTGACACACCCTCTCCAACAGATTCTATGATCCCAGCCACATCGGTGCCTGGAGTGAACGGTAAGGCAGGTTTCCGACTGTAGGTGCCAGAGCGAATATATGTCTCTACTGGGTTGATGCCACAGGCATGGACTTTGATTAGAACCTGCGATGACAATACAATTCAGTTCACACAGAGCACTGTGGCACTGCCTCACAACGATGCTGTAAGGATAATGATGGAGCTAGAAAAACTGAGACAGTAAAGCAAGACAGAGCATGGCCCTGCCTTCAGCAAGCCTGCATTCTAGGTCTGCAGTAAGAAGCAGGGTAGACTGGCTTACATACTAATCAAAACTTTCAGGAAACAATACAAGATGCTCAAAGAGGTGTGTTTCAGTGAACTCCACGTATTCATACGACTTACTTTCTCTTCTTCTTAGACATGTATGAGGAACATTATTTCCCAGTGTGCCAGCTAGTTTTTATGTCAACTTGGCACACACTATAGTCACCTGAGAGCAGGGAGCCTCAATTGAGAAATGGCTTCACATGATGTGACTATAGACTGCTTACTCGGTAGGGTATTTTCTTAAATACTCATGTGGGAGGGCCCAGCCCATTGTGGGTGGCCCATCCCTGGTGGTCCTGGGTGCTGTAAGAAAGCAGGTAGAGCAAGCCAGTAAGCAGCTTTCATCTCACCACCTAAGAGCTTTGGATTAATCAGAAAACTTGACTCCTTGAAATATGCCAAATGTATGTGGTGGCTGAAGAATGGTCCCAAAGTGGCATCTTAGCAGCTGTCTTGTTTAGGAGTGTTCACTGTGGAGTGGGCTTTGAGTTTTTTTTTACTCATGCTTCACTCAGGTGGCAGTGAGGTAACTTCCTGTTGCCTGTAAGATGTAGCGCTCTCAGCCCCAGCACCACATCTACCTTCAAGCCGCCTTGCTTCCCGCCATGATGATAACGGACTGAACTCTGAAACTGTAAGTGAGCCACCCTATTGAATGTTTTCTTTATAAGAGCTGCCATGGTCATGATGTCTCTTCACAGCAATAAAAACCCAAACTAAGACAATGTATAACAAATGTAGGAGAAATCCCATGGCCATGAACTTTTGTACCCTCAGCACTGATTCTCCAATGTATAGAAGCGCCTTCAACATCTTGCCTCCTACCTGCAAATGTTTCCATAGTTACATCTTTTCTTCTAGTCTCATGGGTGGTTTTCCTCATAAAACCTGAAGTCTGTCTCCTGTTGGGTCCTTTCCATCTTCTCTTGCAGGGTTTACCTTCCTCTCCCACTACATCCCTTTTGGTTCTAAACAGGGACATGTCTGGCTGATGCTTCAAAAAATTAAATAAACAAAAACATCTCCCAACACAGTGGTAGTTTGAATGAGAATGCCCACATAGGCTCATGCATTTGAATAATTGGTCCCCAGTTGTGGGACTGTTTGGAAGGATTCGGAGGTGTGGTTTTGTTGAAGAAGGTTTGTCATTGTGGGTGGGTTTTGAGGTTGTGGATCAGACACAAGCCCTCAGCTAATGCTCCAGTCCATGCCTGTCTGCTGCTGCCGTGTCTCCACTACAGTGGTCATAGATTCACCCTTTCAAACTCTAAGGCCCAATCTGCTCTTTCTTCTAGAAGTTGCCTTGGTCGTGGTGTCATATCACAGCAACAGAAAGTCACTAAGACTGTGGTGGTCTGAATGCGAATGGCCCCATTGGCTCATATATTTGAATGCTTGGTCACCAGGGAGTGATGCTATTTGATGAAATTAGTAGGACTAGGAGATGTGGCCTTGTTGGAGGAAGTGTATCACTGGGGTGGACTCTGGGGTTTCAAAAGCCCAAGCCAGGCCCAGGCTCCCTCTCTCTGCTTCTGGATCAGGGTATCAATCTCAGCTCCTTCTCCAGCATCATGCCTGTCTGCTGCTATCCTCTTTGTTATGATGACCTTGGACTAATCAACGCTCTTGAAACCATAACCAAGCCCTCAATCAAATGCTTTCCTTTATAACAGTTGCCACAGTCATGGTGTCTCTTCACAGCAACAGAACAGTGACTAAGACACAGATAAACACTTACCTCAGGGTCTTCTAACAGTTCCCTCCTGATTCCCAGTTTTTGAGAAAATAATCTGCATTCAAGGAATTAATTACCTCATTCTGCCTCAAAATGATCAAACTCCTGTCTGTCCCCTCCATGACTGTCATGACCCCAGAAATACTTAACGGACAAATGACTAGCAGCCAGAAAGGACAAGCAGCCACAGCACAGGTAGAAAGCAGGTGGTGAGAGCTACCTGCTTGGGCTGGCTGTGAAATCCCAGTGCCACCTCACCTGTGGAACAGCGCACGGCAGGCTGTGAAGTACGGGATGCCAAGTGCAGCCCCCTGCCTGAAGTCCAGTGTCTCGGCAGAGTGTAGACGGTGTGATCTGCTGCAAGAGCAAACTCTGCATAACCGCCAGACACTGTGCTGGAGCAGAAGACCCGGTCACCATTCTGAAAAAGATCAACCAATGCCTGCAGCAGAGATTCATTCCTATTGTGCAAAGATGGACGAGACTTTTCCAATGCCAGCCTTACAGTAAGGAATAATCACTTACATACGGCTATCTCCAACTCAGCATCTCATGAACACAACTGACACACTGAACCTCTGTTCATGTTTTCTAAATGGGAACTTATGAAAAGAAGCATTAAAGGAGACGGGGATGATAGTGTAGATCTGCTGAACACTTACTAAGCTAAATGCTGTAGCCTTCTACATAACCACCCCAATGACCTAGGGAAATCTGCCCACTTCCTGCACAGGGGCATGTTAAGTTTCTCCAATTAGACACATTGTTGGTGAATACGGCAGCACAGTTGAGCAGGTCAAGAAAACAGGAGGAAAGTGGGTAGGCATAAGCATGCCACACAGACACTATCCATGCTGGCCATGTCTTTAGGCAGAACAGGAGCAATAACCAAGACCATAGGCCTGATCTCAATGCCAAAACGGCACAGTGACTCTGCATATGCTCACGGTTTATTTATCCTCCAAAGGAGGTAACCTTTCCTCTACTTTGTGAAAAGAAATTTAAATTTTCTGTCTGTGTATGACAAGAGTTGGGCCATCTGCCATCTCCCTATTTGTTCTCTTCACTCACAAGTTTCTATTAGACTAAAGGGACCACCACTCACTCATTGAGTCATGGTGACACAGAAATTACCCAGTACTGATTCCCAACAGTGCAGACAAGCAGGCCGCTGGATAAGAAATACTTTCTTTTTTGACCAGGAGTCCCCCAACTAGCAGAAACTGTGCAATGAGTACCTTTGAAAGCCTTTAAAGTTAGAATTAATTTCAGAGGAACGCTATTAAGTTAAAATAGAAATAATTAAGAATCGAATACCTTGAAAGCCGACACACTCTCTCCAACAGATTCTATGATCCCAGCCAATCAGTGCCTGGAGTGAAAGGTAAGGCAGGTTTCCGACTGTAGGTGCCAGAGCGAATATATGTCTCTACTGGTTGATGCCACAGGCATGGACTTTGATTAGAACCTGCGATGACAATACAATTCAGTTCACACAGAGCACTGTGGCACTGCCTCACAACGATGCTGTAAGGATAATGATGGAGCTAGAAAAACTGAGACAGTAAAGCAAGACAGAGCATGCCCTGCCTTCAGCAAGCCTGCATTCTAGGTCTGCAGTAAGAAGCAGGGTAGACTGGCTACATACTAATCAAAACTTTCAGGAAACAATACAAGATGCTCAAAGAGGTGTGTTCAGTGAACTCCACGTATTCATACGACTTACTTTCTCTTCTTCTTAACATGTATGAGGAACATTATTTCCCAGTGTGCCAGCTAGTTTTTATGTCAACTTGGCACACACTATAGTCACCTGAGAGCAGGGAGCCTCAATTGAGAAATGGCTTCACACGATGTGACTGTAGACTGCTTACTCGTAGGGTCCGTAGTTTGTATTTTCTCTATAGATACTTATTCTTTCTATTGTGCCGGAGTCTGGCCCAGGCCCATTGTGAGGTGGCCCATCCTGGCTGGCTTGGTCCTGGTGTGCTAAGTGATAAGAAAGGCATTGAAGTGATTAAGAGCCAAGTAAGAGCTTAAGTTCAGACAGGGTTTCTCTGTGTAGCTTTGCGCCTTTCCTGGAGCTCACTTGGTAGCCCAGGCTGGCCTGAACTCACAGAGATCCGCCTGCCTCTGCTCCGAGTGCTGGGATTAAAGGCGTGCGCCACCAACGCCCGGCAAGGCTTTGAACTTTTAAAGACTGAATTTTAAAGTGTTTCAATTTGTAAAGACTGGAGCTTCCTAAGTCTGTGAAATATTTTAAACTGTGACGATATCAGTTGAGATCTTGGGATGAACAAGAAAGGAAAGGTTGTGGCTTAACAGGATGTTTTGTGTGTCAAGTTTGATAAGGAGTCAATCATGCTGGCTGGTTCTATGTCAACTTGACACAAGCTCTGGTCATCAGAGAGGAGGGGACCTCAACTGAGAAAATGCCCCAGCAAAATGGAGCTATAGGAAGGCCAAGAGGTTATCTTCTTAATTAGTGATTCACGGGTGTGGGCCCAGCCCAGTGCTTCCTGCCACCCTTGGGCTGGAGGTCCTGGGTGCTGTAATAAGCAAAGCATAGAGCAACCAGTAAGCAGCTCCCCTCCATGGCCTCTGCATCAGCTCTTGCCTTCAGGTTCCTGCCCTGTTTGAGTTCCTGCCCTCACTGCTTTCAATGATGACTCATTATATGGAAGTGTGAGTGAAATAAAACCTTTCCTTCCCAAGTTACTTTTCGTCATGGTTTCATCACAGCAACAGAAACCCCATGGACTCACCCTATGGAACCGTAAGACCCAGTAATTGCCTTTCTATTAGTTGCCTTGGCCATGGTGTCTCTTCCCAGCAATAGAAAAGTAACGAAGACACCGTCCTTCACACATGAGGAGCCACCAGACTGAGGTGGAGCCACAGGACAGTGAGGCAAAGTACTTAGAGTCACTTGCAGGCCTGGTCCAGGGAAATCTCCCCAAAACCTCTTTCCATGAGAGCCCCATGCTAAAGTCCACAAAGCCTACAAGGAAAGAGCCCTGGGTCTCCACGTCACTGGTGGAGGAGGGCTCCCCACCAGCACTGTGGGAACTAGGAAAAAAATCTTCTGTTGCTGAACCACTGAGTTTGTGGACGGGGGTGCAGACTGTCAGTAGAAGTGCGCTGAAGTCCCCAGGTTCAAGTCCCCATGTTGCAGAAAAGTGTGGTTTTCTTCAGAACACAATAAGTACCTATCTCTGCTATAAGAGTAAAGGGAGGTCTTACAGAAGAAGCCCTTAAAAAGTAAGGAGAAATTCTGTAGGAATGGGGACTGTGTACTTTTCAGGTTGAAGAAATATGTACAATGATGGAATGAGAGTCTCTTGAAGAAACTGGATAAACTTAAGGTTGTTACAGTCTACTGAGAGGGTAATAAGAAGTGAACCTGGAAAGATGAGCTACGGATAAGCTCAAAAATTTTTTTCTTCTAAGGCTTGCCAAGGATATTAGACTAGTGTATATATGGAATGTACCTTAATAAATATATACAATTTGAGTCAAAAGGATATTGATAAAAAAAATCAGGAGAGACAATTAATCCCACCACTGAATTCTCTTAAGTCCAATATGACAGAGCATTAATGCAGAAGAGAAATTTCTTTCCCACCGCGTGAAAAATAAAAATCAGAGAGGTTCATGATAGCAAAACTTATTCAGAATTCTCATGACTACTACATTACATACTAGAATTCAAATCACTATACTACAAAGCTGATTTTCAACATTAGAAACTTTGTGGTATCCAGAAGTTATTCTTTTTCAAATGCCTACTTCAGTAATTCTCACGTGCATTATTTTGTTGGGATTTGTCAGAGCCTGCCGATGAGTTGACTGGGTAGCTGGGTGAGTCGAGAGGTCTGCCAGTCAATGCCGGACAGTGCCTGAGTTTATTTCACAGCCAGCTTATATACAGTTTTGAAGGACAGAGGTAGAACAATACATATCACAGGCATTCAACCACTATCAATCCTGTCCTCGCGTCAAGGAGCAGGCAGTTTCATTTTCTATCACGATGTACCTCTGGCTGGCGTCAGCAGCCTGAACTTAGATAGATAGTATGTTCTTTCCCATAGGCTAATCAGGACTTTCTCATGGTCCTGGAGCAAAGAAGCTTGAACTCTATTGACCCAGAACAGGCTTCAGATTCAAACTGGGGAACTGAGTCAGCTGTGGGCTCCCACAGTGGAGTCACACAGAGTTACGCACTGGCATTGATCTAGCACCTTTGCAGATGGTTGGGCATCTGCTCTGAGCGAGCACTGCCTGCACTAAATAACGACCCCCACCTGATGGCCTTTTGGGACAGGAACTGCCACGTTGGACTGGAGTTTCAGCACTTCTGGTCCACCAAATTCAAATACTCGAACAGCCCTCATCAACTTCTGTCCAGTTGCCATGGTGATCTAGACACTGAGAAAAAATTAATGTATTATCATATCGTATCTAGGCTATCACTGTTTTTTCTCCCCCATAAGAGAGGACAGATCAAACAAATTTTCAAACAACAATTTAAACCAGGAGCTTGCCAATGAACTTGTCTAAGGACTTTTCATCCTGAAAATCCTTTAGCTACAAAGCAAAATACTCCATACTACTTCCCATAGGGATTTAGTGCCTTCTACAAGGGACTCAACATGCAAATGAAAACATCTGGACCAACATAGCAGGATACCATATCTGATGAGTTGTTTGTTTGTTTGTATAAGTTTGGGGTGTGGTGTCTTAAAATTTTTATTAACAAACATTAGGTTTAGGGATCTTTAGTCAGATTATGCTGTAAACATATAGAGAAAAACAAGGAATAAACATTTATGCCTAGCTTTAGCAAGTTAGCCTTTTAATAACTTAAAGCATTATAGATATAATTGAGGCTGAATACATTCATCCTCCAAATCACCTCTGTGCCACACTTTAAAGAATTGGTTAGTGCCATAAATTCAATGCTAGTAATGGTCCAATGTGTTTATATGCATTCAGGAGCAATCCACGTAATTATTTTGTATATTTACTAACTTTATACAGATTGAATTGTGTTTTCTTTAACATTTTAGCATTCCATTTTTGAAATATATCAGGTTATGGGAACATTAGACTTCCTGTAGATTTTTATTACATATGTGTGTGTGTGTGTGTGTGTGTGTGTGTGTGTGTGTGTGTATGTGTAAAAGAATGTGTGGGCACATGGCAGGGCACAGGTGTGTAGGTCAGAAAACAGCCAAGAGTAAGTTCTCTCCTTCTACCATGTGGGTTCCAGGGATCAAAATGAGGTGATTAGGGTTGGTGGCAAGTGCCTTTACCCACTGAATCATCTCTCACGGCCCCTCTGCAGTTCATTGTCACAAAAGGAGAAAGAAATCTTAAACCTAAAAAAAACACAACAAAAACAAAAAAATGGTGCAGTTGCTTATACATTACAAAGTTCCAGGTAACCTTTCTGACCTCCTATTATTATTAAAAGAAAGAAAAGCCCAGTTAAAAATAAACTCTAAGAAAAGCAAAGCTAAGTAGCAAATAAAACTGTGTAACTGGAAACACCAAACTGGTAGAGATGTAATAAACAAGTTTTAACTATATCTCCATAATTTTAATTGTGGCTTTTAATAATTTCTTTAAATAAATCAAATCAAATAGCTAGATTCTGCTACCACCTAGGAGGTTTTTGTTAACTTGAAGAGCAATCACATCACGCAAACACCAGGAATAAGAGAGATGCAAAACTCAGAACCTGAGAAAATCAAATGCAGAGTTTTCTGTTCAGTCCAGACAAAAAGTCAAGCAAAACACTAATACCAAGTATGCATTGTCCACTGTTCACTCAACATACACATTTCTCAATATTAAATGTGGGTGGCAAATTCTCTCCCTGGAGAGATGTAAACAAACACCCACCTTGTTAGAGGACCTGAGCAACAGTCAAGCCTGACTCGGGCTCCAGCACATCTGCAGTGCTGGCTCACAGAGAGTGAGGGAGGGTCACTTCCAAGGCTGCAGATGACTCCAACCAACCACACCACTGGGAAGTCTCACCCATCATGGATGGAGAGGTGGAAACCCTCTCCAGTCAAGCTTCCATCTGCCAAATGTCCTCTGGGACAGTTAGGGCAGAAATGCACACAGTTGGGCTGCAGGTATAGAAGGAGAGTGGCTGGAATATCAAACAAGAGTCCAGTGACCTCACCTTTCTATAAAGGAACATCAAGTCATCAATCATGACCTTGAGAAATCTCTTGTAAGTAAATAGTCACAGCTTTCTGATCCAGGTCATGTTGTTTTGCTTAAAGGATGACACTTTCCAATAGAGGTACCGTGCTAAACCCAGAAAATGTAAACAAAGGCTGCTATGAGCTGTATACACACACACACACCTCACTGTTTCATTTGTGTAACTTTTCTTTCACTGCTAGGCTGTGGCTAGAACCCGGCCCTATGCCTGCCAAGCATCTACAACTGGGCTCCACCTCCTGATTTTGACTTTTTTGAGATAGAATCTAGCTATGTGGACCAGGCTGGTCTTGAACATCCTATGTAGCCCACACTGGCCTCTAACTCTCCATCATACAGCCTCTGCATCTTGAATGGTTTTAGACATGTACTACCTCACTCTGCTTTTTCCATTTTCAGTTTCTATTTCCAACACATCTGTCTTTCCAATAGACATCATTATTAGCCTGAAAAGACTATGGTAATAATAAAATCAAAATTGTTCTAAACCAGGGTCTGTATCTTGTGGCTAATTCACTCATTTTCTTACATTTTGAGGGAGGGAAGAAAAGAGGGAGGAAGAAGGAAGAAGAAGGGAGGCAGAGACTTCTCACTCTGTCCTGGGCCTCCTGGGAGACAGGCCCTCCATAAGTCCCCTTCCACTTGGTCCTAATGCTTCAGGAGTGGCCACCACCCTTCTGTTTCTCTTGATCTTATTCCCCACTGAGCCTCTGCAGTGGACTGATTGAGTTCCAGATGGAACTCACTGCCTTTGAACTCAATCACACTATCATCATTCACTTCGGAACACCGGTGCTGTTATCAAAGAGAATCACAAAGAATAAAACAGCATGTTATACTAATAGCAACTCTGAAAATCCTTACATCCTCATAATACTCAGCTCTTCCTAAAAGTGTGTGTTTTTGAATCTCCACTCACTTATTATCTTCACAAAAATGAAAAGTTACTAAAACTGATACCTTATGTAGAATTAAAAACAAAGCTCCCATTTTATGAATAAAGGAGGTTAGGACTAGGGTTAGCAGCAAGGAGCACTTTTTCCTCTTGCTGAGGACTTCATTTGGATCTCCAGCACCAACATGGTGGCTCAGACTCACAACCAACTCTAACTCCAGTCTCAGAGGTCCTACACCCTCTTCTGTCCCTGAGAGCACTGGGTATGGACATGGTGTGGACATGCCTATATACACACAACACACAGATTTTAAAAAGAAGAACAGAATAAAATAAATTAAGAATTTCTGAAGATATTTTTAAGTGAAGGCTAAGAAAGAGACCAGTAGTTATAGATGTACTGCCACTGTTCTAGAAAGGCTCATCAGAGCATGTGGCTTATTATTAACTTGGAAATGCAAATAAATGATCAAAATTAAAGTGGCCAGTACAATTCTCAAGGCTGTGTGATGTTGTCATGGTCTTGCTCTCACAGATATCACCAGGCTCCAGTGTGAGAGGGTGGGAAGACTTACTGCTGTGTGCTGCATTCCCAGAGCAGGAGCCAGCAGGGAGTCATGGTGGCTTTGAGGGCTCCCCCGAAGCTGGCAAGCAGTCCACATCTGACCTTTGCACCTTTCAATCATGAACATGTCTTTTCTGCTCATAGGGCTGAGGCCCTCTAGAAACTGTAAACATGCAAGGTGCAGTTAACCAAAGTATTAGGTTTTTTCCCTCTCTGTCCCTCTGTCTGTGTCTCGGTCTCTCTTCTTTCTTTTGAGAACTATGGTAGGTTGGTGCCACGGAGTCTAAAAGAAGTTAACAACGCCAGCTGCGTGCAGACTGGAGGTCAGAGCACAGAAAGTCCTCTGCCTGAAGCTGCGGAGTTGAGAACCCAGAGGTCGGCAGGAATCACCCCCGCCTGAAACACCGGCCCTCTGCTGTGCACATCTCAGAGTGCAGATCCTCCTGGAGCCTAGGACTTGTTTGTGGTGGTGGTGGTGGTGGAGGTGGTGGTGGTGGTGGTGGTGGTGTGGTGGTGGTGGTGGTGGTGGTGGTGGTGGTGGTGGTGGAGGAGGTGGTGGAGGTGGAGGTGGTGGTGGTGGTGGTGGTGGTGGTGGTGGGCTTTCCTTTCTTTCTTTTTTGAAAGCCTCCCAGCAGACAGGGCTAGGAGCTTGGAGTCCCGGGAGACCCCAGGTTTGTGAGCTGGTGTCCCAGGGCACAGAGAAGGAAAGAAAAGTAGTCAAAACCAAGCGCGGATCATTTGGATGAGATCGACGTTTAAAAACGACTTACCCTTCTCTAGAGCAGAAATCAAAACCTCCAAAGCTCCAGAAGTGCCTTGGCAAAAGAGATGGGCCGGTCTTTTCCAACTTTTGCAAGGTTCCACCTCTTAACGCCTCCCCTACCTTCCGGGGGCGGAGTCTGGAGTCGGCTGATCGCACAGGTGGAGAAGTTTGGTCGTCTCCGGCCACCGTGGCGGCAATATGGCTGCGCCCACGGAGCAGGGAGACGGTGCGGAAGCCGGGAGCCAGCTCCCTATCGCTGGCGCATGGACCGCAGCGCCGAGTTCCGCCGATGGAAGGCGCAGAGTCTGAGCAGAGCGGACCTCAGCCGCAAAGGCAGCGTGGACGAGGACGCGGCCGAGGTTGTGGAGCTGCTGAATTCGCGGGAAGAGTTCTTCACCACCAGCTCGTGCGCAGGCCGCATCCTCCTCCTGGACGGGGTGAGGCCGCGCCGCCGGGCCTGTACGGCCCCCGGACCTCCGTCACCCGCCCCGCGGGGAGTTTGCTAACTCCCGGGCTTTCTAACAGGGCCGCCCAGATGATGGTGAAGCTAGCTTGAGCGGCGACAGCTGGAAAAATTGGGTTTCTAGAATGCCAGAGGAATGGAAGTTCCCGCCCGGGTCCTCGCCCGAGCCGCTCTGACCAGGTCTCGGTGCTTCCTTAGATGGGCGCCGCTGAAGGGAAGGGGCCACAGCCGCCCGGTGGCCCACACCATTATTGCAGCAGTACCTGTGGAAGAGGCAGAGGCCCAGGCCGAGAACTAACCAGTTACCCATTCTCCCATCCCTTCCTGTCCTACGAACTGAAGATAACTAGACAGCATCTGTTGCATAGGATTTTGTGTGGAGGAAATAGGATCATTTATTCCCAGCATTTATCATCATGCCTGGCCCACGTTGTTCGTTAAAAGTTGCCTCGTGTTCATTGTATTACTGTTACTGTATCCAGAGCATGCATGGGCACAGTGTTGAGATCCAGCGTAATTAATCATTTACCACACTCCAGAATTAGCAAGACCTGCTCATGTTTATGTTGCTTCCATCCGTTCTGGTTCTGTGCAAAAGATAGCTGTCCCGCCTCTTCTACCACTGCCCCATCAGGGGTTTTTCAGAACTTTCCAAATGAGTTTCTGAAACACTGTTTTCTCTCCTCTAAACCATTTATACATTAACACATTTGTCTTTTTTTATATTCACCTTTTAAGGCAGGATTTTCTTGGCTAAACATTCGTGTTGAAATGTCGTGACATTTCTTATTTCAGAAAAATCAAAATTTATATTGTGCTACGTCCTGCAACCCTATCCCCACTTTAACTAATTGCCAAAATTGAACTCTTCTCCTTGGCTCTTTGTGACCTTGTCTTGCCCGTGTTCTTTATTCAGGGGTGTCAGCACTGAGAACTCGGGCCTCACTCATGCTGGGCAGGAGCTCAGCAACTGAGCCATGTCCCCAGCGCCTCCCTGTCTTTTACCTTTTAAAGTGGAGTATTTTGAAGTTGTCCAGGCTGGGCTGGAACACATGCCGTAGACCAAGGACGCCCTTAGCCTGTGATCTTCCTGCCTCAGCTGCTGTAAATGCTTTCCCTGTATCCACATCTATAGGATATGAGGATGTGAGACGTGAGTTCCCAAGCTTCACTCTTCTACCAAACACCCAAATAGGTGCAGACGGACAGACGTGAGCACAGTACCCACTTAGTAGTGACTGTTCACCCTGAACTGTCTTAGGACTCTATCTGGATCTCTTTTAGCTAATGTATCTTATGCTTTGCTGGTATTTAATTTTACTCTGACTTATTAGGAAAGAAGGAGAGTGAAAAACCAGGATGAGAGGAACATAGATGAGCCAGAGGTTCTATGAATTTGTTAAATGTGGACCACCCATTTGGCTCTGAGGTTTATAGCAGCCAGCACAAGGACAGATACATGTTACTAAAGTCTTCTTATGAAAACCAGTTATTCAGACACGTGTTTCCGAGACCAGATGGCAGTGTATCCTGCAGAGCCCTTGTATAAACAATTATTTTAGAGTCACAGTGATCTCCCTGTCCAAGGTCTCCTGCTTTCACTTTCAAGTGTCTTGGGGAAGGACCTGCATATTCCTACTAGATCTTACAAATAAACAATGTTTAAGTCAAGGTTGTGATGGGAGCCCTTCAGATCTTTGACACTTTGGTCCTAGCTTCTTTGCCAAGACATTCTAATATAGCAATCACAACATTATGCCAGTAGTGATGAGGGAGGTGTTTGAAGGCCTGCCCATCACAGATGTCAGCAAATGTAAGTCTTGTGTAGTGTTAGCCAGACCGTTGTACAGGTGTCTCCTGATCAGATGCTGCTAGCATATAACCCCTTGTCCCCCTTTTCTTCCAACAAAAACAAGACCAAATGGCATTTGTCCCCATGGTAAGTGTGACCACATGGCATTTAGGAGGCCTTGGGCTGCATCCCTAGCATCACAACACAAACATGGAAGCAAACAAAAAACATGGCCGTGCTTCTGAACACACAAGTACTGTTACCGTTCAAGCCCTAAGTTATTTTAGTTGATTTTTCTTCTAGGTTATTTTTGCCCCCAATATATTGAATTATTTTTAGTAATCTTTATAAGTATTAATTTAAGAATGCCCATCATATTATACAATGCAGTGTACTTGCTTCGTTAACTATTATAATTAGGTTGTCTGGTTTTTTTAGAACACAGATGGATCTGGGGTTCAGAAACAGCACTGCTGCTGGATGCTGGTCACCCACAAACCCTGTGGGAAAGACGACGTGGTAAGTTGTTAATATTTAAAAAACAAACTTTAAAAATTCACAGCTACCTTAAATATGTGTGGAAAGAATAGACGATTCACATGTGTAATTGTAATGGCTGAAGGTGATGAAGCCTAGGGAGTTTTCACTCCATTGGCCCCATTGGGCTGTAGGAGGTAATGGTGTGAAGGTGTCCCTGTTCCTGCGGCTCAGCAGAGCATCATCTCCAGCAACGGAGAGTCTGTAGGCACAAGTGACAGAAGAGGAAGGGGATTCGCCCTCCCTGCGTTGCTGGCTTTGGTGCTGGAAATAATTATACATCGTGGATCGCTGTCACGGCCTTCATTGTCTATTCTCTGAGACTGAAGTGTTAGGTGAGCACATGGAAGGTCACATCAGGCAGGTGCCTTTCCCTTCTGGTCCTTTTAGAAATCCTGTCCCATCCTGTGCAGACAGCATGAAGGGACAGGTGGAGATTGAGGGAGGCATGGCTGATCCAGGTGTTCTTGTGTTAAATGTGGAGAATCCTTCCCTCTGTGTCTCTGGGAGCTGCAGACTCTGTGCTCTTCTGCTGCAGAGGATCTTTGCAGCATCGAGGGGAACTGCCAGCAATCCCAGCAGAAATAGACGTCCTTTTCCTAACATTCATGGACCAATCCTAAAGAAGGACTCTGAGTTGTCCTGTGTGGATTCGGTGCTTCATGGTAAATGAATTGCTTTTGCTAGTGGGTGATATAGTCTCTGCTCAGACGCAGACAAGTGAAGCTCCTGATTGATAGGGAGAGTGAGAATGACAGGGTTGTAATTGACAGCTCAGAGAACCAGTGGTGTGAAGGGGAGAGGGTGCTGCCCATGGATGCCAGGCAGACAGAAATAGTAACTGTCTGGTATACATTTTACTTCAGATGTAGTATTATGTGTTTACTGTGTGCCACTGTATAAATTGTCCATGCCACGTGCCACTCAGGAAAGAGACTGGTACATAACTCAGGGTTGCTAAGAACAAACAGCATGTGCTAGGTTTCCACAGTATAATGTTTACTTAGAGCAGGAATGAGGGGTAAGATCCAGACCTGGCAAGGGACGGACAGTACAGCCCATCAGCATCAGCTGATACAACTGTGTGCTTACCCTGGCTGTTAGAGCTGTAATGCAGCTAAGGACCACTATGGTCCACACATCCACTGTGTGCTTCAATCAAAAGACCTTTACGCTATGGCATCTGCAAGACAGGTATATGATTCAAGGAAATGGACTTGTACCCAGTACAGAGGAAACAGAGTACTGACTGTGCTCTAAGTTCTCTGTATGTGGCATGGTTTCCACGCGTATGAGCCCATCTTATACTCAGCGCACAGTGGGGAGACATTGGCCTTGCCTGCGTCCTTCATAATGCGTGTATGTCCCTGTCTCAGTCTAACCCAAAGCATTTCACCAGCCTTCCAAGGGCAGGCTTTGTGTACTATGCCCCTTCAAGAAAGTCAAGGAAACGGTAGTTTACCAGAAGGCTCAGATTTATGGGAAAACTAGAAATCAAGTCTTTTAAGAAAATAAGCAAATAGGCCTGATGAGGTGGCTCAGTGGTTAAAACACCTGCTGCCAATCTGCTGACCCAGGCTGATCTCCAGGACCCACGTGGTAAGAGAAGAGAACCGAGGAAAGTTGTCCTGGACCTTCATAGGTGTCATAGTGCAGATGCCCCACCCAGTAAATAAACAAATATAGAGAAAACAGTTAACAAAATAAGCATATAATGATGTTAAGGAAAGAATGCCAAAATGCAGGAGAAGCAGATATTACAGACACTGCGTACTTTGTGAGTGTGAGGGTTTCTGGGACAGCAAGAGAAGGTAGGCTGTAAGGGTTCATGGGACACGGCGAAGCAGTCCTGCCTGATGCTGCCCTTTGGTTCATGCAGATGGCAGCTCTGAAGGGTGCAACCAGCAATGCTGTTTTGAAGTTTGAACCGTTCATCCTCCATGTGCAGTGCCGGACACTGCAGGACGCACAGACCCTGGTAAGACTTTGTGCCTCCTCTTGAATTTAGACGTCTGTGGGTAACATTCATTTTAGGCTTAAGCCACCTTTTAAAATTATTTGATGTTGTTTTGATTTAATTGTTTCCATCTGGTTGGTCAGTCCAGCTATTTATGTTGAGTGTTAGAGCAGGGACTCGTGGAAATCTCTGGAAAATAAAATACATACCCATGCACGGCCGTGGCTTCCTCAGCATCTACATGTGAATTTCATAGGCTGGTGTCTGGTTTTCTTGCCGAGTTTTAGGAGGATCCTCTGTGGCACTGCATGTCTGACATTGCCCTGTGTGTTTTTGCACCTTTTACGTGTGTACATGCTGAGTCGTAATGTAGTAAGAGCACTCCATCCCTGTGCGTCACAGAGCAACTGAGGAGAGCCGTGTGCCGGCACGTCTCTCACAAGCGCCTCTGAAGAAGGTTCCTGGGGGTAAGACTGAAAAAGAACAGAAAAAGTTAGGCCTACAGCTGGGAAACCAGGATTCCAAGCAGATTAAAATGTTCCTAATACAGAATTCCAGGAGGGAATTCCGAGAAAGGGCTCAGTGTGTTCAGAGAGCAGAGGAAGAGGCCATAGAAGGGAGGGAGGACAGGAGAGAAGAGTGGAGACCAGGAACCTCAGGCCTTAGGCCAACATGAAGAGTCAGGTTCTCTCTCAGCCAGGGGCTAGCTGTAAAGGGTTGATGCAGTCAGGGTCTCGGTGCGGTGTGGTGGCATGGCCCGAGGTGACAGCGAAGAACAGGAGAGGGTGACAGAGTCACATATATTTTAGTTCTCGGGTTAACAGTGATGTCAGGGGTCAGACAGCCTGAGAAGAAGAAGAAGACTGAGGGAGTAAGTCTTAGGTCTGGCCTGAGCACCAGGTAGTGTCTTCAAGAGGATAGTGCAGGAAACTAACAGCATGTTTGAGGCATGCATCTTAAATGCCAAATGGCTGTCTATCCGGGATGCCATAAAAAAATACCACAGAGTGAATGATTTAGAACAGATAGAAAAGATACTTAATTTTTTTCTGTGCTGGAGGTCAAAGGTCAGAGGCTGTCAGGGTTGGTTTCTCCTGAGACATCTGTCTCCGCCTTACAGACAGCCACCTCTCTCCTGTGTCCTCTTATGGTCTTTCCTCTGTGAATGTACACCACTAGCATCTCTTGTAAGGACATTAGCCCTGTTGGCTTAGGTTCCCATGCTGAAGACCTCCCTGGCATTATCAACATAAAAGCCCTTTCTGCAAATGCTGTGGCTGGGGTGAGCATGTCATGGATGCCTTGAAGGCCAGTTCAGCTGAGGTTGGTGTTTGTGTAGGAGGCTGCTCCAGGGTGTAGGCTAGACTGAAGATACAGACTGGAGAGATGCCAGTGCATGCCACTTAAAGCTAAGTACCCAGAGACAGTCGCTGGGGAAAGTGAAAAGAAACTGAAGCCCTGGAAGAGGCCCTTAAAGCGTTAGTGCTCAGCAGCCTGAGGTTTTTTTTTTTCCTGTAGATTTGGATATGTCTTAACATCCTCTCACTTCAGAACGTACCACCAGTGCTGCTTAAGCTTTACCTTTCCAGTTTCCATACCCAGGTCCAGCTCTGATTTCTAATCCTAGTGGTACCTGGATGCACTCTCCTGGGCCAGAGCTGTGGTGGGAGTCTAACATGCAGAGCTGAAACAGTGGAGCCACAGCTGTCCTCTGCCTTTGAGCACACTCAATGTCACCCAGTCTGTTGGGTGCTAGAGAAAAGTAGAAAAGACTCATGCTGTCTCCCCAGAGAAGTGTTGTAGCAGGAATCTTAAAAGTTCTTATTAATAAAATCAAACCTGAGTCCAGTTATTGTGGTGAATACTGGAAGGTCAGAGAGACAGAACAAGCCACAACTACCTCACCTCGCCGGATCCTCAGCTGATCTTGTCTCCTCAGACTGGAGGCCTCTGAGTCCTCATCCAGAATGGGTCTCAGCTGAACTGCTGCTCCAAAGCTTGAAAGGTTAACCAGGCCAAATGCTTAACCAGCCACATGCTTAACCAGCCAAATGCTTCTAGTTTCTGGTCCTCACGCCATATATACCTTTCTGCTTTCTACCACCACTCCCTAGGATTAAAGGCTTGCTTCCTGGGATTAAAGGCGTGAGTCACCATGCCTGGCTGTTTCCAATGTGGCCTTGAACTCACAGAGATCCAGAGGGATTTCTATCTCTGGAATGCTAGGATTAAAGGTGTGTGCTATCACTGCCTAACTAGTGGCTTTTCTGTTCTCTGACCCCAGATAAGTTTATTAAGATACACAATATTTTGGGGAACACAATACCACCACAAACTTAATATTTATTGCAGAGGGAAATAAGCAGTAAGAAGACAAAAAAAAAATTCTCGTTGGGATGAGTGCTGATTAGGGCATGGTCTGGGCACTGTGATTTAAAGAGGGCAGCTGGAGAGGGAATGGGAACAAGACACATGATAAGAATCCAGCACACAGCAGTCCAGGCAGAGGGAGCATCAGAAACAGAGGCCGCTATCAAGAAAGGCTTTGGAGTATTCAGAGGACAGACAGGCAGCAGATGAGGCTGGAGAAGGAGGGACTCAATCATGTAGAACGTTACACCTCATGGTGTAGCACTTGGACTCTGTTGTGGCTGGTCTGTAAGAAGGGCTAAAGGGCATGGATGGAAACAGACTCCTACCGAAGTCCATGAGGGTCATGAGGACTTGAACAGCCTGCACAGAGGTGGAGCTGGGTGAGCCAAGGTGTGCTGTGAAGGTAGAAGCAACAGGAACTGTGTGCGAGGTAGAGCGGTAAAACGCTAACGTGAGCTCACTTTGGAGCCTGAGACATTGCATGGATGGTAGTGCCTGTCTTAGTTAGAGTTTCCATTGCTGTGAAGAGACACCATGCCACAGCAACTCTTACAAAAGAAAACTTTTAATTGGGGTGGCCTTCAGTTCAGAGGTTCAGTCCATTATCATGGTGGGACATGGTGCTGGAGAAGGAGCTGAGAGTTCTGCTTCTTGATCTGCAGGCAACAGCAAGTGACTGTGACTCTGGGGGTAGTGCCTTGAGCATAGGAGACCTCAAAGCCCACTCCCACGGTGGCATGCTTTCCCCAACAAGTTCACACCTACTCTCCTAACAGTGCCACTCCCAAGGAGGCAGTTTTCTTTCAGCCAGCACAGTGCCCTGTGTCAGAATCTAGGTGAGAGAGAAGTGGGTTTTTAAACACAGAGTCCACTGGGATGAGTGATCTGAACTGGAAATGGGACTCCTCGGCACAGTGCATATGGTGTCTTACCCAGGGAACTGGTGACATCTCAAAAGGAGAGCCACGCAGAGTAAATTCTCAATGCTGGCACTTCTGATGTTTGAAGCCAGATCATGCTTTGTATAGAGTCTGTTCTTTGCACCGTGGAATGTTGTGGTAGCCGCCCTGGCTCTACTACTCCTTGTATATCCATGTCCCCACCACCACCACTGCCCTGTAATCGTGGCAGATTGGCAACCCCCAATATCTCCTCATGTTGCAGAATGCCCCTGAGGGACAAACCCATGCCAAGTCAAGAACTGCTGAGCTGAAGGAAGGCCTGTGTCCTGTAGAGGCCACTCAGACATCTGGACGTGGACATGGGTTCAGCCTGTTCAGGCCCATCACTGCTTGTCCCATAACATCTCATGGTTTTCTTTAGGACTGGAAAGGACGCTGAGGGAACTTTGCTCTTTCTTAGAGAAGGCACCTCATTCATTTGAAGTTTGCTTTTGTCTAATACGGTTTGGTCATGTGCTTTAGTTCGTGGTCATTGGCCAGGTCCCTGTTTTATTCTCTCTTGGTGACATTTCCAGAGCTGCTCTTCAGGTCTGTGTAACAGGCATATGATGGGGCTGTAAAGCACAGTCCACACAGCCAAACGCATTAGTGGTTCTGCAGGTGTCTGTTTCTGCCACTCCTGACACAGAATCGAGGGTCTGGCTAGCTGGCATAACTTAGAGTGTTCTGTTTTCTTGCAGCACTCGGTGGCCATGGAGTCTGGCTTCAGGAACTCTGGCATCACAGTGGGAAAGCGGGGAAAGACCATGCTGGTAAGGGGCGTCATCAAGAACAGTTCTGTGGATGGGACATAATAAAGATCACTGAAGCTGCCTGCTGTCACTCCTGTGCTTTCCTTCCCTCCCTCCTCAAAATGCCTTACTGTCTTCTGGCCCCAGACCTTAAGTGGCAGGCTCTTCCCTATGTGGAGCGTCCAGAGTTCGGTTTATATCTGAGTCCCTGTTTTAGATCCCCCTTCTCTGCTTACTTTGAACCTGATTCTCTGCTCTCCCAGCCTCATCCTGAGTCATCAAGGGATAATGGAATAAGTACGCTTGTACCATGTAGAGAGCCTCATAGACATGAGTCCTCCATGTTGGTGACCTGATCACAGCTGTGCTTTATAACCTGTGTGAGTTCCTTAATGCCTTGGGGTCTGCTGTCTGCTCAGAGGTCCAGCAGTGTGGAGATATATTGTGTCCCCCAATATATTGTGTACCCTAATAAAGTTTATCTGAAGATCAGAGGGAAAAGCCAGCCACTATATTAAACATAGAGGTCAGGCAATGGCAACACATGCCTTTAATCCTAGCATTCGGGAAGCAGAGATTCATCTGCATCTCTGTGAGTTCAAAGCCACACTAGGAACAGAGCCAAGCATGATAACACATGCCTTTAATCTCAGCACTAACCACGGAGGTCTGGAGGTCTGTACAGACAGACAGGAAGTGATGTAACTGGGTGGAGAGAGGAAGTGAGACGGCAGAACAGAAAGGTATATATAGGTGTGGGTATACAGGAAGTAGGTCTCTCTGGAGGCTGAGAGCTGGTAAGGTGAAGTTGGCTGTGGCTTGTCCTATTCCTCTGATTTTCAGATAAGCTTTGTTGGGGTACACAGATGAAATATCACCACACAGCAGACTGCTCTTCTTGGGTCAAGTGCAGCCCCTGGGGAGCCAAGTCCACTCTACCCTCTGATTCATGATTGGGTACAGCTTATTCTGTACCACTCCATCAGAATTGAGTAGTAACAGATACTGTATGATCTGCAAAATCAAGGATATTTATTATCTGTCCCTTCTCAGAAAGTTTGCCAGCCCTCAGTGGAGATGGTCCTCCTGGTCTTCGAATCCTGCATTCCCTTTGTGCTTTCCTAGCCAAGCCAACCCATAGTAATCTGGCCCACTTCTGCCCTCTTGTTGCATTCACTGTTTGCACAGCACACACTGTATTTGATTTTGTCAAATTCCTGCTAGTCTAGCTCTTGACTCTCACTTTTAACAAATACCTTGTTTCCCAAATGGAGATGGCTTACAAAGAACTTCGGAAGCATCTAAGCAATCATCAAAGCCCTCGCTCCACAACACCTCTGGTGCCCGAGGGGAGCACAGACCTGTCCTTACCTTTCTCCCCTTTGTCCCTGTATCCAGTTAGTCGCTGTTCTGATCATATCTGCCTCTGCCTCTGCAGCCAGGCCCTGCACCCTGCCCCTGAGTCAGAGCTCAGCATCCATCTCCTCGTTCCGAAGATTGTCTCCTGATGGGCTGGCTTCTGAGAGCTCTCTCCAGCCCTTCCAGCCCTGACCAATGCTTCAGCCATAGAGCACTGCTGCTGCTCTGGCTAAAACATCCACCCCCTGTTTTTATGTCTGATTTGTGTCTGGTGAAGTTGTCTTTGTCCCTGGGATCCCAGCTCCAGTGCCGGCTTTTGTGTGGAGCTGAGTCCCAGGCTTCACCAGGCGTTTGTCACGTTAAGAGTATCTTTCACATGTGTTTGTGCTGCATGGATCTGTGTGCTTTTTTCTCTGTCATAGCCCCGGGTTGCACTGCAGTTCTGTCTGGTTCTACATTCGAGCTCTTAGAGGCAAGAACCAGGATGTGCTCCTTTGTTGGGTTGTCTGAGCTAAGAGAAGCTCAGTAAAGATGAATTTTTTTCTTTGATACTGATGGGGTTTGTAGGATTTTTTTTTTCTGCTGTCCTTATTCTCTACCCAGCTTTTGGATGCACAGGGGATAATGCTGACTGCTTCCTCGACAGAGTCACTGAGATTGGCAGCCCCATAGCACTGAGCAGGCAGCCACGCTGCATGATGGAGGAAGCATGGCTTCCCCATTGCCATACTCAGCTCCAGCCGATGCTGAAAGAGACTCTGATTTTTCCTTGAGTCCTCTATGGAGGTTTCATTTGTTTCCTTTTTAAAAATAATTTACTAAAGCTTTCTTAGCTATCGTGGGATTGCAGCTATTCAAAAGTTACTGAATTCCTTGATACTTTCTGATTCTCTGAAAAAGAATGTATAGATGCCTGTCTTGAAAAGCCGCTATACCTGATGAGAAATCTGTTTGATTTGTTTGAGTTTCATTACCTCAAGTCAAGGGCCTGCATGCCCTGATGGAAGTCAACTGTTCCCACTGAGCCCTGTCTAGGGCCCTCTCACTGGGCTCTTTCCTCCATTTCTAACCTGCCTCTCTTCCAGGCCGTGCGGAGCACACATGGATTAGAAGTTCCACTAAGCCGTCAGGGAAAACTGATGGTGACAGAGGAGTATATTGAGTTCCTGGTGACTGTAGCAAATCAGAAAATGGAGGAAAACAAGAAAAGAATTGGAAGGTACAAGTAATTATCTATTTCCGTGTTTTTCATATATGCCCATGTCATTCTTAAAAATAGAGACACATGCTCCTTAAGTTTATAATCCCAACTGCTTGTGTAATTGTAAAGCTCCTGTGGAGAAAAGAAAGATGATTGAGGTCATCAGTGGGACTAGATCACACTGTGTAGAGCACACTGTGTAGAGCACACTGTAGAGCGCACTGTGTAGAGCGCACTGTAGAGCACACTGTGTAGAGCACACTGTAGAGCACACTGTGTAGAGCACACTGTAGAGCGCACTGTGTAGAGCACACTGTAGAGCACACTGTGTAGAGGACACTGTGTAGAGGACACTGTGTAAAGCGCACTGTAGAGCGCACTGTGTAGAGCACACTGTAGAGCACACTGTAGAGCACACTGTAGAGCGCACTGTGTAGAGCGCACTGTGTAGAGCGCACTGTGGAGCACACTGTAGAGCACACTGTGTAGAGCGCACTGTGGAGCACACTGTAGAGCACACTGTGTAGAGCGCACTGTGTAGAGCGCACTGTGTAGAGCACACTGTAGAGCACACTGTAGAGCACACTGTGTAGAGCACACTGTAGAGCACACTGTGTAGAGCACACTGTGGAGCACACTGTAGAGCACACTGTGTAGAGCGCACTGTGGAGCACACTGTAGAGCACACTGTGTAGAGTGCACTGTGGAGCACACTGTGTAGAGCACACTGTAGAGCGCACTGTGGAGCACACTGTAGAGCACACTGTGGAGCACACTGTAGAGCACACTGTGGAGCACACTGTGGAGCACACTGTAGAGCACACTGTGTAGAGCGCACTGTGGAGCACACTGTAGAGCACACTGTGTAGAGGACACTGTGTAGAGCGCACTGTAGAGCGCACTGTGTAGAGCACACTGTAGGGCGCACTGTAGAGCGCACTGTGTAGAGCACACTGTAGAGCGCACTGTAGAGCGCACTGTAGAGCGCACTGTGTAGAGCACACTGTAGAGCACACTCTGTGGAGCACACTGTAGAGCACACTGTGTAGAGGACACTGTGTAGAGCGCACTGTAGAGCGCACTGTGTAGAGCACACTGTAGAGCGCACTGTAGAGCGCACTGTAGAGCACACTGTAGAGCGCACTGTGTAGAGCACACTGTAGAGCACACTGTGTAGAGCACACTGTAGAGCACACTGTGTAGAGCGCACTGTGTAGAGCACACTGTAGAGCACACTGTGTAGAGCACACTGTAGAGCGCACTGTGTAGAGCGCACTGTGTAGAGCACACTGTAGAGCGCACTGTGTAGAGCACTGTGTAGAGCACTGTGTAGAGCGCACTGTGTAGAGCGCACTGTGTGGAGCACACTGTGTAGAGCACACTGTAGAGCACACTGTGTGGAACACACTGTGTAGAGCACACTGTAGAGCACACTGTGTAGAGCACACTGTGTAGAGCACACTGTGTAGAGCGCACTGTAGAGCACACTGTAGAGCACACTGTAGAGCGCACTGTGTAGAGCGCACTGTGTAGAGCACACTGTAGAGCGCACTGTGTAGAGCGCACTGTGTAGAGCACACTGTAGAGCAAGCACACTGTGTAGAGCGCACTGTAGAGCACACTGTGTAGAGCACACTGTAGAGCACACTGTAGAGCGCACTGTGTAGAGCGCACTGTGTAGAGCACACTGTAGAGCGCACTGTGTAGAGCGCACTGTAGAGCACACTGTGTAGAGCGCACTGTAGAGCACACTGTGTAGAGCACACTGTGTAGAGCGCACTGTGTAGAGCGCACTGTAGAGCACACTGTGTAGAGCGCACTGTAGAGCACACTGTGTAGAGCACACTGTGTAGAGCACACTGTAGAGCACACTGTAGAGCACACTGTAGAGCGCACTGTGTGGAGCACACTGTAGAGCGCACTGTGTGGAGCACACTGTAGAGCTCACTGTGTGGAGCACACTGTGTGGAGCACACTGTAGAGCGCACTGTGTGGAGCACACTGTGTAGAGCGCACTGTGTAGAGCGCACTGTAGAGCACACTGTGTAGAGCGCACTGTAGAGCACACTGTGTAGAGCACACTGTGGAGCACACTGTAGAGCACACTGTAGAGCACACTGTGTAGAGCACACTGTGTAGAGCACACTGTGTGGAGCACACTGTAGAACGCACTGTGTAGAGCACACTGTGTGGAGCACACTGTAGAGCACACTGTGTAGAGCACACTGTGTGGAGCACACTGTAGAGCACACTGTAGAGCACACTGTAGAGCACACTGTGTAGAGCACACTGTAGAACGCACTGTGTAGAGCGCACTGTAGAGCGCACTGTGTAGAGGACACTGTGTAGAGCACACTGTAGAGCACACTGTAGAGTGCACTGTGTAGAGCACACTGTAGAGCGCACTGTGTAGAGCGCACTGTAGAGCACACTGTGTAGAGCGCACTGTAGAGCACACTGTGTAGAGCGCACTGTAGAGCACACTGTAGAGCGCACTGTGTGGAGCACACTGTGTAGAGGACACTGTGTAGAGCGCACTGTAGAGCACACTGTAGAGCACACTGTGTAGAGCGCACTGTAGAGCACACTGTGTAGAGCACACTGTGTAGAGCACACTGTGTAGAGCACACTGTGTAGAGCACACTGTGTAGAGCACACTGTGTAGAGCGCACTGTAGAGCGCACTGTGTAGAGCGCACTGTGTAGAGCACACTGTAGAGCACACTGTGTAGAGCACACTGTGTAGAGCGCACTGTGTGGAGCACACTGTGTAGAGCACACTGTAGAGCGCACTGTGTAGAGCACACTGTAGAGCGCACTGTGTAGAGCACACTGTAGAGCGCACTGTGTAGAGCACACTGTAGAGCGCACTGTGTAGAGCACACTGTAGAGCGCACTGTGTAGAGCGCACTGTAGAGCACACTGTGTAGAGCGCACTGTAGAGCACACTGTGTAGAGCACACTGTAGAGCACACTGTGTGGAGCACACTGTGTAGAGCACACTGTAGAGCGCACTGTGTGGAGCACACTGTAGAGCGCACTGTGTGGAGCACACTGTGGAGCACACTGTAGAGCACACTGTAGAGCACACTGTGTAGAGCACACTGTGTAGAGCACACTGTGTAGAGCACACTGTAGAACGCACTGTGTAGAGCACACTGTGTGGAGCACACTGTAGAGCACACTGTAGAACGCACTGTGTAGAGCACACTGTAGAGCGCACTGTGTAGAGGACACTGTGTAGAGCACACTGTGTAGAGCACACTGTAGAGCGCACTGTGTAGAGCACACTGTAGAGCGCACTGTGTAGAGCGCACTGTAGAGCACACTGTGTAGAGCACACTGTGGAGCACACTGTGTAGAGCACACTGTAGAGCGCACTGTGTGGAGCACACTGTAGAGCACACTGTAGAGCACACTGTGTAGAGCACACTGTAGAGCGCACTGTGTGGAGCACACTGTGTAGAGGACACTGTAGAGCGCACTGTAGAGCACACTGTAGAGCACACTGTAGAGCACACTGTGTAGAACACACTGTGTAGAGCACACTGTGTAGAGCACACTGTAGAGCACACTGTAGAACGCACTGTGTAGAGCACACTGTGTAGAGCACACTGTGTGGAGCACACTGTAGAGCACACTGTGTAGAGCACACTGTAGAGCACACTGTGTAGAGGACACTGTGTAGAGCACACTGTAGAGCACACTGTGTAGAGCACACTGTAGAGTGCACTGTAGAGTGCACTGTGTAGAGCACACTGTAGAGCGCACTGTAGAGCACACTGTGTAGAGCACACTGTGTAGAGCGCACTGTGTAGAGCACACTGTGTGGAGCACACTGTAGAGCGCACTGTAGAGCACACTGTAGAGCGCACTGTGTAGAGCGCACTGTGTAGAGCACACTTTGTAGAGCACACTGTAGAGCACACTGTAGAGCGCACTGTGTAGAGCGCACTGTGTAGAGCACACTGTAGAGCGCACTGTGTGGAGCACACTGTAGAGCGCACTGTGTGGAGCACACTGTAGAGCGCACTGTGTGGAGCGCACTGTAGAGCGCACTGTGTAGAGCGCACTGTAGAGCGCACTGTGTAGAGCGCACTGTGTGGAGCGCACTGTAGAGCGCACTGTGTAGAGCGCACTGTAGAGCACACTGTAGAGCACACTGTAGAGCACACTGTGGAGCACACTGTAGAGCACACTGTGTAGAGGACACTGTGTAGAGGACACTGTGTAGAAGACACTGTGTGGAGCACACTGTGTAGAGCACACTGTGGAGCACACTGTGTGGAGCGCACTGTAGAGCACACTGTGTAGAGCACACTGTAGAGTGCACTGTGTGGAGCACTCAGAGATTGCAAAGGGAGGCTTCTGTTGGGTTTGTATTTTGGGGGTTTTTTTGGTTTGGTGTGTGTGTGTGTGTGTGTGTGTGTGTGTGTGTGTGTGTGTGTGTGTGTGTGTGTGCGTGTCTGCCAAAGCACACTGCTGTGGAGGTCAGATGACAGCTTTCTGGGTTACATGGGTTTCAGAGACTAATCCAGGCCATCAGGTCTGCGTGCAGGCCCTTTTACCCACTGGCCGTTCACCGTGCCTCACCAGCCCGAGTTGGACATTTCCAAGTTACCGAGTGATGAACTTGTTGACGCCATTTGTAATTTCCCGTTTTCTTTCTTCCCACCCTTTAGGCAGTCTCACATCCCGTGACTGCCTAAATATCCCTGCCATCATTTTTCTTTCCATTTTCATTGCCTCTTTCTTTATTCAAGACCTGTACAGCAGCCCCCCAGGCTGGTCTCAGAGCAGGAGATAGATAGGACGTCTGTCTCTCATGTCTGTATTGGTCAGGTCATGTCCATACACTGCAAAAGAAGCCCATGGCTTGACTTGCCTGCCTGAACCCCTCAACTACCTAGAGATTTCCAGCTGCAGCTAAGAGCGAAGGTGCCACTGAGAACAGTGGGAACCAGGCCCTATAGCAGCCTGGGTTCAACCCTTTCCCACCAGTTCCTCAGCCCACGTCTGCCAAGTCACTGTCTTGTGTTTGATTGTGTTATCTCTGACCTGAAGAAATGCTAGCTCAGAACAGTTACTAATATCATCAAACAGCATGTTCTTTGTGGTAGGCCTTGGCGCCTGCCATGGGCTCTCAGAACAGGAGAGCCCTTTCTCTTGATTCACTCATAACACAGCAGTTCCTTCCAGAAGCAAACAATCCTAGAACTAACAAAGCTTTTCCTCGGGAGTCATGTGACCTGTACCAGATGCAGGGGTAAGAAGCCGATTCCCCATGTCCAGTGGCTGTCTCAGAACATTGTAGCAGGTAGATCCTGGTTTAGAAAAATTGCGCATGAATCCTGGCCACAGAGTATGGACCTTCTCACCAAAGTGAGGCTGTCAGGTAGTCACCGGACACAGGTCTGACTGCAGACATGAACTGCACACGATGCTTACTGCCACCAGAGTACCGTGTCTACAGGCGCTGCTCCACTGGGCTGCTCCACTGGACTGCTCCACTGGGTGATCCACTGGGCTGCTCCACTGGGCTGCTCCACTGCGGCCGTTTGTGGAGACACAGGAAGCAACTGCTCAGTTTCTCTGTATTCTGCCCTGAATTTCAACAAGATTATAAATATAGCCCCAGATCAGCTAACTATACACCTGGTGAAGTTAATTGAGCCACGCTCACCAACCATAAAATCAAATTATGAGTTAAATCTATTGACTCAGAAATGTATTTTGAGATGATAGTCTACATGCTGCTATCAAGACAGCCAGGCTCATCATATAAAATCAGGGAAAAATTAAAGAAGGGTAAAAAGTGTCTTAAGATCCTGATTACAAGATTACGTGTGGATTCAGAATGTGTGAGCAAATTAGGGTGCTCCTCCGGGAGCTGTCTGCACATCAGCCAGATGCAGGCACAGAATGCCTGGTATTAGAAGAGAAAAGGCCGTCAACACCAGTGGATGAGCATGGGAGGGAGGGGGGATGTTTCTTCATCGTTCAGATAGCTAAAAGGATTGGAGCTCTCAATCCAACAAATAACATGTCATTAACAACCAATAGTTTTAGAAGCACGGCAAAGTTAAGAGTTAAAGTTCTTAAAAATAGTGTGTGCATGGCATACAGTGTGTGTCGGTGTGCATACATGTGTGAGTGTGGTGTGTGTCTGGTCACGTGTATGTATATGGTGTGCATACAAATGTGCCTATGTATGTGTGATATGTGTGTGTGTGTGGTATCTGCACATGTGTGCAAGCATACATATGTATGTGAAGTCTTGTGTCCTGTTCTCTCACTCTCTGCCTTGGGACAGGTCGCTCACTAACCCTGGTGCTAGGATGGGGGCAGGAAGAAGCCCCAGCTACCCTCCAGACTCTGCTTCTCCCAGGGTTGTTGTTGCAGGCCTCTGATGTGGGTGCTGGGATCTGAACTCATAACCTGATGCTTGTGCAGCCAGCACCGTTACCCACTGAGACATCTCCTCAAACCCTAAAATATTTTTAATAGAGAAAAGGTCGTGTTTGTGAAAAATAGTTCCCATGCCTGCTTCTCTGTGGGAAGGGACTCGGCCAGCAGAACAGCTGAGAGCCCGCAGCATCTGGAGCCAGGCAGGGCAGTCCGGGGACCATGGCCTGCTTCCTAAAGAGCCACTTTGGAGACTGGAAGAGACAGGGACTGACAGACACCAAAAGATATTTCATACATAACAATTTCCAGGTGGAAAACTAGAAGTTGTAGATCTGCTCCAGAGGGGTTTCTTTGTCTGTTAATACCGGGTCAGGACCTGGATCCGATGGAGCCATGTGGCACTGAGTAGAAAGAAATTAACCATGTTCTTCTTTTCATCAACTGTGTAATAAAATATTAAATAAAACAGAATAAAGGGCTGAATATATTGGCATATAATATTGTTAAGAATAAAGAAATCAGAAAGACAAAGTAATTGAATCTGTTTCCACTGATTGGTTTTTTTTTAAATCTTTTTTACTGTGGTAAAATATGTGTAACAGGAATTTACCATCTTAACCAATGGCATCCACATCCACATCATTAGTAACCATCACCACCATCCACCTCCAGAACTGTCATCATCCTGAACAGAAACTGTACCCGCTGAGCACCGGCCCCACTCTGTCCTGCAGCTCGAGCGTGGCCACTCCGGCCACGTGGCCATGCAGCCGGTCGTCCTTCTGTGTCTGCTGTCTTAGTGCGCTCCTGTGCTGCGGCAGTGGTTTTGTTTGTTGCAGTACTGGGTATTGAACCCAGGGCCTTGTGCATGCTTTACAAGAGGCTTACCACTGAGCTACAGCTCCCCGACCAGCTAAACCTTAAGGGCTCTACTATGCTGTAGCATGTATGAGTCACTTTTCTTTTCCAAACTGGTAACACTCCATTGTATTTGTGGACCGTGTTTTGTCTCCTGTTGCAGAGATTTGTTTGTGTTTTCACTCTGAGACCACCCATGGAGTGAACCATAGAGTTTTCTGGCCAACTCAGAGGAGATTGAAGGCTGCAGAGAATAAGGAGGGGCTAAAAATATGCTAAAAAGATTCCTTTTCTGATAGGAAAGGTGGAGAAGAGGGTGAAGTGATCTTTGCTCCATCCCTCCGTGGATCAATCAGGTTTACTCCCTAACATTTGACTCCCAAGCTTTATTGAATAATAAAACATTAAAAGAAGCTACAATACCGTGTTCATCTGTTGACAGACAATTGTTTTCCAAACACACACTCATCTCCCCACTTCCAGTTTTCTTGGGTATGTGCTCAGAACTAGAGTAGCATGGTAAATCTGTCTGACTTCCTGAAGAGCCACACCTCGCCACCCGCAACAGCTGCCCCATCTTGCATCGTGGCAAACAGCAGCAGGGCAGTGAGGAGGCCCCTCTGGGGACTGTCACTTTGTGTTCTCTGGTGTTGGTGGTAAGCACGTGCTCTTTATTGACTGCATATCTGTCATATTTACATGTGTCTGTTTACATGGTCACGTGTCCTGAATTGTGGTTCTGCCCTGAGATGCAGGGTTTCCTCTGTATGCTGGATGGTCAGCGGATGTGTGATTGGCAGATGCTTTCCAAATTCTGTGGGTTTCCTGTTCTGTATCAGCAGTGCCTTTCCATAGAAGTTTTAGGTCCTTATGCATCTGTTTGTCTGATTTTCTTTTTTTGGTATTAAGCCCAAGAAAGCATCATTGCCAAATTCAGTCTGGTGATATTTCCCTGTTTGTTTGTTTGTTTGTTTGAGTTCTTGTATTTAGGTCTTTGTGATATTTACTTTAACTGGCTGGTGATTTCACCACTGGCTAGTGACTGAATAAGAAAGGGTTGATGAAACCTTTTCCTAGCTGCCTTTTTGTCCACTGCAGCTCCCAGCTAACTCCACATCAGACGAGAACTCCACAGCCAACCCATCCCAGTATTGACCTCAGTCTCCAGGTTAGACAGTGTGTGGTTCTTGTCAGCAGGACACTAGAAATTAACAGTGTCTTGTCCATTGTCATAAAGGAAGTAGAGTGGAATGAGGATGAAATGTGCTTAGTGTTCCTTCATAAAGCACTCACATAGATGCCAGTGAAATGGGAAGGTCTGCTGGGCTCTGCAGTTGAGAGATGAGTCCAGGTAGATCTTAGCTTTTGTAGCAGCTCAGCTGGGCATTGTGACAGGCTCTGAAGAACTGTAATTCTACCCAAGGAATGGAGAATGCCCAAATGGGCCTTGGAGTCACTGGGTTTCCAAGAAGGGCAATTAGTATGCAGTTAGAAGTATGGTGAAGGGAACCCCTGACCAGGCCCTGGGGCAGGGTTTATAAGGAGACCCCTGTGGTGGAGGGAGCTGAAGGGAGGAGGAGGCGTGCTCCGTGCAGAGATGGGAACACAGCACTGGACTAGAAGTGGGTGTCTGTGAATATCGTCTTCAAGAGTGAGAAGACATTTTTACAGTGATGAAGGCAAAGGAAGTTTTAGTTGACTTTGTGATTTATAAAACATGACATTGTCAAGCTTCAGAAATAGATCATTTCTAGGTGTGTTTCAGTCATTCACTCAGAATGTTCATATATGTAACCATCTATTTAATTATTTACAGGTTTTATAACTGCCTACAACATGCTATGGAAAGAAAAACCATTTCCAACTCACATTCTGAGATCAAAGAGAATAATAATCCACTTTGTACTCATAAGAATAAAAAGAGCCAAGGAAAAGCACGTGACCCCTCTGTTACTGAAGGCAATGGAACGGAACTGGAAGGCGCTGATGGCCTGGGAGTCAGTGCTCCATTCTCCCTGGAGGATGACTGAGTTATAAAGCTACTCTCTAGAAGAGTGCCGTGGTTGCTGAATGTATCAGCCCTTGGGGGGCAAGAGCTAATTCCTCTCTGTTTTAGAGAAACTCTGAAGTGTAAATGGCTTTTCACAGTAGTTTTGTGTATGTCTGTGCTTGGCTCCGTTCTCTTTATTCAGTCTGGGACCAGGACCCATCTCCTTCCTGTCCCCACATCACTTCCCATCTCCTTCCTGTCCCCACATCACTTCCCATCTCCTTCCTGTCCCCCACATCACTTCCCATCTCCTTCCTGTCCCCCACATCACTTCCCTGACAGACGAATTCAAGCTGCAAGAGGAGAGAACAGAGGTGAGGGGCCAGGGGGGCTTGCATAAAGCATGGACATTGAGTAAGAAGAACAAGCTCACAACATTCATCTGCTGTGACAGGAGTATGTCACTGAAGGCCAGAAGGAAGGGGAGACTGGGGTTCACCAGACACTGCACTTTCCTTTCAGATTTTTGTAAAACTAAAACTGCTGAGAAAAATAGTCTACTGGAATGGATGACTGACTGAATGACTGAATGAATGAACATAGGCTTACTTCACAAGGAAGGAACATATAAAAGTCTAGGAAACTAAACTACTCTACTGGGTTTGACACATGTGGCTGTTTGAATCCCTCTGTTGGGACACGCCCACATGAGTAAAGCTCACAGTGGGATAGGAAAAGGAGGTTACAGTTGAAGCTCATCCGGAAAGGCTAAAAACTCTAACAAGTATATTTTTATCATGCACCTTACATAGTAGTGTTAGATATATTTCCCCATCGCCAGTTAGTTTGAAATCACTTCTGCCCCCCATCACAAAAGGGCATTTTCAGAGTTCTTCAATGCTTATTCCAGGAACCAATGCCCTGCCCTTCCCTAATGAGGACAGGACAGTTAAATCGCTGTTAGAGGGAAGGCACCCATTCTCCTGCAGCTCAGGGCACCCACTGCTATCCCGAGCTGGCCTCCTGCGTATGTGAGCTGTGCAGGAACCTGTGCTAAAAATGTCTCCCTCTATGGTGTGAGAGGCAGCTTGGTTTGCAGAGTGCCTGCCTCGTGGACACAGAAGCCTTGGGTTTGATTGGTCCTTAGCACACACACTGGGTGTGGTCCTGCGTACATTCACGAACTAGATAGAGACAATGATAGGATATGTGAGATACTGTCTCAAGAAAAAAAGTCTCACTCTTGATTTATTCTTAGTGGTAGGTAGCCATCTTCAGATTCCCAAACATCCTTGCACAAAGGGCCTGGCATTTTGATCTTGCATAAGAATCTTAGCAGGTCCCAGCCTCATCTCTTTGTCCCGTGACACACTATCACAGTAACAGTTCACTTCTCCCCAGAGTCTATCCAGGAGTTCCTATCACAGACTGACCCCACAGGGACCAAATAATGAGGTGTCCCACTTGGTCGTCAGGGAGCTAGCAGTGCAGAGGGTCTGAGGCGGCGTTTTCAGAAGTTACAGTAAGAATCTGACTGGCTGAGTATCACGTGGGATGTGTGCCTCCTACAAGCCTAGTTTTCCTATTAAAGGTGAACAAACAAACAAACAAAACCCCCTAGAGATGCATTTTTGTACCAGCCATGAGCTCATTCTATTTTAAACTCTGACCCAATTAGAAGAAATATCTTCCCACGTACCAAACAATCTGCTTGGACACCACCTGGCTGATAGTTTGTGGTCACTGGCTCAGAACTCCAGAACCACAAACACATCTCTTTCTTCCCTGTTTCTCATCAGGCCTGACTTTTGTCTCTTTCTTTCTCTTAGAATACCAGTTACTTGTGTAGTGTGGAGGATTCAAACCTTGAATGGTGTGAATGGCTGCCCTGGCCTGGGAAAGCAGGGACTTCCTCCTAGTTCCTGTTAAACCTGCAGGGCGCATCATGGCGGCAGGTGCTCTGTGTTAGGGTCCCCATTCACTTGTTTGGTCTCCCCTTCCTCCTGCATGCCTGGCAGATCATTCAGATTTCATTCAGTAATTTGGAAGCCAAGCCCCAGGCGCTCTAAACTGTAAGTTTCCTTCCTCGTCCCAATCCCCTACCTGGCAGCGGAGCTGTACAAGCGTTACACTTAATGCGCAGCTGCACAGCTTCAAGAGTGCCACGCCACAGTTGTGCAAGGCCCAAGCCACACGGCAGCACAGGGCACCAGGCCTTCTGGCCATGCCCTTCACCAGAGAGCAAACAGCAGTGAGCTGTGTGAAGATGGTAGACAGTATCAGACTGCCCCTGCTCATCCAATGACCCACAAGAAACCTACGGTGCAGTTCTGTCAGCCTCCGACCATGATGTTCTTTGGGCATCTGACTGACCAAGGTTGGAGTTGTGACAGTTTGTCAGCTTGAGGAGCTTCAGAATCACCCAGGAGACAACCTCTGGTGTCTTTGGGTTTTTGGACAGGTTTAACCAAGGAGGGAAGGTCCTGACACCCTCCCTGTCCTCACTCAGCACCTTCCACTACACGACTACTTCTCCCTCATCTGCCTGGCCTCCTGAGGTCCCCACTGCAAAGGCAATGCATGATGATGTGAGGATGCTCTATCAGAGACCATGCTAGGACTGCTTCCCCTTTCTGGAACACTTTCCCAGGATCCCTATTGATTTTGTTAACACAAACTTTTCACACATCTATATATCACAGAAACAACTTTCTTTTTTTGTTCCAAAGAAAACTGTTTCTTTTACACTACTTACAATCCTTGCAAAACAAAGGTAAAACCTCTCTCAGTGATCAAATGTTTAATTTTACATTTATATATGTTCGAAACAATTACATATGTTTAACTCCTAACTTGTTTTCCTCATATTTATTAAGCAGCTACTACATGTCTGTTAGAACAAGACAGAGTCCCCTCCCACCCTTAAGTGACATCACTAAAGATTGTTGAGTGGGAAGGAGCACAGCTGTAATACCAGCACTAGCCAGGACAGGAGGATCACTTCAAGTTCAGTGTCAGCCTGTTTACATACTGAGTTCCAAGCCAACAAGCACAGACAGCATCGACACCCTGTCTCAAGAAAAAGGAGAACTGCCAGGCAGTGGTGGCACACGCCTTTAATCCCAGCACTCGGGAGGCAGAGCCAGGCGGATCTCTGTGAGTTTGTGAGTTCGAGGCCAGCCTGGACTACCAAGTGAGTTCCAGGAAAGGCACAAAGCTACACAGAGAAACCCTGTCTCAGAAAAAGAAAAAGAAAAAAAAGGAAAACTGAATCAAGGGCCTATGGTACTTGCCAGGACCCTGTGCAAGGCTCTTGAGAAGCCTGCCCACGCTACTTCAGAATGCATTATGCCCTTCCTGTCCCCACATCACTTCTCACCTCCCTCCTGTCCTCCAAATCATTTCTCACCTCCTTCCTGTCCCCACATCACTTCCCTTCTCCTTCCTGTCCTCCACATCACTTCCCTTCTCCTTCCTGTCCCCCACATCACTTCCCTTCTCCTTCCTGTCCCCCACATCACTTCCCTTCTCCTTCCTGTCCTCCACATCACTTCCCTTCTCCTTCCTGTCCCCCATATCACTTCCCTTCTCCTTCCTGTCCCCCACATCACTTCCCTTCTCCTTCCTGTCCTCCCCATCACTTCCCATCTTCTTCCTCTCCCCCACATCACTCCTCTCCTTCCTGTCCTCCACATCACTTCCCTTCTCCTCTCTGTCCCCCACATCACTTCCCTTCTCCTTCCTGTCCTCCCCATCTTCTTCCTCTCCCCCACATCACTTCCCTTCTCCTTCCTGTCCTCCACATCACTTCCCTTCTCCTTCCTGTCCCCCACATCACCTCCCTTCTCCCTCCTGTCCTCCACATCACTTCCCATCTCCTTCCTGTCCCCCACATCACTCCCCTTCTCCTTCCTGTCCTCCACATCACTTCCCTTCTCCTCTCTGTCCTCCACATCACTTCCCTTCTCCTTCCTGTCCCCCACATCACCTCCCTTCTCCCTCCTGTACCCCACATCACTTCCCTTCTTCTTCCTGTCCTCCACATCACTTCCCTTCTCCTCTCTGTCCTCCACATCACTTCCCTTCTCCTTCCTGTCCCCCACATCACTTCCCTTCTCCTTCCTGTCCTCCCCATCACTTCCCTTCTCCTTCCTGTCCCCCACATCACTCCCCTTCTCCTTCCTGTCCTCCACATCACTTCCCTTCTCCTCTCTGTCCTCCACATCACTTCCCTTCTCCTTCCTGTCCCCCACATCACTTCCCTTCTCCTCTCTGTCCTCCACATCACTTCCCTTCTCCTTCCTGTCCCCCACATCACTTCCCTTCTCCTCTCTGTCCTCCACATCACTTCCCATCTTCTTCCTCTCCCTGACATCACTCCCCTTCTTTACCGAAGCACAATATTTTGCTTAGACTCTCAACTGCACAGACCAGTGGTATCTTGGTGGTTATGAGTTACAGACACGGCCACCACCACCCTGCTAGTGTGGACTGGCTGAGGAAGGAAGCACCATTGCTGTCATTTTGCATCCCCTGTCCTTGACATGGGTTGGTGTTCAGCAAATGCTATGCTTTGATAAAAGTTGTGTAAGTGACTATTCGAAAGCATTATTTAGCTTACTATTTATAAACCCAGAGAAGCTTGATGTGATAATTAATAAAATTAATAATTAATAAAATTAAAGCCCTGAGCTAATTTGACCAGGTACAAGGTCCCTGGTTAGCTGTATAGGATTAGGTTGTATTTGTCACCCACTGAACATGCAGTCTCCTGTGCAAGCTCATGTGTTTGAACCCTTGGGCCTTGGCTGCCCAGGCATGAGGAAGACATAGACCTTTAGGTACTGGAGCCATGCTGGAGGAAGTGAACTACTGAAAAGGAGGATTTATAGATTACAGTCGGGCCCTGGTTCCCACCCAAACCCTCTACGCACTGGGTCCTGGGGTGAGAGCAGCTGCAGCTGAACAGCCTGTCATCATAAACTCTGCCAGACTTCACCACGGTAGACTGTATCACCTTAAACTATGAGCCAAAGAGCTCCTTCCTCCCTCAGGCGCTGCCTTCAGGCATCTTACCACAGTGCCAAGAAAATTACACAGACTAATACAGTTCTTCTGAAAGAATTGACAGAATGTTCAGAACCTAGAATTCTAAGGTATGCTCTGTAACTTAACCTGATATGGCCTTTCTGATTTTTTTCAGTAACTCTTTTTAACTCTTTATATTGAGATAATTTCAAAACTGAAAAAAAGCAACAATCATAAAGAATCTGCACACACCTTACCTAGGCTGATTGTGCCCCCTAGCCTATAAGTATGTAGATAGTATGCACACACACATAGTCAAATTTGTGTAAAGATCTTAGAATGTATTCAAGATATATGACTCTTCTTCTTGAGGTAGGACCTCAGGTATCTTCCGGCTATCCCTGAATTTTCTACATAGCTGAGGATGACCTTGACTTCCTTATTCTCCTGTGTCTACTTTCTGAGGGCTGGGAGTAAGTTCTGTGCCACGACACCTGATTTATATGGTGCAGGAATTGAAACCATGGCCTCATATATGCTAGGCAAGCACTCTGCCAGCTAATCTGCATGCCCAGCCTTTTTTAAAATTAATTAACTTTATTTATTTTATATCCCGACCACAGTTTTCCCTCCATCCTCTCCGCCCATTTCCTACTCCCAGCTCCCCTTCCCCTTCCCCACCCACTCCTCCTCTGTTTCTCTTCAGAATGGGGGCAGGTCTCCCGTGGATATCATCAAAACATGGCTTCAAGTTACAGAAGGACTAAGCTCCTCCCCTTGCATTGAGACTGGGCAAGGCGACCCAGTATGAGGAATAGGTTTCTAAAAACCAGCCAAAGCATCAAGGACAGTCCCTGTTCCCATTGTCAGGAGTCCCATGAGCAGGTCAAGCCACACAACTGCCAAATAGATGTGGAGGGCCTAGGTCGGCCCCAGGCAGGCTCCCTGGTTGTCATGAGCTCTTATGAACCCAGGTTAGTCATTTCTGTGAGGTTTCTTTTGATGACCTTGACCCCTCTGGATCATACAATCCTTCCTTCTTTTCAGCAGGATTCACAGAGCTCAGCCTCATGTTTGACTGTGGATGCAGGTGCTGGATGAAGCCTCTGTGATTACAATTTGGGTAGGCACCAATCCCAAAACATCCTACAGGCAGGACAGACTGTAGGTCAAAGGTTGTGTGGCTGGTTTGATGTCCCAATCCCTCCACTGGAAATCTTGCCTGGTCACAGGAGATGACCAGTTCAGGCTCCACTATTGCTAGGAGTCTTAGCTGGGGTCATCCTTGTATATTCCTGAGAGTTTCCCATGCACCAGGTTTCTATTAGACCCTGAAATGCTCCCCATTTCCAGTCCAACCACTCTCTACCAGATCCATCATGTTCCCATTCTACCTGCCCCCAGTCCACCCACGAGATCTTTTCTGTTTTCCCTTCCTAGGGAGATTCAAGCATTCCCCCCTTGGGCCCTCCTTATTTCCTAGTCCCTCTGGGCCTGTGGATTATAGCATGGTTATCCTTTACTTTACAGCTAATATTCACTTATAAGTGAGCACACCTGAAGTTTGTCTTTCTAGGTCTGGGTTACCTCACTCAGGATAATTTTTTTCTAGTTCTATCCATTTGCCTACAAATTTCCTGATGTCATTGTTTTTAAAAGCTGAGTAATACTCCATTGTGTGAATTACCACAATTTCTTCATTTATTCTTTGCTTGAGAGAAATCTAGGTTGTTTCCAGTTTCTGGCTATTACAAATAAAGCCCAGCCTTTTTTTTTTTTGTTCTTACATATTTCAATGTATACAGCCATCTCTCAACATCTGTGGGAATATGATCAAGAATCCCTATGGGTACCAAAATTAGTGGGTGCTCCAACTCCTATATAAAATGCCATTGTATTTTCATATATCCCATGCACATCTTCCCATAAACATTAAAACATATTGAGATGACTTATGATACCTATGCCCTGTAAATGCTTAAAGAATAATAATAACAAGGAAAAGTCTCAGTGATCAGCACAGATGCAACTTTTTTCAAGTATTTTTGAGCTACAGTTGGCGAACACATAGGAACATATTCTACCAATGTGATGGCCAACTGTGTTTCCTTTGCTTTAATGACTTGGTTAATGTGGTGTGGCTCGGCTTCTCCATCCTAATCAGACTTTTCCTCTTATAGCTAATAAGAATTTGAATATCACAGAAGCAGGGTGGGAAGACTGTAAGAGCCAGAGGACTAGGGTGTCTAGCAGGAGACAGTGTCCTCTAGATTATAAAAGCCGGAGACCAGGACATCAGCTATGAGACAGTGTCTTCCATATATGACAGAGATACACCCGTGATGTCTCACCAACATGGCCACCAAACACCACCTGCACAATGACACCCAGTTCCCTTGCCTGCCTGGGTGGGGAAATCTCACAAGGTCCTCCCTCGATTAAGAGCTACAGCAAACCAACGGCTCCTGGGAGATGGAGAATCCATCTTCACCAGGAAAGAGGCCCCTGGAGGTCGTCCAGTCCCAAGTAGTTACTTCTAAACACATGTGCATATGAGCAGCACTAAATAGACTCAGCAGGTTGTGTATATGTGACAATAATAATTAAAGAAAAAGAGGTCAAGGGGTTGAGAGGGAATGAGGGTGGACAGAGGAGGGGGTGTAAGGTGGAAATGAAGTAAAGAGAACCATCATTTATGAATTCTGAAAACATAAAAAAATAAATGCTAGAAAGAAGAAATTTGTTTAAACTTTTATATTTTGGAATCTATAAATACCCTACGTTTTATCAAAGTCTCAACATCCACTTACAATCATATTCAAATCAGTTATTACATGATTGCTCTTTTATTTCTTTTCCTATTATTAGTTGGGGTTTTACTTTGTCTCATGAACATGTATGTGTGCAGCTCAGGAAAATACACACACACACATGCACACACACACACACACACACACACACACACACACACACACGTTTGCAAGCAGGTTATTCTGTTCAATGACGTAAAGGTCATTGCTGTTACCATTTATGCTAATGTTTACCTTGCCCCAGGTGTAGCCCATGGGAGTCCCCAGGTTGTCCCTTGTGTGCTTTGCAGGTGTTCTTATCTTGCACAAGAAGATGCTCCAGGCTCCTCTTGGGAATATCTAGCCCATGAGCCCCAGCCCTTTGACATTTGTGCCTCTGGGTTCTGCATTTGTAACAGTGGGTTATTTTTATATATAATTATGAAATTGTTCATCATGCATGATAATTATCAGCAAATGATCACTATTCCAAGGTTAGATTTTGCAGTTTACATCACCTTCGAGCCACGCTGACAGGAACGGCTTTCTTCTCTAGAATGAGAAGTGAGAAGTTCTCACTAAAGCTCTGCACAGTTGTCCACAGAAGTCCTTAATGAGGTCCTTTGTTTCTCAGCTTTTCACGACTAACCCCCTGCTTCTCTTCCAAAGCACAATGAGACTAAAATAAACCGTTTTTATGTCTTCAGACATCACCACGGAAAGATCAAAGAATTTTATTGAATTTTCTTATCTTGACAATGGGTTTCTGCCCAATGGTGGTGGCATGTCTTTAATCCCAGCACTTAGGAGACAAAGGCAGGCAGATCTCCCGAGATGGAGGCCAGCCTGGTCTAAGGAGTGAGTTCCAGCCAGACCTACACAGAAAAACCCCGACTCCAAACCCAATAGGTTCCTCCAGCCTCCTGTCTTGTCTGTCCTGTTGCTTGGGGTCATTTGCGTGAACTATCGACGGCTTCCACAGCAGCAGGAATCCCATTAGAGTGAAGGTTAATTAACCAGGTTGACAAAAGGGAGAGAGAGCAAGAATGGGGTGGAATGTAGACACCATCTAATTGCCCATGTTGACCACCAGGTGGCAGAGTAGGACACACAGTCCACTCTGCTGCTTGAGTCACCCGTGAGGGGCTGAGCAAGGCTGAGTTTCTTTATAATCCTAGAATACTTTAATGGTTTATTTTTAAAAACACATGACAAAGTTAACGTCTATTGACATTTGTAAATAATGAAATCACCTAATGTCAAATGATATTTTAGTCATTTGGTAATTTTATACCAAAAAACTATTTTCCAGGGACATTTCAGCCTTGTTACTGAAGCACAGCGCGGACACTGCCACACAGAAAGAAGCCAACATTGCTTCACACTTCACACGATATACTGTATATGTGATAATTGTATCTGTATATATAGATAATCTATAATTGTCCTGCTCATCTTCATATTTTAAGTAGATTTCACTTGTTGGATATGTAAATTAAAAATTCATAATCAGAGTCATTTGTATAATTTCAAAAGGTGAATCTGTGTGTGTGTGTGTGTGTGTGTGTGTGTGTGTGTGTGTGTGTGTAGGTCTCTAGAGAAATTGCTCTCTTTATATATGTGTACTAAATCTATAGGTGTCCTGGGAAGAGTGGATAATTACAGTCAAATTCATCAGGACTATAGATTTTCACCTTATATTGTTTTCTTCTAGGATTCTAAAGTTTTCATAGGGGCCTGTCTATATTTATGCTCATTATTTTGATTATCCCATGGCAAACAAAAAAACTCCAGTATCTACATTTAATAATCCAATCTAAATAATGCACAACTGTTCATTAAGTGTGTGTGGAGGGGTGGGTGTTCATGGGTGCACATGTCCATGTATGCCTGTGCACGTGGAGACCAGGCGAGAGTCAGCCTCAGGTGTTGTTCCTCAGGAAAGGGGCTGGCTGGCCAGCGAACCCCAGGGGTCCTCTCTTCTCCATTTCCCTGGTACTAGAATTATACAAGGCATGCCACTGTGCCTGATTTGTTTACTTCTTGTTAGAGATCAAACTCAGGACTTTAAGGCTGCCCACCAAGCACCCTGTCACCTGAGCATCCTGTCAACCAGCCCCTCCAGATAATTTTTGATTTTTTGGTTTCAAGGGACTTTGTGACACTGGTTTTTCTCTGTGATTCTAAAGCTAAAGGGTAAATGGTACCTTTTCAACTCAGTGCAGCACTGATAATTTCAAATACAACACAGCGAGAATGTAAGACAACTGTTGTGGTTTGACTGTATAAAAACAGAAATCAGCTAAGAGAAACTGGAAGGGGAGGCTGGTTAGAAATACTGCCCTTCCTGTAAATATGAGTGTGATCAAATGTGGAGAAATAGTCGATGATTTACCTCCTTGCTACTGCTATTATGTGCTAGATGGAGCTCAAATAAGATCTGGTTTACCCACATAATCTCTAGTTTACACGTTCCATTTCAAAGACAAAGGAACATTTTTGTTAAATATCACATTTGTATTTTCACTTACAAACTAACGCAGGAATTTGGCAGGCACTCCTCCGTGAACTTGAAGTGCTTGCTTTCTGGCCAGGCTCCTTATTGGATCCTAAGCTTAACTGCTTCCCCAGACATTTCTATATTGCACTCCGAGAAAATCAATCCTCTGAATGGGAAAATGGGACATTCTTTCACTCAAGGGATGAAGAATAGCTCTTTAAACGAGGAACATTTCATCTGCCGTTTTTTTAGTTACTTCTTTTTTTTAATCTGTCCATATTTTTAAAATTAAAAAGCTACATATGATCCGGATCCTCAGTTGTTGGTCAATGGCCTGCTGCCCTGCTGACGTGAGCAGTCTAAATATAGGAATGGATCATTCACATTAGTTCTCTCTATGGAAAACACAGGATTCAATTTAATTACATCATCTGCCGTTCTCTAAGACGGGGCTTCCAACAGGGCCGAACAATTCTGAAGCCAGTTCATCTCTCTCTTAAAGAGGGCTAATCAGAAGGGATTTGCAATATTGAAATCACGAAGAGGTCGTTATGATTGATTCTGTGCAATTCAGAAATGAAGGAGTCTTCCCCAAAGCCCCAAATCTTTGAAGCGACTCTGTTGTAGAATAACAGAGAATCTTGCGTCACTTACACATCTCACTGATGTTGTGTGTGGATTTCCCAAACTCTAAGAACAAAAATGTGCTTCTATCAACAAAGATGAATGAATTACAATTGACAGCAAATGACATTAGATAATTCGGGAAGATTCTGAAAGCAGGAATTCCCAGCATTTAAAGACAGGGAATCTGTTCCATGAAAATAATATTTAAAATGGGTTTCCACGCCAAAATTATTTCCATTGTTTCTTTACAACCAGAAAAGACAAACATCACGCAGGAACTTTCCATAGCCTTGTTGACATTGAATACCAATTTTTGCTATTAATGTAGAAAGCGGTAATTACGTTTTTTAAAATGATGACTCTGGTAATTATATATTTAAAATATGAATCCCAATGTTTAATTAGGTCATATGACTATAATATCAGCTTGCACGAGAAGCACATCAATTCCTAGCAATTCAAAGAAATATAGGCATAAAAGGCTGCTATGATTGTGACATTTAAATAGAATAAACCATAATGTTCTACATTATTCTTTAAATATTTTAATGTTTACCAGTGTTATTGAGTAATGAAGTTTGTCATCATGGAGTATTCTTCATAGATAATTACTCTGGTAGCAATGAGCACACTGGGACATTCATGTTTTTCTTCCAGAAAAGCTTCCAAATTAAATTCATAGCTTGATTCAAAACATATATATGGAAGTAGTTTTTTATATTTTAGTATTCATAAGGATAAAATTTTTCTGAAATTAATTATTTTATACTTTATGTTAGGTAATTTTCATTTTTACCCTGTATTAAAAACCTTCATTTTATTAGTTCTTATTTTTACTTCTTCCTATTTTTCATTTATAAATACTGAATCCTTTGGGTTTTTTGTTTGTTTGTTTTTTGTTTTTCAAGACAGGGTTTTGAATTCTTTGGTTTTTAATGAGTGTTTATCCCATGAGTGACTTTCTAAGAAGCTTGTATGCCTGTACTTTACACAGTTTCATTTTGCCATAGTTATAATCAGAGTTTTTTTTAAGCTTTTTTAAAATGACGTCTTCCTTCTCTAAACCACACTGATATTTAATAGTTTTATTTGTTGCAAACACAACAAGATGGCCTTTGGTGAGTGGCTGATCTTTACCTCTCTCTCTCGGCTGTGTTTTGGACGACAGCTTTCTGATAACCGTGCTGCATTTTGAGGACGATTGAGAACCGAATCCCTTAATATCACATTTCTCTCCCCAAATCTGCTCTTTGAGATATAAAAATCAATTAAGCAGATTGTGCAGAATTCATTTGGGCAGGGTTGGTGACACAAGCTCTTTTAAACACACATGCTGAACGCCTTCTCACAACGAAGTGATGGTTTACGCAGCTGAGATGCTCCGGCGCTGTTCCATTTTGTCCAGAAAAGCCTGCATTTGCTAACGTGGTCACCGCTCCCGGCCAGGCCTGCCTCGCAGTCTTCCTGTATTCCGTGCTGAACAACGCTGTGGAAATATTAAGAGAACTCCTGTTTTATTCTGTAGTTTTCCTTCCTCTGTCTGTGTAGCTACAGCTGCTATATTAACTCAGAGTCCTCAAAGAATCTACTGTAACTTGAAAGAGAAGTCCTTTCTGGAAAGAAAATCTGAATCACTTGAGAGTCCTGGAGGACTATAAATTCTTGTGCTAAATGGGCAAGAGAAAGTGAGATATCCTTTACTGAGCCGCGATGAGGTCTCTGAAGCTGACCGAGCAGTGAGTGGAATCCAGGCTGGCAAACCTGACCTGTCCTCCCTGCCTTTAGAAATGTCTGGTGCCTGGGATCCGAGGCTTAAAAAAAAAGAAGGTCTGTGTTTTAACACTAGGGGTCATTTCAGTTGGTGGTAATCCAGTATGATACAAGAGAAGGTTAGGGACGTGGCCTGTCTCTGTCAGGACACAGAGCCCTTAGCCCTCCACTGGTTGAACTGGACTACATTGTTACCTTTTCTAACTTCACGAATGTGAAACAACAATATGCTTTCAGTTTCTCCTGGGTTCGTTTTCGCTAATTCTACCCCAAACATTGGCAAAGCAAATGGCAGGTACCCCGGATTGGGGGCTGAAGGACTGGGGGGCGGGTCTTCCTCTCAAGTTTTTCAGTCCTGACCCCCGTCAGGGGAACTCTAGATTTCAAATCTCTGTTCAGTAAACAGCCGTGAGGACAGGGCTTTGTTCGTCCCATAATACAATTCTCATTTCCTTTACCATACCTCAGACATTCTGCTCCAAAAGGTGTTGGAAAGTTCTGCCTCTCTTCAAAAAGTACCTTTGTTGTTATTACCTGGAACTTATCAATATGAATTACTTCCTTCTTTACAAAAAGTCGTTTGGAGACTAGGAGCCAGGCATGTGAAATAACGCAAAAATGTATATGCTGTTTTCAGATTCGCAGTGGGCATTTTCAAATGCACTGTAGACTCTGTAATATGAATTATGATTCTGTTTACATTGAATGGGGTGGATAATTGCTAGTTATAAATCATTTCTGGGTATCTCAAAGGTACAGCCTTCTTACTGTAGTCCCCATACAAATAAAGAAAAGTTGTATTTGTTTGTTTAATTCAAGTTTTAGACCTGCATAGAGTCTGCTGGGCTTCGGAAATCACACCCTGTTGTGTATAATATTTCCAATCTAAAATAAAAATATTTCCTTGGATTCAAAAACCATATATATTCCCCACACCTAGTATTTGATAAACATACCAGTACTGAAGGAAAGTCACTTTGTCCACAAGAAAGGAATTAATGATTTAAACTGTTGACTAAGTCCTCCTCTTGTTCTAACTTGGAAGTATGGCCTGAATTTCCCGCCTTGTCATTTCTCCACAGAGCTCCACAGGCAGGGAGAGGTAGAGCCTTCCTGCTGGTGGTCGCTTATCTTGAAGATCAGACATCTCACAAGAACATCGCTGAGTTGGGATTCTACTACTGAGGGTCTGTTCCAAATAACTGCGAGATTGTTTTTACAATGAGGTATCTCTTCTGAAGCTGGCAGCTCGATATTCTCAGACCTGCTAGCAAAGGTGTTCTGAACCTGCCCTGGGCCATCCAAGCCTTACTGGGTAAATAACAAGAGTGCTGCAAGCTGCAAGCTGCAAGCTGCACGCTGCAAGCTGCAAGCTGCAAGCTGCAAGCTGCAAGCTGCAAGCTGCAAGCTGCAAGCTGCACGCGAACCTCCAGTCTGTCCTCCCCTCCCCAAAGTCCTCGACGCCCCTGATGTCTGCAGCTAACGTGCCACATCCAGAAACGGGAGAGTGCAGGCGCGGTGGGAGAGGACCTCAGACCTCAGGCTGACCTTCTGTTGGCTACCTTCCCCTTCTTTATGAAACTCCGACCTGTCTTCTGCCTCTGGGTCTTCATTAGTAGGAGAATTAAGCAGCTGGGCAGGCAGTTCTGTGGTCTCTCTTGAGTCTGTGAGTTGGTTTATCTTTCTGTCTGTCCACTAATCCCACCAGCCATATTCCTTTTCAGAAAAAAAAAAAATCATAGGGGCTGGAGCGATAACTTAGTGATTAAGAGCACGGCCGTCCTTAAGGAGGACCTGCACTCTGTCCTCGGCACTCACACTGAGCAGCTCAGAACTGCCTGCGACTCCAGCTCCAGGGCATCTGACTTCATCTACAGCCTCTGCACCTTACACATATGGCATATACCTATACATTCACATAAATAAAGGTAAAATTGAAAATAGAAAAGAATATGTTGTTGACTTCTTTAGTACGGTGCTGTATTTGATATGTATGAGTAACATTCACTATACAAATGTGTCTGGCCTGGTGGAAAAGTTAGATTCATCTCAAAATAACCTACATCATAGGCTCCTCAATTTCATGCATTAATGTGTTAATGAAATAATTGTGTGTACACAGTTTAATGAGTAAAAATAACAATACAGAAAGAAACATGCTGTCTGATAAGGCACATCAATTTAAGAGTACCCACACATGCTGTGTTGTAAGTTTCTAGAAACAGTAACTTTTCCCGAGCCAAATCTGCCACTGGGTGAAGCACCCAGGGGAGCCTTTATGTTTTTAAGAAGTCAGATCCTCTGAAAGGTCAAAACCCTTTCTAAAACAGTAATAATCAGTGACAATTGTCAAAATTTATTTGGGGATACCATAGGTCGGTGTTTTCAAAAGAATTCGCAGCCCCGTTTTCTTCATTCCTTGGTGACCTCTCTCTCCCTTCCTCCCTCTTTTATTTCACTTATTTCCACTATCTGTTAGCTACTCTGCTAGCACGGTGGAGACGGGATTTGATGTCACGAAAATGGTAGCCCACAAGAGACACTCCTTACAAAAGCAGCTCCTTCCCCCCACCTAACCCCCCCCGAAATAATAACAATTTGCTAAATTGTTGGGAAGTTGTTCTAATTCCTTGTCCAAATTATTACTCGCCCTTTAGATTAGAAATGAGGCCAGGGTTAGCAATCAGCTATAAATGGTAGGATTTTTCAAGTATGAAGCTCTTGTCTGATTGTGAAGTGGAGGCCATTACTGCCTGATTGGGCCTTTTTTTTTTTCCTCCCAGCCTGCTTGATTTGTGGTTGAGAGTGCATATTCACTCCTGTACTGTGAGCAATCACAGCTTCCCCCTCTCGTTTTTTGCTCAGCGATTTAGGGTCCACGACTCTGGCACAGCTGCCACCTTTTAGCCACCATCATGCAGAATATGTCTTTAAAAAGAGAGAGTGGGGGGATGGGAGCAGGTAACCACTGTGCATTCACTCCCTAATGCACCTATTTTCTATTTTCTAAGAGAGAAGTTTTTCACTTGAAATAACAAGCATGTTGGAACTTGAACTCCTATACTCAATAAGGAAGTTTGGAAAGAGCCCTGAAGCATATATTTCCATTTCTTTAACCCTTCAGAAATAAGCAGGTGTGGGGTCCAAAGCCAGGACCGTGGCACTGGGATCCACATTTCCTACAGTGCTAGCATAAGCTTTGTCTCTGGGAAATAGCGCAGAAACAGGTACTTTCTGTTCTCCTTGTCTGGTGTTGTGGAGGGGGCATTTAATAAATTTTCCCCAAAGTGCAAGGTCTGTAGTAAGAAGAGATTTAAAATTCTTGAAGTTTTATTTTGTCAAGGTTAGATATGACATGGGACCACTTCCGACTTAAGAAGACCTCATCGTCAAGAGTGACAGACGTTTTTTGCCTATGAGTTAAGTTCGGCGTCTCTCACTCCTTGGGATGCATTAGAGAAAGCCAGGAAAATAAGGGTTTCAAGGTTGGAAGCCTGCTCGATCTTGAAGCTTTCTGGATCCAGTTAGTGGGCATCGACTACTCAATCCACCAGCCTATCCCTCTTCTTCTGCCCCTGCTGGCCCAAAACAAAATGCCAGAATAATTTCCAAAAACAATCTTTTTCTAAATACGCTGTGGAAGTCTAGGTCACAATGAACATGAGTAATATGGTGAGGCTCAGGAATGTGAATAATGTGCCCAGGAGTAATGTGCTGTTACTCCTCAGCATCTCTGAACTCACAATACATTTCCTCTTTTGCCAGCTTCAGAAATAATATAATTCTATTTTAATTCTGATTTTTAAAAATTAAACAAAAAAGATATAATTTGCCATCCATTCACTGCATGGTTCAATAAACTTTTGTATATTTATTGAACTGTGCAGTTATTAGGTATCCACAATCTAAAGATAGAATATTTCTGTCATCCTAAACAGAGGTCCCCTGTTTGTAGTCCCATCCCACCCAGGGCCTGGGCAACACTCATCTTTTCTATCTGTCTCTGTAGATTTGAGATCTGAGGACATTTTTCATAAATGCAATTGTGCAGTATATGCTTTGTTACCTCAGTACTCTCACCGGGCTGTCGTTGACATTTGGTGTGACATAGGGGTCGCAACATGCTCCAGCTTTTGTTTCTTTTCATTTCTAGACAATATTTTATTTTGTGGATATACCACATTGTATTAATTCAATGATAAAGAGGCTTGAATATAACAGTGTTTTAATTTCAGCAATTGTTAAGGATGCTGTTACTAAATTCCTATACAAACCTTTGTGTGAGAAACATACATAATACACACACACACACACACACACACACACACACACACACGAGTAGAGAAACTGCTAAAGTTTTTGCAGATGGCTCCTTTCTTGTGAATTCCTACTAGTAATGTGTGAGTAGCCATTTTACCATATCCATGTCGATACTTGTTACTGTCTGTCCTTATCACAGCTATTTTGGTGGGTGACAAAATGACCTTATAGTTTTTTTTTTTCTGTATCCCTCTAGTGACTGATGGCAGAAGCAGTCATTCCATAATCATATTAGACATTTGCATATTTCTTTACATAAATGTCTGGTCCATCCCTTTGCCCGTTTTTAAGCTGGGTTATTTCTGACATATGGATACACAGTTGTGACCAGGTGTATGATTAGTGGATTTTCTCCCAGTCTGTGAGCTGATTTTTCTCTTTCTAATTTCTCTGAAGCCCCAAAGTTTTTAGCTTTGAGCAAATCTCATAAACTCTTAATGGATCACAATATTCTACCACTTCTGAATACAATTACAGGGCTGGAAAAATGGCTCAGTGATGAAGAACACTGGCTGCCTTTGCAGAGGTCCAGGGTTCAGTTCCTAGCTTACACATGGTGGCTCCCAACTTTGTGTAACTCCAGTTCCGGGGATTCCAATGCCCTCTACTGGCTCCCACAGTCACTGTGTACATACACCCATGAAATGACAAAAAAAATGAATCTTTATAAATGGATTAAATACTATGGTTTAAAATGAATAAGCTAAAAATTCAAGGCAAATCGATTATCCTTGCATCCAAATAAGGATATGGAAAGCTTGTTTGGGTTGTTTACATCTTTAAAATAATCTGAAAGTTTTGAGAATAGGTTTGCTAGATATTACTGCTGGCATCATGTTTCTCATAAAACTAGAGCAGAAACTCAAATTTCAGCCTTGCCAGATCATAAGCTATCTGCAGGAATGTATCTATAAAATGAATATGAGACAGAAAGAAAGGGAGAGAGAGAGAGAGAGAGAGAGAGAGAGAGAGAGAGAGAGAGAGAGAGAGAGAGAGAAAGAAGAAAGAACCTACTTTTTGTGGTAGCACTGCTAAGAATGGCAAATGGCCAAAGAAAAACAGCAAGCCCAGAAATTTCATCTCATGGGTGGAATGCCAGGCTTTGCTCTCAGGCCCAGTGTGGTGTGTGATTCCTCACATGTTCTCCTGGAAAGGAAGGTCGCTGCTGAACACCAATCATCCTGCTTAGATTTTATTGTTGACTCGATATAACATAGAGTAACCTGGGATGAATAAACAGTTGCCCAGATCAGATCAGACTGTAACCATGTCAGTGACAGATTTTCTCCAGTGACGACTGTTTAGGATGGCATCAATATTAAGGAATACTCTTACTTGATTTAGTAATCCTCAGAGTGTTTTGTACATAAAATTCAGATAAAACTACAAATCACTAATTCCATTATGTTATTTCATGGATGCAAGATTGTGGCAAATTCAGGGTTAACAATAGCAAGGGTGTATGGCTTGAAGACTTCCATCAAATTCCTTTGTCTGCAACTAGACATGTAATTCACGTTGTTTTCATGCTTTCAACTGGATTACTTTTATAAAAAGCGACTTTCAGCTGAAGCTCAGCTAAGACTATAAAAGGACACAGTCAATCCTTGCTTGCCAGGACTGCATAATTAGTTCAAATCAATGTACAGAAAACTGAGCTGAAGATAAAGTCAACGCTATTCATTAGTGTCTTCCTAGTGAGGCTGAGATTCAAGAATAAATCACAATTAACTAAACTGGAACCATGTTAAGTACAGTCAAGTATCCCTAGAAACAAAACCAGGTGAATCGAGAATAAGAAATGGTCCCTTACATCCATCCATCCTGCAATGCTTGTCTTTGAAGCTTAGTAAACTCACCTGTGTGGTTCCCAAACACGGATGCTGTAAATGACAACACTGTGCTGTAGTCTAAAAGGCGGACATCCCTGGTAGCACGTCAGACCACGAGAGACTCAAAACATAAATAGAAAAGGCACCGTTCCCAAAATGAATCCCAAGTTGAAAGAAAGGAAGTGAAGACTGTAGGTGTATGCAACACTCTGTTGGATAGTGCCACTGCTATTCCGTAACTACCACTGCCGCAGTCAGTAGGGGGAGGTAAGACTGGGTCTGGGTGAACCTGAGGGTAGAGAAAGGAGTGCAAAGGTCAAGTCTCAAACACTGATGGCATGGGCAACATAGGCGGGGGTTGAAGTGGGATTACAGAGCACTCTAGACAACAGCGGGGTGGACCCCAAAGTGTTGTGCAGCGCCTATAATAAATCTTCCCCTGTAATGAGGATATAAAAGTGGATCTTTAAATAACTGAAAACTTCTCATGAAGAGTACTAACTACAGACTGGGGAGATAGTTCTGCTGGCAAAGTGCTTGCCATAAATGAATGGGATCTGAGTTTGGATCCCCAGCACCGACATAAAATGTCATACCTGCAATCCTGGTCCTGGGAGGTAGAGACAGGAGGGCCATTGGGCCACGCTGGTCAGTCAGCCCAGATGAATCAGGGAGCTCTGGGTTCAGGTAGAAATCCTGTCTCTAAAAGGAAGATGGCGAGTGACGGAGGAACACCTGACATCCACCCCTGGCCCTCACATACATGCACACACACACACACACACACACACACACACACACACACAAACGCATGTACAACCACACATGGCATACACAGTATGCACACCACGTTCACATGTACACTCACATACACACACCGTATGCACACACAAAGAGTACTGATTGTGTGTACTAGTCAAACTAGTAAAGCAACACATAAAGTGTGGGAACTAGTGGTAGCTCATTCAGCAAGCGTGGTTGGGCTTCCTAAATGCCGGGGTGATTCTGCAGAGAGCTCATCATCCACAACTCTCCTTACTGGACAAATTTAGTAGCACCTTCTAGATGTTGGAATCTCTTTTTAAAAAAATCCTATTATGTTAGTAATTTAACCGTCAGTGGTGACTATATGACTATTCTGTTCACTGTCTTTCCTAAATTATCCTTTGGTTCCATAATGATGTTTTAATCTATTTGTTCCTCAAGTGTTTAATGTTTCCTTTTGTTCATATCTTTGAATTCATGACAAATTCTCCCATTCCCACCCTTACAAATGCACACTCACTCATAAGCACACCCAGACTCACGCTCACATTCACTCACACATTCCATCTTGTACTCACTCACACACCCACATTCATTCAAATACTGTCACACACACAATCACACACACTTATACTCTCACATACACCCACAAACATATATATATATATATATATATAATATATATATATATATATATATATACTCACTCATGCATACATTCACACTCACACACTCATATAGATACAAACTCACACATGTTCATACATACATATATACATGCACACTCATGGGTCTATAGTGTACACATATATTCACTTATTTCTATTCCAATAATTCTAAATTTGTATTGTTAGTACTGATCCCAGAGTCCCACATTTATATGTTCAGCTGATCCTGAGCCTTGGGTCTCCACTTTAACGAGCAAAGGTGGGATTTGACAAATAACATGTCCAAAACCAAATTCCCATCCTTTCTGCCCTCCTGTGTAAGTCTACTTTCCTGTACATTCCCTGTCTCAGCTAAAGGCATCCTTTCTGTTCTCCACAGCAAAGAGTTCAGGTCTTCCTGAACTCCACTACTTCCCTCACATCCGCATCTGACTTTGTAAACTCTTTTTCAAATTAGATGCAGGGCTAACAGCCATTGTCCCTGCCTACCATGTCTGTGTCTACTGTCCTACTTGAAGCCACCATGAAGTCCTGGGTAGATGTGTGTGTGTATGTGTGTGTGTGTGTGTGTGTGTGTGTGTGTGTGTGTGTGTGTGTGATCACCTCTTTCTTTGTGTGCTTGGGCTATTATAACACAATATTATAAATTAATCCATTATGAACAATAGAAATCCATCACTCTTCCTTAAGCTGGCAAGTCTGAGATTTGGTGTAAGCAGAGCTGGCATCTGACCAGGGTCCAGTTTCTGGTTTATAGACAGTGCCTTCTTGCTGTCTCCTCTTGGTGGAAGAACAACAGCAGCCCCCTGGGCCTCTTAAAAGGACACCAAACCCATTTCTTAATGCTTTGCCATTCCAAGCTAATCAGCTACCAAGGCTTTATTTATTTCCTGATGCTACCACATTGCAAGCCAGGTTTCAGCACGGGACCTGGGACAGTGCATTGAAATTAGAACACCCCTCCCACCCCCACCTCTTCTTTCTCTCTCCTTGGGTCCCTTTCTCCTTCCATGTGGACATTCCTTGAAGTTCACAATTCTTGGCTGTGTGGGATGCTGGAAGGTACTCCATATGTACACATGTACACTCATGCACACACACACATGAGCGTATACAGAAACACGCATCCACACATACTTGCACACATTCATATAGAAATTTGGACTCAGAGATGTCATACAGCATGTATAAGCAGTGGACGAGGGACTCAAAGCCAGCCCTTCTGACTCTAAACAAGAGAATTCTGAGCCCAATTTCTCATTTGCCATTTCCCCATACTATTCACATGTCCAAAATACCTTTTAGAGGGCCAGCTGTTTGTAGTGTAATAAGATACCTGATACAAAGGCATGGGGCCCCAAATCCTTTCCTGGATATGTAGGGGACAGTATGGCTCTCAGGAAAAAAAAAACATGAATACAAACTAGAGAACCAAGAGAGATGGTTCTTTTGATCAAGTGAGGAGGTGGGTTCAGATGGAGGCTGATGTGGGGAGGGGAGTGATATCCCAGCATAACATCTTGTCATTCCCAGGGAAGAATAACATGAAATGTTAGAAATAGGGTGGAACATGAAACTTGATACTGCATGAAATCAATGATGTAAATTATAAGCCGTCATTTCAAGTTAAAAATGGTGCGCTGAGCTTACATTTGCATTCAGTTCTTCCCTGAAGCTCATTATTCTTCTTTCTAATAAATAGACATAAATCATAAAGCCAGAGAGAATGGGAAAGAGAGCAGACAACTTCGGAAGCAGGAAAGTGCATGGATAAGTGGAGCCAGCCCTGGGGCGTTTGGAGAGGGGAGGAAGCTCCCTTGCCTCCCACATCCATCCTGGAAACTCAAGCAGGAGGCACTGAAGGTGGAGGTTCGGTGGGGATCGCCACTGAGGACACCGAGACCATGCGGTCCCCTGCATTGTGCTCTGCTGACCATGAACCAAGGCATAGGAGTCAGCTGGGATGCAACTGTGTGTCTCCGCTTTTCCTTTAAAAATTATTTAAATGTTTTTATCATGCGGATGTGTGTGTGTCTGTGTATGGGTATGTACACGTGAGTGCAGGCGCCCAGGGAGGCTAGAAGAGGGCGTCAGATCCCCTGGAACTGGAGTTACAGGAGGTTGTGATCTGTATGAAGTAGGTGCTGAATTTGAACTTGGTTCTCTGTGAGAGCAGCAGGGGCTCTTAACTGCTGAGCCATCTCTCCAGCAGCTATTAATGTATGTGTGTATATATTTATTTATTTTGTTTCCTGCAATTCTGCCTCCCACTGCGGACAAGGCAGATGGCCAGACCCTAGAGGCAGAACAAGAACCTGACGACACTGAAGGAAGATGAAAGGATGCTTCCATGCAGAAGACCAGAAACTCAGCCAAAGCTTAATCACAGCTCAGCATGTTTTTAAATTGTGTGTGTGTTATATGCATAATTATTTCTTTTAAAATGTAACTGTACTTTTAATATCTGAGGTCACTTTTTATTCTTTGAATGTCTTTCTCTGCTTTGTAGAATTCTGTGAGTGCATTCTTGTCAAATATGGTAAGTATTTTCTATTTGTCCTTCCAAGTCCCCTCTTCGAGTGTTTACCCAGGGCAGACAGATTCTAGGGTGGTCACCCTCAAGGCTTCACATTCTAGCAAAATCCCCTCTCCTTGAGTATGAGTGAAATGCCAACTTGCTTCTAATGAGCAGAATATGCCAGTAGGGATGAAGCCACTGTTATAAATAGGCTAACATCTAGTAAAGACAATGAGATATATCTTACAATTGCATTATAACATTGCTATAGATATAAACATGTATGTGTGTGTGTGTGTGTGTGTGTGTGTGTGTGTAGATATAAACATGTATATATATGGATGCTTGCTAGTAAGTTTAAGCTTCACCCAACCCCACACATACAGAGCTTCACCTTGCTGGCATGCAGTGCAGAAAGGATCCTGTTGGCCTAAGAGAAGCAGATGTTCATACTGTGAGCAGCCTCAGAACTGAAGGTGGCCTGTTGGATCTGTGGCCACTATTCAACAGCAAAAGCCAGATGACCCAGGATATGATACAAGGGAAAAAATTCTGCTTAGAACCTGAAGGAGCTAGGATAGGCTCATCTACATTGCTCGATTAAGGTCCTCTTTGATGGAGTTGAGATTCTTAGGCAGCTAAGCCAGGCCCTAACACTTAGTTTGGGTCATGTGCTATACAATTAAAAAGTAGATAGATTTACAAAATTGCCTTAGTGGTCAAGAAGCTAGACCTTGGGAACTATCTAAGATCAAAATTAGCTCCAGTAACTACTTTAATAAGTTACTTAAGCTCCTTGTTCCTGAGTTTTGTCAAATATGAAATGTGAGGAAAGCTGGCATTACCAATGAATATGAACATGACATGCGAACACACTCACAGGACTAGAACAGTGACTGACATGAAGCAAGGACCCTGCGGTCCCCATCACAGGAATTATGATAAGCTAACACAATATATAATACTAAATCAAGAACAAATAAACATACGATTTCATGATCAACACGGTAAAGCAATTTGACCAGTTTCCCCTTAGTAACCAAGTTCTCCAGCCTGACCCACTGCCTTCTACTCAGAACCACTGGAGTCCCAATGTAAGGACACAAAACCGTAACTCTATTGTGTGCTGTGCTCAGAATGTCTTCTTGGAACAGACACAAGGGAAAAAAATTCTATGAATGGTTGGAGGTATGGTGGTATTTTATTTGTACTGAAATGTGATTTTAATTGTATGTTAATAAATAAAGTTGCCCTGGGGTCAGAGCTATTAGAGCCATAGCAAGAGCATGGTGGTTAGAAGAGCTAGGTAGATTTCTGTGTGTTCAGAGATACAGCCAGCATTGGAGACATATGCCTTTAAGACCTGGAGGGCGGTACTTACAGGCAGTGACGAGGCAGTCATGTGTTTGGGTTTACAACCAATGAGAAGGCAGAACAGAAAGACTATTTAAAGACAGACACACAGGAAGTAGCTCTCTTTCGGGGAAGCTAGGAGCACTGCAGGAGGTAAGACTTTAGCTCTGAGCTCTGACCTCTCGGCTTTCGCTTTTACATTGGTTCTGTGTTTCTTATTTTAATAAGACAGTTTGGATACATCTACATGGAGGGATTTTAAAAAAAAATGACTTGAATGAGACTGTGCACCAAGCATGAAGAGTCATCAACAGATTCCAATAAAATAAGGAACAATGCCCACAGTGATGGAGATGAATAACTCCAAGTTTGAGGATAGGGATGCTTAGATAGCATGCAATATCTCCCTTCAAAAATACTTGTTGGTTACAAGTAAGAAGAGCAACTTCATAGTTTAGAAGTCACAAAGATAGACATAATTTTAATGAAGTAATAAAAGTCAACATCATCTCTGGTGCTCACAGATTAAACTCATCAGCCACCAGATAGCAAAGAGCACACAGCATCAGGTCTTGTGGTGTTCCTGTCACTATTGCACAGCTGGCATCCAGTCACAGTAGCACCAGACACGTACCAAGGAAGGATACTCTAAAGTCCAAAAGAGTCAAGGTCAGAAGTGTCAGAAACAGCTTGAGAAACAGTTGGACTGTTCCAGAAGATAGCGTGCTGGAGGGACGTGAGAACCCAATGCGACATGTCAACTAGATTTATCCTACTGGGATATGCATTGGGGACACAACAAAGCAGAGAAAGACCAGATGAAGCAGTCAGTGTCGCTTTCATGCTTTGATGGGCTTGCTGTAGTTACCTCACTTGGGGGACCCTCCTCAAAGACGGGTAACATTGGTAACAATAGTTTCAGCTATCTGATTTTTGATGTGGGGTATATATTTTTCTAAATATTCCTATTAATTATTCTGGTCATCTTAAACATATGATTATTAATATTTTTTTCAGTATTTCTGTGGTACTGGGATGGAACCCAGGGCCTATGAGTGCTAGGCAAGTGCCCTACCATGGCTACTCAAACCTCTTAACATTTTATAGTTGGTTTTTAAATTTATTTTATTTTTATACTTATATTTTATATTTGTTTTTATTTTAACTTGTTACTTCTTAGTAATCATATCATTATATTGAATGCTAATTATTATATATTAAGTAGCCATGTTTCCATAAGTTCATCAATGATAGTTGTTGACATTTTATCTTTACATATAGTCAAAGCATCATTTCAATATTCATTTTAGGTTATTACAAACATTGAGCCTTTTGGCTACTTTGTACCATTTGTATATCTTCCACTGGAAAGTACCTGTTCACTGATATTGATCATTTTCTGTGAAAATATCCTTTTTATTGATGCATAATAATACCACTAAACTTCTATGACATTAACTCCTTTTCTCATACATAACTATGGTAAGTAATTTCCATGTAGAATGGTGTTGTTTCTGATTACTTTATTTTTAAAAAAGAAAACCCTTCCCAATTATGATTTACTTTTTTATATTGTTAGTTTTATTTCGAGTCAAGTTTAGGAAAGCATTTGCTAGCTGAAGATCAGATAAATCTCTATGTACCCAGCCTGGGCTTGACTTCCTAGTGATTCTCCTGCCTCAGCCTCTCAAGTGCTAGGGTTAAAACATAATCAACCATGCCTTCATTTTTATTTTCTTTGTGGTTTTTATCTTATAGATCAGATTCTAATACATTAGATTCAGGCTTCTCAAACTTTTTCCTATCTCAACCCTTTTTCACCAGAGAAAATTTTGTAATATGTTAATTGGTATATAAACCAAATATTTAATGACAACAAATCATTAAAAAACTTACTTAAATAATTCTTTGGTATTTTATTTCCTGTTAGATATGAAAGAGAATTTTCAGAATAATGAGATGGGCATGCTTGTTTGGTTTCATATCAAGAATTAAATATTGGATGAATATTTGATTCTGCTGGATGTAGAGTATCTTAAATATTTCCCAGGCTAAATCAATATTTTGATTTATAATTATCAATCATGAGAATGTTGCTTTATATAAATGTATAGTGCAAAATAATGGAAATATCTTTAGGTTGATTTTAGAAGTTGCCAGATACTCCGTTCTAGTCCCAAGATGAAATTCATCAAAATATATTTTATGAAACTCAAATTTTCAACTCAAACATTAGTTTTTAAAATGTAACATTCTAATTCAATACAATTCAAAGATAAGTACTAATTGGATACTTACATGCTGAGGAATGATGGTAGGAAAATATTAAAAGCTTTTGCTTTCTGTAATTAAAACATCATGCTTCTATAGAGAAGGAAACTTTGTATATCTATTAAAAACACTACAACTAATAACATGTAATAGCTTCAAACATGAGCCTTGGCAGTTTTAGGCAGCATTTGTTGGTGATGCATGATATGGCCACATACCCAGTGCAAAGTATGTATCGTGTGTCTCAGAACCGAGGCCTCAAGGAAGGTTGCAACATGGAGGCGCTCTGCCAGAGACACCTCAGCTTTACTAGCATTCGATGTTGAATTAATCTTTGTTTGTTGCATGTTCAAAAACTTTTTACCTTTTGCCTAATTTTTCACATCCCCTGTATTCAGTGAGATACCGAGTTAAAAACAACAAAGCTGGATATTGGGCCACATGCTAAAAACTGTTTCTGCAAAGGTTTGTTGTAAATGCTTTAGCTCTGTGGGCTGCACACTGCCTTCTCCCTTTTTGTCCTTACATGGCCTTGAGAACATCTCAGTCATACTTTCTCCGATGCTTTCCAACTTCACACATCCTTGAACTTCAAAGATCCATAGCATCGCTCTACATGGCGCTAGCATGATCGTGGCAAGCTGCTGGAGCTGAGGTCTAGTGCCAGCCTTCCCACAGCTCTCTCGGGGCCACAGAATTCCAAGAGGACCTAAAACCGAGCTGGAATTCTTGGATGACCAAACAGCCTCGTTCTGGTTTGTTGACACAGACAGGAACTGCGGCAAGCATGTCTATCCTGAGGTGGAAGGATGATCTGAGAAGCCCTGTACTGCTTCACAGGAAGACTTGTCATGCTTAAAAGTAATGGGTCCAAGTGTGAGAAGAAAATGCGGGAAAAGGAAGCGGTGTCCCCCTGGGGTTTCCAGTCTCCCACATTTGACACAGCCGGAGACTGGTCTTGTCATCACCCTGTTATCACCAAGCACACTACTCAGGGAGAAGGTGCTCAGTGAGCAAACAAATGTACGCCCCCGTGTGGTGTGGTCACTTACCCCAGGTGGACCATCTTTTGTTTTTTTTTTTTTTTGGAGACAGGGTTTCTCCGTGTAACAGTCCTGGCTGTCCTGGATCTCATTTTGCAGACCAGGCTGGCCTTGAACTCACTAAGATCTGCCTGTCTCTGCCTCCCAAGCACTGGGATTAAAGGTGTGTGCCACCTGCCCACTCCATCTTTTAATTTTTAACCAATATTCTCTTTGTACTTTGATATGAAGATGTAAAATTCACTGTCCATCTTGAGTATAGAGCGGTGCTGATGGTGATGGTGAGTGGAAAATGGTCTTGATATGTTCCCAGATTGCTCTGCACGTGCTTACATACATACATACATACATACAGACAGACAGACAGACATAATACATACAAACATCCATACGTATTTACTCAAGACAATGTGTAGCCTTTGAATACACAGAGAGAGCAAGGTTCTGATACATAAAAACCCTGAAACATGTCTTACTTTCTACTACAGAGAAATAGTGCTTTATAGAACCCAAGATAATCTTGGACTCAACACTTAACATGGTGGGAAGGCGAGGCCACACAGCAGGAAGGGTTAAGACATCCATCCTTACATGACAGAAGCCATTACGTATGTTCAGAAAGGTAATGGAGCACAGGCTCTGATGCTCAGGAATGACAAGATGGGGAGCCCGTGTTTCTGGCTTCCTAGCCCAGAGTTCCAGCCCTTCGTCACTTATTACAGGGATTTGGTCTTTAATGAAGTTCTCATTCAAAGGCCACATCAGATGGGCCTGATTGGGAACCATTTAGGAACTTAGGGCTTATCAACGTATTTAAATGCCCATGGAATGATTAAAAGAAATGCATGTGTTCACATACAAATGAAGAATGATTTGAGGCTGTGCACAAGGGATAGCAGATGGCAACTATTAATTATTAGCTTGTGACCAAGGCTCAGACCAGTCTGAAAAAGGCATTCTGTCTGACTCCGCCACATCTAACCTTTGTAGTGCTTTATCATAGGAATATTAAAGGAAACATTCCCTCCTGTCATTGACATGCTCAAGAGAGAGGAAAGTGTGTGGCCGTTGTTGGGAGAAGACCACATGAAATTCTGAGGCATGTGTGTCAGGGGGCTCAATGACAAGAAGGCACGATGTATTATTACTAATGAACAGTCTTCATGGAATTATTCTGCATCTCTTGCTCTTAATTAACACAACTCTACGAGGCTGAGCTGCGATTTGAGACCTCCCTCTCTGCCTTGCCCACACTTAGGTAGCACCTAATAAGCGTGTAGTCAGTTTGTGCCCCAGTCAAACGGTTTTAATAAATCCCTACAAGCATTTTGGATCTGAAGCCAGCGGGCATGTGCGGGGGGTAATGCTCGACATGAGTGGAGCCTGACTTTATGAATGAAGTGCCTACATGTCATTAGTGCTTCAGGGGGTCCCCTAACAGGGGTAACTGGGCCTCTGGGGACCTTCACCAAGCCTCCAAGTTTAATCTGTCTGCTGTGAGGATGCTCAGGCCCTGAAGGGAAACGGAACCATTCCTGTTTTACCTTGAACCCCCGGGTCAAGCAGGCCTAGGGGAACAAGTTTGGAACTGTCACTGACCATTATCTTCAACATGCACTGTATTTCCAAGCAGCCTGCACAGGGAACCGTAGGCATGCGAGCGTGGCCCAGAGCTGCAGGGTGGTAGCGTGTCACATGTCTGGTAACAGAAGGGGATAACCATCCCAGTACAAACTTGACATATATAAATTGATTACATAAGTGGGCAATGGTGGTCCTTTCAAGTGCTCTCCTTTTGTTTGAGCTTTACAGTAAAATTACCAGCAGCAGTTTACAATTAAGAGGAATAATAATAACCGAATATGCTTTCATCTACACACACAATTACAATGAACTGCATGCCTTAATAGGATTGTGAAAAATCTGCGTTTGACCCATACAAAAAAGTAAACACTCTTGCTCTGGATACTATGTCATTATCACAACAAAGAGAAACTCCTGAAATCTGATGATGTAGACATCTGGAGAATGTTAATCACTTCAAAATGACGGATGTTTTTTATTTCAGCTTTTGACAGACGCACTCCTTCCATAGATAGATGATTATTTACATAAATTACATCACCAACGTGAAAAAAATCAGAGTAACTTCAAAGGGCGAAATGCTTAATTAAAAAGAGACGTGCGAGTCTATTTTTCTCTCTTTCTCTGAGATTTTTCTTTAAGGGAGAAAAGTGATGGCAAATCTTCCACGTCCCTGGTATGCGAATATAAGAGACAATTTTTAAAACCTCTTCTTGCAGAAGACATTCACCTTTAAGAACAACGCCTCTGTGTTTGGTGCTCTGAAAATGATCAGTGGCTTTTAGTCTACTTCTAATTTCTCAAGTTCCATCCTTTGTCAAAATGGCAATTAGAAGTTCACTCCATTACTGCAAACATGAAACCAGACAGATCCAAGTCCACACTGAGTCTTACCTCACACACTCTTCCCCTTCAGACTCCTAAACAAGACTTAGTGAGTGGAGGGAGATAGAATTTTACAGCAGCTCAGCCAAACGCTGCCAGTTCACTAGACCTCAGGAAGAGCTCCTGAAGCTGTACAGAAACAAAAGTCCAAGGGCAGCCTGAAGAGGAAGGCTTGAAAACCGTCCCTGTAGGGTGAGCCCCAGGCTGCCCTGCTGGTCCCTCAGGGCAGCCCCTGACTGGCGGCGTGCTGCCGGATGCCGGTTGGAGGAGCTGGTGCAATTTGCTGATCCACTACAATTTCCTCTTACACTCAGAGCTGATCTGCAGGCTGACCTTGGACAATTTGTCTTCTTTCAGGGAGAAATGTCACCCAAAAGGAAGCTATTAAGTCAAGAAGGTAATTCTCTCAGAACCGTCCACTGTATAAACAGAACTTGACCTCAGGTAATTTATTGCTGGTCCCTAACAAAGAGACTTAAGATATAGGCCTGATGGAGTAGAGATCCAAATCTGTCAAGGAAAAGGGCAAGAGAACAAAACCTTGCAAGTTTTCTCTGGAATGTTCCTATTTAGAGTCTAACGTCTAGTTAATTAAGTGGTAAAAACATGAGTAGTTTCTGCTCACTGAGAACAAGAAGCTTATTCTGTAATATATGGTAAGGTTGGGTTTGCAAGGTTAAGCCATTAATGGTCTTATTTTTCTAATAAAGCCAGATTAATCATGTTAGTTTCACAAATAACCATGACTATTTCATCCTCAAGCATGGGCTTGATGAAGCCTCAGGTATGTTCCAGGGTGCTGAGAGCTGTACTCTCTGTCGATCAGGGGAGAAGGTGAAAGCCGGAGCTCTTAACTGAGTGGTCTGAACCATGCTATGCAGAGTTTTGGAAGACCAGTGATAAGTGGATGTCATGATCTCACGGGGCCAACAAGAGCCATGATCTGACAGTGTCCCAAGGACCATTTCTGCTGCATACTGGAAAGACCACAAACTCCACAGTAGCATCCTTAACTGATAACTAAGCTGTTTCTTGCTTCCTTTCCAAGGCCTAGCTTCTCTAGAAGAGCCTTTCCTACACTTACCTAAGCCTCCATAAGACCATCTCTTCAGGTAACCCCCTCCTTCTCTGCTTCTGTTTAGTTTTGGGGCAGCGCACCAGCACCCAAAGCAGAGACCACCCACATCCTACAGTGGAAAAAGGCTGAAAGTCTGTCAGTTACTGCTAGCACAAGGTTCCGGGTTGGATTTTAATGTCGAAACATTTTTCTGAACCTTTCCTCCCTGCTCAGGACTGGCATTTGAATGGCTCCAGGTAACAAGCAAATCACAAAGCAACATTCTGGGCTTCTTCACAGACATCACACTGAAAGTGAAAAGCAAGTGAATGCAAGTTCAAGAAAAAAAAAATCACTGCTTGTCCAATCAGTACAGTGGGACTAATACTACATTTAGAAACTTCTGGACAAACTGTGGGGCTTCCTTCGAGTGGGCTAGGGGCTCTGGGATCCTGTAGGAACCTCATAAAGGAAGAATTGGAGAGCATAATGATGTTTTTCTAAATTGAAAGCGACAAGCAGCATTTAGTAGAGGAGTCAGGAGACAGCTGAGAGCAGGAAGCCTTACATTCATTACCGCAGATGGTTTAGCTTTGACTGATGAGGAAGGAGCCGGGCAAACGGGCAGAGGATGCCCTGAAAAGATTCAGCAGCCATCCAATTAGGCAGGAACAGTCCGGCAGTTACCAAAGGCTTGCTCTGGTCTGTATTACACAAAATGAAGCCTCTCTATTGGGTTTGACTTCAGCTGATTGAAGTCATAAGGCATCATGTTCCCCTACTAAATAATTCTGGCACAGGTTAAATTAAAATAGGATTCCACCCAGAGTCTGAACACAAAGATAAGTCACAGAGCAAACCTGTAGTAAATGTTTGTTGAAAAAAAAAGATTGGATAATTTTTACTTCAAGAGAATTATCTGCTAATGCTAGACCTTCCTCTTGTCTCTTGCCCACCACTGATTTCGCTTCCTTTTAAAAATTATAAACCATTTTATTTGAAATATAAAACATACAGAAAAGGACAAAATGTCATCTAACAGATCTGCAATTCTACCGTCAAGGTGAAGAGGATGCTGAAATAGGTTACGTTAGGATGTTAATCTGCAATGAACATCCCTCTTGCAGCCACTGAAGCACATATAGCTGTGACCCATCCCATGATCCTTGCCCTCAGCCAGCCACAGCCCTGAAAACTTACATTCCTACATTGACTGCACAGTGTGTGTTCCTAAATGCTGCACACTGCAGCTGTTGAAATTGCTCAATAATTTCTCTACATGACCTTACGCTGCATGTCTGCATGTATCCTTTCATCTTTGTAACTTCCTAATTAGCATGCTTTCAACATTTATTCATATCAGCTATAGATGCATGCCAGTATAGATCTCCCATGCCCTTTATATAAAGAACATACTCCTCTCCTAAGGCTCAGCCTCAGTAACCACTAGATTCATCCCAGTTTGCAGAATGGAAAAGCATATTTGCTTGTTAAACATTTTTATGCATATGTTTCTCTAGAGGAGTCTGGAGTCAAGTTACTAGATCACATGGAACAGTAGCATTCAACCTTTCTATATGTTGCCAAATTCTCTTCCAAAAAGATTATAACAAGTCGTGCTGTCATTAGCAGAGTGAGTCCTTATTGTCCTTCATCACCACTGTGACATGATTTTTTGTCTACATGACAGGACTTAGAGTCACCAAGGAGACACATCCCAGAGCATGTCTGTGTGGGTGTTTCCAGGGAGGTTTAGCTGAGAAAAAGCCATCCCGAATGTGGGTGGTACCTTCTCTGCTCTGACATTCTGAACTAAACAAAAGGCAGGAGTTGAGCACCAGAAATTCTCCCTCTCTGTTTTGTGACTGACTGCAGATACCCTGTGACCACTTTTTAGTGGTCATGCCTTCCCCAACACAATGGACTGTGTGGTGGTTTGAAAGAAAATGACCGCCAAAGGGAGTGGCACTGTTAGGAGGTGTGGCCTTGTTGGAGTAGGCATTAGCCTTGTTGAAAGAAGTGTGTCACTGTGGAGCTGGGTTTGGAGTCTTTTATGTGCTCAACTCATGCCAGTGAGACAGACCACTTCCCGTTGCCTGTGAGTAAAGATGCAAGAACTCTCAGCTACCTCTCCAGCACCATGTCTACCTGCACGTCGGTGTACTCCCAGCTGCCATGCTCCCCACCATGATGATAATCGACTAAACCTCTGAAACTGTAAGCTGACACCTCAATTAAATGTTTTCCTTTATAAGAGTTGCCTTGCTCATGGTGTTTCTTCACAGCAATAGAAACTCTAGCTAAGACAGAAATTGGTACCAGGAGTGGGTTATTGTTACGATAGTCCTGACCATGCTTTTGTTTGGAGAAATTTGGACCTTGATACTTTGGTTTAGGAAAACAGTGAAATCTTTAAGATCTGCTTAATGGGCCATACCAGTAGGAGCATGGAAGACAGTGGTGCTGAGTGACTAGAAGTGTGTTGCAGTCAACAAAGCTGATAGGAGTTAGAGATCTGAAGAGCACTTTGATGTCAGACATGGAGATGCAATTTTGAGTTTGTCCATCTGGTTTTTGGTCTTGCTTTGGTCCAGTATTTCCACTATGTTTCCTTTCCTGTGTTTTAGAATGGTAATATAGACCCTGTGCCATTATTTGTTGTAAGAATGTGATCTACTTTTTGATTTTGATCTTACAGGGTATTACAGTTAAGAGATTATATGAATCTCAGAAGAGACTTTGAACTTTAGACTCTTAAATAGGTTTGAGACTGTTATGTGAGATGAGACTATGGGAACTTTTGAAGTTGAACTGAATGCATTTTTGCATTTGATATGGCTATTAGCCTTTGGAGGCCAGAGGAAGGAATATGGTAGTTTGAAAGAAAATGCCCCCACCAGGGAGTGGAACCATTAGGAGGTGTGGCCTTGTTGGAATAGGTGTGGCTTTGTTGGAGGAAGTGTGTCACTGTGGGAGTGGGCTTTGAGGTCTCCTATGCTCTAGCCAGTATGGCTCACAGTTGCTTCCATTGCCTGTGCATCAAGATGTAGAACTCTTGGCTCCTTCTAAAGCACCGTGTCTCCCTGCACACCACCATGTCACACCATGATGATAATGGACTAAACCTCTGAAAATTTAAGCCACCCCAATTAAATTGTTTTTCCGCTATAAGAGTTGCAATGGTCATGGTGTCTCTTCACAGCAATAGAAACCCTAACTAAGACAGACCGTATTCTCTTAAACTATGAGCTAAAGTAATCCCTTGCTTTTGTCTGGCATTTCATAGCAGCAACAACACCAAAAAACATATTACTAATACATTCTCCAACACTTGATATAATCTCATTAATTATTCTGTCTGTAATAGTTATAAAATTATACCTCTGAAGTTTTAATTTGCAATTCCTTGATTATTAATGATAATCTTTTCTATTTCTGTAACTATTCACACTCCTGAAGATTGCTGGCTCTTGTGTTTTGCTTATTGCTCTCTCAGTATATAGGACTTCAGTAGTTCTTAAGGTGTAGATCACAAATATATTTCTGTCTTCTGGCTTAATGATGATGTTTTCCTGAAACTACTTACATATAAACACATACAAATACAGTGATCTTTTCCCTTGGGCCTTTTGATTTCTACATCCTGTTGAAGATTTTCTTCTTTACATTTACATGTCTATAGTCTATAGTGTTTCATCATCAAGTGTTTAGTCTGGGTTTTATTTCTCATTAGAGTTGTGTTTGTTTGCACTGTTTTTTATTTTGTTCTTTGCTTATCATCATCACTACATCCTTCACTTACTGTTTGCAAGTACCCTCCGCCAAACTCAGCTGCCAACTCCATGTGACTTTTTCCTTTATTTAACTCTGTCGGCACAGCCTTGTGCCAATACAGTACTGGTTTTTATGCTATAATTGAAGTTATAATGAGCGCTGTGGTAGGCAGAGAAATGGATGCCCAAAGCTATCTCCCAACCTCTGGATCACATCTGTTACTTTTCATGGCAAAAGAGATTTTGCAAATGAGATCAAATGACCTTGTGATAGGATTATCTGGGATTATCCAGGCAGATTCGAACTAATCTAGTATGTCTTAATAGGAAAGCCACTGTGGCCAATTCAGAGGTGGTATCATCACAGAAGAAGAGTGAGGAACAGGCACCATTGTCCTTTTGGAAGATGGAGAGAGAAGGCACCGGCTGGGAATGAGGCTAAGACAAGAACTGCTGTAGAAGCTCCCAGGAGCACCACCACTCTCCGGTTTCCAGAGGTAACTGAGCCATGCTGGTTTGCTAATCCACAGAACCTGTAAGGGAATGTTTGTGTATGGTTCTCAATCTTTAATTTAATGATAATTTGTTATAGCAGCCACAGAAAACTAATACAAAATAGTTCTGTTCTATCATATTTTAAATTATTTTTGTACCTTCACTCTTTCATTATTTGTAGAATATATTTATCAAATTATTAAAATATAATTTTGATTAGAATTGAACTAAATTCTATTTAGCTTGGTAAAAATTGCTATTTTTGTTAATGTTAACTTTTCCTATGCATAAGTCTGAAATAATAATTAATTGTATGTGTCAACTTGACTATGGCATAAAGTGCTCAGGTACTTGGTTAAATATTTTCTAGGTGTTCTACAAAAGCTTTTTTGAGTAAGAATGTTACATAAGTTGGAATACTGGTTAAGGAAGAGGACCCTTTCTGATGTAAATGAGCATGCTTTGTAAATCTAATTAGTTAGTTAAGAGCTTAAATAGAACAAAATGGCCCATCTTCTTTAGAACAAGTCAGAATTTCTTGCCTTATATTGCTGTTTTATTGGGACCCTGGCTGTTTTCCTGTCCTCAGACACAGATTAAAAGACTGAGTCCAGCCAGCCATGGATCATCAATGCTCTTGCTTTTGATACCTTGTGGGCTGGCATTGGCTGTCAGTCTTACTAGGTCTCCATTTTGCCAATTTATTCTGCAGCTCTGGAAACTTGCCTGTCTCTAATCATATGATCCAGACACTGAAACCAGCCTTTTGTTGGAGGGAGCACAGGGAGTTAATCTCAGAGCTCTGCACATGCCAGGCAGTCTCCCTTAGACGGGTCTTTCTAGCATGTACAAACCCTTTTCTACATTGCTTCTCTACCTTTCGTCATATAAGTCTTTTACATTTTTATTAGATTTGTTCTTGAGACCCATACAGGGTACACTGATACCATGAACACAAATATCATTTTCGTTTTACCATTTAATGCTTGAACATATACATACAATGTGAATGAAATATAAATATTGAATTTCTCCTCAGAAACAGCTAAACTTTGCTAATTGCTTCTAATACCTTGTTCTCTTGGATTTAGTACATAGACTATTGAATCATCCAATGTTTACTATTTTGTTTCTAATTTCTAATCCTTCTGTGCTCTATTCCCATGCTTCTACACATGCACGCACAATTAATTGTCCACTATTGCTGTGGGATGTTCTGTATGCTGTATATATGTGTTGCTCTGATTGGTTGATAAGTAAAATGCTGATTGGCCAGTAACCAGGCAGGAAGTATAGGCGGGGTAAGCAGAGAGGAGAATTCTGGGAAGAGGAAGGCTGAGTTAGGAGTTGCCAGCCAGACACAGAGGAAGCAAGATGGCAAGGCAGAACTGATTTATAAGAATGACTTAGAAATCATGTCACCCACAGTGAGCTGGCAAGGGAGCTCTGCTTCATGTGGTCAGTTTTGTTCCAAGCACGTTCTTTTATGAAGTCAATCATCCTTCACACTACATCCTCCATGGCTTTCAGCCACATAGAGAATGGAAAAGGGCCCGGTGGCTTGCACAGGTTGCTCTTTACCTCAGATCTGGTAGCACACATTACATTTTCCACACCTAAGGAGTTATAACTCAGCCACTTGATTCTGTAAAACTACAAAAGAGATTGAGAGAAAGAAAACATGCTGTTCCCAGGGGGACTGAAAAAAAAAAAGAAGAAAAGAGATTGACAAGCACATAGAAATCACTCATGGTATTCCAGTTGTTTTTCTTTGTTTGTTTTTGGTTGGTTGGTTGGTTGATTGGTTGGTTGGTTGGTTGGTTGGTTGGTTGGTTGGTTGGTTTGAGGGGTTCATTTGTTTGCTTGTTTTTAAGAAAACTACTTGAAATCCAAATTATTGGGCAAAAGTATATGTTTACATTAGTTTGCATGCAATGTACTGTAGGAATGCTGCTGCAATGTCAAATGGTCCTCAGAGCCTAACATAAAATAAGAATCATTTTAAAAAATTAACCTAGCTTTGCTCAAAATCATCCTATGAAGTTATAATAGCAGCCTAGCATTTCTTTCAGCTAAAAATAGACTTGTAGCTGTGCATCACTCAGGGCTAGTAAGAGAGCCTGTCTCCAGGGGTAGGGATGGGACATTAGCTGCTTCTGCCCCATTCCAAAGCTAAAAAAAGCAACTTGGTCCCCAATAAACTAGATAACAATAGGACTGTAGGAAGAGCATTCATGAAAGACCTGGATGCGTTAGGAGAGGGAGGAGAATGGGGTGGTGTCGGGGGAGTGGAGGAAGTAAGGGCGAAGACACCATGGTGGCCTGGCTGCTTCAGTTCTTCCTGAAAGAAGCTTCCTTTCAGAGTTCTGATTCCCAGAGCCCAGCAAATGTTAAGGGGCCATGACAGCCATCCCAGAATCCCAGAGCTCAGTTGGCAGAGACAGGGATTCCTGGGCCTAGCTGTCTAGCTAAACTACCCAAACTGGTGAGCTCTGGGTTCAAGTAAAAGACCCTGCCTCAATATATAAGGCAGAGAGCCATCTGGGAAGTCTCTATGTTAACCTCTGGCCTCCATATGCATATAAACCTACATGCAAACATGATTGTGCACATTTATACCTCCACACACATATGTAGAAGGATGAGGGGGAGAGGGAGAGGAAAAAGAAGGAGGAGAAGGAGAAGAAGAAACCCCTGTGACTTTGACTCAGCTCCTCAGTCATTGTGCCATTTATAACAGACTCAGATTAGTAACACTAAATCACAGTACCTGGAAGAACCAATTATCCTCCACTCCTGCATTTCCAACGTCCACTTGGGCATCTGCCGCCTGCTGTCCCTCTGCAATGTGCAGGCTTTGCCATTCGTTAACATGTTTGCCTGGCACTAACGGACCTGAGGCAAGGATCCTCAGGAAATGCCATCCCCTCCTCTCTCTCCCCTTCCCCAGCTGCACCTGGACCCCGCCCCTCCCCTGCTCTCAAAGCCACAGCAGTCCTGGGCCTGGATCCTTTCACCAGACGGCTGCAATGTCATATCCCAAGCCTGTGCTCTGGCCTCCCTCTAGGTCGTACTGCAGGCTTCAGACAAAACACAGACTCTGAATCTGTTTGGAAAGGGCCTGTTCCAGCAGAAGACCTGAGCATCCTTGGGCAGGCAGCCCTGGGTGTTGTCATTTTTGGAGGATCTAGGAGGTGTGTGAGGAGAGGCCTGCTTCTATTCCACTAGTGAAACATCGTTCTCTGCCAAAACCTGAAGGCCTGGTGTCCTCCAGGGGATCTCCATCTTCACTCTGGAAGCTGTCTGTGCTCTCTGTGAGCCTGGGCTCCCCAGGGATATCCTCAACTCTGCAATACTTGGCCTCGTGTACAGGGGAACTCCAGATTCAAATTAGCCAAAACCTGAGTTGTCTTGCCAGAGAGAACATTCTATAGACCCAGCACTCTGCACAGTTTATGCTTTGGGTAAAAAATGACTATCCAAAAATGAAAGTAAGTTTTCTAATTATACAAATGAGTATCATGGATTCTCCTCTTTTACAAAAAAAAAAAAAAAAAAAAAAAAAAAAAAAAAAAAAAGTGGTTGCATCCTGAAAACAGAATCTGAGTTTCAATTTCAGTCACAAGTTGCAAATGAACTGGCCTACTCTGGACCTTGTGAGAGCCAAACTCTGCAAGATGCAAGCAGGCAAAACAAAATCACCACCTAACAAAACATTTATAAAAATGACTATTCCTCACACCACACCCCTTTTCACTGCTAGAAGGAAAACATGGAAGGCCTGAGGTCTTTCCAGAATGTTCAGGTAAGAGGGGGCTTCAGCCAGTTCTGTTCAACTATGATTTTAGCACAAGACTGAAAACCTCTTGGTGACTGCTCCTTCTGCTCCACCCGGGGGACATTGCTCCACCTGGAAATCTAGAACAGGGAGGGCACACTTGCCTCCTTTTTTCTCTATCTTATTCTCTGGGTCCATCAGGCACAGAGGTGGGGAGAGACAAGGGGTCATATGTGGATGGCTGGGATGTCACTCCTGAGAACCCTCTGAGTGCAGCAGAGGCCACATTGATTCTTGCTGAGTGATGCTTTTGAGAGAGTTGCCGGGTGATACTCCTGCTTCATCTCACATCCTGCAGCCTTCTCCATGCCAGCTGTGGCTTGCGGGCTGTTACAACTCTCCTTTTTTAGTTTTCAAGTACGTGGATCAGTTATCTTATGGGGTCATACTGCTTATCCAGGCAGTTTCATTAGGGTGACAGTGAAATTCGATACTGGTCCATCTCATCAGCTGCCCACATGTCTATCAGGTAGTTCATGGAAACCCAGACAGATACACACACATACACACTACATTCCTGTCTCATGAGAGTCTTGAAGTTCCACTCAAAGCTGATTCATAACCCCAAATTCTAAGTCAAATAGGGCCCAGGATTTATTATGAATGGCTGATTAGGTAATACAATATTGCAGAACATCATGTAAATTTTTTCAAATGTTTTATATAAAGTTGTTTCATACCTAAAAAAAGTTGCTGAAATGAACATTTCACCAAGATTCTGTCAGTGTTTAAAATAAGCATTGTACATGTATATGTGTATATATGTGTATGTATACATCTCCTGAGTAATTTGTTAGTTACAGATACAATGTCTACTAACTACTAAGTATCTGAATATTATTTTTCATAAAATAATAATTTCCTCATTTGTAAGAAGTTTAATTATAGTATTTGAGAAATTCCATTATCCATTCTACCAACCTTGTAAAACTTTGATGAAATGTCTAATAAAAAATGTTTCTCTCTAAGATCCAATTCAAGGCCCCACATCACTTGTTCCTTTTATCTAAAACCATTCTCCAGGTGCTGGGGAAACAGCCCCGTCAGTAAAAGCTCTCCACATACAAAACTGGGGGCCTGAGCTCCATAAACAGAACTCACATAAAAAGGTGGGCAAGGTGCATGCGCCTGTAGCACCAGTACTGGGGAGGCAGAGACCGGAGGTTCCCGGACACTCATTGACCAGCCAGTGCTGTGGGACGGTCTGTATGTCAAATGTGTTGCTCTGATTGGTTAACAAATAAAACACTGATTGGCCAGTAGCCAAGCAGGAAGCATAGGTGGGACAAGGAGAGAGGAAAATTCTGGCAAGGGGAAGGCTGAGGCAGAGTGCCGCTGCCATGAAAAGCGAGATGTAAGGTACCAGTAAGCCAAGAGCCATGGGGCAACCTATAGACTAATAGAAATGGGTTAATTTAAGCTATAAGAACAGCCAGCAAGAAGCCTGCCAAGGCCATACAGTCTATAAGCAACATAAGTCTCTGTGTTTACTTGATTGGGTCTGAGCAGCTGAGGGACTGGCGGGTGAGAGAGATTTGTCCTGACCGTGGGCCAGGCAGGACTGGAGAAAACTCTAGCTACAAGCCAGCCTGGTGGAATTAGTGAACTCTAAGTTTCAGTGAGAGATTCTGTCTCAAAAACTAATACGCAAGGCTCCTGAGGAACAATATCCCAGTTTTACATCTAGCTTCCACTTGCATGTGCACAGAAACACACACACACACAGACACACACAGACACACACACACACACACACACACACACACACGCACATGCACACGCACACACACACCACAGTCATACCCTACTTCACTCTGTCTTTTATAACCTTGGCATTTTTAAACAGTGGAAACATGTTGCTCCACACAGCATCTCTTAAGCTTGGTGTGGCAGATGTCCTTGTGCTTGGCATCCAGGTGGGCATCTATGGAGAACTCCTGCAGAGGCGGTGATGCCCTTCTGCGTGAAAGGTGCAGTTGGCCGCTCTGCCAGCTTACAAGAGGCTTCACTCTGAACACTTGCCTGGCTTCTTCCCTCGTCAGTGTTCTTTCTTCATAACTAACACATTATGTAGAGAGATACTTTGAGGCTAAGTACCTTATTTCTTGTCAAATTTTTACATGATAAATTTTAGGGTCCAAAACTGAAAAAAAAAAACTTGCCAACTCATAGAAATTCATATATTTAAATTTTTAACTTAAATTTATTTTTAACTGACACAGAAGAACACAAAAATTATAAAACTTAAAGAAACTTAATGGGAACAAATAGATTGCAGTGGAGACAGCGAATCTGACAGAGCGGAGTGTTACAGACGTTAAGAGCAGAATCCAGATTACTGTGGGGATAACTTTCTCTGTCCAGGAAGAAGAGTGCACATAAGTGCACAGCCAGGCGCAGTGGCTGTTTGGACACCACGAAGGCAGTCCTGAAGAGGATCCTGAGAGCTCCACATCCAGATCAGTAGCAGAGCATTTGAAAGTCCAAAGCCCACCCCCCCAGTGACACACTTCCTCCAACAGGGCCCGTCCTCTAATCCCTCTCAATGAGCACCACTCCCTGAAGACCCAGCATTCAGGTCTACGAGCCTACGGGGGCCATCCGTACTCAAGCCACCATAGCGGTACACAGGGGACCCCAGGATCTGGCACACAGACAAGAGGCTCGGGAGTTAGTGTTCATCCTTAGCTACAAAGTAGGTTTGATGCTAGTGTGGGCCACGAGAGACCGACCCTATCTCAAAAATACGTAAACATAGAAGTGTTTAAGACAAGAAAATATTGGTCAACTTTACAGCAAGTTTCTCGCTTTTCAAATATCTCAAGGATGTGGTGTGGTGAAGAGAATCCTAAACTGTGCTCTGGGCTCTCGAGCTTGTTGGAAACACATTTTGTTCCTTATTCAAACACTCATCCTGGACAGAATGTGGGCGTTGTACAGGTGTGCACACCTCCAAGCCCAGTGACCTTAAACTGGATTATCACAAGTCCTTTAAATCTGGACTTGGGGTCAGAGGGATTAAAACTGTAAGAAATTTTAACCAGAAAAAAAGGAGGTGTGAGGTGTGCCTTGAGTTAAATTTGGCCCATGAGAGGCTCACTGAGGCACATGCCACCAAGTCGGACAACCTGAGTTCAACCCCAGGGACCTACATGGGGGAGATCCAGTTCCTGCAAGTTGTCCTCTGACCCACATGTGTATGGCATGCGCCCCCCCCACGCAAAATAAATAAACAAAAATTTCAAGAGCAAAGAAACTTTTCTTGAACAAACTTTTGCAGGGTCCATAGATCAGATAATAGAATTATATGAATGTTATTTCCTGACATTATAATTAAACTGTGGTTATGTAAGACAATATCCTTATTTTATGAAAAAAAATATATAGGGACACTGAGCAATTAAGGGGCACTGTACCTGTAATTAACTCTCAAATTATTCTGGACAAATGTGTGTATGCATGATACGTATGATGTTCGTTCTTAATACTGGGAAACTCTGGCCTGGCCTAAGATCCGAATTAGAACGAGTACCAAAGCCCACTACACCCCAAATAAAATGAAGCGAAAAACCTTGCTCTTCTTCTCTGAATATTGTTTCCCAAGCCTCCAAAAAGCGATGCAGCTTGGCTGCTGACCTAGCTTCAACCTTTGCCTAACCTGAGCAGAGCTCCCGCTCCAGCCTGTGTCTGGAGGCTGTGTGCCTGAAGCTCAGAGAGACAGCAGATGTGTGTGGTTTTACTCCGTAAATGAGTGCTGTTATCCTGCCATGGAATACAGAACACTGAAGAGGATAGAACGGGAAACAGAACATGCAGTCGTCAGACAATTCTAAGCAAATGCTGACGACCTAAGGCAGTGTACAGAACACAGCCTGCAGGGCATAAAAAAGCTAGAAGTAACATCCTAGCAAAAGTTATATTTCAAACAAAAAGGTATTCAGGATAAAGAGTTGAAATGCCTCTGCATTGCATGAGTGGCTTCTGGTATCAGGTAAATTACATCAAATCAAGAACGCCCGTGAAATACGAGTAACAACTGGGTGCTGCAAACAGAATCCACTGCAGCTGTGTTATAGGTGATTTTTAGCTCTCTTTGGCACATAACAAATTCTTTTGTTAGTTGAGTTTAATCTGCTCTTTGTCCTCTTTGCTACAGCGTTTTGTTGTTGTTCCGTTTTGTTTTTTGCATTTTTCTTTGTTTATCTAATGTATTCACCAGGGAAGTTCTTGGAGTATGTTTGTTTACCATTGTATTGTGATGTTTAAATGGTAATGTTTCAATTTCAGCTGCTATAAAAAAATACCATAGACCAGGAGCTTGGATAACAAATGCTTGTCTCATACTTCTACAGGCTGGAAAGTTTGTTTATCTGCTTTAGTGTGTGTGTGTGTGTGTGTGTGTAGGCTTGGTGGCAAGCACCTTTCTTCTGAGCTACTTTACATGCCTTGTGGTAGGGTTCTGGAGGAAGGCTCTCTTCCTAGCTTCCATATGGCTTTCTTCTTGTATCACCCGTGGATACAAAGAGCAGAAGTCCAGTGTCTTTCTCTGCTTATAAATAGAGCACTCATGCGTTTGCAAGGGCTTTACTCCACAATGTAATCACCTCCCCAAGTGCCCTTCCTGGAAATCACCATCACACTAGAGGGTTAGTCTCAGTGTACATCCCTCCTACAGCATAGCAACTCGAGATACTGCAAAAATCACTACTTTTACACTCAATTTCTAGTACTTGTTTCTAAATGTTTCTTTTTTTAAAAGTCACTTTTTTGAAGTCTCTTGTCATTCATAAAAATTCTTATATCTTTATTTTCACTTTTTAATCACTTTAAACAGGTTTATTTGCTCTATCGATTGGGAGGGTAGTTTTGACGGTTCAGATTTAAGGTTACAGATTCTTTATGTTGTGTCCCTTTTCTGTCCTTTGATGAACTATTTTCATGCAGTTTAATTTTCTAACGCAGGTAGTGGGTGTCCCTTTGTTGTTTTGTTTTGTTGAGATATGGTCTCAATCTATAAATGTATGATAATCCTGTCTCAAGATCCAGAGTGCTGGGCCTAGAGGCCCAAGCCATCATGCCCAACAAGATTTTGAATTTTCCGTTTAGGTGCTGTACCTCTGTGAGTCTCAGTTTCGTGGACATGGGCTCAAATAGTGACACCACTGTTGTACTCTCTTAATCCTAACACATGCTAACTAGGTTCCTATCAACTGTTTTTCTTGACTAAATTGCTAAGTGATTTCAGTCAGGGTTTCTGTGAGTCTGTGTTATGAAAACTGTAGGTGTGCTCTTTATCAGTAAAATTTTAAACGTGTGTTGCTCCCTAGCAGCCTCAGAAATACACAAGCATCATCTGAAATACCTAGTCTTTATTCACGGATGTGCTGACTACTGGCCTCCTGCTAAACATGATACAGTGTGACCATCCCAATTTGGCAGGGCCACCTTGCCTGGAGGCATGAGCTGCAGGCCAGGGTGAAAAGGATGAGGACAGCTGAGGGCCAGTGAAACACAGCCCAGGAGCTGGCTGCCACCATCATCAGCACTGAGGACATCAAGAGCTTGCCTCTGCACTGTGCCTTTGGGCTTTAGTATCTGAGATATTTTCCCAGACTCCCCCAGAGAGCATCCTGAATGAGTTGCTAAAAGAAACCATGAGACCAGTTCAGAATCACTCACTGTGTAACAGTGTGCAAAACTCCACATGATTTTCTCAGACTAGATAATTATAATCTTGTAATGAACAAAGAACAAGATTGTTGTGGGATATTTGTACACTGTGAGAAAATGCATTGCTGTAATAGTTGTAATAAAAAGCTGAATAGACGATAGCTAGGCAGGAGGTATAGGTGGGACTTCTCGGCACAGAGAAAGGAAGTAGGAGGAGATAATCAAGGCATAGGGAGATGCCAATGAGACATGTCAGACATATAGAATGAAAGGTAAAAAGCCACTAGGCAAAATGTAGATTAATATAAATGGGTTCATTTAAGTTATAAGAGCTAGCGGGACAAACCTAAGCTATAGGCTAAGCTTTCATAATTAATAATAAGTCTCTGTGTTATTATTTGGGAGCTGGCTGGCGGGACACTTCAAAGCATTGTTGAAGCCTGCACGTTTCAGGTTCAGGGCTTAGACAGAGAGCTTGAAAACTTAAAAGTAAAGAACCCTAGGAAGATCCAAGACACAGCAGGAAAACATTCTAAGAAGAATTCATGTCCCCTGCAATTGCAGGGAATCTGTTTTCCTGTCCAGAAAGATTGGGAAATATCTGGCTTTATAGAAGAGCCGGCTGTCACTAGGGGTTTTCCCCGTCTTGGTCCTAGAGGAGACGCTGCAGAGTAACAGGATATCTTTCTTAAACTCTAAGAGATAGCCGACTCCCTTCCTGGTCTGCCAAGAGCCAGATCCCAGCCTCCCCGTAAGTTGACACATTGCTTAATCACTGCCTGCTCTCGTCTGAAAATGTGGACTACAGATATGACCAACTGCACAGACTCTGAGATTAGTGGAGCCAAACTACAGTTGCTACTATTATTTTTCTATGGCATTATTGGTTTTTTTTGTTTTTTGTTTACAATTTTAGCCTCTTAGAAAATTAATAGAAATGAAAAGTTACTTTGTGACAAGTTTTCTACGTAATGTATCTAATGAACACCAACATTTTACCAGGTAATTTATTGTCACTGCGTTTTGTTTCTTAAATATATTTTAAGGCAAGTTCTTTCACCTTTGTTTTATGGACAGTGAAAGTGGGGGTCAGAGAACTTAAATGATTTAACCGTGAGTACACAGTTGCCAAAGTGCTTTATAGGACCCATAACCTACCCACCATGAGCATAAAATGGCCCCAGCTGTTCCACCAGTGTGAATGATGATACTGCTGGCTGTCGGACATAATGCTGGAGAGAAGGCTGGGCTGGCGCACAGTCTGTGGGCACGATGGTGCTGAGGTGCCTCTCCTCTCTGGCTGTGATTTTCTACGTCGTTGCAAGAGGAGTTGAGCTGCTCTAAGTGCCTGTGTCCACTGCATCTGTGTCACGGCTTCCTTATCTGAAAAACAGAAGTATGTAGCTGGCCTTGCCCTGGAAATTCTGAGGATGAAAGAGACTTTTTAAAGTGTGTTCTGTTTACTGATTTTTGCATGACAACCCACCAAAGCAAAGCTTCAAGCACTAGCTGTAGTCTGTTTTTATAATGAGTTCGAGGTTTGGTAAGGCCCAGGGGGTGTGCTTCACTTAGCATCTCTCACTGAGTTGGTGAGAGAAAAGCTTTCTTGATAACCTATAGCCCAGGCTGAACTTGATCCTGCCTCAGCCTCCCGAGTAAGTTCTAGGGTACGCGTGAGTTATCATGCCCAGCTGCTCCAGTCTTTATATGAACTTTTCGTCCTAGTTCCCTGGATGTTCAAAGAAATTTTGCAGCATGAAATAAATTCAACAAGAGACACAAACAGAAAACCTGACACCAGATGAAATTAATACTTCAAGGAAAGGTTAATTTTTTTAAAAGTACAACTGGTGTCTCAACGGACCACACAACAGCTTCCATGATGATAAGAGTCTTCTTTATTTGTTTTATTTGTTTTGGTTTGGTTTTAGTTTTTCTCCTAAATTTGATTTTGTTTAGTGGGGGAGGTTGCAAGAGCAGAGAGAGGAACAGGCATAGGATGAGTGGGGTCAGCACGCATGATGTGAAACCCACAAAGAATCAGCAAAAGTAAAATAAAAAAATTAAGAAAGGTACACCTGCTTCTAATAAGCATCCTCAGAATAGTTTGTGTTTATAAACTATTTAATACAGTGTTTACTGTATTTTACAAACATGTCAAAAAGGAGTTGAAGGAAACAGAAAAGTCTTTTGAAAAAACATTTAAATATGACTGCAAAAAAAATTAAAACTAAATATAAATGCAAAAATATATCTTTACAAGGGCAAAGAAGAGAAGGCGAGAGATGTGAACACCAGTGCATGTGATCTGACTTCCAGAAACTGTGAGGGTGGGTGAGAGAGGGCACAAAGCAAAGGTCACAATGCTAAAGACTGTGCTGGCACTGAAGGCCAACGTTCCCCAGGAAGAAGTCACTTATTGTCCAGAATAATGCATTTTCATAAACCATTTATATTTCTGTGAAATTTCACATGAAGAATAAATAAGACCCTGAACATGTTTAGAGAAGAGACAAAATCTAAAAGAGATATGTGCAAAGACAGGAGTCAGCGCCCTCTCCAGCCACGTCAGCTGCTCAGAGAAACCAAAGGTGCCTTCTAAACAGGGACTAGATAACTCAGACCTCAGAGGAAAAGTCTCCCTCTGTTAGAAAGCCTTTGCCTTCCCCCAAGTGGTGAATGCTGGACCAGAACATAGAGACTTCAGATCCAATTTCCAGTCTGCTGGTCCTAAGAGAGCGGAGGCTTATGGAGAAATGGGAAAGAAAACCAAGGATGCCGTTCTCCTTCTCCATGCAGGAGAGATGTGTCTGGAACTTCCAGGAAGGGCGTGAAGCCTGGAGACTTCTACACAGTTGGATCATGGTCCCAGGTAAGCAACAAACAAGAATACCGAGCTCAGAGGAGCTGAGATGAAACATTGCAAGAAGAGACAGAGAAGGGGGCCCTCCTTCCCTCTGTGTGTGCTAGAAGCTGAAATCGTCCATTTCTTGGATCTACAAAGCCTGTCCAGCCAACATTTACAAACTTCCCAAGTCCAAGTGGTCCCAGAATCACATGCAATCCCAGAACTCATCACGTCAAAGATCTTTGGCTCAGGAAAATGACATTGACAGAATGCCAACATTTAGATTATAGCAGAGTCCAGGAAGTAGCATGTCCTCTTCAGGCTGGAAAACGTGGAGTTTCCAGACTGAGAGGAAGTGGAATCTATATGTAATCAATTGTGTCTGAACCATTTGGTGAAGACTTTCTCTTCTGGTTTTTAATGGCCTACCTGATGGAGCTTTGAGTCCTTCAGAGGTCACAGGACAGAGTTCATAACCAAAGACCAAAAATGACCTAAAACATGCCTGCCTCACAATATAACCTTGAGATCTCAGTTAGGTGAGACTGATGGATTAGAAAGTACAACACAAAACCTAAGTTCCTAAAGACTGTTCTTTATTAACCTAAATGTTATCTTCTTTTGATTTCTCAAAAAAAAAAAAATGTGCAGAGTTCTATTTTGTAGCCCTAAGCCACAAAGTCCTTCCCAACACCGGCAGCTCTAAGTACCTATGCCTGTTCCGCATTGCATTTCTTTTCTTTTTGATTCTTCTCTTATTTTTTAACGACAGAGAACATCCCCAGCACTGGGACATCTCCAGACTGCAGCATTCACCCTCTCCTTTGATGTTCAAGCAACTTCCATCTAGAGCTCACTGGATGGTAGACATCATTGGCTGATGGGACCCATGGTCACCCCAGGCCAACATTAAGGTCAGTTTTTCAATACCAAAGGATTCATTTCACTTCTCCAAGGATGCTACCTCCTATCCCTGAAATGACCTAAGTACTAAGTGCCCTCTTGATTATTAATGACCTAGGATTCATCAGTCCTCCAGGTTCATTATAAATTTATCCAAATTAAGGTAGTTGCCCTCATTCAACAAATCCCAGAAATCCAGAGCCAGTTGGAATAAAAGTAAAATATCAATTCCACATTCTTATAAATATTCAGAGTCTCATATTTTCTTCCACAGTTCGTCTTATTAATGTCAGCCTTCATAATTTATTGACCATGTAAAAATATTTTAGCATGGAAGGCGAAGAAAATGAGTGAGGATAAATCACACAAGGCTCCTGCAAAGGCCATGGTGCTGTTCAGAAGACCTTGTTTCTAATTTTGCATCCAAGTGCCAGTGGAGACAAATTGGTCAGCAGTCCATCCTGGGAGCAATTCAAAAGCTCATTTACGTACTCCAAGGACGTTCCAGTGTTGCCAAAGGCCTCCAACGCACACTTGGTGACCTCAGGAAAATACAATACTTTAGAAAGGCTTCAGACCCTAAAATTCATCATCTAATTTCCTCTATCTTCTTTCCACAGGGTAGAAACATCTGTCAACACATGTGCCTTTGGCCTATTATTCTTCCTAATGTGGTTATTGAGGTCGACTCTCTCCATCCCGAAAGAGGAAAGTTATTCAGAAACATATGCAGGCCCCATGGGGTAGCACAAAATATGCAAGGGTTAAAGTCATCGCTGTCCCCACCACCCCCCATGAATCCACCTAGAGGGGAAACTAGGGGTTGTTTGAAGCAACATGACTTTTTCCCATAATCCTATATATTAGGAATTAACATTGTGAAAGTTTGCTTTATTTATTTATTTCCCCCACAGAACAGCATATGTTACGCTTCCATTTGAAAGCAATCTAGAAAAGGAGCCTGCATGTGAATGCAATCGGCTGGGAGTTCACATTTCCCCCAGACAAAATTGTGAGCAAAACACATGTTTTTCCATCTAAGCTAGAAGATGGAAAATCGTGCATTATTTTTGAGGCTTTGGTGGCATGCCATTTAAAATCAATGCATATTTCTTCATGCACATTTTCACAAACGTCAATGCTGATACACCCACCGGGTCTGATGCCTTCAATCCCTCAGCACCTGGAGAGGTTGTACTCATGAAAATATTTTGCCCCATAACTTTTCAATTTGCTCCAGAGAATTCTAATTCTTTTTGACTAGTGATAAGTGAGAAACAGAACTTTCTATCTTTGTTTCCTATTGTAGGGGTAAGGTTTTGTTTTAAACATTTTATTTCTAATTCTATATTATGTGTGTGTACATTCCTGTGAGCATGGGTGAATCACAGAGACCTGAAGAGGGCAACAGATTCCCTGAAGCTGGAGTTACAGGCAGCTGTGAGCCCCCTGACTCGGGTGCTGGGAACCGAATTCAGGCCCTCTGTGAGAGCAGTAAGTGGTTCTTACCTGCTCAGTCATCTATCCAGCCCCAGATAGGATTTTTGTATAATTACTCTTGATCTTGGTAGACCAAAAGCAGTTGCTTTACTCACTGTTATCAAAACTCCAGAAGGAAAGAAAAACTGCTCAGCACTCACATTTACAGGGACAGAGGTCAACCTGCCACAAGCTGATAATGCTGCATGTGGGTACTGCTTAGCTACAAATAAATCATAAGAGATCCTCTTTTTTTCTGAAAAAAAAAAAATTCCCCCTTGTCTTTAGGAGGGGAAAATACAGCTTTTCTAAAGATTCTGTTTTTTTTTTTTTAAGTGGGTGGGGGTTGTGGGCTGTGTTATACATATTGGAGAGTAAAGTTACCAGGAAGCCGATCAGACCCCTGATTAGAAATGAGAGAGAAAGGACATGCCCCATGAGAGATCTGTTCAGTCTGAGGAGTGGCAGGATGCCAGCAATGGATGTGTGCAGAAAGGCATTCCTCGGTGTATAGAGACAGTCCACATAAGCTGGCTGCAGGCATCCGAAAGCACATAGAGCTCTGCCTTTCTTTCAAATCCGTGATTGGTGTGTAAAGCGATGCACAGAACAACCCACTGACCTAAGAAAATAAGTAACTTGAAACACAATGCCTGAGGCAAGCTCAGCAGTTTATAAAGTGCTAACTTTTGAAATCAAGAGCAAAATATATTCTGTAATATGCCATTGGAATCAATGTGCCTTTATGCAGCACTTTCAAATTATCATTTCTCATGCCATGTGCTAATAGCAGATGTAATCTTTCAAGATGACAACTTACACACACACACACACACACACACACACACACACACACACACACGGAGGGAAGTGTGCGAGGTGGGGGGAGTTTATATCTGAGCTGTAGTCTCAGGAGCAAAGCCTCCCTATACAAAATTTGCCAGTATCTCCTCACTCACAGCTTCGCATTAGAGGCCCACAATGAGCTTGGTCTCCACTGCAAATGAGCACAGTACACATAAACTAGGAAGGCAAATGGACCTTCCCTTCCACTCATTCTCAGTGAAAGGGGACACGGAACAAATAAGCTTCACTGGGGATCAGAAGAAACTCAGTACTGGAACCACTCAGGGAGGCTCAGCCACCATGCTTTGTTCTGGAGGTTCAGAGCACAGAGTAAAGTTGGTGGTGCACTAGTGTGTCGTTATAAAGACAGATTCTAGTCCTTCATATGTATTCCCAGTAGAAAAAGTATCCCTTCATTAATTTCTAAAATGGTTCCTCTTCAAATTAACAAGGTTGAGGGGATGGATCGGTGGATAAAGCTGGGTGCAGCAGCTCACATCTGTTATCTTTCTGTCCCCGTGGTGAGATGGGAGCTGAGATAAGAGAACCTGCAAAGCTTGAGGAAGCTAGCCTGGCATTCAGAGTGGAAACAAGAGACTCTGTCAGACATGGTGGAAGGTGATGAACTGACGCCCAGGTCGTCCTCTGACCCCACACCTGCACTGTGACAGACATGTTTACACGCATGTGAGTTTGTACACGTTATGCACATATACACATTGCACACACTCAAAGATAATGAATAGAAGAAATTGGGCCTGTTGATGGTAATTTAAAAGAAATTAAAAGGAGGGCAAGAATCTGGGAGGGGTGAGGACATGCAGGGTGGATCTAGAAGGAGTTAGGGGCAGGAGGGGTCAGGTGAATATGGTCAAAATACATGGTATGCATGTATGAAAGTTTTTAAAGTTAACAAAAGTATATTATTTTAAAATGCAAAAAAGAAAAGGGAAAATGTATAACAACCAAAAGACTAAATGGTTCAGATCTTTACTGGAATGAGTAACATGGTTTACCTGTGAATAATGTATTAATATTAATCACACTTGAACAGAATTACCACAGCACACAGTGTGTCTGTCCACAGATCCTCACTAGCGGTCAGTGAGGCTTTCAGCCCAGGGTGATGGGGTTTGTGCCTGGGAAAGTCTGTTATTGTATCACCTCCTTCCCACACTTGGCAACTTGGACTTGGCATCACGGCCTGAGTTCTCTCCTCACAGTGTATTCTGTTTCGCCCTTCCATATCAGTAAACCCAACAAAGATGGCAGGCCCTGTTTCTGTGTTCATAGTAACTCAAAGTGTAATCCTTCAGAAAGTCACCTATAACGAGATCACCAAATACACACCCATCGAATGTTCTTACCATTAGTTACTAATTGCTGTCGCGAGCTGCTGTTCATGAACACTCCAAACTGTAGGAATTGTTTGTGCAGTGACACCCCAGACTTATGACTTGGGGTGCATCTTTTGTCTGAAGAATCTGTCACCCCCAGGTAACTTTCCTCTGTCCAGCATGCCCACAGTGTCACCTAAGCTGAATCACAAACAGCTATAGAGCTAAATAATTACCGCTGAACTCCAAGCTTAAAGAACAAAGATCCCCACTGGTGGTAAGTCACTGCAGGTAAGGACTTTGCACTTGCCTCTTTATCCTCTGGTGAAATCCTCTGAATCCGTGCCTGAACTTATACTGTTGAGTCTGTATTAGAAGGGAGCTGAATTTGAGGTGTCAGCCCCTATTCTGGATGCTGTCTCAGTGGTCCTGAGTTCATGGAGCATTATTAGGTGGTATTTCTCCTAAAATTATCAAACAAGTCAAAAGCTTGTGTTGCAAGTGCAGGGGAGCCTTAAAACCTAGGTGAGGGCTGGATTTCTCAGATCAGTGGCAAGGACGACAGGCACATTTGACAAACACATTAAAGGGAATCAGTGGTGACAAGAGCTGTCCGTGATGCTGGCAGGCACTCACCCGGGCCTTCAGTCCTGGGCACTTCCAGCAGACTCTGACAGTGTTAACCGCAGCTACAGAACACAGTAGCCAGGAGTGGGCAGGATGGGGAAGAATCTGGGATAACGGGCAGAAATCATCAGCTTTTACGAGGACGGTGGCAGAGCCGGCAACGGAGGAGAATGGAGTGGGAGACAAACATCACTGTCTGTGACTTCTGTCTGTGCCGCTGCCAGACTTGGGAGCTGTGGAAAGAGAAAGTTTCGCTTTCAGCTCTTAGGTGGATAGACACAAGCTTTATGTCACGGAAGCCCCGTCCAGAGTGCCTGAGAATGTTCTGTTTCGGACTTGGTGCTTAAACAACAGAAAGAGTGGTCATGAAATCAGTTTACTCCTCGTGATCAGCATGGAGCCATCTGAATTTGGAAAAACCATTTTCTAGAGAGCAGGAATGGAGTCTTGGAAAGATTTAAGAAATTTGCCCAAAGCACACACACACACACACACACACACACACAACACACACACACACAAATAACCCAGCTAGGATGTGAATGCAGATCAAATGCCAACCCGCTGTTCTTCCATAACACACAATGGCCCTTGGGAGCCCAAGACAAAGGACAGAAATGCTGACCAGGCCGACAGCCCCACTCCCTGCTCAGCCCTGGCCCCTGAAGAGGCAAGCTGATGTTGAGCAGAATCTCCACCATTAGGGGCTCAGAAACCATCCCTTCCTGGAACCCAAACCCTGCGTCTGAGAAGCTGTGGACACCCCTGTCCATGCCAAGTTCCCCTGAACTAAGGAGGGTGGCTGGGTGTGAAGAAGGCAGTAATCATCCATGGAGGAGGAGAAGGACTCAGCCCAGGAATTGAGCCTGCTGTACATGTAAGTGATTCTGGCAGAAGCACGATGGCTGTGACACTGGGACATTCATGCCCCTCACATTGAAGTAAAAAATAAAAATAAACAGATTGCCTGGAACTCTTCCAGTGCCCTCTCGCTCTGCCTGCTCTCCAGCTCTCGGTCCCAAATGTGATTTCCCTGCTAAGCGTTTGCAGAGACCAGGTGAGGTATGTGACGCAGGGCCATGCAGTGATCTGTCTCTCAAGCGTTGGGAAAGACATGGTGATATTGGTTACTGCAGCTCCACGAGGAAATCAGCCATTTCCAAAGGAGAACCAGTCTCCCAAAGAAACCTAGCTAGGCACAAGAAGGGAGAGCCATGAGGGAACCTTCTGGTGTCCAGTCACAGGGTTCAAGAATGAAGAGCGTTTGGAAGAGTCCTAAGAATGGGGTGGATGATGAAGGTCACTACTTATTTCATAAGGATTTTTAATGTTTCAATATTTTATTCATTTTATTTTCAGTGATGTTAATTAATTATAACATTTGAAGGGGAGGAGCTAATTTCACACAAAATAAAGGAGTTTATAATGGACCCATTAAACTGCTAGAAAATAGAGTTGTGAGGCTATAACAGAAGTTGGTTTAGATTCCTGGTGTTGTTATGGTGTGACCACAATCACCTGTCCTGGCTCAGAGATGGAGATTCCAGAAGCTATTTCATACTCTGGTGTAATGGCAGAAAAAAAGAATAGGAAGGGGGGGAGGGAGAGAGGGAGGGAGGGAAGGAGGGAGGGAGGGAGGGAGGGAAGAGAAAGGAAAGGAAAGAAAAAGAAATCAACACCACACCACACCACATCACACCACATCACACCACACCACCCCACACCACCCCACACCACAAGAAAGGATTAAGTCTTGAATGACCGGCTCCATCATGCCCACCCTCTCTACCCTAGAATGGCACAAAAGAAATAACTAACCACACCAAGTTTTGGCCACCGCATTGATGTGCTTGCCATCACGCGGAGCTCAGAGTGTCAGCCTGACGCCTGACTCTCGGGTCTGAGTGAACCCTAATCTGATGGGCTGCAGTACTTCGTATTGGCTAAAGAGCAAGCGTGGGGTCGACTTGACACTCGGCTGCTATTCCAAAGCAAGTGCTACTGCTTCCCGTTGTCCAGGCGAGTGGACAGCGGTCCCCACCTTCTTGTTCACCAAACTCTGTCCTGTCACTCATGTTAGTATGAAGCTAGAATTCAGCCATCTTATAGCCAACTGCAAAGTTGCTCTGGGTCACTTGGGACTTCGAGGTTTCAAAATTCATCTGGTAGTCAGCCAGCGCTCATAGCCCAGTACCAGAGGGCCCAGAGATGTCAAAGTCAACATACAGCCCAGGTTGATATACTCCCTCTTGTACCCTGTCTTGATTTTGGTATTTTTCCCCCAGGGTTAAGTCAGAAGGGTGAATCAAAGGTCAGTTTCAGTCCGCATGCAAGCTGGTCTTCACAGTGAGCTCGGTGCCCACGGTGCTGTCTGTACTGCACTTGTTTGTATATTCCAGGCCATGCTTGATCCACTGTACTTGGTCTCCGGGCTGTAGTTCACATTGGTGTGCTCAGTGTTGGCTGAGCCTTAGCTGGTAAATTCCAATCCATTCTCAGACTTTATTTTCAAATCAAGTTTTATTAAGCCGAATCTGTAGCCATCAGTAAAGACATCCCTGGTGGACTTGCCAAGACCAGCATGTGTGGAAGGCATAGCTGTCTTCTCAGATGCAATGATGGAGGGATCCAAGGCAGCTATGGTGGGGGCCGCAGGGAAAAGGATGGGAGTGTCATAGGTAATCCTAACACCAACATCACGAAACTGCTCTTAATGTCCCATTACATCGAAGCTACAAAGAATAACTGTAAAAAGTTAGGATCTTTGTAAAAGGTTTGGAATCATTTATTTGCGTCTTTTCATAGTTAAGTTTGTGCAGGAAGTACTTCCATGTTGACAGGCCATTTAGATTCCACTCCACTCTCTTTCCTAGGCTTTAAATGTATCCTCACAATTGCTCACAAATTGCTTGCAAAGTATTTTGGAAGTAATAGTTGAAATTCGTTCAGCATTTCCTCTGCACTATGTGAGGGTTCTATTGTGTAACTTAATCTTTCATAAAGTTTACAACCTTTTTTCCTATCTTATCAGCATCAATTGAAATAATAGAGTGGCGATTGATTTAAAAGTTATCATATTATTGCAAATCCTCTGGGACGAGCATTGTTCAAAACACTTCCCATACACAGACCAACTCTATGAAACGAGGTGCACAATTCACACATGGGATGTTTGGCGAACAGTGCTGAAGTCCTTTGTCTCAAATCATGCAGTTAACAGAGGTTAAAACTCAACCGGTTGACTCTCAGTGCCTACCATTTCAACCTATGTAGCACGTCCTTACAGTGTAGAAGTGTTCAGACACAGAAAGAGTCCAGCAACCAACCCATCGAAAGGAACTGTCAGTGAGAACACATTCCCACAGGGGTTGCTTTGCTTTGCTTTGTTTTCTGGGCTAAATCCCGTGGTTTTCTCTCTACTTCCTCGGGTTGCTTTTCTAAGGAGTGTTTCTTCAGTACCGAGATTCTACCATGAGGCACACACGCTAGCTGCCTTCTGAACTCTCACCAACTCCGCCCCCCCTGACTCCCCCTGGGTACCTATATGGACAAGGGCTATCTTAACCCAAGGCTTTCCTTTCGGGGCACATTGCCAGACTGGGGCTGGAGTGTCAAAGTGCAATAAGACTTTGAAAGGAGCAAATAGTGAAAACAAAACTGACACTTTGAGTTAGGAAATATAGCTTGAAATGTAAGCTTAATTTCACTAATGGGACAATGAAGTCTTGATTTAGGAGTTCTGTTTCCTAAGTCAGCTAAACAATTGAGTGTATATCCTACTTGACTTATCCAACTGTGAATTTCCACTGGTTTCCTTTAGGTAGGAAACGTAAATGCACAGAGCCGTGGGAACAGCAACCTGTTCACGGAAGGATCATTAGTTCCCTGTTTCTCAGTCTTTACTCCCGAACATTATACCAGTTTGTATCTCTTTGATGACATTATTAAATGAGACTTATAAAACAATGCAGGCCACACACTGCATTATTTATGTTCCATGCTTTGGATTGAACCCACAAGTCATCTTTTGCTCCTAGAACTGTGTTCTACAATTTTATTCATTGTTTACAGCCCTTGAAATGATGATTAGTTTGGGGAATGGAGAGACGGCTCAGTGGTCAAGAGCACCTGTTGACCTTTCAGAGGACCCAGGTTCATTTCCCAGCACCCACATGGTGCCTCCTAACCACCCATAACTTCAGTTCCAGAGGATCTGAACTCTTCTGAGCACAGGCACACACGGACATGCAGGCAAAATGCTCATACACAGGAAACTGATTAAATCTGAAAAGTAAAATAAATAAAAATAAAACTCCAAAGGGTTTGCTATGGGAGAGGGTCAAGTTCTGTTTTTCTGTATACTCAAATCCAAGTGTCTCAGCACCTTTTGTTGCTATCTCCAGTGTATTATTTATCTTGGCCAGGCATAGAACTGTGAAACACTGTCCTCTGGACAGGACAGGGCTGCTGTACTCACAGAAGCTGTGACTGCCTTCATAAGGCCAGGCAGAGTCAGGACAGTTAGAATGCCATCAAGGATCTGGAGGGGCTCCTGGTGACCCACCCCTCGCTGAAGAGCTATTGCCAGTCGACCAGTCGACGAAGGAAACGTCACTTTTACTTGGGAATGTGGCTATGGCAGGTTGCCTATGCCCCAGTGGTCTACTCCATACCCACACATGTATGGGCAGCACTAACTGGACTCAGTGCATTAAAAGTAAATCATTTTAAATGGACATGAAGTTAAGCGGGAACTGTGTTGAGAGAGTTCTGGGGAAAATTGGAGAAGGGGAGTAAATATCATCGACTTATTACACATATGAATTTTTCATAAATTTTATACATACGAATTTTTCAAAGAATAAATTTGAAATATTTTTTAAAACCCTGATGATCATATTTTCAATGCAAGGTAAAAAATTTTAATGCAAGCAAACAATTACTTTTCAACCCTTTCTTGTTGTTTTCTGTTGCATGCTGAAGTGAAATGCAGGTGTTCCCTTCTGAGGCCCTGATCCACCGAGGCATCTCCCTAGTCCCAAATGGGTCTGATTTTGAGGGCATGAGTTCCTAGTGCTTTAATTGAACAGATTGCATTTTGTACCTTCTTTTATTGAATTTCATCATTTTTACATTTGTTTATCTATATGTGTGCATGTATACATGTGGACACGTGCATGACATGGTGTACCTGTGCAGATCTTGTAGGAGTAGAGTCTCTTCTCTCCACCCAGGCAAACTACAGCACCCAGCCCTCAAAAGCTACATTTGATTTCACTTCACAGGGTCTTACTAAATCCAGATATTCATATTTGAAAAATCATATTTCATGTCTGTCTGTTGTCAGAATTCCACATTCTTACCGTCATTCCTGCAGGTTCCAGTGGGAGGCTCAGAGTGTGTGTCATGTGTGTGAGACCGTTGGGAGAGGAGAGAGAGAAAACGAGAATGAATCCCCAGGATAGCCGTTCCTCTGTCTCATAAGTTCATTTAAGTCAAAAAAGACACGGAACACTGTTACTTAATCTACCAAGAGTAAGATGATTTTAGGGTGATGGCCTGTGGCGAACGAGACGTCATCACTCTTTATCACAAGGTTGGGGGACCTGAGTCTGCACCTCACTGCTGCTGCCCAGTGTCCTGAGAGAATATTTGGTCACACATCACAAACCTAGAGCAAAACCAAATGTTAAAACTTGAACATGTACCATGTTTGTGCCACTGTAAAGGGAAATATGTAACCAAGCCCATCATAGTCAGGACCACGCGTATCTGAGAAGTCCAGACGCTTCTCCCTAGATGGTGTGCTTACAGCCTATTCCCTATGCACTTACTGGCAGCCACTTCTGCAGGATTGTCTGGAGCAAACATTATATTTAAATCATATGTGGGACTAACACAGCTGCATTACATTGTAACTATTTGTATATATACTTATATTCCTCTCTGATTTAGGAGGTCCTAAGGGTAGAGATCAATGTCTCAAGTGGCTGGATCCTGCAAGGCCTGTAGGCTTTGTACACAGCAGATTTTGAACTATGTGTTAAACAACTGAGAGGAATTTGCTACTTGAAATTGGACATGGCTGGAGGAAAACCCCAGATAATATGAGTTTACACAAGATAGGTGGGTACATTTCTCTTGTATCAAAATGTTACATGGAATTATTATTGTGTTAATTTCTAAAAAGCGAAACTAGGTATACTGGCTCATGTTGTAATCACTGTACTCAGGCATCTGAATCAGGTGCATTTCAAAACCGAGGAAGAATTGTGACTGCTTCTACTCAGACACTTTTAGCCTTGAAGCACTATCACGATTGTACAGTTTTTGTTTTGCCTGAGTACCTACGTGGTTTGTGGGAGGTGTTTATATGTGTGGGTATGTGTGGAGGCCTGAGGCTAACACCAGAGTCTTTTCAGCCACTTGCCATCTAAATTATTTGAAGCAAGATCTCTCAGTTGAACTGAAATCTCACCGATATCTGTAGTAGTCTAGCTAGCTAGTGAGTTCCGGGGACAATCCCCACCCCATGTGTCCTGTTCCTAAGCATAGGCTTCCAAGCCCACCCAACATTTACAAGGTTAAGTAGAGATACAAACTCCAGTTCTTAGACCTGAGCAGTGAGCATCTGATCCACCGAGGCATCTCCCTAGCCCCAAATGGGTCTGCTTTTGAGGACATGAGTTCCTAGTGCTTTAATTGAACAGATTGCATTTTGTACCTTCTTTAATTGAATTTCATCATTTTTACATTTATTTACCTATTGTGTGCATGTATACATGTGGACACGTGCATGACATGGTGTACCTGTGCAGATCTTGTAGGAGTAGAATCTCTTCTCTCCTCTCCTGCAGAGCCATCTTGCTGGCCACAGAGTTCACAACCCTTAACACTTCCTTCCGTAGCAGCAAAAGAAAGAGAAATTCAAATGGAAAGAAAATCCTAACAGAAGAGCAGCTCTCGAAAGTGAGGATCTCAGTAACACCGTAAAGGAGGGACTTGGGCGCTACTGTGGCGGAGACCTGGCCACAGGCCACTGCCAATCACTAATGGAAGTTTTAACTTGTCCTCGGGCCAGAAAGTTCACACCAGAGAACTTGTTCTGCAGATAGGATCCAATTTGTGCAAAATTATTCATAGGCAAATCTAGAGTCGGTGTTGTGGGTAAAAGCAAAAGCCTGGGTCAGAATGCCCCTCGAGAACTAGAATTAAGAGACGGAGCCTCTGATGAAGTGGTGCGGAGTCACCGTTTGCTAAATGAAAGGAGCAGACCACAGAGAACACATCTAGTCACTTGTGTTTAACTTTTGTGGCCACGTGTTGATGCCATGTGGGGAAGGTACATACAAATATGCATATTTTCTATATCTGCATATTCATATGTGAGTAGAACATCATGAAAGAATAAAAACTGAACCCCTAACAATCTGATTAACTTCAGAGCCGGAGGTAGGCTTGACTTCACTCAATGTCCCTTATTACCATATCAATTGTTTTCTTACCCATTCAAAACTAACTAAACAAAGCAAATGGAAGCACGTTTTGTGTCCTGTCTGCTGTAGGAAACAGAAGTAATTCTGCTGAACTTTAACTTGCGTGACTAAGGACTTAATATAAGGACAAGACAAAACATGGCTCCCAGACCAAAATGAAAAGAAGGCTAACTGAGATACAGGCAGGAATTTCTGAAGGCCTACAAGAAAATAGGAGCTAGTATAACTTAAAACTGTAACTGTAATCATAAAATCAAGTCAGCACCATAAACAGGACAATTGGTAGCAATGCAGAAATGTTCAGAAGCATGGAAGACAGGCCAAGGAAGTGTCCCCAGCAGCCAGGAAAAGGGCAGGCTGGGAAAAAAGACAAAAGGTAAGTCAGTCCCTGGTTAACAGAGAGCTACAACCTGACGAGGGACAGAATGGCATTCCGCAAAGGAGTCACCCCGACGATGTGTCAGAATCGGTTACTGGTACATTTCCTCACCTCTACATAGTGACAGTGGTGAAACAAGTCAATACACCGTGTAAAGAGTCCTGTTCTCAGGTCAGGCCGGTGGGGGGTCACTAAGAAGTGGTGCATGAAAAGGCGGTGGTGCCGATCCCAGCCCCAGACCATGGACACGATGGGGCACCATCTGCACCATGGATGCAGGAACAGCTGTTGTCATCAGATCCTGACCCTCTTTCCCAGGGCCCCACCTACAAGAACAAACATGTGCGGCCTGGGAAAGCGGGTCAGGCTTACACTGCGGACTGTCACTGTAACTGTGTGTAAGAGATATGGGTTTGTCTTTTCTGATTGGCCTCAGAGGGCCCTTCCATGCGAGTGTGTCCACAGTCACCGCTCAGTGCTGGACTCGTGAGCCAAGTGCTGGAAAGTCAGGAGCCCGGTCTAGCCTCAGATCCCTCTCGGTACATAGTGCGAAGTGTCACTCCTTTTTATCCTGCTTTCACACCTAAGAGCTGGGGCTAGCCCTGCAGGAGGGCTATAAGAATAAGTAACGTGTGTAAAATGTCCAACAAACGTCCTCAACAAACGTACTAAACACTTAAGTGACAGTTGTGGGTTTCCCCCCTTCCCCGTATTCATCTGAACCAGACATGTATATGCACTCTTCAGTTCCAGAAAAGTGTGGGTGAGTGTGAAAGCAATGGAAAACGTTTCTATGCATTTTTCAATAAGGTTCAGAATTGGCTCCTCCTGCCTGGGCGATTGGTGGATGACCTGTGTCGTCCCTACGTGGAGTTAGCACTTCCTTCTGGTCCAGCCCCATTCGTGCTAATGGCAGTTAGACCTGCAGAAAGAGCAGCTGTGGGAAGCCCTGCTGAGGAGCAGCTTCAGTGACTTCCAATGTAAAGAACGTACCGGAAAGTTCTACAGGACGAGGACCTACCTGCCCTTTTCCTGTCACTGAGCTCAGGACAAGGAAGTTGAGCATAGGTTACCAGGAGCTGAGTGAGGTCGGAGAGATGGCTGTGGAGTAGCAGGTTTGTAAGACAGAAAACTCTAGAAACCCTGCCTCGAAATAGCATGAATATCCTACCAGCACCACATGCTTAAAAGCGGTTATAGCTGTGAGATCTATGCCGTGTGTTTACCACAATTAAGTAAAGAAAAATATGCAAAATTATAGTTTTTAAAATAAATGCTTACATGTTTACTTCATACTCTGTCCTGTGCAGGCTCAGTGCTTTGGCAGCAAGAACTTAGGAAACTGTCAGGATAAAATTCAGAAAATCTGCACATAACTGGGTTGGATTTAGCAGCATAAAGCTGGGCTAAAGCTCTGGGCTTACCATTGCCTCTCAGGCTTTCTTCCTCTCTTGCTTGTGCACACCTGCTTGAAACTTATTTCCTGATGCTCCAAGGCCAGAGCATCTCTATAAAAAGCACCCACCGCAGCAGCACCCCACTATAGTGGCCTCCCACCCACCTCGGCGTGGGCTGTCCTGGGCCGGTCACAGCGGGAAAGGCAATGGTTATGTTTGACTTTCCACAGAGAGCAGTCCTGGGCCTGAGTCTCCACTCAGGGCGGGAAATTCTGAGTAGCAAAACTGCTCTCTCACTTATGTTAAAAGATCGGAGGATTGCTTATGTGGAAACATTATCACCTGCAGACATCACTGGCTACCTAACTTTATCTGCAAGCGCAATTTGTCAAGAATGTATCCACTCTCCTGCAGTGTCCCTGGGGGAGTGGGGGGGGGAGTGCAAACTCAGAAACTGGAAAAAAAATGAAGATGACTGTTAAATCCCTGGCTGACCTAACGTCTGAGGAGTGGAGCACGAAGACGATCAAAACGCCTGGGTGAGCTCAGGTAAGCTCACTGAACTTCCAACTTGGGAGGTCTTATTTTTTAAAATCCTCCTCCCCTCCCTCCCTCCCTCCCCCTCCCTCCCCTTCCCTCCCCCCTGCTTTCCACCCTTCTCTCTTCCCTCCTCCCCTTTCCGCTCCCTCTCTCCTCTCTCTAGATTAGTAGTTTTAAAAAGGAGAACATGTGTGCTTTTACTTGGGCATTTCAAAATCCACTTTGGCTTCTGAATAGAGAATGTTTAAGAAAGTCTCACACCTAGTCCAGGCAGGTGACAGAGGTGATGGGGTGCAGTGAGCTCACTTCAGGGGCCGGAGATGACATTGAAACTTTGGAGCCCACAGCAAAGGTATGGTATTTGAAGATCTGGATCTGGATGAGGCATCAGAAGAGACAAAGCAAGACAGACAGACAGACAGACGTGTAAACAGAGCACACCCAGGGACTGACTGTGGGGGTTGGGGGGCATGTTCCTTATCTAAAAGCAGAAACTCCTTGGGCTTGGAGGAGAGAGAGGCAGGCAGAGGCCAGAACAGCTCTGCTGTGAACTAGGAAAGCAAGAGCTGGGGGCTCAGGCCAGGGAGCGGCAGAATTGGTGGCAGGGAAAAAATAGATGTTCTTTTGTAATTGCTGTCATGTTCTCTCTCTCTCTCTCTCTCTCTCTCTCTCTCTTCTGTGTGTGTGTGTGTGTGTTTTTTTTTTTTTTTTTTTTTTTTTTTTTGTGTGTGTGTTTGTGTGTGTGTGTGTGTGTGTGTGTGTGTGTTGGGTGCACATGTGTGGCACTGACATCAAGGACACCCTCAGATATTGTTCACAAGAACCTTCTACTTTTAGCTTGACCATATTTGTTCTGATTGGCGGGAAACTTCACCAAGTCGGCCATGAGAGCTGAGCAGTAAGCTCTAGGGATCCCCATTCAGCCCCTGGCCCATCTTACCACCACCGTGATTACAAGTGTGCACCTCGGTGCCTGGCTGTTGATAGAGGTTTTGGGGGTTGAACTGGCTTGCAAGGCAAATGCTTTGCAAACTAAACCACCTCCTCAGCCTCTTAGTGACATTCTAAGTAAAGTTATGACATCAAAGAGGTAAGGCTGAAGGTTTGAAGCAAAAATAGAGAAGAAGAGAGGAGAGAGTCGTGCCGGAAGACAGGAAGGGCCTTCAGCAGGACCGCTGAATCCTCGCCTGCAAGTCTGCGTGAATTCCTCTCGGCATGGCGCATGAACTCTTCAGATCACCAGTCACTCCACCGTCATAGGAGATCCAGCAAGACAGCCAGAGGTTAGGCTTTTGAATAAGTCTGAGGAATAGCAAGAGAAACAAAAGAATGGACTCTGGCCCACGTTTGTCTCTCTAGAAGCCTTCCAGAAATAAAACATGATGAAGAAATGGTTATGGGGTGGGGTTTGGTGAGAGCAACGCCCTTAAGACAGTTTGTAAGACCACCAGTAAATGGACACTATCCAGAGCATCCAACTCCTACAACCGTAGACCACGCAAGCAGATGTGCATGCAGGTGTGTGAACAGGTGTGTGAACAGGTGTGTAAACACATGTTCTCAGACTGCTCCTCCCAGAGTGTCCACATGTGCACATCCATGTGGCAGATAAGAGATTGTCAGGCAATGTAGGTGTCCGCATGACCTCAGCAGGTGCTCCTGGTCCTGAAGAAGTGTTTCCTGTGCCCTCTTCAGGTGTTCTGTGTCCTCTATAGGTTCCCCTGTCCATTTTCAGGTTCCCCTGTCCCTCTGTAGGTTTCCCACATATGCTGCAGGTGTCCTTGGTCCTCTGTAAGTGTCCTGTGTGGTCAGCAGGAGTCTTGTTGGGTCAGATGTTCCCATGCCATTGATAGGTGTTCCCATTCCCTCGTTAGGTGGTGCCACAGGGACACCCATGACATTTGTTCCCGACCGCTGGCATTGAACTCGTGTGAAGCAGCAGAAGTCTGCCAGGAGTTTGATTGGGCTTTTCCTATTATTAGAGAGAGAGAGAGCTTGCTGTGTATGGATCTGGTCAATTTAAATTTGCCATTTTTTTATAATGTAGGACACAGTTTGAGTAAAGTCACCTGTCCATGTTGTCAATGTCACCTTATTGTTGGTACAGAAATGCTCATAACGTTCTTTAGACCTTTTTCTACAAACTCCATCTAGCCACTCACTCCAGATTCCAATAATTCAGCCCTCTCCTCTTCATTCCAGTTGAGCTAAGATCCGTAGTTCTGTTCACCAGAAAGACTTTTTCTCCGCTGCTTTCATACGCTCTTTTCCACCTCCTGACTTCTTCCATGGATTTCCTTCACTGTGGCTGCTTTCGATCTAACTTTCTCTCTGTTGCCCCATGTTTAGGGTGGAGGTTTAGGTTATTGATGGTACCCCATGTTTAGGGTGGAGGTTTAGGTTATCGATGGTACCCCATGTTTAGGGTGGAGGTTTAGGTTATTGATGGTGCCCCATGTTTAGGGTGGAGGTTTAGGTTATTGATGGTACCCCATGTTTAGGGTGGAGGTTTAGGTTATTGATGGCGCCCCCATGTTTAGGGTGGAGGTTTAGGTTATTGATGGTGTCCCCATGTTTAGGGTGGAGGTTTAGGTTATCGATGGCACCCCCATGTTTAGGGTGGAGGTTTAGGTTATCGATGGCGCCTGTCTTCTTCAGTGCGTGCGGTTACAGGTGTACATCCTGTTGCAAGCTTGGTTTGGGCCTGTCCCCCAGGTTTGAGTGCACTATGTCATCATGCATTCCCAGTGATTCCTCCTCTGGAGTTGTCATTTACTAGAGTGATTTAATTACTGGGTTAACTTTTCCCTTTTCACCGACCCTGCTTTAGTTCTTTCCTAGTCAGCCAGCGCCTTCCGTCTGTCCTTTTCATTTGCCAGGCTCGCTGTAAGACCGAATTCAGCCACACCGGAGAGGCGTCTGCGCATCCCCGCGTGAATCTGCGTTCCACCTCTGTGGGTGTGTGTTCGATGGGTGTTCAGTCTCCTGTCTCCTGCTTTGATGTTTTATCCTCTACAGAAAGTCAGTTGCTGAGGTCCGGCGGTTGGTATTGAGTTGTTGACATTTCCTCTCCTTCTGTCAGTGTTTGTCTCATGTGCGGGCACAGGAGGAAGGGACTCATCCCAGCCCAGCTTCCTCACTCAGAAACTGCTGGCTTTGCCTGGGACCCCTGAGACATGGACCTTCTGTCAAGACACCAATGTGGTGATCAGAGGCTCTTCCACTCGTGCCTGAGAGAAGGAGGCCTATTGCCCGATGGTCACCAAGTTAAAACCATTGCTTCGTGCATCTCATCAGATTTTCTATCGGTATTTAAGTTGGAAGATAAATCTGGTCTCTGACGTGTGTACAAAATAAAAGTTGACTAAACTGAACATCAAGTAGTTGTAACATAACGTCTGAGACAACCTTGTTCCTCTGGGCTATAGTGTACACTGTTAATGAGCTGTAGTGTACACTGTTAGTGAGCTGTAGTGTACACTGTTAGTGAGCTGTAGTATACACTGTTAGTGAGCTGTAGTGTACACTGTTAGTGAGCTGTAGTGTACACTGTTAGTGAGCTGTAGTGTACACTGTGAGTGAGCTGTAGTGTACACTGTTAGTGAGCTGTAGTGTACACTGTTAGTGAGCCATTACTATCGTCTGGCTGAGCCATGGCAGCCTGCAGCCTCTGTCGGGGACTCCGCCCCCGTAGCACAGAGAAGCTGTGGGCAGCACACGTGACTGTGGGGGCCTCCCACTCACTGAACAGACGTGACCAGTGGGCTGTGCCCTGATGACTTTGATTTAAGACACTAATCTGTGCACGTCTTCTATCCACACTTCCGACAAACGTTTAACCTCTGCACGGGCTCTGGAGAAGAACAGCATCTTTAACGTGAGCTTAGCAGAGCCCAGTGACCCCACACGTGTGACCCCACATGTGCCCTCCTTTTCCTGGGCCTCACCCTCTACCACATGTGCCTGACCTCCTCACACTGTGACATGCCATTGTCATTTACAAAGTCCACACCTGCGCACTACACAGTTTTGTCACACACACACACACACACACACACACACACACACACACACACACCTCATTAAAATTTTAAGTAAATTTATTATTTTGTTTTCAATACATTCTCAGCTATCCTGTGTTCATGACCCCACTAGCCACAGGTTGAATATGATTGTGTGGCCCTTGGGAAAGCAGGTAATCACTGAAACAAGTAGGTTCGGGGAGGGAAAATGTGGAGTCATCGTGACCAGTCGGAAATGATGGACCACGACATCGCTAGAGCTCAGGGAGAGCACAGGGAGCGTGAGGAAGCTGGGACTGGAGCTACAGCCAGGTCTACAGACTCGGGAAACCTGGACCAGGGTCTGCTGACCCTGAACCGTGTGTGAGGAGCACCGGTCATTCTTTCCATCTGCGGGGTGTGCCGGCAGGCACCGCGTATATCACCACTCGGCAGGACATTCATTCCTTCCACTGGGGCTCATCTAGGTGGATGCCTCTGTGGGCAGTTCTCAACTCTAATAGCCAAGCCTTTTTAAACTCATATTCCTAGAAATAGAAGAACAAGTAAACAAAACCAAAAACAGATGAGGGGACGTTTCTCACTGGGAAGGAAGGGGTAAGGGTATGGAGAGGAAGGGGTGCTGTGAGAGAGACCAAGACTAGAGGTAGCCATCTTCCTCACACCCAACCACCTCACTCTAATGCATCCCCAGACTAAGTGGAAGTGAAAGGTGAACAGAGCTAACTACATTTGTTGAGTCTCAAGTTGGGTGGATAAGGAATGCTTTGAACCTCTGCTGTGATCCTTCAGTGGATTTTATTTTTTATTTGTTTTTGGTCTTTGCTGTTTGCCCGACTCCAGTTTTCCCTGATATCATTTACAGCCACACTGTAATCAATTAGTCATTTCTGCATCGTATGAACATTAGAGGCACTCTGTTGACCAGCTGTGGTGGCATCTGTGACGGTCACTAGTAGAGAGTGAGATGACTGCAGGTGTCAGGAATGTCGGAAATCACTGGTTCTTTCCTCCATATGACACAGACAGGGCCAGAGAGGTGAAACCACATCATCTCCACCATCCCACAGCCAGAAACGACACCAGAAGGAAAGTCTCTTCTCTGACCCAAGTTCATGTTCTTTCCAGGACTCTGTGACACTAGTGATGTCGTTTGTTCAAAATTTTCCTGTGTTATTCACAGATGTCTTAATAAATTAACTGAATTTTCCTCGATGGAAGATCTCCTCCCAGCACAAAGCAATTTTGCAAAATAACTGGAAAGAACAGAAAAGTCTGACCATCTGTGACACCGTTTGCCCGCTCAGATGTCTGCAAAGAAAACGTGAGTGATGAGGGCACTCACCAGTCATGTGACCTGCTGCGGAGCAGAACCCCTGAACTCTCGCAGCCAGCTGGCTCCTTGGTCGGCCTCAGGCTGGTGTCCTCTCTTTCCAGCACATTCTCTCCACAGCTTCCTTGAGGTGGCTCAAAACAAAGGGTCTCCTCTGCTCACTCTGGCCCCAGTGAAAGAGATTTACCATAAAGACAGACCCCAAAGAGAGAAACCCAGCTCAGACTTTGTCAAGAACTCTCTGGAGCTTCAGGGACTCTTACTTCTTGTGTTTTGCATTTTTGAAATATGTGGAATCTGTGGTGGTTTTGTATTCCCCAAAATACTGTGCACCCTAATAAACTTATCTGGGGTCAGAGACAGAACAGTCACTAGATACAAAGGCTAGAAAATGGTGGCACTCACACCTTTAATCCTAGCATTCCAGAGGCAGAAATCCCTCTGGATCTCTGTGAGTTCAAGGTCACATTGGAAACAGCCAGGCATCGTGACTCATGCCTTTAATTCCAGAACGTGAGCCTTTAATCCCAGGGAGTGATGGCAGAAAGCAGAAAGGTATATAAGGTGTGAGGACCAGAAACTAGAAGCATTTGGCTGGTTAAGCAATTGGCTGGTTAAGCATTCAGGCTTTGGAGCAGCACAGTTCAGCTGAGACCCATTCTGGATGAGGACTCAGAGGCTTCCAGTCTGAGGAAACAGGATCAGCTGAGGAACTGGCAAGGTGAGGAAGCTGTGGCTTGTTCTGTCTCTCTGATCTTCCAGCATTCACTCCAATGACTGGCCTCAGGCTTGATTTTATTAATAAGACCTCTAAGATTCCTACTACAGGAATCTGTCATAACTGACTCAACAGGGCACACAAATATAAAACTTACTGCTAAGGAATGGTAACTGAGTCCCTGAGTCCACATCATCTTACAGAAAATGCATCTGCTCTAAAAAGATTTGTGGGAACACGAGAAAGTTATTAAAACATCCAATACAACTGAATATACAAATGTTTACCATAGAATTTTGATATTCGTATAGATGTGGAATTTTACAAATAATGGATTGGCAAGTTAGCTCAGTAACTGCAGAAGCCTGTCTCACACGTTAAGTTTGATCCTGGGATCTAGAGTAGGAGAGAACTGGCTCCAAAGAGTTGTCCTCTAACTTCCACCCATGCCCTACGTCAGGCGGACCTTCCCCCTGCCGCCCACATCAATAAGTGTAATGTTTTTCTCATTGCTTCTACTTGCTTCCATTCCTACCTCAGTCCAATCACACAGGTCACCAGATTTCAATGGTCCCATTTTACAGCTGGACACATCAACTTAGAGACTTTGATTGATTGATCTGTGCGGCTGAGTCATGTCTTGAATCCAGACTTCCTGGCTTTAGTGCATCTATTCTTTCAGAACCCATGACCACAGTCACTGACTCCAGCAAGGAAGAAAGAGCAGCAATGTGGAGGAGATGACAGAGGCCAAAGACAGGTGGAACAGACTCTGGGACCCGTGTCAGGGCTCTGGCATCTGTGAGTGGATTTATTATTTATTATTCTTGGAATCCACCCTCATCAGTTTCCCTTGTTTACTGCTCTGCCTTGTGAAAAAAATGGTTTTCATCTGTGTTTGCAGGTTTTACATAACTTCCCATGTCTTTTAGACAGACTCTTCTTCTGATTGTAAACCCAGAGTGCCCTGAAAAACTGGCGGAAAGTAACGCAGACAACGTGGTCATGACAGAACACCCAAGACCAGGCTTCCCTGGGATTAGAGTTTCTTTTGAAACTGAGGAGCAAACTAAAAATATTGGAAGTCAAATGTTAAATATCTACCCCAAGATGAAAGAATTCCTTGCTCTGTGATTGCTAGGAGCCTGAGGAACGGATGCCATGTGTTGAGAAAGGGGAGAAAACATGAGTACAAAGGTATTGTGCAAACAAAGAACACCGTTTCCACGTGAGAGATCGCACAGGGTCCAGGATGTGAGCTCCACAGCACCTTCCCCTACACAGACACCTGAATCTGGGATTTGTATCTGAAATGTTCTCCATGCTTAGGTCATTGTTTACATAGCTGTGAGGGTAGTTTTGTGTGGGTATCCTGTGTGAGCATGTGCAAGTGTAGAAAACATGAACACAAACTCCCAGTGTTTCCAAGACATATCCAAATAAACACGACATGACTACAAGGATGGAGAACTGGGTCGCACTGGGGAAAACAGGTGTGATGTGAGACCCTGTCAGCTAGAAATTTGCCATCACTGGGAAAAGGGGAAAGACCAGCATGTGCAGAAAAACTGGACTTGAACCTAGAAGAAAAGTATAACTTCTAAACGCCAAACAGGAGCATCTGTCTGTGTGGCTCATAGGCCACCCTGTAGGAAACCTGGTGGCAGGCATATCAGTGCAGACAGGAAACTGCAGCGTTCACTGTGATGCTTGTGTGCACACCTTTGACTGAGCAATGTGAGGACGTGTGCTTTCAAGAAGATGACTGATACCTTTAGTGAGGTCGTAACTACTGGTGGCTAAGGGGACAGCCATCCCATAGTAACGGCCCCTCCAATCTAGCTCATTCTTCCTACATTTGAAATTCCCTCTCAGGTTTAGAATGCTCTAGATTCATAACCAGGCTTCCCCACTTCTAGGTATAATTAAATCACTTAATCCCTTTTTAGGCCAATTTCTTCATGTGTAAAGGGGTAATTAACCCTATCTAGTCCAGAGGAATGTTAAAGAAACTGAAATGAAATTATTTCATAATTTATTTTTGTTTCATATTTATTTTACTGTATAAATTATTGTGCTCCAGGCTTCCTTTTCACTCTCCTATTTCTTCTAACTTCTTTCTTAATCCTTTCCTCTCTTTTTTTGGTCTGCATTTAGCTTTAGTTTGTAACAGACTTTTACATCAATTCACAGATAGTTGAAAACCTGCTTGGCTCTGAGAGAGACTCTGGCTCAGAACTGTGAGTCCTGCGCCCTGTCCAGTGTCAGACTTGTGCACAAGGAAGCCACGCTTATTCCCACTGTCTGGCTCATGTGACCAGTTAACAGTATGTGATACTCTCAAGCCCATCTCTTTGGGGTTTGACACTACTCAATTCCAACTGATAATCACCTATTGCTACACAAGGTACTATTAAACCTGGGAAGAGTGGAAGTCATTATGGTTTCCTGGGGTACCTTTAAAAGACAGACATCTCTCCTGTTGTACTCCTTTCTTTTTAGATAACCCAAGAGTAATGTGAGTTCCCAGGGATTAGTTAAGCTAATCTGCCTCCTCGTCTTGCTGATGTCTGTTAGATGTGGCTGCCGCAGATGACCTGTGTTACACTCATTACCTGGCAAAGGTACAAGCCAAATCCTCAAGAACTTCCTTTTTCTCCTCCATAATCTGAGGAAGTAAATCATGTCTGAGAAGCCACACAAAATGCCACTCAATGAATCTAAATAAATGATAGCTCTTCGAACGAGCCAGTTTCCCACAGTCGGTGCACTGTGGAGAGACGGGGTGGTCACTAAATAGACCCCGATGAGCAAGGCTCACACTTGCTCTCAGCCACACCACCCCTCTCTGCTGCAGGTAAAGAGGATGAGTATTCGCTGCTCCTGTTCTCAGCTGGTAAAGTGCACACGAAGCAACAGCCCCACATGTCTGCAGCGAACACCTTGCCATGCTGAAGGCACACACATAAAGAAAATGAGCAGGCCTTTGAAAGAAAAGGAAGACTAAAGTAGGAGCAAATGAAAACTTATAGAGATGGTGGGTTGCTTTGGAAGAATGGACAGGAAGTAACTTTAAAATTGCATGGCATTGTTTTATTACTTGAATAATTCCACTTTCCTGGCAAGACTGAGCTAAAATAATATCCTTTTAGTTCCTTAAACAAATGTCTGTCGAGTCCTCATTGTGCAAAGTGGTCAGGATCTAATAAAAGGATACTTAGTTTTCCTCTTGTAAGCCAAATCCAACCCACAGCCTATGTTCTAAATAAAGTTTTCTTAGAATATGATACATTGGTTGGTCAGGTGAGATGTCTGGCTGAATTTGTGCTACAATAACAGAACTGAGTAGCTGATGGGGCCCCTCCATGGTTTGCACAACCTAAAATATTTGCAGTATTGTCTTAATGTAGAAGTTTGTCCACCCCTAGTCTACAGGGAAAATAGTAAGTATAGAGGAAATTCTAGTGCTGCTTAACAAGGGGTGAGTGGGGATGTGCATTGCCATGGGGTCAAAGAGGAGGATACAGCGATGGTTTGAATGTCTTAATCCAAACCATCGCTGGCACTTAGTGAGAGGAGTGGGGCCTTCTGACGCAAAAGGGTCCTGTACCATGGCTGCTGTTCCATCCCATTAAGACCTTGAGCCCAGGGAACCTCATATTTTACTTAGAATAAAAATGTCAATGCTGTATGAATATTGCAGATAGCATATGCATCTAGCCAGCTGAGCTGTTCAGCAACCGTCTTTGTTACGTCATGCCTTGCTACCTGACCGCTCATTTTTCATCAGATCCCTAAACTGCACATGGTCCCCGGGCCTCTTTCCCTGTCTTTCAGATTATGTAGTGTGCAGGACAGCCAGTGTCCTGTAAGTCCAAGCTGGTCTTTGGGTTGCCGGACTGTCATGCCACACATTTCACATTTGAGTCACCTCGATATGTACGAATGCATAGTCAGGCCTCAAGAATGAACCATTACCCTTTCAGCATTCTGTGAGTGTTAGATCCAGTCAGGATTGCTATCTTTGCTCCTCAGAAGTAGTTCCCATGTACTTCCCCTTTGCAGCAGGCTATAAACCTTCTAAGTTTTGTTTTGTTTTTGCAGTGCCGGGAACAGAAATCCAGACTTTTCTGCATGTTTCACAAGCACCCAACTGCTGAGCTCCATCCCAGGTAAAATTAGAAACTTTAGTCTTTAGGTTTCTAAAAGCAGGATTCTGGTGGCTCTTCTCCCTTCTAAAAGCTCCAATGGCTCCTAGAGCAGCCCCTGTGAATATAAGAAGGGACAGTGAATCTTCTGCTCTCTGCTAAAAAAGCTGCGTTATGCAATCTGGCAAATCCGCTTTGAGACATCAAAGTTGTGAAATAAGTACTAGTATTTGGACAAGTAACTTAATGTCCTCAGTTTCCCCACTCAGTGTTTTCATGATACTACTTTGTTTTGAATCATGAATGAGGTATTGAGTAGATGCCCAGATTATTTTTAGAGATACGTTTGTATGCATTTGATTGCTTTCTCCATGAATTTTCCCCTCTTATTTCTAGAATCCTGATGACTGCCTCCATGTCCCTTCCCATGGGGGAGAGGCATGTTGTTACCTCAAACAGAAAGATAAGGGCTACAGGCTCATGCTTTAATGAAAGAAAACAAAACCTTTTAGGGAAGAAATTCAGGAGTGCAGGAGCTTAGGTCAAATACTGTGAAGATGCACGTAAGCAAAACGTTACCCGATAGAGTGTCAGGAGACAGGGAGGAACAGCTGTGAATCTCAGGGCCCTGCAGGGCCTTCCCCTGATGTCAGCAATATGAGGATCGAGTAAGAAACTAACAGGGAAAAGGCGAGGCAGGCAGCTTAGGGTCGGATTTTGCCATTATTTAGCTTTGGCACTTAGATTATGAGAAAGTGCAGAATTTAAAATCAAGTCTGACTTCACACAAAACCTATTTTTGGAGGATTGATCTGAGGGCTGTCAGAACTGGAGGAGAAGTGGTGGCAGGGAGAGATTAGATAGATAGACGGAGGGAACAATTTTCTGTACAGGCCAGAGCTTCAAGTGATGGAAATCACCAGCGTGCATAGCTGAGGACTCCCAGCTCCTGGGCATTTACTGGTAAGTGAAGAAACCAATTTGGCCAAGATTTCAGGAGGCTTTTTGGCCTTGCCAGACAGCGTGACAGCCACCTGTGAGTGCCACCAGGGCTTGAAGCAGAGGCGTTAACTCTCCTTTAACCCGTCTTCACAGCTTGGCAGATAATGGGATGTGGCCTTTGTCTTCTCCTCTGCAATTCTCTCAAGATCACCTCAGGACTAAGAGGTAGAAAATTGATGCTGCCGTGGAGGGCAGACGGAGAAGGGCCTGAGTAGCTCACTGATTGTAATGGCTCAAAATCAGGCTAGCTGCTGCGTGCTCGCGGGCAAGAGGCCGGTGGGCTGTTCTCTATGGACAGAACTCCAGTCTTTTTACTTTATTTTATGTTTATCTGTTGTAGAGATCACCGTTGTCATTAAAACACAAACTGGACTTTCATTAAACAATGTGCACCACGAAGGATTCACAGATACCTGTCCAGCCTAAGGGAGCCAGCCTTATGCACTCCTTTCAACAGCCAGAAGTCTGCTACACTGAGAACACAGTGACTAGATCCGAGAATTCGGTCACTAATGAATACAGGAATAAATTAACACCTCAGAATCAATTACATGGTAATTCTGTCCAATAGCCACTTACCTAACATCAGTTTTCTTTAGGCTAGAAAACTGCATAATTCGTAATTTTTACTTAAGGAATAAAGGGGAAGAGAATCAACTTTGTGGGAACCTGCTACATCCTATGTCCTAGGACGTCGCTGTCTGCTCCTTCATTCAGAGCTTACAACTGTCTGAGCTAAACATTGCAGATGAATACATACGAGCAGAGAACTAAGGCCACACAACAAAAGTAACTGTGTAAAACTCAGTGGCTGGGGAGACGACCAGGGTAAAACCTACCGTCGGCCGGGGTCAGTGCCAGGTGTCTGAAATCCTGGTGTTCCTGTGGTGAGAGCAGAGACGGGGATCCCTGCACCCTGTTGGGCCAGCTGGCATACACAGCGGCAAAGGACAGAGGACACTTTAAACATGATGGAAGTTAAGGATTGACACTCGAGGGTGTGCTCTGGCTTCCATTTGCATGCTATGGCTTTCACTAACATGTACACACACACACACACACACACACACACACACACACACACACACACACACATCCCACAGAGAGAGAGAGACAGACAGACAGACAGACAGACAGAGATATCATAAAAACACAAAATCAGAAACCATGATACAGAAGCTCAAGACCAAGGTAAAAAGAACAAAATGTCCAGACAAAGCTTTATAAGACAAAACATCTGCAAAATCAGCACTGAGCTCTTTTGGTGTTGGCTATCTACTGCTGGGCATGGGGCCTGCCCTTAATGTGGTTTGTAGACCCACTGAGACTCCACTGGAGAAAACTGACTTTTCCTTCGTAAGTGGTTGTTGGAGATAGTTTCTTGGCTAGGGAGGGGCTCGTGCCCACTTCCCCTCTCAGTGCTGGGACCCTTCTGGCTTGGACCTGTGCAGGCCTGTGCATGCTGTCACCATCTCTGTGAGTCCATGTGTGTGTCAGTCCTGTTGAGTCTGGAAGACATGGTTTCCTTGGTGTCTCCTATCCCCACTGGCTCTTACAATCTTTCTGCCTCCTCTTCTGCCAGATTCCCTGAGCTCTATGAAGAGGGTTTGATGTAGACATCCCATTTAGGACTGGATGTTCCAAGGTTGCTCCCTCTCTGCAGATTGTTCACTTGTGAACTCTGTATTTGTTTCCAACTACTGCAGGGGGAAGCTTCTCTGATGGTGTCTGAGCAAGGCACTGATCTATGAGTATAGCAGAATGTCATTGGGAGTCATTATATTGCTGCATTTCTTCAGCAGAACAATAGTATCCAATTTTCCCCTGGGTCTTCCTAGTCCCAACTTCTTGGACACCTGAGCAGTGTCAGGCACAGGTTCCAGTTCATGGAATGGGCCTTAAATCCAAGCAGATAGTGCTTGGTTGCTCCCACCAGCTCTGTGCCTTGCAGGCAGGTCACTACTGTAGGTTGCAGGGTTCCCACCACTGCAATAGTGCATCTTGCAGGCAGGTCACTACTGTAGGTTGCAGGCTTTCCACCACTGCAATGGTGCATCTTGCAGGCAGGTCACTACTGTAGGTTGCAGGGTTCCCACCACTGCAATAGTGCATCTTGCAGGCAGGTCACTACTGTAGGTTGCAGGCTTTCCACCACTGCAATGGTGCATCTTGCAGGCAGGTCAGGTCACTATTGTAGGTTGCAGCTTTCAGAGCTAGGTTGGCGTTTGCCTTTATCCTCTGGTAGTGTGCAGAGTACCTCCCAGTACCACAAACACTAGTCAGTAGGGATGACTGCTCTAGTTAGACACCGGTCTGACTTTTCCATCTTCAATGAGATACATAGGTGCTGTCTTCAGCAGTTAAGACCTTACCACCCTGAGCCACTTTCAAGTAATCCTTATGGCATCTTATCAGCTCGACTGTAATTTCCAGAGGACCATTGCTTGTTTTCTGTCTCAATTCAGTGTCCTGAAAACTTCCATCATAGAAATAGGGTCTTCCTTTTTGTGCTGTTTTATTACACTTCTCTAAGTTTCTAGACACACGTTAGTCGTGGTTAGTCTTTACTGTTTGTCACCCTCTCTAAATTATAAAGTTCATAAGGGTGAAGCCTGGGTCTGCGATAGTCTCATGTGAATTCTCTTGCTATCATATTGCCTGGTGCATAGACATTAATACACATGTGGTGGGAAGGGATAAATGCTCAGGAATATTCTGGTTGTATTAAGATGTGGAATGAAATTCTATCAAGGCTCTGTTAATCTAAAGGTAATATTCTTCACATTAAAAAAAAACAAAAGATTCTGCAGCACACCTGTTGATGGTAATAAGAAAACCTAACAACTGTCCATAAAAGGACATGTAGATTAGGCCGGACCTAAATGTGCCTCAGCTGTCTACCACGATCTGCTCTGGGAAAAGCATCTATAGATGCCATCTTCTCTCCTTTCCAAGTTCAATCTTTTTCAAGTTATTAAAAAGTAAGAAAGATCTGGCCTTAATCAAAGTCTCTTCCAGTTTTACTGTTCTCCAACTGAACCCAAGTGTGGAGAAGACAAATAATGTCCAAAGCATAAATGAGAAAGAATGCCTGGCTCACATGAAGGGCAGACATGTTTCCTTCCTCACACAGATAACTCCAGGCCATTCTGGGTGTGTAGAGCAGGAGGTATAGAACCATCAGAAGAGACCTATGTCAGAGGTACAGGATGGCAAAAGAATTAGAAGTTATGACTGATTGAGGGCAAATTCACCTCAGTAGTGTGCTGATGGATATTAACAAATTACTTGATACTCTTTTTACTAGCTCCTTGTTTAGGAAGTCTTTATACTGAGTGAATGGGAAGCTCATGGTATTAGGAGAGTCAAGTAAAACATTTTGTGTATGAGTGTGCACACATATAATCTGCAGCCAGATAAATTTGCCTTAGCTTCTTAAATTGGACACATATCAATCATTTCCCTAGGGTGAACACGGCCATCACAATACAACACCATCTCATATCGGTTGATACTTGAGAATTCAACTAAGTCACACTTAGAGCTAATTTCATCATGATTTTAGCAGCTTTCTAAGTGACAGGCACATTCATAATCAACCCCTTTATCTCACTTCCTGGAATGTTCTGTGAAATGAGGCAAAGAAAAAGCATTTATGAATGAAAGAGAAGACTGCCTTTATCTTGCAGTGTGCCTGTTATAAATGAGGTCTACATCAAAATGGACAATTTGTCCTCACTAGCAGGGCTTCACTAGGCTTCTGTTCACCACATGCAGGTAAAAGTCGACAGTACACCCAACATGTGTGCCCAGTCTCATTGCCAAGATTTCATTAAATGATACACTTCTGTAAGTCAGCCAAAGTACAGATGGGTTCATAATCATCATCATCATCGTTGTCGTCATCATAATTAGCAATAATAATAAAGCCCAGTCACTACAAGTATAGGCAGGAACCTGCCAGTTTCTTTATGAAGGCTGCTCAAAACTTTTTAATGATCATTGAAAATTGATAAAACAAATTTTTAAAAACAGTACAGTTTGCCTGAATTCAGAGCTTAGGAACACTAGGACGATGCTATGCTTGAAAATGGAAGTTATTCTAACCTCCAATTGATGAGGATTAGAAGGTTAGAGAGATACTGGTCATTTTGGGTATTAGAACTCCTGGCCAGCAGGCACTCAAGGAGCCCAGGCAGAGTTCTAACACTAACTTAGCAGGTATACTACATCCACAAACACATGACATCAGTGCTTCCATTTTGCAGGTGAGAGAAACACAACCCTAGAAATGTAAAAGGTCTGCTCTTGTATTCTAGTTGCATTTATTTTGCTGTGATAAAAACATCCTCACAGAAAGCAACACAGGGAGAAAATGCTTATCTTAGCTCAAACTGCTGTAGAGTCCATCACTGACTGAGAAACCACTGGAAGCAACTGCTCACAGCCACAGCCAAGAATAGAGAGAAGCAGCGAATTCACGCGTGCTTTGTCTCAGCTAGTCTCCCCCATTACACTGTTCAAAACTTCATACCAGAGAATTATGACACCCACAGTAGGTGGGTCTCTAAATTAATACAGTTGAGACAATTCCTCAATGTGGAATATGGGTTTTTGGTCTATAGTCATACTAACTAGTTAATACCTTTCTTATATCTGTCTTCCTCAGTTTCAAGGACAGGCCTGAGAGCAGTAGGGCTTGGACCATGACCCTGTATTCATAAACACAGCACAAAAGGCAAGACCCAGGAGGAGGAAAGGGGCAGGAAATTGTAGAGCCTGGGCCTAACGAAACCTTAGTTTCAATTGGTCGGTAGTCCAGAGACAGTCCGTTGGGCAGTAGCATCTGTGGCTTCTGATCTATTGACCCGGATGTGGTGGGTCAGTGGCATAATGCCAGCTACCTTTACTTCCAGAGAGTCACCTTGTAGGGCCCTTCCAGGTTAGAGAAATGACTAGCGATGGCTAGAGAGACGACTTAGTGGTTAAGAACATTTCTTGCTCTTCCAGAGGACCCGGGTTCAATTCCCAGAACCCATATGGTGGCTCACAACCTTTTGTAACTCCAGCTCTGTGGGAGCCAATGCCCACTTCTGCCCTCCATGGGCACCAGGCACATGTGTGGCACACTGACATACATGCAGGCAAACTACACCACACACACACACACACACACACACACACACACACACACACACACACAGCCCCTCCAAGACTTGTCCAAAGGCACCTGATCTAGAAAGTCCCCCACTGAGCCTCTTTCTAGGTGATTCTAGCTGGTGTCAGGCTGGCAATCAGCAGTAGCCAGCATGCCTGTGTCTTCACTGCTACCAAATGACAGAACCCACTTTTGCATCCAATTTATACAATTATTTATACTCCAAACGCACTGCTTTTCCCACAATGTCACAAGCAATTATCCCTATCAAGCTTAGGGCCATAGAAAACACTGAATCTAACACTGTCCACAGAGTTCACGTTTCTCAGGCTAGACCAGGTGCAGTGAAGTGAGAAAGTCCAGCAGTGAAGACGGAGACTGTGGCAGCTGATAGCACTCCGCCACTCCCCACAGCATCTCTGGACCCAAGACTCACTCTGGGATGGGAGTCTGACTTTGGTATCTCCTTAGTCTCTCCAGGCAGAGGACATTTCGGTCCCATTTTCCTGAATTCTCTTATTCATTGACACCACTCTTTCTGATCTTGTATGTATTAAAATCCAATATTCTGTCTTCAAAGTCAGCTCAATTAAGACAGAACAGAACAAAAGTCCACATACTTTATTCCAACATCAGCCTTCATTTCAAACTGCCCTTTAGAAGTCAAATATAATCTCTAATTTTTCACAAACTCTTTTCCCACAACTCTACTATTCCAAGAATGAGGGAGAAAAGTCCATGGCAGCCAGAGAATCTCAACCATGGTAAACCATGAGCATAATACTGTTGTATCAGAGTTTCTTTGCTCATTGCAAGTTCTAGGATATCTTGTATACATGCCATTATGTTTATATTATTATAAAACTATCCAAGTTTTAAAATAAATAAATCAAAAAGAAGACCACATGTTCTTCTGATGGCTTCCTGGAACATTGTCTAGCAGAACCTCCAAGGACTGCTTGACTATCTTGGGGTGTGTTTTGCTGCTTGACTGCTGGCCAAGATACCAAACACTGTTCATGATGTGTTATCTTGTAGCTGATTATGCAGAGAAAATGAGCGATTTCTGCCTTGGACACAAAGGAAACTAAAGAAAATGCTATTCTGTGGAGAAATAAAACAATCTTTTTCAGACATTCTTTCTTTAATGCCTAACTTTACTCAGTTCTTTGAATGATCTTTTAATTGATTTTATCATTCTTCTTGATGAATGAACACTTAGGTACATATACCACTGGTGTTCTGAGTCATTTATGCAGTGAACATCAATTAAACACCAGGAATTTGTTAGGTATTCTGTTCAGTACTGGAGGTATGGCAACAGGTGAAGTAGTCTTGACCCTTGTCTTCATGGTGTTTTCATTCCACAAAAATTGGTTTGAATAAATTATCCAGATGCAAAGTATCCAGCAGAAAAATTAAACACATGGAAGAGAAGTACAGGCATTTAGAGAATAGCATGTACTTCAAGCCAAAGGGAGAGAGAAAGTTAATGAGGCAGAAACAATATCTGAAATGGATGAGAATTTTTTGTAGTTGAAAGACACAATTCAGTTGTGTGAAAAAAAAGTCTGATAGGGGCTGGAGAGATGGCTCAGCCAGGAGAGGTGTCTGCCACCAAGACTGATGACCTGAGTTTGATCCCAGGGACCTGCACAGTGGAAGGAGGGAAGTGACTCCCACAGATTGCCCTGTCATCTCCACATGTGTTCTATGGCACAAATGTGTGTGTTAATAGAGAAAGAAGAAAAAAGGAAGGGGGAAGAGAGGGAGGGAAGAGGGGAGGGGAGAGGGGAGGGGAGGGGAGAGGGGAGGGGAGGGGAGAGGGAGGGGAGGGGAGGGGAGGGGAGGGGAGAGGAGAAGGGAGGGGAGGGGAGAGGAGGGAAGAGGGAGGGGAGGGGAGAGGAGGGGAGGGGAGAAGAGGAGAGGGGAGGGGAGGAAAGGGGAGGGGAGAGGGGAGGGGAGAGGAGGGGAGGGGAGAAAAGGGGAAGGGAGAGGGGAGGGGAGGGGAGAGGGAGAGGAGGGAAGAGGGGAGGGGAGAGGAGGGGAGGGGAGAAGAGGAGAGGGGAGGGGAGGAAAGGGGAGGGGAGAGGGGAGGGGAGGGGAGAAGGGAGGGGAGGGGAGGGGAGAGGAGTCTCATAACTCTTTGTAAGACAGGGAAATAATTCCATATCTAAATTAAGAAAGTGGATTCAATAGAGTGCTGAAGAGAAAGTCTTCCAGGCATCCCAAGAAAAGAGGAGAGAAAATGCTTTTAAAGGAGCAAGAGTCGGCTGATGACTGACTTTCTAGGAGAAGTGATGAGAGGCAGAAGACAAACCCAGATGGACTCCCTGTGCCGAGAGAACGGGAAAGATGCAGCAGTGCAGTGCTGTGCTTGGAGATGACGACTTTCAAGAATGAGGTAAAGCAAGTTCTCAGCACACTTCTCCATAACGAACTCACGTGAAAGGAAAGTTTGAGGACTTTGGTGGAATTATTCCCAGATAGGTGAAACAGAAAGAGACTTAAAAAAACAAAGTAATAAATATGAACTCAATAAAAAAACTCTTTAGACTATTAAGACAAAGTAGTGCAGATGCTATGTGTATATTTCAAAGTGGGAAGTCCACAATAGCACTGAGTTTCAAGATGGCAGAGAAATACCGGAGTCCAGTGTTCCGAGGTCCATGAATTACTGGGTGGAAGAAGAGTGAGCCAACGTTAAACATTGATGGGTAAGAATTCATGCTATAATTTCCATGGAAACTACAAAAAACAAGACCTGGAATGTTGTTTTTATTTTCTAAATTACCCAAAGAGAATGTGAATTGATTTCTCTAAAACTTCATTCCAGCACCTATAACAAATGGGTCAAAGAAAAAAAGTGGCATAGAGACAAAACAAGAGCTGAGGATATTGTATGCAAACGCCAAACAATGATTAATAGATAAAGTGGATTAGATACTCAGGTAAAAGGCAGAACTCCAGGCTGGTTTCTTTCAGAGTGTGTCTACCAAAATTGCTCATGAAAGAGCACTCAGCTGGGAAGCACAGAGAAAGCAGTGCCATGGACGGACATGCTCGTGAATAGAAAGCTGGCTCAGCTACACTCCTGTCAGACCCACAGACCCATGTCACAGCTCCACCAGAGACAAAGTCCTTCAGCAATCTGAATCCTCGTGGGTTTGCAGCCTCCAGATACAAGGCAAAGGACATAGAACTAAATATATACATTTAAAGGGTTGGGGACATCTTTAAATAATTCTTTATTGAAATATAAGCACACTGGGGCTTATAAATAGCATTTTAATGTCATTTCTCCCTCAATTGAGCTATAGACCCAATGTAGTCTGTCCAAAACCTAAATTTTCTCTCTCTCTCTCTCTCTCTCTCTCTCTCTCTCTCTCTCTCTCTCTCTCTCTGTGTGTGTGTGTGTGTATGTGTGTGTGTGTGTGTGTGTGTGCACGCACGCATGGAATCACATGTGCATGCAAAACTTGAATATCACCCCCAATAGGAATTCACAGTGCCAAGAACAGCCAAGACTTGCTAGATATGAAAATATATTATAAACATAACAGTAATTATGACTATATAGGATTAAGTAGCTAGTTATATATTAAGAAATGACAGCAGAAATTACAAGGTACTAAAATTTTGTCTTCTTCCTTGCATGTTGTGGAATATTACTTTAACTATGTAAAGGTGTGTTACATTTGTTTATGCTGCATTTGTTTAACAATGTAAAGATGTGTTGCCATGTCTGCCTAAGGCACCTGATTGGTCGAATAAAAAGCTGAATGGTCAATAGCTAGGCAGTAGAGGGATAGATAGGGCTGATGAGCAGAGAGAATAAGTAGGAGGAGGAATCTAGGCTCAAGAGGAGAGAAGAGAAGAGAGAGGAGAATGAGAGAGAAAAAGAGCAAGATGCCAGGGGCCAGCCAGATACAGAGTAGAACATGCAGAATGAAAGAAAGGTAAAAAGCCCCGAGGCAAAATGTAGATGAAGAGAAACAGGTTAATATAAGTTATAAGAGCTGGTGGGACAAGCCTAAGATAAGGCCGAGCATTCATTAGTAATAAGTCTCCATGTCATGATTTTGGAGCTGGTTGGTGGTCCAAGAAAAAGCCATGTGTCTTAGTGTACCATGATTTTTAATATAGTGTAATCTTATGTTTATGTTAATTGATAATAACCAGACAAAGTATTGATAGATTTAAACTTTAAGGGCAATAGGGAAAATCAAAATAATAAAATAAAAACCAAAAGAATAAAATTTTAAAAGGAGACTGGAGATGTAGAACTCTGTCCCTTTGCTTTTATTTTTTATTATTTCTAATAAACAAGAATAAACAAAATTCATCTTGAAAATTTATATTTTTTAATTTTCTTTTTTTTTTCTAGACAGGGTCTGTCTGTGTAGCTTTTGAACCTGTCCTGGAACTTATTTTGCAGACCAGGCTGACCTCAAACTCACAGATATCTGCCTGCCTCTGCCTCCCAAGTGCTGGGATTAAAGACGTACGCCACCACTGCCTGGTTATTTTTTAATATTTTGATATATATATATGTGTGTGTGTGTGTGTGTGTGTGTGTGTGTGTGTGTGTGTGTGTGTGTGTATCTCACATAATGAAGGCTTTTCTGTACCAGCCAGTCCTGCAGCCACTTTCAGAATCATCGCTCAAAGGCTTATATTAATTATAAATGTTTGGCTGATGGCTCAGGCTTACTACTAACTAGCTCTTACATTTAAGTTAACTCATGCATCTTGCTCCTTCTGTGGCTGCTGGTGTCTGCCCTGACTCTGCCCTTCTTCATCTCTAGTTTGGTTGTACTGTCTAATCTTATTCTGCCTGGATATTGGCCAAAACAGCTTTATTTATCAACCAATGAGAGCAACGCATATTCACAGGGTGCAGGAAGACCATCCCACATCATCCTTTTTCTCTGAATGACTTTTTCCTGACTCAGCCCCTCAGAGGCACCACCATTAAAGAAAATGAAACCCCCTTGTTTTAGTCAGGGTTGCTATTGCTACTATGAAACACTATGACCAAAAGCAACATGGGGAGGAAAGGGTTTATTTGGCTTCTACTGCTACATCACTGTTCATCATTGGAGAAAGTCAGGACAGGAACTCGAGCAGGGCAGGAACCTGGAGGCAGGAGCTGCTGCCGAAGCCATGGAAGAATAACTGCTTACTGGCTTGCTCCCCATGGTCTGCTCAGCTTGCTTCCTTGTAGAACCCAGGACCACCTGCCCAGGGATGGCACCACCCAGAATGAGCTGGGCCCTCCTCTATCAGCCACTAACTAAGAGAATGTCCTGTAGGCTTGTCTACAGGCAGATCTTACAAAGGCATTTTCCCAGTTGAGGTTCCCTCCTTTCTGATGACTGTACCTTGTACCACGTGACATGAAGCTATCCAGCACACCCTCCTCCAGCAACCACTAACAGTCAGAGGCTCTGCAAGACGGATGGTGCTTTATGAGCACCTCATCTACCTGTGATGGAAAGCCCACTCTGGGCGGGCAGGGTTTCATGGCACTTGTCTCCATCATCCAGCTCTAAAATTCTTTCTAACCCCCATCTTTCTTTGATGTTTCTTAAGACTTTGGGAGGAGGGGTTGGGATACAGATGTCCCATGTAAGGCTGAACATTCATCAGTCATTTATTCCCAACACTTTCACCAGACATGAGTCATGACATTAGTCTTCACCCTCTACAAAGGAAGCCTCTCTGGCCCAGGATGACAGCCTTTCTGGTCTATGGGGCACAAATGCTTAGAAGGCAGCTTGGCAGCACATCTAAGGAACAGTGGAAGTGTGTTCCTCACTTGGGCCGTGTCCTCCCCAGCCATGGGCTTTTGACCAGGAATATAGCACCAAGTTTGACTCCCTCCCGTGGAGCATGCCCCATGTCCAATCACAGACCAGTTGGTTATCCCTAAAACGGTCATGCCACTGTCACACTAGTGGGCACACCTACCTGAGGGATCAACTCTACATTGCACATGTTCCACAGCTGCACGAGACTGTGAGTGAATTTCCTGCCACAGTCACCTACACAGCACCTTCCAGGGTGCTAGTCAGCAGGGAGTCTCCAGCTCAGCACCATCTTGATTTCTCCGAGTCCTGTAACAAAAGCTATGGCGCCTTCAACAACATGCTCTCGTCACCTAGTCCTGGTGGGCAGCCAAGGGCATTAACTTGCCTGTGTTCTTCTGAAGGGCCCTGAAATGTCTTTGATCCACATACAACTCAGAACGGGGAATCTTGCACCTGGCACTGGGGTTTTTGTTTTAATGCCTCTGATTTCTGAGGGCAGTATTGTCATGACACCCCAATATACATCGCCATGACACCCCAATATACATCGTCATGACACCCTAATATACATCGTCATGACACCCCAATACACATCATCATGACACCCCAATACACATCACCATGACACCCCAATATACATTGTCATGACACCCCAATATACATCATCATGACACCCCTAATATACATCATCATGACACCCCTAATATACATCATCATGACACCCCAATACACATTATCATGACACCCCAATATACATCACGACACCTCGATATACATCATCATGACACCCCAATATACATTATCATGACACCCCAATATACATCACAACACCCCAGTATACATTATCATGACACCCCAATATACATCATCATGACACCCCAATATACATTGTCATGACACCCCAATATACATCACAACACCTCAATATACATCGTCATGACACCCCAATATACATTATCATGACACCCCAATATGCATCACAACACCCCAGTATACATCATCATGACACCCCAATATACATTGTCATGACACCCCAATATACATCACAACACCCCAGTATACATTATCATGACACCCCAATATACATCATCATGACACCCCAATATACATCGCCATGACACCCCTAATATACATTGTCATGACACCCTAATATACATTATCATGACACCCCAATACACATTATCATGACACCTCAATATACATCACGACACCCAATACACATTATCATGACACCCCAATATACATCATCATGACACCCTAATATACATTGTCATGATACCCCAATATACATTGTTATGACACCCCAATATACATTGTTATGACACCCCAATATATACTGTCATGACACCCCAATATACATTGTCATGACATCCCAATGTACACTGTCATGATACCCCGATTACAGAACACTCAGACTTTTAAATTTAATTTTAAACTATAAGTTTAGTTTATAAATAGCAGGTTTCTATAGTTTTTTTTTATACAACCTTAGTTTTTGTTAAGTTTCCCCAACCCTCCCACGCCCACCCTCTGTCCCAAACCCATTTAAGTATTTTCAAGCTTAGTAGTCCTACCCACTCCTTTCATATTCCATGTTGGAAACTCAGTGTATTGGAGAGGTCATCTATAGAATGGGGCACATTTGACAGCTTTTACTCCAACAGAGCATTAAAATCTAAAAATATACAAAGAACTAAAATATACATAAACAAATATATGTGTATATGTATACATACAAAATATACAAAGAACTAAAAAACAGTAAAATACGAGCTTCGGTTCTGAATATAGAGGTGTCAAAACAAGAACTATATTAATGGACAGCACTTCTTAGTGTATTCAACATCATTAGCCTTCAGGGAAACATGAATTAAAACTACATTTCAATTGCATCTCACCATTAGAAAACAGTCAGAATGGATATATCTAAAACAAATCAAAGAAGACAGGATACGGGCAAGGTTGTGAGAAAGGGGTCCTTGTTGACTGTTGGTGAAGCAGCGTTGACTGACAGTATGTTGGGGAACACCTCGGCGAAGTATGGTGACTAAATCAGATTATTTGTCTCATGAAATTGCTAGCAGTTATTACTGTGAAATGATGCCCCATAAGAAAAAGTAGTAATGTCGGGTGACCCTTCTGAAGCTTTGGGGTCTCCTTAGCTGCATCTACACTTATAGAATGTTCTGATTATGAATTTCTATACATCGCCAAGATTCATTGGACGTTTACCTGGAAACGTGTATTTTTCTAATGTGTTTGAATTTATGATTCTTTGCATGACAACCCAGGCAGCTCCCATTGCTTCTACTTCAAAGATGGGAAAGCTGGGCCACAGAGAGTCAGAATGAACTGACAATGTCACAGAGCTTCTGGGAGGCAAGGCTGAGGCTGGTGGGTGACTGTAGGAAAAGCACTTTCCTCATAGCAGAATTTGAGTCCCAGAAGCCACATAAATGGCAGGTGGGCATAGTGGCTGCCTATAATGCCAGCATGCAGGACACAGAGATAAGCATTCTCCTGCTACAAGCTGGCTAGGAAGGCCCAGGCTTTGGTAAGGTCTATGGTCCACTGGGAGACCCTGCCTCAAAAGAAGTATAAAAGAAAGGAAGAAATGTGCCCACTACATGCATGTGCATGCATTCCTGCACACAGACACCCACACATATGAACATGTATACACACTCATATCCCACACATACACACATGAAAAACAAAAACTGAAAGAAAAGGAAGCAGACTCCCCCTGAGGGTATGTCAGTCACACTGCGTGTGAACTTAGTAATGACTATGACAGAAACCTAGACAGGAGGAAATTTCTAGTTGGCCATTTCTTGTCTATACCATCCAATCCATTCAGAGAACTTGTGGAGTACTGTGTGTGGGTGGGTGTGAGTATGTTTACCCTAAAATTATTCCATAAAAAATTTCCATAAAAGGCAAGAGCCTAAATCCCTTTTTAAAATTTCTGTCCCGGGATTGAAGAACAGTGTAGCTGGAGGGCTTCTCTCCAGGTTCCCCAAGCCCCGCAGCCCCACAATCCATTTATAAAATAATCACTCAGACGCTTATATCACTTATAAACTGTATGGCCGTGGCAGGCTTCTTGCTAACTGCTCTTTTATCTTAAATTAACCCATTTCTATAAATCTATACCTTGCCACGTGGCTGGTGGCTTCCCGGCGTCTTTACATGCTCTTCTCCTGGCGGTGGCTGCAGTCTCTCTCCTCCAGCCTTCTGCTTCCCAGAATTCTCCTCTCTCCTTGTCCCACCTACCTCCTGCCTGGTCATTGGCCATCAGTGTTTTATTTATATAAAGTGATATCCACAGCACTTCCCCTTTCTTCTTTTTTTTTAAAAAGGAAGGTTTTAACTTTAACATGGTAAAATTACATATAACAAAACAATTACCGAGCAAGAATTATAGTTACAATATTAAAGAAGATGTCTTATCTATCTTATATTTGTGAGTTTAAGGTTTTATAGCTAACTTATCTTTTATCATAACTGAGGAAATTACGACTATCTAGTCTTCAACCACATCAAAGACCTGAGAAGGAACATAATGGTACCTGAGAAATGGTAGATGGATGCAAGCAACTTTCGGGAATCTTGCAAGAGTAGACCAAGACAGCTGGCAGCCTGGACAGTCACCTAATGTTTCTCAGCATTGTTGGTGCATTCAAATTGGCTACAGGCCTAGAGTATCTGACAGACCATTTTTAGAAGCAGGAATTTTAAGAGACCATCTTACCCTGTCTTGGCAGAGTACAGTAGTCGCTTTCCTTGTGTCCCGCTTGTCCAGAAAGGACAGCATTGCATTTGTACTGTCAGCCATCAAGGCAAGGGCAATTCTTTGCCCAGTAGGCCATTTTGTGCCAAAAGACAAACTTCCAAATGGAAATGTCTTAGAAGCCCAACATTCTCTCGGGATCAATTGTGCAGCCAGGAGCAATTGTGTCTCACGTCAACAGAATTCTAAGTTATTTAAATGCCATATTCTCCAGGTCTATGAAGTGTTTGAAGATTACCTATCTATCTGAAATATATCTATGTATACCTAGAAGACTTAACTAACATGGCTACAGATATGATTATCATAGATGACTAATTATTAATCTATTTTTTAATTATCCATTACAATTTTAAATGAGTTATATAAACACAATACCTCAAACAAGAATAGAAACATATATATATATATATATATATATATATATATATATATATATATACAGTATAACAAAATCAACCTCAAGTCTGTATCAATGAACCAAAATCTATACCAATGTAAAACATTTTAAGCATAAACTAAAATCTATACCAATGTAAAACATTTTAAACAAGTTGTTCTTTAAGTAGGTTCATTAATCTACCCTTTTATCTTATCATCTCCATATCCTCCTATATATCATATCCCCTTTTCTTTTTCAGAAAGAGATCACATTTATAATCAACCTGTTTTAAATAAAAATATTGGTTTTTCTCTGTCCCACACCAGAGGGCTCTTCTGATTTGGGACACAAGAATCTTTTAACCATTTTTTTTTTTTTTAAAGCAATATGTCTGGGTTTAGAGGGGGAGTGAGCCAATTCCACCTCTAAAGCCAGCTTGGTATATTTGGGAATTTGGGCGTAGCATCTCTTACTACTTCCTGCTGGAGGGGGGCGCTGTATCTTATGGGGATACAAAGAAAATTTTAGACCTATGGGGTAGTCCGTGAGGCTGTATTGTGTGAACCAGTTGCCTTGAAACCGGTCTGGATGTTGGATCATCTGGGCCATGGTGTCATCGGAGACCTTTCAGGGGGTCTTGGCTGGTGAAACCTGATGTATCTTAATCTGGAACAAGTCCACAGCCTCTGGCTTTCTGTGGAGACAAAAGCAGAACTTCTTTTCCAAAGTAACATATCCTTATATCCAAATTTTGAAGTCAAGGTACTTTTAAAATATACATTTTGGCATAACTCAACAGCTTTTGTAATCAAATGTTTTTCTTCAGTTACGAATATCAAAGAGAACATAATCCAGATTCTCTGTGTGGTAGCCATCGTTATGTGGCTTATTTTTTATATTACCTTGAGCCTTGAGCCTATTGCTTTAAACTGTACCATTGTAAGCCTGAAACGGCGCTGTGGCTGCTGGCTCCGCCCATTTCAGGTTCCCAACATGGCAGTGGTACGTTTTCCGCCAGCTCTGGGAGTCATCAAGTCTCAGAAATAGTGGGTCTAAGCTTTTATCAAAGCAGCATGTAGCCCAGAAACCTCTTTTTTTTTTTTTTTTTTTTAAATACTAGTAAAGACTAAAATCTACCACACAGCTTAATTTGCCGCTGGCAGATGCCTCATTTCCGCCATACTGCCAGTCAAACGCACCCGCCAGGAACCCGCCAGTGTTCAAACCTGCGTTTTGCGGCGTCTAGCTGCTCATATGAGACAAGAAGCAGGAACCTGGTTTTGGCTCTGTTTAGAATTGGTTATTAAATATTCTCAGGTTTAAGGTGGAAACTCGAGCCGTTGGGCGCCATTTGTAGCTGGAGGGCTTCTCTCCAGGTTCCCAAGCCCCGCAGCCCCACAATCCATTTATAAAATAATCACTCAGACGCTTATATCACTTATAAACTGTATGGCCGTGGCAGGCTTCTTGCTAACTGCTCTTTTATCTTAAATTAACCCATTTCTATAAATCTATACCTTGCCACGTGGCTGGTGGCTTCCCGGCGTCTTTACATGCTCTTCTCCTGGTGGTGGCTGCAGTCTCTCTCCTCCAGCCTTCTGCTTCCCAGAATTCTCCTCTCTCCTTGTCCCACCTACCTCCTGCCTGGTCATTGGCCATCAGTGTTTTATTTATATAAAGTGATATCCACAGCAGAACAGAGACCCAAAGGCAGAATTAAAATAGACTGTGGAAAAGGAGGGACTAACAGCAGTGGATGAGAGTGGGGGTCGATGTGCACAGCACACATGTGTGGGAACTGTTTAGTAAAGGCAAATACGGGGTTCCATGGAGTCTCTGACCCTGTGGCTTCAGGAGCTTTGACAAGATGAGGAAGATGCCCTGTTCTTAGAGATGCTACCCACAGAGCCCCAACTCTTTCTTTGTCCTGACTCGACCATCAGCTTCTCTTCCCACCCAGCTCTCCAAACCTCTTCTCTCCTAGCACCCAGCATCCCTAGTTGCTTCCCATCACTTGGGCCCAGACTCTTTTCAAGTCCCTCCCAGCCCTGGTCCTCTCTTCAAAGGTGCATCCAAGAATCCAATGAGCTGCCCTATGTTTATGATGAGCTGAGAAAGTGTTACATCCATGCACCTGAGCCGCTCTGTGGTTGCGACGAGCTGTAAGAATGTTACATCCATGATAGTAAGGAGGCATTAGTCATAGGTCAGGATCTACCACCTGGCCCTGGCAAGACATCTAACCTCTCTGAATTTCAGTTCTCGGTTGCTAATGTGAAGACAACAGTGACTTCACAGAACTGTCCGGAGAACTTTGCAAGTTACAAAGTCCTGCAACAACATGGAACTATGGACCTGTCAGAGGAAAGGTCTTGGAAGACCCATATCTGGAGATGATATCTGAACTCATGGGATGATTTTTTCTTTTCTTTTCTCCAGTGCTGGAGATGGAACCCAAGCCCTAACAACTACCCTCCTCCTGAGCTATGTCCACAGCCTCATGGCATGGATTTTTATGGTAAAAACAGTAGTTGGTGATGGTAACAGCTGTGGGGGCTGATATCAGGGTTGTAATAGTTTTTTGTTTGTCCTTCAAAACCTATGGGTATTTCTTAGCCCATAAAACTCTCCATTGTACTCAGGGCATACCTTCACTTATAAATATCTACCATAGTGAACACTTACCCATCAATTTATTAGCAAAAACATAATCTGAAGGTTGAGGGGCTCCAGGGGTTAGGCATCAACCACAGTTTGGGTTTGGTATGACCCTAGTCAGCCTTCAGAACAGCAAGCCATTCTGCACACATCGTCATGAACACCGAGCCTCAAGAAAATCAATAGACATGTTGGCAAGTCGTCTCCCTCCATACAAACCCCAGATGACAGCCAGAAGGCGGCTCATGTTTTTGAATGGTTGGAAAATAAATTGCTTTTTGAAACTATAATTAAATGTTGTTTTCTTAAGCATGAGTCATTAAATTTGGTCACACACCATCCTGTAACTTTATTGCTATAAACTTATATTTGAGGAATTAATTGTAGAAGCTCTTCTATAATCCTCATCCACACAAATTATAGTAAATTGCAACATGAAAACCTGTCATGCTGAGGAACAGTCGTGGCTCTGGCATTCAGAAGGCACAATTTTAAGGTAATCACAGAATTGTCACCTGAAAAATATCCAGTTGATTCTTTAATGTGCTTGGTGTAAAGATTTCTTCATCCCAGATTTCAAAACAGCCACAAGTTACCAAGCTCAATCTTTTATATTTATTTTAGAGAAGTTAACTCCTATTCTCTCTCTTGAAAATAGTGAGTCATAAATGAATAGGAAGATCAAACACATGTGGGTACATGAGTCTCATTTGTAGGGAATAACATGTAATGATTTTATAGCTTAGTGTGCGTGTGTTTGTACAGTGTGCGTGTATACGTGTGGGTGCACATGTGTGCATATGTGTGTACATGTGCTTGCAGAGGTCACAGTCTGCCACCACGTGTCTTCCTCAATAGCTCCCCACTCTGTGTTGTGAAGCAGGGTCTCACTGAACCTGGTGCTCACTAGGTAGCTTGCCCTGGGGACTCCCTGCCTCAGCCTCTGGAGTCCTGCCACACCCACCCAGCCTGCATTCAGTCCCCACCATATGCAGCAGGTGCTTTACCCACTGAGCCATCAGCCCTGCCCCGTGGTGGTTTATTATTATTTCATAGTTCTAATGTTATTGGATTATATATATATATTTTTTTTTTTTTTGGTTTTTCAAGACAGGGTTTCTCTGTGTAGCTTTGCGCCTTTCCTGGAACTCACTTGGTAGCCCAGGCTGGCCTCGAACTCACAGAGATCCGCCTGCCTCTGCCTCCCGAGTGCTGGGATTAAAGGCGTGCACCACCACCGCCCGGCTATAATTTATTTTTTATGAGTAATGCTTACTATAGAGAATTTGGTATCTTTTAACAGCATGGTAATAAGGTCAATGTTACATTTGTTTCCTTTGCTTTTGAAGTAATTTTCACTGGATCCAGCTGGTTACTAGGAGGCAGATTTTCTGAGTGAGTTTCCACTGTCATGCTAGTTGTTTTAAATAAATTACCCTAAGTATATACAATGCATGTTTAAAAGCTGATTCAATATACAAGTTTGCTGTAAATAGTACATCACGAATGTGCTCATTTCTCAGCGTAAGAAGAAAATCTCTGCTTAATAACTGCAAAAAAAAATCAGTAATACCTTCCTAGAAGTCAACAAACACACAAAGATGGAAATTAATAATTGTTTCCCTAGAATAAATTTCCAATCAACATGTTTATCAATAAGTCTATAAGCCTAAGTTTTAATAGCTTTCAGGATTAACTAGATCCAAGTTGATTCTAGTGATGCTGTGGTCATCCAATGTTGATGAATGTGTTTACTGCTTTGTAAGGGAAACTTACAAAATGTTGGTTTTAGTGTTAATTTTTATTTATAATGCTTACCATAAATTGAGTCAACTGCTCTCCGAATTCTGCACTGCCACGCAGATCTGAACTGCTCTGAGGGAACAAACTGTCATAGAAGCTTATAATTTCCCCAGAGCGTTCTGATTATTTTATACAAACTAAGCTCAAGCAGCCACAGATTTCACAAGGAAAATTGCTATGTGGTTTAAGGCCACATAATCTGCTTTCAGCCCTTGTCTGAGCCTTGAATTAAAGGCACACTCATTAGCTTGAAACAATAAACTCCAACACTAACATTCCTGGAGAGAATTCAATTCAGAAACTTTGGCAGCACAGATAGCAAATATTGTACCAGACTCAGTCTGATTTTACACAGACTCACAGGACATGTAGGTGAAGTAGGCAGTGCCAGGGTTTAAATGGGTAACATATATATCACTGTATCAGAAAGAGAGAGAAACACACGGAGAGAGAGAGATGTCCTAGCTTTCCCAGTGTGCAATTTAAGTGTGGTCGTAGCTGGGAGGTTGATTTACACCAGAAATGTAGAGAGGAACTGCAATGGTATTAATTAAGCACCACATTAAGCAAACTGGGGGCATGCAAAAGTACCCTTTAAAAGAACTGCTGTATATCCACAGCTCGTATTCAAAAAGGGACAGTGCAGGTTTAGGATGTAACCTCCTAACATCTGGGCCAGATGTGATGAATCCAAGAAAGTCATTCCCACAGGAAAAGGAGAGAAAAGTGTGAAATGCATGCAAGCATTTTCATGGATTCAATCCTTTCTAAAGTCAGACTACCAAAAAAGGAAGTCACAGAAAATGCTGTTTAGTTAAAATGAGATTGCCAAAGAGGTTCCTGTCACTCCACACCCATCTTCCCAAACAGAGGCTACCTGCAAATTCTGCTAGATTATAAACAAGTCATCATGGCAGCCCCAGCCTTGAACAGTGTCCAGTGTGTGCAAGCAAATCTTGCAGACAGTTCCTTCTTTTTGTATCATCTGGACTCGTAGATAGCTACCCAAAGCGCCTGCACCAGCCACCCCTCTCCTGTGTCTACTTACCCTCTGTCACCGAGTATCAGAAGTGTGTGTGTCTAAACCCCATCTCCAGGCACAGCACACACCTTCTATGTCTCATTCCTCAGCCAGTGTGAACTCTTCAACTGTATTTTCATTTGCTTTCTCATTTATTTGACCAGACAGTATCAAATATCTCTTAAGTTCCAGGCATTGGGACAGGAAATGGCATCTGTGAACCCTGCCTTTGAGGGACTAGAGCCCAACATTCTACACTGATAAGCTTCAGAGTGTGATAAACGTTAAGCTACAGAAAATACAAAGTATTGTGAGAACACACTTAAGAGGGTACAACCTAAGGTGTCAATGGGGACTCCCTGAAGGCTGAGACCTGTAGGCCCCTGGATGTGTAGGGACAGGTCAAAGTTATCTTCTTACCTATTCCCAGATGCGTGAGAATATTGTCTGATAATAAAAGACCTTTAACATATTCTCCTAGTTCAATTAAGTCCATTTCTGACACATTTTGCTTGACAGTCTTGCTGCTCTGGTTGCAATGTTATTTTTTTATAAGTAAAATCATTATTTATCATTACTCTCCCCCCCCCTTTTTTTGCTTTTAAGCTTTTAAGCGTTTATCAGTGGAGATTTATGCAAATGAGCCTCATAGAGACTTATTAAATAATTATCAGTTTTCAAGTAGCAAAAACGTACATTGTAAAAGCCTACACACCCTGCCAGCTGAACTATTTAAAACCCCCCACAGCTTAATGCAAGACTTTAAAAGGTGGACATTTACAATACTGACTAAACTGTCCTTCGTCACTTCAGAGTTACCCCTGTGTGTGCTGTCCCTCTAAATCTGTGCATAACAAGTGGCCGGGGAGTCACCTCTGAAGGCTGCTTACTCGGGCTGCATTTACCCTCCTGACATTGCGAGATGGGTGCTGGGCCTTCACTGTCCGGATGAGGAAGCTGGGTAGAGCACAGACGCTCCTGACGACCTTGTACTTGGTTTCACTGAGCCCTCCGTCTTGCACCCTTCACTGTCTTCTTCCTTGTTTGTGCCTTCAGAGTTCTGATTAATGTCACCTCTACCATGCATTCTTGTCTACACACTTCATAATCGATGACACCAGTGACAAGGAGCAAGCAAAGTCTTTCCTCATTAAACAAGAGCGACCTTCCTCAGGCTTCCCCCACCCCCTCCAGATCCATTCCTGGGCCATGCAGGATGGCATGAGACCCTGTCTCTAGACAAACTAAATAAATAAATAAATAAATAAATAAATAAATAAATAAATAAATAAATAAATGAGTATAATTTCATACAGAAACAATGATGCCCTGGGTGAGCATCATTCTAACAACAAAGCAGTGCAGAGGAAAGTGCCAGCGAATATTTCTTATGAAAATGGAGGCAAGAACCCTCAAAAAGTATCTGAAGATGTGACTTGTGATAAAGTATGTGCTTAACCATGAACCTGGTACTCAATTTGATCTTCAGCACCAGAAAAAAATAAAATAAAAGAACAGAATATTGGAGTTCAATAAATCCATAAAAAGAATCTTATATCTAATTAGAATCTAATCAAATTAGGATTGCTCGATATTGGAAAGTTTTTACTGTCATATCATCTTGACAAGTCAAGGAGGCAAACTCACATGATCCTGTTAACAGATGCAGAGAAAGTTAGACAAAACTTAACAGCCATGCATGGGAGAAGCGCTCGGTGAAGCAGGTGTTAGGACTCCAGTGTGAATGCCCAGGCTGTGGGTTTGAGCACTCCATCTGCAGCTGGCCCTCTGTTGGAGGACTGTGGAACCTTGGGGTGGGCCACAGAGAAAGCTGGCTGTTCCCACCAGGAGCAGGAAAAGGTAGAGATGTCTATGGTGATGTTTTATTTGTGCTGAAATGTGATTTTATTTGTATGTTAATAAATAAAGTTACCTGGGGGTCAGGGGTCATAGCCAGCCATAAACAAAAGTCCAGCAGTGGTAGCTCACGCCCTTAATCCTGATCACATGACAGGCAGATTTCTGTGTGTTCAAGGATACCGCCAGCATGGAGACACACGCCTTTAATCTCAATATCAACCATAGAGACCTAGAGGTCTGTACAGACAGGCAGTGACAAGGAGGTCATGTAGTTGAGTTTACAACCAATGAGAAGGCAGAACAGAAAGTCAATAAAAAGACAGACACACAGGAAGTAGGTCTCTTTCTGAAGGGAAGGATGGCAGCGGCAGGAAGGGTGAAAGGTGGTTTTTAGTCTCAGCTCTTAGCTACTGCTCTGACCTCTTGGGCATTTAACTCTGCATTTGGCTCTGTGTTTCTTATTTAATAAGACCATCATATCTACAGGTATCTTCTTTCATTTCCAGTTTTTACCACAATTCTATAAGTTCTAGATCATGTAATCATCCTAAAAATAAAAAATAAAGGATGTTCAGACTGGAAAGGGAAATGAATTTACATATATTTACATATATGTAAAATATCCTAATGTTGGAATGGGAAGGCGTTTGTGAGCCCTCACCCCTAAGTGAAGAGCTACGGACAGTTGACGGCATCTCAGGGAGGGACAATTGGGTCTATTTTAAAGATGTGGCTCCTGGTGGGTGGGCTATGCTTCAGCAGATGGCCACACAGCCAGGAGCACGTGGACAGTGCAGATTGGAGTTGATAGGTTAGTTAAACAAAGCAGAACACAGGAAGTTGTGTGGAGGTGGAGGTAGGGTGGATCCGGGAAGAGTTAGGGACAAGAGTTAGCGTCTATCGCACTTGTTTTTCCAGGCCGTCTTAGGAATGTGTGATTGTTTCTGATCTTGCATTTCCTCTACTGCTCCTTGGTTAATAAAGTAATGCAGGTGAGAAACATTTTACCGCTGTCTTCAACATGAAACCGCTTCCTTCTCTCTTCTTCAGGAGACAGCCAGCAGTCAGACAGAAACATAATGAAAACCACCTGTGCTAGCCCAGTGACCTTGGCGTCCCTGACTCAGGATTAGTGTTTCAGTTTTCATCAGCAATGCTTTTTTGTTTGGATCTTGTCTTCCAATTTTAGAATAAAACACGTCCATTCTGAATCTAGTTAAAAATATCCTAGGCAGGTCTGGCTTTCAGATTTCAGAAGAAGGCAGAGATGCTGGAGTCCTGGCCCAGATTCACTTGGTTTTCCTCCCTGCCATAAGCACATCCATCCTCAGTGTGGCCAGGCAAGATGACAGAAATACCACTCTCCCCCAGGGCCTAGAGGGAGGTCAGGCTCACCCTGGCTCACCTTCTGAAGGTGTCATCATGTTGACATTGGACCTCGCTGCCCTGGCAGAAGGAGGCCTGAGGAGGAGATGATCGGTGCTTGCTCACATGAAGACGAAGGTGACTGGTGCTCACTGACCTTTCATAGACGGTGTCTAGCTGTCTTCCACTTCTGCAGTTCAGTATCCTCTTCCCACCATGGCCTCACCATGGAGAGTCCTCTGGGAAGGGCAGATTTCCTGGACCACAGCTCTACAAATAAGAAACTGTATCAGAGACAGGAGAAAGAAAGAAAAGATGGGAGGAAAAAGCAGAGAAAACTGAAAAGGAACAAATTTTAAGAGGAGGAACAATACACAAGTTATAAAAGAGATCTGAAAATAAGAACAAAGCAACATAAACAAAACTTAAAACAAAGAAGAGACAGCGACACCCTCCTGGGTGGTGCAATCACTGACGGGAAGTGAGAACTCGGGATCTCACACCTGCTCAGTGTGTAGGACTAGGACAGAGGCAGAAGGAATTTTACCTTATTTTCCTATGTTTGACACAACAAACTCAGTGTTTTGTTGTTGTTTGTTTTTTGTAACAGTGAGAGCTTTACCCTTCAAGGGAAGAAATCTTTATTAAATCCCATGAAAAGAGGAGCTTGGGCTAGAAATATCATCAAGATCTACAAAAGGGCCAGTAAGACGGCCCGGCTTGTAGGGCATTCACACCCAAGCCCAGTGACCTGAGTTCAAACCCTGGAACCCAGGTAGAAAGGGAAGGAGATGACATATTCCACAGGGTTGCCCTCTGGCCTCCACACATGTGCCATGGTATGTGCACTTCTGGGCATGGAACACACTTGTGAGCACACACACACACACACACACACACACACACACACACAGTTTTAAAGGTCCACAACAAACGTTATCATTGCCAGGTTTTGCTCAGCTCTGTTTCTACTGTTGCACATTTTATATGTCTACATTCTCCTTATATCACTGTGACCTATCTAACCTGCCAGCCTCACTCTCACTCACATGGAGACCTTGCTTACCACTGGTGGAGAACTCTCACAGGAACTCTCTTAGTACGGTAGTCCGAGTCCAAAATCCTGTGGAAACATCTGAAGTCCTACCGACACTGGAGGCCTGCCTGTGTTTAATCCATACATATTTTATAGCCCCCAATACACACACACTCACACATACATAAGCATACAAACTTAAATACACAAACACACACACATGTATACACACATACACTTTACACACACATACATATATACAAATGAATACATATACACACACACACACACACACACACATACAATTACACACACACACACCTCCTAAGCAGGCTTCCAAACCTTTATGAATCCTTTCTGTCTCTTCTCGAATATAAGGGAAACATAGTTTTTTCAAAAAGATACCACTTGGTCTCTAGTTAACAAGTGATAAACAATCTGCACATCATTGTGCAGTGACAGCTGAAGGGCTGTAAATGCCATGTGAAAAGTGTGTGACAAGCCAAAGAGCAGCCACCACCACAACTTCAGGGTGAGATCCAAAGATGTTGACTCCAAAGGAAAGAGTCATTCATTCATTCATTCAACAACTACCTGTTGGGGGGGTTGGCAAGTGGCCCACACTTGTAATAAAAGCACTAGGAGACCCAGACAGGAGGATGGCGAGTTCAAGACTGGACGAGGCTCCGTGGTGAGATGAGACCTCACTGTCTATTAAGAACCAATCAGGTGTTAGATGGCTACAAGAACGCCCACAACATATAGTGGCCAATGTTTGGGTAAGTTAAAATAACCCAGGACGGCTAGGGTGTGGTACCCAAGTAAAGTGTTAGGCGGAAACCCAAACACAAACACACAGGCCTCAGTTCGGACATCAGACATCACACAAGAGTTCGGGCTTTTATCCTCTGTAAGTGTCAAGAAACAAATAAATGGAGCTGGGCGGTGGTGACATACACCTTTAATCCCAGCACTCGGAGGCAGAGGCAGGCAGATCTCTGTGAGTTCAAGGTCAGCCTGGGCTACAGAGTGAGATCCACTACACAAAGAAACCCTGTCTCGAAAAACCAAAATAAACAAACAAACAAACAAACAAACAATGGATCATAGAAGTGATGAGATGAGAGACTCATGTAGAGAACCTACTGGTGGAGAGAAAGTCAAGCAGCTGAGGGAAGAGGCAGCCAGGGGGTGACACCCTCAGGTAAGGGCACAAGAGCCCGAGCAGCACACAGCAGAGAAGTGCACACCCACACTCTGTGCAAACTACACAGTAACACGCGCGTGACAGAGCTATGACTGGCAAAAGCCCAACCTCCACAGCCTGCAGGGACCTTGACAGCCCTGGTGCCAGACGCTGCCACAGCTGTCATGAAGGGGGCAGTTGTGCACAGAGGTCACGTATTTGGGAACAACTCGTATGTTTTCTCTGGACAAACTGGACGCTTGGGAGATGAAATGACTCATATGGGTGAAGACTGTGTTCCAACAGCCGGGCAAGCAGCTTCCTTTGTATACATCTCATTCCCCTCAGAGTGAACAATGTGCCCACAGTACCAACCACAGAGGCTCTCGGTGGGGAAATGCAGATTCCAAAGAAAAGACCTCAAATGTGATAACAGATAAGCTACCTACACTGCGCAGAGGGGCTGGCGGGCTAGGGATTTTGCACGCTCGCACACATGTTAGAGACAATAGGAACACAGCTCTCCACGCAGACGGCCGTTGCTTTCACTGTGATTTCTTCAGCTGCACTTCTATCGGAAGTATTGAATTGGAAGCGCTTCCTCATTGTGGCAAAGACATTTTAGAGTTGTCATTGGATATTTAAGATTTCTGCTTTCCAAACAAATTCGATGTTTTCTGTGTTGACCGACAGGATAAACACTAAAAACAGAAAAACAGTGAGGTGTGTGTTAAGTAGATAAAAATCTCCATTTTGTTTAAAAAATAACTGCACTAAATAACAAATGTTGCGTGGTTGGTTCTCCTCTTATGCTGACTTCTGCTCTGCAAGATCAAACAACCCTGGCTTTGCTCTGGCTGCTACACAACACATTGACATGGGTCTAGTCCAAAAGCCTAAAAAGCAAGCCCTTAAGATTTTCTTCTCCAGCCCATAGATCTCCTAAGTCACTTACTCTTCCCCAAGTGTAGTTACAAGTCTCAGTGTGTGTGTGTGCGCATGCGTTCAAGTATGTGCATGTGTATGTGCATGTGTGTGTGCCCATGTGTGTGTGTGCCCATGTGTGTGTGCCCATGTGTGTGTGCACGTGTGTCTGTGTGTATATGCATGTGTGGGTATGTATCCATGGGTGTGTGTATGCATATGTGCATGCATGTGTGGGAGTGTGGGGGGAGTGTGTGTGCTTGTGCACGTGTGTGTGTGTGTGTGTGTGTGTGTGTGTGTGTGTGGCATCTGACTATATAATAATGAGCTAAGCTTAATTACATCATTAAACAGAAGGCTGTAGGACTCCTGCTGCCTGTGGGACTGATTAGAATTTTACAATACTATTTTCACTTATTAAACTCTGAATTGAATAAATAAATTCCATTAAAAATGTGCATGTGATGCGTTTGTCTTTACCTTTGCTTCTGGCACATGCCTAATCCTACCAGTCAGAGTGTGGGCAGCCTTTCTCTGCCGTGGTGACACACAGGTATTTTGGGTTGAATGTCTTCTCTATTTTGCATGTTTCACATCTCCCCATAACATTATTCCAGCTCCCCCAAATTGTTAGTTACTGTAAATGGCTACCACATGTAGAACAGGTTTGAGATTTTGTTTCCATTTTTATACATTATGTCAAGGTGACATTTATGGCCCTAATCAGCATCATCCCAGTCTGAGGAAGGCAGAGAGCCGGCTGGCTCTGGTCTGGGTTACTCTTAGCAGAGCTATAAGAGGAAATGAGAACTTTAAAGTCTGGTTTGGGTCCTGAAAAGCCAAAATCATAAGATCAGGCCCTCCTGGCATTCCTGTTCAGTCGGATGACCTCTTGTTCATGTAAGCAAGGTTATAAAATTGTCTCTACCCTTCTAATTAAAGACTTCAGCAGGAATTTTAAGCTACTTAGAGAGTCAGGGTCAGGTTTGCGGCAGCCTGGGCCACCCAGGGAAAAGACAGCTGTGTCACATTCGAAGCTGTCCCATCCCTGTCTGCAAGAAACACTCCAGTCTTGAAAACTTGTCTAGACCACGTCACTCCTACATGATTCTGCCACAGAGGGTGAGCAGAGGTCGGTGCATGGGCTGGGAATTAAGAGTGTCCTACATGAAAAGGCTTCCCTATAAGGACCACACCTATCCCAAAGTCGTTACAGTCAGCAACTGCTCTGGTAGGTCAAGTGTGGACCCGAGTCAGTTCACACAGGGCTCTCTAAGCACAACTCACACACAGCATACCAAAGATATTCTGCCTGGCATCTCGGGATGGTCCAGGGCAGTCTTGATTAGACCAAGACTCTTTACAGAAGCTATATCTCCCTATTTATTTATTTTTTTGTTATTTATTTTGGCAGTGCTGGGATGGAACCCAGGTCATGTGCAGACTACCCAAGCCTGGTATTGCTTTCTTATTGACATGCTCTCCCTAGCAATGCCTAGTGCCAGGACCCCAGGCCTCCAGACTGCCTGTGCAACAGCCTGCCTACCTGCGTTCTCCCCAATAGAACTGCTTCCACGTTGGGGTCTCTCCCTTCTCCTTAGTCAAAAATAACCTATATGTGCTTATGACCCTGCTAAATAAATTGCTAACAGTCCTGTTTGGGGGTAAAATATGGTCTTGGCTAAACTACATTAGGACTTTATAGCCACAAAATATTGGGTTTTTGAGAATAAATTTATTTCCTAGAGAATTTTAAAATTCTGCCTTAACCTTTTGCTCAGATTGTGTTCAAATGGTCATTATCTCTTCCAAGTATCTACAGCTTTCTAGGTGACCACCACAGGGTAATACTAGGGTAGGATAAAAGTTGTGCCGAATAAAGTATAATAAAACTATCTCCCTGCCACATAACTACACACTGCGGATCCGCCCTCCATGTCTCATCTGAGCCACCTGGGCTGGTACAGTGTCATCCCCAGGCACAGGCTCTGCCAAGAGACACCTGCGGAGGGCCAGTCAAGGAGAACGTTCTGTGAAAGTGTAACACACGTGATTAAGATCAATTCAAGTGTGCTCACACACTGTTTAGAAGGCAGAGACCCCACAGCCAGTTTCAAAAGAAAAGAAGACAACATGTGGCTCGTAAGAATTGATGGATACAAAAAATAAACCGGTAATCGCTGAAAATCCCCAAGACAAGAATGAACTTCTACATCTGACAAAGTAACACGTCACCAGCAAGAAGTTCACTCAGAACAAGGGGGGATTCCACTGTGATCATGGGAACAACAGAGCAGAGAATACAGTCATCATGAACACAAACACACCCAACGGCGCACAACCGTGTGCAGAGAAGTGGACCATTGGGACTCATAGCTCAAAGCCTGGTGGAATGGTGCACACTTGTGATTCCAGCACTCAGCCTTGAAGAAGGAGGGTCATGAGTTCCAGGACAGCCTTGGCTACAGAGTAAGACCCTGAAGAGAGACAAAGAGAGTGAAAAGTAGGGGAAAGACCCAAACCATACCTTAAATTTCTCCTTTTCTCTTACAGTTCTGCTAAGAGTAACCCAGCCCTCTATCACTTTTCACAGTCCCCTTCTAGTCCAGGGACTCTACCCACACTCACACTCACCCACAAATATATACATACATAAATGACAAGCTAGATTATACACAGGAAAGAAAATATGTGATACTGATCTTCCTGAGTCTGGAATACCTCACATATAAATGCCAGATTCACTCAGTTTTCTATAAATTTCATTTTTCTATATGGCTGAATAAAATTCCATCATGTGGACAGGCAACATTTTCATTATCCAATCATTATCAGTGATTGAAATCTAGGATAATTCCATTTGCTTGCTACTGTGACTACAATAGCAATGAACATCAATGTACAAGTGTCTCTGTGGAAGTATAGAGTCCCTTGGGCATGTGCCCAGATGTGCTAACAATACGTGCATGACCCACATACATGGCCCAGATATAAGTGTTCTTATCGGTGGTGCTTGTTTGACTCCACTCCTGCTTCTGTTTCTCAAGTGCTTCCCCAGTTAGTCTCACACATCCAAGTCCATTTTGGTCCATTTTGACCTGAACTAACATACAGAAAATGAGAGCTAGACAGATTAGTGAACAATGTTACTGGAAAAATAGCTTTCATGAAGAAAATCATAATTACAACCTTCTCCAATCCCATTACTGTGACACTCCAATGGGGTAAAAATTAAGAAAAGTGTGAATAGAAAACTGAAAGATGGTAATGATATCATCTAAGGGGTAGTGAAAACCCCTTAAACAAAACCCCAAGCAGGCAAAGAAGCAAAGATACTAACTTGAGAATGCTGGAATTGAGGGTTCAACCAAGGGCACTTCATTGTGGCAGAGTATTGCAGAGATATTCTCTCCTGTGTCTAAACCCAACGAAATTCCTACATTTCAGGCAGAAATAGAGCCATCTGGGTAAACACATTTCTCGGTCTTTCTTATGGTGTAATATGGCCCTGTGTCTACTTTCACCACACACACACACACACACACACACACACACACACACACACACACAGTAACAAGGTAGGATACACACTTGCTTCCAGGATGTTACTTGAAAAAGAAAAAAAAACTTGTTCCTTGCTCAACCATCACTAAGGTAGGACTTCCCTGTAAAAACCAGTCATCTTCCAAATGAGGCAGACATCAAGGACAATGTGAAACCTCTAATCACAGACTAGGAGAACCTACTGGTGGTATATTAAATCAAAATGGTATAAAGATACAAGTCATCGGGAAACAAAAAAAAAACTTTAGGTAGGCAGATACATGAGAAAATGAGATAAAAACAGACAAAAGTTATTAGCATGCTGCAAGTTACTTGTCTAATTGCTGTTAGAACAAACCTGATAGAAAGAGTGTAAAGAGGACAAGGCTGATCTGGCTTCTGGTCTGAGGGGTTACAATTCATCGTGTTGAGGAAGACATGGCAGCTGGTTTCGGTCTGTTTGTGGCAGCAGTTTATGACACAACTCCCTCACATCCTTCCAGGTCAGGAAACAGTCTGGCTTAGAAGAACAGCTTGACTATAACACTGAAGGCCCATCCAGCAATCCATTCCTTTCAGAAGGACCCCTGTTTTAGTTAGGGTTTCTATTGCTGTGAAGAGACACCATGGCAACTCCTATATTGGAAAAACATTTAATTGGGGTGGCTTACATTTTCAGAGGTTTAGTCTATTATCATCATGGTGTGACATGGTGGTGTGCAGGCAGATACAGTGCTGGATAGGTAGCTGAGGGTCCTACATCTTGATGCAACAGCAACAGGAAGTGGTCTGAGACACTGGGTGTGGCTTGAGCATATGTGAGACCTCAAAGTCGCCTCCACAGTGACCTACTTTCTTCAACAAGACCATACCTGCTTCAACAAGGCCATACCTTCCAATGATGCCACTCCCTTTGGGGGCCATTTTCTTTCACTGGCCTTTCTCCTAAAGGTTCCATGGCTCCTAAAACTGCACAATCAGCTGTGGAGCAAGCAGTCAAACATGTTAAACTGTGGAAGATGCTTCACAGTTAAACCCCAACACTCCAACTCTTACCCCACGGCATCATGACCATCCCACAACATAAAATCCATCCAGTTCAACTTCAAGAGTTTCCAAACAGTCCCAGCATTGTTCAAAAGCCCAGGGGCTCTGAGAACCAAGGCTCTAAGATCTGAGATCTTAGCTGCTAGCCCAGTAAAATCAAGGAAATTCTTGTAGATGATCCTTCCTACATGGTATGACACAGTGGCGGAACTGGGGCACAGGAACAAGACAAACACCAAACCCCACAGTCTGTGTCCGTCTTGTGGGCTTTTCTCGGCATTGCCTGAGTTCCACTGGGCCTGGGCAGCCCCACCCACAGCTCTTCTCCCTGCAGCACACATGCGCTCTGTCTTTCATTAGCAGACCTCTCACGTTCCTGGCAACCCTAACACGCAGGGGTCTCTATTACAAACTTTGGACTCATAGTCAACACTTCATAGAGCCTTTCAGGGCCTCTTCAGGGAATGTGACGCTGTCATACACCACCTTCTGGGATGGCAGCTCCAATAGTCAACTTGACAAAACCTAGGATTGCCCTGGAAGAGAGCCTCAGTGAGGGATCACTAAGATCAAGTTGGCTGTGTGGGATTGTCTGGCCTTTATTAATTTATGTGGAATGACCCAGTCAACTGAAAGTAGCTTCATTTTCTGGGCAGGAGATCCAAGCCTGAGTAAAAATGGAGAAATCCATCTAAGCACTAGCAAGAAAAGAAACATATATACATTCTCTGCTCTTGACCGTGAGTGCCCTGACTTCTTGCAACGATGGACCATAACTACTAATTATAATCTGAAATAAATCCTTCCTTCCCTAAATTGCTCTTTGCCAGGGTATTTTATCACAGCAACAGAAATGAAAAAAGAACAGCCTCCTTTGGTGGCTAGTCACTGGAACCTTGGTACAAGCCTTCCTTACATTCTGAGGCCTGTAAAAGCAGCACCCAGCACCATGCAGATGATGCCAAGCTCTGTTGCCAGCTCAGAATACAATGCGTAACCTTTTATCACAGCTGCAGCCTCCAAGTACCCAAACAGATGAACCTTCCCCCTGCAGTCCTGTTAGAGCCTGCTAACAGAGGCCCTGTCTCCCCAGGCACTGTCTTTTATCATTCCTCTTTTAAATTAAGTATACCTTTAACACTCTGGAGCCTTAGTAGGGCTTTTACCCTGCTGGCTCCATTTATATATTGTCCCATGTGAAGGGAAGGTGTCTCTGTAATGTAATGGTTCATATCTCTTCACAGTCACCTCTGCTTGGTCAGCAGCCACATTAACAGCAAGATTTTCATTTTCAGCTGTTTGTCCAGAGCCACAGACACCTTGTCCTCAACTTTTATGTTTTTTTCACATCTTCCTGCTCCTCATTTTGCTCAGAATTCTCACTGTAAAGCTGGCTAAAGGCAGCCAGCAATGACCATGCTACATACAGCCCAGATGCTAAGCTATCTTCAAATTTCCTCCACCAATCAAATTAGTCTACTTACTTTTTAATGTTGTCTCACTCAAATTTTTAGGACATGGGCAGAACTTAAGCATAATCTTTGCCAGAATACAACACAAGTGACCTTTAGCCTCATCTTCAAGGCATTCCCCTTCTCTCTGAAGCCTCAGAGTCTGGTATTCGTGGTCTGCACGTCTATTGACATCTGGTATTCCAAGCTCCCCTAGGAATGACCTAAGCTTAGCGTCTGGCACACTGAGGCGTCTCTAGTCAGCAGCTCTAAACTCCTTGCCTTCCTCTTGCAACCCATTTCCAAAGGCCAGGCCAGAAGGAGCCAGGCTATTACTGTTAAGGCGTCACTCCAGTGACCCACTCCTTCCAGCAAGGCCCCACCTCCTAAATGTTTCATAACTTCCCTGAAGATCACTACCAGCTAAAAACCAAGTGTTCAAACACATGGGTATTTGACTCACATATGAAGAAATCTGAAAGACTTTTAAATCGTTAGAGGATGATAAATATATTAGTCATTGGAACGAAAAGTAAAAGGATAACTTGCCCCTTATACCCACCAAGCTGGCCAATATAGAATAAAGCCAAGAATGTAAGGCTAGAGGGGCATCATAGCCCTCTAGGTGGAAATGTGGACACAGCTGTCCAATCTGGCAGACACTAAGTTAGGTATGCACATACCCTTTGGCCTTATGGTCTGATACCTTGGCAGATACCCCAAAGAAACTCCTATCAGGCCCAAAAGGGGTAAGACTGCTTGGTTGTTCCTGGCAGTGGGGAAATGGAGAGTCTACAGTTTTGGGTCACTGTCTTGGTTAAAGTTTTATTGCTGTGAGGAGACACTATGACCACATCAATTCTTATAAAGGAAAACATTTAACTGGGGCCGGCTTACAGTTCAGAGATTTAGTCCATTATCATCATGGCAGGAAGCATGGCAGCAGCCCACCCCCCAGTGACACACTTCCTCCACTAAGGCCACACCCCAGTAATGTCATTCCCTATGAGTCTATATAGGCCATTTTCATTCAGCCCACCACAGTCACTGATTAGGTGATGAGTCAAATAGCAGTTTTTACTTGAAAGCAGGGTATCTCTAAGGCCTACAACCTGAGGAACCTCCCAAGGTCCTGTGTTCTCCTGCAGGGACCAAGCAAGTGTTTATTATTATCCTTATTTAAAACAAACAAAAACAACAACAACAAAAAAAACCCCAGGAAACTGAGAACTGATCTTTGCTTTAGGTGAAGAACCTCCACTCAAGTGAGTGGGCATAAAATTAGACAGCTGGGCTGGAGAGACGTCTCGGTGGGGGAGAAGGCACTTGCTGCCGGGGCCGGCAGTGGGAGTTCAATCCACTCACACGGTGAAGGAAACAACTGACTCCAGCAGCTGCCCTCTGCCCTGTACATATGTGCCAAAGCATATGCACGCGTGCACACACGCACATACACACACACACACACACACACTAATAAATAAATAAATAAAGTTTAAAAGTAAGGAATTACGGTAACAAAAAATATGTATATGTATGGAAATGAAGACTGTGCTCATTTCGAAGGTTCAGAAGCTTGGGATTTTCCTTTATTTCCTCCACTCACAGCTAGCTTCGGGATGTCTAACCAGCACAGCCCAGGGGATGGCCACGTCAGAACTCTGCTAGCTCTGGCTCTTTTGGTTCCCACACTCTGCCTGGGCCAGCTGCCTGTCCGTGCTCATACTGACTACAGAGCCCCCAATCCTCTCCCAGAGTCTTCCTTTCTTCCCCCTCCCTAAACCTGGGGAAGTGGGGTGACAAAGGTGTGTACCCCTCGGTTGCAGGCTGAGGAAGCAGCAGTGCATCATGGGGGCTTCCACCCAGCTCCACCCTAGCATCAGGTGAGGTATGGCGCCAGTTGCCCAGGTAGTAAACTGCACAGCAGGCTGTGGGAATGGGAGGCAGACTCCCTGGTCCCTTCTCCAGCTGCCTTCTCCTTATCGGTCTTAATCCTCACAGGGTTCAAAGAAAATTGCTTGATGGGGAAATAAACTGGCGATAACGTGACTTCCCTCCTGGCCTCCCAACGCCGCCGACACACTGGCCTGGAGTGCGGTCTTCCTCGGGACCTTGTAGACTCAACTACTCCTGACTATGTCCCTGGGGTGTGAACGAACCGAATCAGAAACTTCAGACTGAGTTTGTTAACTATAAAGAGAACAAGAGGAAACACAAACACAGAACAGACAAGGAATGTGGATTATTCATCTGATAGAGTGAACATGGCTTTAGAACAGGCCTGTTCTAAGAAAGCCCTGGGACTGACCACTCCACATCTAGCCCAGCCCATTCCCTTCCTAAAAACTCTCTCCAAAAATATTTTTAAATAATTTAAGACAAACCTAGCTTCTCTCAGCATACCCTGTGTCTTCACAAAGACTAACACAAGTAATTGAATCATGATTCAAGGAAACACTGACTTCCTTTAAAAGAGAAGGGAGCTACAAGGTAGCTTAGCAGGTAAAGGGACCTGCCACCAAGTCTGATGACCTGAGTTCAGTTCTAGGACCCACAAAACTCCTGTACGTTGTTCACACACACACACACACACACTCAAAACAAATATAACATATGTATACACACACATACATATTTAAAGACAAAAAGACATTTTAGTTTTAGTTTTATAGACTTATCATATAGGATATCTATATAATAATAAGTACAAAAGTATTTCATTCATATATAAGGAAATAAACCACATGGTAACAAAGCCATTCTCTAGTAGTGGAAATGTGCTGGAAAGTATTTTTGTCATAGAAAGTATTTTCCAAGATGAACCAGAAAGCCACATAAAGAGTGAAGACGTTTATGTTGATAACTACGGTGAATCTACAGGTTTATTTTGTCCATTAGGCTAGTGATCATAAGATAAGACCATGACTTCTTTGCTTTTTGCACCAAGTGTACAGCAACATCATGTACTAACAATGGCCCAGGAAATGTATCGAGCATGGACCTTTTGGCTATAATGCAAAGAGCACAAATGCTGGAAAGTTTATTGTCCAACACTCTGCATTAAAAATGTGTGTTCCCAGCATCCCCTAAAGCAGTCGAGTGAGTCTGGCAGCATCAGGCTCCTCTGTAGAGAACGGACTATGCTGGAGTCTTACCTAAATGTTTTCATCCTTGATTTCTCTTGCAAGAATGACCTCCTTGCCTACGAGGAACTGTGTTTAATTTTCTTCTGTATGTTAGGGCTTGCTAATTGCACTCATATTTCTTCCTAACACAGTTGCCTCACCTGTAACTAAGACAGACATTTTGTCTCAGACAAGACAGAGTTCTGCTAACTAATTTTAAGTTCTTTTAGGCTTGGAAACCTCTGAGCCTGGCTATCTCAGAACGGTGTATATTTTTAAGCAAAAGAGAAACTAGAAATGGTTGCCACCATTTGATTTGGTTGGGTTACCAAACCAAAAACTCACCAGTGATTTGATTTCATAAAATAAAGAATGTCTTATATATAAAGAAATTCTTCAACTGAACAAAATGAGCAATAAATTTGGTTGCTCCTCATTGCTCTGAGGAACATTAAAAATCATCACTGGGAAACCCCCTGAATCAGAGATCAGGAGCATTTTCAATTCTTAATAAATATTTCCCTCCCAAGTTTTCAGATCCTTTAAATATTTCTATGAATTCTTAGATGTGATAATATATCTAAAATGTAAAAACAACTTTGAACTAAGCATTTTTTTTTGTGCTGCTTTTTAACAGCTACAAAGGTCAAGCAAAAACTGCTGTAAAGTGCCATTTATTCTCTTGAATTTAGAATTTTTTTTTTCTTTTCTTGTGCTCTTTACATTACAGCCCAAAGGAGGCTCTGTGATCATTCTTGATATGTGACCTCAGCCCTCGTTAGGACACAGGATGGTACTGTACACTTGATAGGAGGCTCCGAGGTCTATCCTTGATATGAATCCCGTGCCGTTGTTAAGACACACAGTGTTACTGTCCACTTGGCGAGAACAGCAGAAAGTGATGGCCTTAGTTTATGATCACTAACTAGCCTAATGGACAAAATAAACCCACAGACTCACCGTAGTTATCAACATAAACGTTTTCACTCTTCACGCAGCTTTCTGGTTCATCTTGGAACATACTTTCTATGAATCGATGAAAAAAAAAGTTTACAATTTAAAAAAAATTCCTGGTGAAGTTCCTTTCTTAATAGATGTTGCTCTTATGTGTATTTTAAGCAGGAGTAGTTTAGAATCTTGTTGTTACCTGGGTGCAAACAAAAGGTTACATAGAATTAGTGAGCCGTTCAAACTTGACCCGGCAAAACAGTCAGTGTAAGACGTTAAAGGAAGTATTTATTATGTTAAAACAAAGGACATGACTTTGATAGCTGTTGGGTCTAAAACGCAGTATTTGACTTTCAAAGCAGGCAAATCAGCACCACCAAACAGAGGACTGGAGCAACAAAGGATGGCGAAGTTACAAAGTCTCCACTAATCAATGACGAATTTAGTACTTGTTGCTACAATTACAAAGATAATAGTTCCTTTATGTCAGTGCCTTCGGTTGTGCAGCTGTAAGAGAGCTTTGAAATTCAGCATTTCAAGGAATAGAAATTAATAGGAGGTCATTTCTACCAGAGAAATTTTAGGGGCCCATCCTCTCTAATCATCATTAAAAACTAAATCCGTAGGAGAAGAGGCACTTTACTGATTGTCAAGTGGAAGCTATTATTCATTTGATGAAGCTCTTGGCACCGTGCCATTGATTCTGCCTGCAGCCTGCCGCTGCTTCTCCTTCATCTCCCGCAATCAGGGTTCTTTCTGCCTGCCAGGAGCTATTTATAGAGCAGGGGGGGGGGCAAAGCTGCTATGTTCTCTGTCTTGAAAAACAACTTTCAAACTTTGTAAGTACAAATCTGTTTTTTCTTGTCACCAGATTGTGTGTGCTTTTCCCGTCAGCATAGAAGGTACGGGACACTGATTTGCAGACCAGAGCCTTTCCTGACGCAGACAGCAGACTTGCTGGAGTCACGGCTACAGGCCCACAGCCTCAGGTTCCCCAGGATTAATATCAGCAAAACCGTACAGCGTCTTAAGTTCACAGTGCAGTCCTGTCTTCTCAACACTTACGTGTCAGTTTCTATTCTTTAACAGAATCAACTGAGAGATGCCCCCAGCTCACTTATACTTAACATGGACAAGAACATTCGGTAAAAACATTCAGAAAACAAACAAGCAAAAAACCCTCAAAACACAAATATAATGTTCATGGACTTAAATATTTAAGGATTGGCTCAAACGGAATCAAGAGTTAGATTATTGAATCATATTCTCCCTGCAATTGCAGAAGAATTTAGATTTTCACAACTGACTGAATTGATTGGTCAGTTAGAATGAGACCATACTCAATTACTCTGCATTTAGATGTGGACATGGTGTTTGTGGGATCATATACAAATATTTTCGGTACCTTGAGTTGCATTTGTGAATTTATCTTAAAGTCTAAACTCTTCAGAATTGTTATTCAAGGGATGTTTCTGGCTTTTCAGTTAAAATGCTTTATGCTCAAAATAATATACAGTGAAAATAAAAATAAAAGAACATGCACTTATATTTTTTAAGGACAATAGTAACATTCTGCCTCCTAAAATTTAATAAAGAATTTATTTTTCAGAAAACAAGAGAGGGTATCCTTTAAAATATATTAAACTGTCAAAATTTCCTAACTATGAATTTCCTGATGTTGTTTCTCTACAAAAAGTTACTTAATTGTCTTGCCAAGTGTTGTTTTAGCAAAATGCTTTTTAAGTAGTTGTAGAAGGTCTGTAGTAAATGTTTGGTTACCAAGTGAACATTGAGGATTCTCTTAGTTGTTAAAAAAAATGGTAAAAGATCAGCCAGAAGAGTCACTACAGAATAACTTGAGTTAACAGAGTGCAAGCAGATCGAGGATCCTGGTTTTGACAAGAGAATGTCATTATTGTTGTTCAGATGAGGGTCTCACTGTGTCGCCCGGTCTGAGTCTGAAAGCTCCGGATCAGCCCCCAGTAGCTAGTGCACACCCTTGCCGTTGCTGGGAGAGACAGCAGCCTACATTGTAGAGTCCCTTTTGGAGCAGGAGATTTTCAGGGCCCCAATTTACAGCAGAGACCAAGAAGTTAATGCCTACAAGTGAGTCTGTCCTGCCTTTTCTCCTAAAACCTGTACGCCTACCAGCAAGATGCTGGGAGAACCCAAGAGTCAGTGAAAGGCTCTTTGGGGCGCAGCTCTCCACTGTTAATAAAACTGAGTACCCTGGGTCCAGCTGTTTCAGACAGCTGCAAAGCCCATTTGAATAGCCCAGAGAAATTGTACGGCACTTTCAGAAAATTCCCCTTTCTCTTTTTCTCAGAACTTTCTCCATGGTTTCCTATTCCACACAATGAAGGAATTGATGCATGTTTATAGATACTTACAATTTTATATCTATATGACTATATAAAATTTACTAAAAATTTATAAAATTTATTAACTCAACTGATTAACTGTGTGTTCACAATGTTAGGTGGTGGGGCTAATGACTACCTCAAATATACTTCTCTTACAAATATTTATTGAATATTTATTAAACACCTAGTACTATTCTGTGTTACTATACATCCAGGGGATAAAAACAAATAAACCGTGCACAGTCCTGCCTCTACCAACTTTATAACACCCAGGAGGCTCCGCTGTGGCTCAGAAGCAAGCACCACACTCAGTCTTGTGTTCCCAGCACATTCAGCACCCAAAACGGAGGGCACAGTTGCGGACCGCTACAGTTCCTGAACACGCACCACCACCACAGGTACCACGCTCTGTGATGATTTCTCAGCCTTACTCCCATCTAAACTTCATCATCAAAACCAAACGCCCATCAAGGACTACAGAGACATCTTGGTGCTTTAAGAGCCTTGGCTTGTTGTTCTTCCAGAGGACCAGGGTTCAATTCCCAGCTCATAGCCACTGTAATTCCAGTTCTACAGATCCAATGCCCTCTTCTAGCCTGGGCAGGCATTATATGTATGGTGCACAGACATACATGCAGGCAAAACACCCATACACACAAAATAAAAATAAGTCACTTTTTAAAACGTTTTTTCTTTTTTAATATCACTACCATACTAGTAAAGAAATGGCTGTTTGGGGTGAGGGCACAGAGATGGCACATTTGTGCCACCAACTGGCACACCAAACCCTAGACACCAACATGACTAAGACTGAGTAATAAACACCCATCATGAAGTTTCAGTGGTTTGATAGTTATCCTTCTTCCTGGGGACATGAGTAAACCTCACACAACAACAGAACTCTAGTTAACTAGCTTTCTGGGCATCAGAGATAAAGAGAGAGAGAGTAAAGGTAACAAAGGCCATGATAGACTAGAGGATGAGGATGAGGTGCCATGCGAGGTCTCACTGCTCCTGCTCTCCACCAGGCTTTGTCTTGAGAATCACCCCCAGACACGAGCCAACGTCGTTAAGCCGTATTGAAAACTAGAATCTAACGTCATTGGCAATGCAACAGCAAGTAATCTCTCCCTCACGCCACACCTGAGCTGAGACTGAGAAGGGTTCCTCAGCACAGACGGGCTTTTCCTCTTCCCCATGCATGCCAGCATTGCTTTCTCAAGGGGATAAAGAGAAATTTTTATTTTGATTTGGAACATTTATGATCTCAGAGTTATAATCGGGTAAACCCCAGTCAGAGTTGCTCACAGCAGTTGAAAAACTCTAAACACCTTCCTGTCAGTGGCATTTTGGGCATGATGTTAGGGAACATTCCTGATCATCTGGAGAACTACGGTAAGTTCCCTGTGAGTGATGACACCAGTGATAAACTGAGTCCCTAACACTCACACCGGGTCCTCTGGATTCTGCTTGGAAAGTCTCCCAGCAAGTCTGAAAGTGTGACTCTTCATTCCTCAGTCCTCGATCTCAAAGACCCTTCACAGATGTGAGTGTGAGACACTCTGTGAACTGACAATAGGAAAAAAGTGAATTTCAAGTGTGATTTTTCTATTTTACCAGAGTACGAAACCATATTGTATATAACAGAGCAATTCCCGGGTTCATCAGTTATCCTACAAAAGGAAAAGTGACCAAAATCCATCAGCATGCATGCTGCCTTGTTGTTTACTTTAGATATATACTTTCTTTTATTAAATAAAAACAACACATTACTCTAGCTAGCATGTAGCATGGAAAAGCAATATTACTGAAGGTGCCTCCAACTGTCACATGCCTCCTGTTTTCATAACCATCATCTTTTTATATATTTCTCTTTTTTGTCTTGTTCGTTGAGACAGGGTCTTTATCGTCCAAGCTGGCCTCAAACTTATGGCAATTCTCCTGCCTCAGCCTCCTGAGTGCTGCGACTATGGATGATTGCCACCACATCTGACATAAATATCATCTTATTTCTTTTTCAGATGCTCCAATAAGAGAATTATTATTAATTCCCTCTTACAAAGAAGTAAACATAAGAGATATCAACTAACTTGCTAAATAGTATATAGAAGACAGAAAGCATCAGACTATAGAGCTAGACCAAAGCCCGAGTGTGTGTGTGTGTGTGTGTGTGTGTGTGTGTGTGTGTGTGTGTGTGTGTGCTGCTTGGCATCAAACCCAGGGCCAAGCTTCATCTCCAGCTCGCAGGCATTTTTTTCTTTAAAGTACAGGCTCTTTCTTTCAATATGTCAAATCACCAAAAGAAAATACTTCAACTACAAAAGCAAACCTCTGCATCCAGGTAGAGAATCTCTCTTCTCCCCGGGGATGGCTGTGAGTTTCTGTGCAATCACTGTTGTCCTTTCCTCTGAGAGAGAAACGACAGCTGAGCCCCCGCACCAATGGCCTCCATGCTAGGTGTTTCTTTTACCAAGGTCTGCGAAGGAATTATTCATTCTAAGGAGACACTGTGTGTCTTCCTTTCTTGTGCTTTAGCTTGACTTACATTTGTCAGATCTATCAAAAGGGAAAAGAACAGGTCAGATAAACCAGAACAAAGAGCCCTGCAGACACTCAGCCAAAACCGGGTCGTCCCGTAGCTGTCCACCAGGGAGGACATGAAAAGTGAGTTTTCTTTCCATCAGCCTCCTGGAAGGGGATGAACGCACTTGGTTCTTCCGGAAAGTTGTCTAGAAAGGGCAGCAAGACCTCTGCTTCTGCCCATCCACGGGGAAGGTGCCACCTGAAATGGCACCAAGCAGTCCTGCAGCAGTTAGACACATTAGACTGTGGAGGTCGGTCTTGGGGGACAGAGATGCAAACCACGCCAGCACTTTAACCCCTCCGTCCACCTGCTCATCGATACTGCACACACATTGATTAGTGATCAGGGTTCAGAGCTAAACACCGCTGTGTGTGCCTCTCAGAAAGATAAAGTGACATAGAGGGAAAGGGGGGGCTCACTTTCCAACTACTAGAGAACGCTTCCCATTGAGCGCGTGGTGAGGCTGCTGCAGCCCTGGCCTCAGAGCTCTTCTGGTCCTGATCAAATCTGAACGTTGGTGCTGAAACTCTCCAACTGAGACACTGCCAGGGAAGAGGCCTGCCTGTCAACATGGTTATCAGACCCAGGACTCACTGCTTTCATGCTACCTGTTACCCACCAGTAACGTGCCTGCTTTCCTTACCCTAAAGTAAACTTTATAAAGGGATTTCCTGCCCAACAGGAGACATTTTGAATAGTGTTGGTCCTTTACATAGGCAAATGCTTATGACATTAATTTTGAAATGTAGCAAATGTTCACATGTCCCTAAAGCTTCCTTTCCTGCATGTATAACTGAACTGAAACCGAGCAATTCATCAATAATGGCATCTCTTTGGTCTGAGATGTATGTTAAGGGTTCATACAAATGCGTGCCTTTTTCTTAAGGGCAGAGTTTAGGGAAATTGGCAGAATTTGTATTTCAGAATGAGAAAAAAGAACACTTTGGAACATCCTACAGGAGAAAAATCAGATCCATCAATACCAATGAAAGAAATAAAATTCACAATAGAATTGAAAGTCAGAAAACATAACCATTCTAACATAATAACATGATTAATCTAGCCACTTTATGTAGGTCTATGACATGACCTAGGAAAAGCTCTCTCAATGCCTTGAGAAAACCATACAGCTACACGTCTCGGTGCCTAAGCATATCTTGGCTGAAAGTCCCAATAGTTCATTTTTCTCAATCATTTTCTTTGAAGAAACCAAAAGAAAATTTTCCCACGTCCTACTCAGAAGCCAGTCTAGTCTGTGAGGACTCTTATTCTAACCAAAATTAGACCTGTGCCTCCTAAGCATCTGCTTCATGAGTTTTAATGGGTGTCCTTCAGACACTTAAGAAAAAGATTAATAAACTATCTCCAAATCCTGTGTGTAACATCTAAGGAACAAACAGACTGCCACCTGTCTAGGATTTGAGCTTCATGGCCATGCTCACTATATCAAAGCATCCAGGGACACAGGCGTTCTGGGGATGAGGACAAGAACAAGAGGTTTGCACATTCCACGTAAGACACAGAAATCATGATACAGAAAAAGAAAGGATCAAGCCCTCTTTGTTCATTTACAGTTCCAAAGACCTCAGTGAAGGGAGCCTAGACTTACTGCTTCCTAGAAAAGGCCATGTGAAAGGAAATTTAAGGAGAAGGAACATTTCATGGGGTTTTGTGTGTTAATAGGAATTGTCTGCAAGGTGCTTTGAGATTCAGAGATTAAAGAAAACTGGGAGGCCCTGTACAGTGTTGGCACCTCCAACTGCTCTGAGAAGAGAAGTAACTTTCTCAGCTGTTGGCAAGGAATTCCTTCCACATTTATTGTTTCCTTGTGCCAGCCACACGGAGAAGAGCAGTAACACTGTATTTAAGCGGAGCCTTAAATATCACAGAGGAGCATGTATGTAATTTTATCAATTCTTTTTTTTTTTTTTTTTTTTTTTTCGAGACAGGTTCTCTGTGTAGCTTTGCGCCTTTCTGACTCACTGTAGCAGTTGCCTCGACTACAGAGTTGCTTTTCCTATGCTGAAAATAGCGTGCGGGTCGAAAATTTGAAGTTTTTACAAAATAGTAAAAACAAAAGAAAACAAAAGAAAAGAAAAAATAAAAACCCTGTCTTCGCACTGCCAGTCAACACCACCTTCCTGAGTCAGCTTAGATTTACAGGTCTCATGATGAGACAGACACTGTCACCTTTGCTGACTTCACGAGGAAGATGTCCTGGTAACGCAGCTACACTGTGTGGTGGTGTGATTAAGGCGAGTTACGATGACCTCCTCAAGGCTAGCCCTCCTAGAGTGTGAATCAAGTCTGTTATCACAGGATCCTGCCTGCAAAGGGAGGACAGTCTGATGCAGTCACTGGAGAGATGCTTCAGAGGTAAGTGGTTCTGAAAAGCACCACCAACATGGTTTTTCTTTTAATTATTTCTTTTATTTTTTTTTTGAGACTTATAATATAATGACATTATTTCTCCCTCTTCTCTCCAAACCCTCCCATTACCCATACCTTTGTTCTCTTTCAAATTCATGGCTGCTTTTTCTCATTAATTGTTATATGTATACATTCTTAAATACATAACACATTTTAAAAAGCATACTAGGTGACTAAAAATAAGCCAAGTTTGAAAATCACTGCTTTCTCGTCCCACAGTGGATTCTCAGTAGCTGCAGAAAGAGCAAGGTTACTCAATCGAAAGAATCCATCTGAAGATAAATTATAAAGCACAAGCAAAAATAGAGGATGAACAGATACATCTGCACCCCAGGAGACACCCGAGCAGCTCACCTGGTGCAGGTTACCCCCAGGAAGCAGTCCTCAGACCTAGCAAGCACTCTCAAGCCTGGAAGTCATGGGCAGCTGATCTGATTGGCAATGCCCAACAAAGCAGCCAGACAGGCCTGTCCATCTTCTTTAGTGCCAAGAGGCAGCCGGTGAGGTTAAAGAGATGATTCCGGGGGGGTTAAGAGCACCTGCTGCTCTTAAAGGACCCAGGTTCAATTCCCATCACCCGCATGGTAGCTTACAACCTTCTTTAACTCCAGTTCCAGGGGATCTGACACCCTCCTCCTGCCTCAGAGAACACAAGGCATACATATGGTCCACAGACACGCATGCAGGCAAAACATCCAAAACATAAAATAGAAATGGGCTGGGCTTCCCTTTCAGCTGCAGCCAAGAACCCCGTTCTGAGAAGCTCCGCTGACTGAGGCTCCTAGAAACAGGCAGACACGAGAGTCATCTTATCTCCATGCACAACCAGGAGGTCTCGGCTACGGCCAGACCCCGGAGGGGGGCACGCCGCCTCCGTGCCTTGTGTGGAGCCACTGCTGCGGCATGGGGCCAAGGTTCCAGCCCGGGGAGCACTCCCTCCTTTCGATCAGACCATGCCATACCAAAGGACCCAACTCAGTCTCTGAACACTAATGGGCACGTCACACTCACAGCTGAGAGCAACGTGTCCAGATCCAACAATGAAGCCGCCTCACCCAGAGGAGCCACATCTCAGCTTGTCTGCAGCTTGGTCACCCTCATCCCCAGGGAGCACTGTAGGATTGATCCTTCTCTGACCTCACTATAGGGTTCACTATCCACTGACCTCACTATAGGGTTCACTATCCACTGACCTCACTATAGGGTTCACTATCCACTGACCTCACTATAGGGTTCACTATTCACTGACCTCACTATAGGGTTCACTATCCACTGACCTCACTATAGGGTTCACTATCCACTGACCTCACTATAGGGTTCACTATCCACTGACCTCACTATAGGGTTCACTATCCGCTGACCTCACTATAGGGTTCACTATCTACTGATCTCACTATAGAGTTCACTATTCCCTGACCTCACTATAGGGTTCACTATCCACTGACCTCACTATAGGGTTCACTATCCGCTGACCTCACTATAGGGTTCACTATCCACTGACCTCACTATAGGGTTCACTATCCACTGACCTCACTATAGGGTTCACTATCCGCTGACCTCACTATAGGGTTCACTATTCGCTGACCTCACTATAGGGTTCACTATTCGCTGACCTCACTATAGGGTTCACTATTCGCTGACCTCACTATAGGGTTCACTATTCCCTGACCTCACTATAGGGTTCACTATTCGCTGACCTCACTATAGGGTTCACTATCCACTGACCTCACTATAGGGTTCACTATCCACTGACCCCACTATAGGGTTCACTATTCACTGACTTCACTATAGGGTTCACTATCTGCTGACCTCACTATAGGGTTCACTATTCCCTGACCTCACTATAGGGTTCACTATTCGCTGACCTCACTATAGGGTTCACTATTCGCTGACCTCACTATAGGGTTCACTATTCGCTGACCTCACTATAGGGTTCACTATTCGCTGACCTCACTATAGGGTTCACCCTTCTCTATTATAGGGTTGACCTGGTACCAAAGACAGCAGAGCTCAGGATGCATTGTCAAGAGAAAGACTTTTATAATGAGGTCTTTGTTGCAGGTTGCTTTCTGTTATTGAGATAATCACCATGACCAAAAGCAGCTCAGGGAGGATACTCGGGTTTATTTAGCTTACCTGTCCCTCTTACAGTCTGTCACTAAGGGGAGGCAGGGCAGGAACTCAAGCAGGACAGGAACCTGGAGGTAGAAACGGAAGCAGAAACCACCGAGGATTTCTGCTCTGGCTTGCTTCTCACGGCTTGCTCATTCTGCTTTTTGATAAACCCAGGAGCACATGTACAGGCATGGCACTGCCCATCGCAGGCTAGACCTCCACATCAATCATTAACCCAGAGAATGTCGCACAGCCTTGCCCACAGGCTGATATGATGGGGACATCTTCTCAGTAGAGGTTCTGTCTTCCCAGACGACCCTGGCTTATGTCAAGATGACAAAAGCCAGATGTGTAAAGGCTCACAGTCCCCACACCTGGGAAGAAGAGCTAGTGGATCAGAGAGTCAGGATCATCGCTGGCTAAATACCAAGTCTGACGCCATCTGTGGTACACAAAGATCCTGTCTCAAATAATAATAGTAATAGTAATAATAATAATAATAATAATAATTCATATAGAAGTCTCCAGAAATAGCCCAAGTCACATAAAGAAGAGTAATTAAAATAGAAAAAAAATCCTTTAAGATGCATGACACATCAGAAAGGGAATAAACTCTTGCTTTCCTGAGATCTATAAGGAGAAAAAAATGGGAAAGGAATAAAAAATATAGAACAAAGTAAATGTTGAAACATTTCCTATCTTGAGATGAACAAGGACATCCATGACAGATGCTCAGAAGACAGATGATAGAGTCAACCATAAAGACTCTCTCTGCAGCTGACCGAAGTGCAAATTGCAACACAGAAACACACACACAAAACATAGAGATAGCAACACAACATGACTGCCTGACATGATCATAACTTCTCATGAATGAACCCATAGACACTGAGGTGTGTAAGATTCCAGATGAAGAATTCAGAAGTTTCTGTAAAAAATAAAATAAAATAAATGACTTTAAAAAAGACACAAGCAAACAGATAAACAAAGTAAGGGAATCAATGCTGGGAGCCCAAGAAGAGAGTCAGAAACAATGAGAAAGTTGTGAGGGAACAGATGTTTTCAAAAAATTCAGAAATGTCGGAAATTAAAATCTCAGTGATTCAAAAACATGGTAGCAAACATTGTCAATAGACTAAACCCAGAGAAGAAAGATTAGCAGGGTGGAGGAGAAGACTGAGGAAACACTCCACTCAAACATCAATGAAGAAAAACTGTATGCCCAGAATATCTAAGAACTCTGAGATATAACCAAGAAATCCAACCAAAATATCTTCGGTATAAAAAGAGCTAAGATGAATAATAATAATAATAAAGTCATGAAAGTCTATTTGGTGAAATTATAGCAGCAAATGTCCCAGATCTAGGTGAAGAAGTAGACATCCAGCTATTTAGAACCAGAACCAGATGACCAGAAACTTCTCCACGACACATTGTAAACAAGATGCTAAATGTACAAAACAAAGAAGCAGTGTGGGAAGCTGTAGGAGAAAGCGCCAACCCACAAAGGCAACACAGGAGAATGACGTCAGATCCCTCAATAGTAACTCTCAAGGCCAGGAAAGCACAGAATGAAATACTGTAAGGTCTGAAAGTAAATGGCTGGTAACAAAAATGTCTGTCCAAGAGTTAGCCTTTAAAATGGAGGGAGAAAATAATCATAATTCAAAACAAACACAAACTAAGCAACTTGTGACCATCAAGAGGGCAGTACAGAAGTTAATTAAAGGAATCAAAAGCAAAGAAGAAATAAATACAGTCTCAAATAAAAGTGTGGGAAAACATAAATTCTATAAAAGGAATAAGAGAGAACTAAGAAAACCATGTGAGACATGACAAAAACCAGCTCACACTAGATGGAAAGGGCAGACAACACTCAACCGGCCAAGAAAGCAACCAACTCTCGAAGTTCAACCCAAGAGAAACGCTTGCAATGTCACGCAAGCAGTGGGAACTGGCGAGCTTGCGGGTAATAACATGGCCAAAGTGATGGGGGGAGGAGGTCATTAAAAAGAAGAAAAAAGATCTGATGTTGTCTTACTCAGGGTTCCAATTGCTGTGATAAAGCACCGTGACAAAAAGTGCCTTGCAGAGCAAAAGGTATATTTAGCTCCCATACTCTGGGTCACAGGCCACTGAAGGAAGTCAGGGCAGGAACTCACACAGGCAGGAAGCTGGAGGCAGGAGCTGATGCAGAGGCCATGGAGGAGTGCTATTTACTGGCTTGCTCTACCTGCTTTCTTATAGAACCCAGGACCACCAGCCCAGGGATGGTACCACCCACAATGGGCTGGGCACTCCCCCACCAATCACTGAAAATGCCTTGTCATGCAGGCTTACTTATAGCCCAATCTTAAAGAAGGCATTTTCTTAATTGAGTGTCTCTCCTCTCAGATGACTTTAGCTTGTGTCAATAATATAAAACTTTAATAACACAAATTAGCTAACCCAGCTGAAGGCAGTAGAAAAAAAGAAAATTAGTACAAGGCAGACAAAATAGGTAAAACCTATCACCATAAAAAATATACAGTTCATACTTATCAGTAATTGTGCAAGATGCAAATGAATACAAAAACTAAAAAAGATTGCCAGATATTAAAAAATTAATAACTGTGTGCTGAATACAAAAGAAACAATGCTAATTACAAAAAAATAGTGCTGTTAGGTGAAAGTTCTATGGAAAGGTTGAAGTACAGGTGAGGACATCCCCTGAAGGCTCTGCCCAAAGGAGACCTGGAGCGCCTATGTTAATACATAGAAAAAAATTAGGTGAATGGAAATTCACAGAGGGGAAAAACATTTCACAGTGATAAAAGGCTCAACCCATCTTTTTAGGAGATTAAAAACAATTAAATTTATATATATACATCTAATAATATTGTGCCATGTCATATAGAAAAATGGACAAAAACAGATAAAAGCATACATGAGTAAGAATGTAGACTTACCAAGAGATTCTAGTGGGCCACACTTGGACCAGTGGGCATCGTTTCTACCCACACTCCAGCAATACTACAGACTCCTAGGTGGTGATTCTCCTATAAGCAGAAGACAAAGATTTAAACTGAGGAATTAACTACTTCAGGAAGAAGTAGGCCTTGGTTCTGTGGAAAGTGGCTAGCGGAAGCCCAAAGAAGAAGGGATAATCCAATGGGCAGTGTACCATGTGTTACCAGAGCCTGAGCCAGATTCCAGTGAGCAGCAGATGGGTTATGTGTGGTGGGGTTAACCACAGCTGAAGCAAACACAGTGCTCTTAACCTTCCAACCCCATCCAGGGTTAGAGACCCCAACAGGAAGGCTGAGGTTTTCTTTTGAGACCCTGTGTGTAAACAGAGAGAGACTAAATCTCACTGGACTGTGGTCTGAAAAATCTGTATTACAGATGGAAACAGGGAAGGCAGGATCCAATGAAATATTTCTTCTGACCCAAGAGATACCTGAAACTCAAAACCCTGCAGCTCCAAATCCTCTCTCCCCGGGTGGTTCATGGCGCATCATTTCCTCCTCCTCCACTGCTCACTGGTTTGTTTTCCTTTTAGTCACTTAATGACCACTATTTGTAGGCTATAGGATTTATATCAAGACTAAGGTAGGGGTAGGAAAGAGGTTCGGATAGTCTCACAGCAGAATAAAGAGCTGAAGTAAAGTGGAGTAATAAACAATCAGAATAAGACAGAGAAATCCCCAGTGGGCAGGGTGATCAAGTCATGAAGTTCTTCACCACAGAAAAGTGATAGAAACCAGATACTAGTGTGTTCCATTAACACTGAGAACTTAGATGCTCATAACTTATTTTTGGAAGAATTCTTTTGACAGTGAGCTGGACTCACACCAGTGACCCTGAGAATCAAGGACTGTGGCGTATTGTTTGGAAATCTATGGGTATGGAGCTAGACAGATCTTGAAATGTTGTGTCAGTCATGTGGAATCTTGGATGGACTCTTCTTGTGGGTAGGGAATTAAAGCTCAAGCTGGACTTGGATGAGAAGAAATTGGCTGGAATTTTTTACCCTGGAGCCAAGAGAAGAACTCCAGACAGGCCCATCTCTGATGTGCGGGTCAACAATAAAAATCTGAGAGTTTCGGTGTGTCTCTACATGTGAAAGACACAAGACAAGGCGTTGCTTGAGCAAACACGGTAGATTGACATCTACATGCTATGGCCTCATGTATCGCCTCATACATTCTGTCCCTTTCTTCTCTACCCTAGAGACCTTCATGCTTCAGTCCAAAGCTGAGAGCCACGCAGGTCTGAATTCCTTCAAAGCATCTGTGCACCTCCTTCCTCGTCTCTGCTTACAAAGGAAAGGGTATCCAGCATGGTTGAGAGGCCAGCTCGGATAACGAGAATGAGAGCAGGTGGAGCCGTCTATGCATCCATCTGCTTACTGACAAGCAGGCAGGGACAGCACGCCAATGCAAGCATCTGGGTTGTACGCAGACTCAACATTTTTCGTATGCAGATTTTATTTATTCTTGGTGCTAAAACAGATATGTTATTAACCCCATTTACAGATGAAATCATCAAGGTCCAAGTGATAAGGAATTTGTCTTAGGTTACTTGAGTTTATTAAGTGTCGTGGCTAGATCTGGGGCTTCTGATGAGATCAAAAGTGCTTTGGTTTAATGGGTGCAGAGGATGAAGAAGGTAACAGCAGAGGATTGCTGCCTCTGTGAGTGCTCTTAGTTGGAAACTAGCAGGGCTGGAATGATGGCTCAGCATTAAGAGAGTTCACCACACAAGTATGAGGGCCTAAGTTTAGACCTCAGTATGCAAATAAAGACTGGGCATGTCCACACATGTCTGTGACTCCAGGGCTGCTGGAGACAGACGGGAAAATGATGGGCTCACTGGCCACCAGCCAAGCTTCAGGTTCAATGAAAGACCGTGGTACCATGGGAATCAGGTGGAGAATGATAGTGACACAGAGCACCTGTGCCCTCCCCCAGCCCACGTGCATGCTCACAAGCACACATACTCCCCTACACACACACACACACACACACACACACACACACTACACACACACGCATAAACTATATACATGTACACCACATTCACATGCACACGTGAAATAATAACAACAAACAATAACAAGCAAAGGCAGACACGGGGTTAACTAAGTTCCACAGACAGTAAGTGACGTGAACTCAGACAGAAGGACCACCAGGGACTGAGGAATCACAGGAAGCGGCAAACATGGAGGCAGACTCAAAAAATTAAGAGGACTCAGGCAGAAAAGGGGGAAAGGCTTTTCTGACAAGATAGAGCATGTGAATGATAACAAGAAGTTAGAAATGGGTACGTAGAGCACGTTCGAGAGACTGTAAGTACAGTGTTTACTGGGGCCACTCCTTTAAAGGAAATAAAACAGTAAAAGAATGCGGGCCTCAGCAGGCTGACTCCTGAATCTGAGACATTACCCTGGCTCTTATCAGCCTTTAACATAGTAAGCAGTTAACTGCCCTATACCTCAGCTTCTTCATCTGCAAATCCAGAACAATATAACTTATTCAGGGGCTTCTTCTAGGACTACATGACTTTACAGAGGACTTGGGTTAGTGCCTATGCCCACGAAAGTCAAGTGAATTAAATAAGATTCTGAAAAGACTGTAAATATCCCAGGCATGGTCCTAAGCACATTGTATTGTTTGTTTGATCATCATCATCCTGTCAGGGATTATACAGGAGCCCTGGGATACTAGACAGAAAGAACTAAAGGGGTTAAGTCTCTTACAACCACACAGCTGGTCATCTGCAAAACTAGTTTCAAACATGAATGAAGAGCCAGAGCTCTTAACTAGGATGCTATGCATGCTGGGTACAGGAGGCAGTAGGGAAGGAAAGAGAAGTAGGTGGTGGTAGGAGAAGCAGAAGGCTTTGAGCCCTCAGGTGAGACAGTCAGACATGCACTCTAAGGCATGAGAGCAGGCTCCTGGGCAGTGGTGCCGGTTAGGAACTCATCTGGCCACAGTAGTCTATATGGACTTCAGGGCTCTCGCTAACGGACCGTCAAGTAGATACAATCACAACCTGAATCAACTTGCAGAAAATAGACCAATTTTTTTCCCCGACTATGAACTTTTTCTTAAAGACTAATCTACTCTGACTGCATTTAGCCTCTAAATCATAATTAATGACAGCTTCTATACCAATTAACCAAAGGAAAAGTTCACATGTCTATTTGCTGATCCCCTAGGTCCCTAGGTCCACTCAAGTCATCTACACCTGAAAGATGTTTAGCGACTGGAACTTGACGTGGACCACGCACATATTCCTCTCGATTTAACAGTCCGACTCACCCCAATGCTGCTGCTGGAGAGAAACCACAGACATTGCTGCTTCTACTGTAGATTCATCATTTTCACCCTCTGCAGGGCCTGAAACGCTGCCCAGCAACTTCTCCCAGAAACGCCAAGCAAATATCTCCCCTGGGTCCTTCATGGAACGTTACAGATCTTCCCCATCCCGTCACTCTCGGCACACACCTCCACTCACGTTTGCTCACGGATGACCTTTCCCGCGGTTTGCCAATGATATAAATTTAAATCCAATTCTGAAAGAATTTCTCAGCTCCTCACTTAGCACGATCAAACCCCATCTGTAAACCCTCTTACCCTTATGTCTTTCCTCCCTGGAGCAGTAAAAGGCACCTTTTCATGTCCACACTTACTCTTTGCTTCTGTACTCTAGATCACACTACCAGCCACTTCCACTCATTTCTAATTGTCACCCCATTCTACTGCTGTGTCCCTTGGTGCATGCATGGCTAGACAGCTCTGTCATTTGAAATCCTTTTGAGGCCAGCAGTTTAGGGATAAAATGTTTGCTCAAGTGTCCCTCAGTTTGATCTCTAGTACTGAAAAAGCACAATCAAGACAAATAATTTTTCCTGTGTTTCTGCAAATAACCCCTCACCCATGATCCTGTAAGCAAACCCAACAAAACTCATTGCATCATTTAAAGAGAAGTTATGTAAGTAGAAGGGGTGGTTGAAAGAGGAAGGGGATCGACGGGAATCAGAGAGGAACGACAGGGGAGGAGGTGACATGATCAAACACATCATACACAAAGATGAAAATGTCATAACGAAATCTCTGTTGTGTACAACTAAGATATACTAATAAAATATTTCAAATAATCTTCAACCAGCCGACTCCTCCATCTCTCTGGCCGGTGCGGAGGAACGAGCTAGAGAGTAACTGGAGGGCAGCGGCATCCGCCATTCCCTTGACTTTCCTTGTCCACAAACCTGGAGTCATCATGCTCTTTTTTCATCATGACCCATTTTATTGTTTAGGCAGGTGCTCATAGACTCCTGCTCTCTTCCCTGTCCTGCCCTGCCCTGCCTCATACTCTACCTGGCAGGCATTGTCCTAAAGAATACTCCCTTACTGAGTCTCCTGACATGGATTCCTTCCTCAGACTCAGTTTCTAGGAAACCCACACAAAGACACTGAGGTGAGGACACAGATAAAAATGAGCCAGAAATGCTGGTGAATGTGAAGTTACTTTAGCGGTTCCAGGCTGCTGAGCTCTGGGCTTTCTGCTATGTAAGAAAAACAGCATGCTCTTTGATGAAGACCCTGTATCTGCCTTTCTGAAGTCCACACTTACACATAGTCCTTGAGTCTCAAACCCACCTTTTCCAGTCACTGAGTTCCACATGTGGACACCTAAATACTTAGTACCATCTCCATTCAATTTTGCAAAACCTACTTGCCCCAATTGACTTCATAAATATCCTCCCAAAGTACACACTTGATTCTGTGTGTTATACAATGGTAAATGTCATTCTAAATTAGTTAATCCAAAACAAATTCTAAATTACTAGCAGAACTCTAAATCTCTTAGAAACCCCTGCCATGGCTCTCTAGATGATAGTAGTCTCCTGAATCACAGCCATAGTTTAACTTGCTCCCTAGATCTGGACCCTCAGACATTCTTTGAGCATCCCTGCCTCCACAGCCACTGCCTCACTTCAGAACCGCATTCTGCCTTTCAGTAATACCTCCTGCCGATTTACCTGCCTCTCATTTTCATTTCTCAACCACACTGCCATCAGAGGAACATTTTTAGAAATGAAAAATAATATTCTTCTCTCCTCTCACAAATATTCAACATACTAAAAACAAACCAGGATAGACTTGAGGTCATCATTTTCCAGAAGAAGAGCATAGAGTGGGGGACAAAATTATACTTATTTCAGGAGATGACTGTTGGGACGTGCATGGTAAGGCGAGAGTCTACCCACTCAAGTCCTTCAATTATAACAGAAACCTTGAGTCAAAAAGGCCTGGGCCCCCAGCAGCCTTCTTTTAATGTCTTCTACCAGGTCTACAGGAGACTGGGGGAATGTAGGACTCCTCCAAAGAGGGTGAAGTTCAAACGAACTTCACTAGACTTCGAGATGTCCTTGGAACTCTGTGACTGCCGACACAACTTAAACCTGATAATGTCACTCTTCTGCTAAAAAATGTTTGCTTGCTTTTCTATGGCCATCAGGAAGAGCATCAAATGCTTTGCCAAACCCTATGATCCATCTACAGCAAACCACTCAGCACTTACGATGCTACTGTTATAGTGAGAATGTTTGCACGGCCACCCCAAATTCACATGCAGAACCCTGTAGTGGGGAGCTGTTTCAGCTTTGAGCTTGACGCACCACCCCAGTGAGGTAGCTGGTAACTGCCATGCCTGCCTAGGACCTGCCCCTGAGGCATGGCCGGGACAGGAGCCCTTAAGACCCGAGATCCAGACGTGCCGGCCCTCTTGGTTCCTCATGATCCTGGATGCTGGATAGCAGACAGTCAGAGTTCTCCAGAGACCCCCACTGGACTGCACATCACCTCTCCTGGATCCTGAAACCAACCCCTTTACTGGCTGTAAGTTACTCCAAAATAAACCTCCTCTTAACTACATGGAGTTGCCTTGTTAAATCCCCGCATTAGAACCGTAAACTCCCTGTGATGTACACGGAGGTGTAGCACTTGGGAGGTGATGGGGTCAGGTGGACAGATTTTTTCCTGCGTGGAACGAGGACCTCGCCATACAGAGGGGACCTGAGATCTGCTTCACCCCTCCCACTGCTAGAGGACACGGTGAGACGTATCGGCCAGCTGGGTACTGGACCCATAGGCAGCCTGTTCTTGTCCTCTCAGCCACTGCAATTAAGAGAAATAAATGTCTGGTATGTATTGAGGAGCCCTGTCTATCACAGCAGCCAGAGGACTCTGTGACACGTCCAGGTCACAGCTTCCCTTGCTCCCATGCCTTCTCCTGTGCCTTCTGCTTCACCATCACTGTCCTCCCCATTCTCTCCCGAGATGCTCAGGGTTACACCATTCTGGAGAAACCCAAGCATGGCTGAGTTCCCTAGTCCTAGATGTTGTCGAGGCATTCCTGCCCTTCATGCCTAAATTTGCTTCAGCTAGATTTCAAAATCAAAAGTGCAATTCTATTCCCAGAATAGCCTTCTGCCTTAGAGTTCAGTGAATGAACTTTTTACTCCAATTTCTTAAATATTTACTATTTCCTAGGCTTTTTATTATAGGCTTTATGTATTTTTTCAATTATCAAAAAAAAAAAAAACCTATGAGCTAAGTACTGATTTAATCTTAATTTTTCAAATAGGAAACTGAGTCACATAAAGCTTGGCTGGTCCAGCCAGGAACACAGTGAGACTAAGCACATTCAGGCCCCTCCATCCTGATCAGCAGCGGTGAGTGTTTATAAATGCTCTGAAGTAGAAATGGCTGCCTGAGAAGGTGTACAACAAAAGACATTTAGGAAACATTTACTGAGGTCTACATGTTTTCCACATTTTTAACAAGGCAGTGAGCCAAAAAAGTCTCAGACGCTCATGAAGATTACCTTCTTATCCGGGGAGGCAGAAACAGATACAAAAAATGGAAATACGGTATGAGAGGGATTTTCCTAATTGCTATAAGGGAAATAGAAAGCTAGACAAAGGCTGGAAGGAGACAGAGCTGAGAGAATGCAGGGCTTTTTTCTTCAGGTAGCCAAGGAGGTCTTTCAGACAGATAGTGTCCGCGGTCTGGGAACCCAAATAAAGTCAAGTACGTTTCAGAAGATTTGGCAGAGAAGCCAAGCAAGTCCAGAGTTCTGAGCAGAGAGCGTGCTGGCAGAGAGCATGCTGGGAAGTATGCTGAAGTGGTCCTGCAGGAGCGAGGCTTCACGCTGCCATGCTCTGGGTGTTCCCAAGCAAGTTCCTGTGGCCAGAAGGCAAATTCCCAAAGTGAGTTAAAGTAACCGACCACCTTTCCCTTTGCAGCTCTCAATGTTTATTGTCTAATTTCCTTAGCTCCTTGGCACACAGGTGGCATGATGTTCACATCTCCATGGGAATCGGGCATATCTCTGCTGGAGAGCAGACACTTTCATTTATTTAAAGAAAAATAAATGATAATCAGTGAAGGAAAGGAAGAAAATGGCAAGAAGTTCACCAAGCATGAAGTATCTGGAAAAATAAATAGCCACATTAGTTTACTGACCAGGAAAGCTAGAATGGATTAAAAAATCAAAATAGTTGCTCTCAAATAAAAACCAGGTAAACTGCAAGCTCCAGGCCCAGAGTCTAGCGCTCCACATGGCCTAGTGCCGGCTGAACTGGGTGTGCAGTGTGATGTGTAGAAAAGGTGGGTACATACGATATCTAAGACTGAGTGCTCAATTGCGAACTAGACAGGCCATCAAAAAACTGTGGTTTGGGGTGTTCTCAACTGAACCTGAATTTTCAGATGTATAAATTAGTTTACCTCCCTGGAAAGACATGACTTCCTGTTTTCAAGAGAAATGCAGCCTTCTAAAAGCTTATTTAAAAGGTTCAAAAGGCTACTTGGGCATCAAATAACTATTAAAAACAATATTTTGACTATTTAAGTGTAAACGAATCAGAAACATATGGGTTAAATTTCCCTTAAATTGCACATGCCCCAAACTTAAGAGTAAAAGCGGGTGAAACCTGTTTTGGATTTCAGAGAGCCCCAAACATTCAGAAAGCTCATCGGAGATGTTCAGTGAACTCAGAAGTTCAGCTGGATTCACCCATCCCTAATTCAGCCCTACCCAAAGCTTCTGGTCTTAATAGAAAGAATAGTTTAAACACATAAACAGCTCCAAGGTAAAATGTCTAGACCCAAACTTAGAGGAGATGGGAGACGATGATGAATAAATTTTAAAATCTTTTTTGAACCCGTGTTTCAAGAGAGAGATTTTTCCATTTTAAAGAAAGAATGAAATGTGTTCTTTTAAATTAAAAATAGATATTAGTGGGCCTGGTATCCTAGGTGTGTGGTCCAGCAACTCAGGAGGCTGAAGGAGGAAGACTGTCAAGCTTGAGTACAAGTCTAAGTACAGAAAGTTCAAGTCCACCCTAGGAAACTTAGTGAGACTCTGACTCAAAGGCGGAAAAAAAGATTGGGTACGTAGCTCATAGGTAAAAAACTTGCCTTGTATGTATGGGGCCCTACAATCAATCCCCAGTGCTCCAAAATAATAGTTATTATTGTTATTGTTAGTATTATTGATTGACTTTCAGAAAGACAAATATCACATGTTTTCTCTCTCACTTGTGGTTCCTAGATTTATACAGATACATGTAAATTATGTGTGTGCACTTAGCAGGGAAGGAGTTGAACTTTCTGGGGCAGCAAAGAGGACTGATGGGGACAGATGGGTGAGAAAGGGAAGGGAAGGGAAGGGGACACACTCGGGTGTGTCACATTCCTGTAGGAGCAGTCCTGATATAGCCTGAACCATGCAAGGTGACGATATAGTCTTGGAGATAAAAACTCTTGAGAGCCTGAAAGTGTGTCACCTTAGGAGACACAACAGGATTGACAGCTCGGAGCCTCTGCTGCACCCAGGGCTCTGGGCTGGCACTTTCAACCACCTTCTCCTCATCCAGCTTCAACAAAGCCATGTCTCCACTGTGTATGGAGATGAGTGCTCACACTCCACTTCGCTATCCTCACCCTGCACTGCCACACTTCAGAATAAACAGCCTGAATGCAACAAATGAACTCATAAAAGTGAAATTTTTCACAACAAATTAAATTGACATTACAAATTAAAGCCTTCAGCTACTTGTGGAACCATCTAGAACTGTGAGAAATAATAAAAAGCAGTTTTGAGCACAAGCTTTTGCTCTTTTTTGTACACATCTGGGTATTTTGTCCATGTAACTAAGGTAACAACATTGAATCATAGACCATTGTAAACACAAACTGATTCACGTTATATGCCTGAGAGTGAACGTTCAGTAGTCAAAGTGATTGCTCGGGCTAGGCAGATATCTCAGGAAGTAAAATATTTGCTATGCAAATGCTGGGAACTGAGTTCAACCCCAAGAACCCACATTTTAAGAAGCGGGGCGTGGCATGGGCTCATAATCCCTCTGCTGGGGAGGCAGAGGCAAGTGCCTATCTTGGGCTCATTGGCCAGCCAGCCTGGTCTGCTTGGCCAGCTCCCAGCCAGTAAGAGACACTGCCTCAGGAAACAAGATAGATCGCTCCCAAGGAACAACAGCTGAGGTCACCCTCTGGCCTCCATGCGCACACACATGAGCATGCGCAGAATGGGGGAGGAAGGGGCTGCATAAACCCTGAAGGGCTGGCTTGCAACCATGACTGACACAAGTTCCTACTCTTCAGAACCGTGGTGTGTGCTCTGTGGAGTGCCATGCAGGCTGCCTGGAGACTGAGGCCACTCCAGCACGTGCCAGATCAGACGTTACCTGGGCCAAGCACAGGGCTTTAACCACATTGTTGGAGCAACTTCCCTTTCCCGTCTGGCTCCACTAAAGATAGTCCCAGGAGGTTTGCCACCTCTACCCAGGCGCAGCAGCTCCCACACTCTGCTACCTCTGCCCTGGGCACCGTAGCTAGCACCACCCAATGTGCCAAAGTGTCTACAGCAGAACCGTGCTCAGAACTGGGGTCTGAGAAAACGGCCAGAGTGCATAGACCGGCCCCTCTCCCAGCTACCCACACTCTCTTATCTGGGAGCATGTCCCCGCCTCCCTGGGACTGCCAACTTCACTCTAGCAGGGAGATGAACACAGGGCAACCCGGAATGGGCCACGGTGCAGAGGAAAGTGACAGCAGGAAATCTGTGCGCTCCCGTCTCCTCAGACCCCTCCCTGCACTCTCTTTCTTAGAGAGAGGCATATTTGCCCACCATGGCAGCCATGAGGCTTCTATAAACTCCCTGATTGGTTATGAATAACCAAGTTCTATCCTGTCAGATGGGCTGGGGTCATCAACTTTCCGCGGTCTGTCAGCAATGGAAAGCTGACCAGAAGAGGTGCTCTGACATGCAGGGATCTGCGTATGTCACTCATTTCCAGGAGGTGTTAATGAGACTCATTAACTCCAGTGCTCTGACAGACCTGAACGCACAATAATTGGTTATAAATGCCTCCAGCGAGGCTGCATGTAGAGTAACGGCACTGAATGGGGTGCACTCACGGTGGGTGAGACCTTAAGAGGCAGCCTGATGGTTTGAGAGCCGTCTAATCATCCACAGCTTGCTCTTTGGTGGGGCCACTCTCTGTTTTAAGTTTGTAGGACCGGGAACTGACTTCAAATCATAGCTTAAGGTGATTGGTTCTTAACAGAGAGGCTGCTCTTCAGTTCTGGGAGGAGAGGGAGATGCCAGAGCATCATGTCCTTGCTGCACCCCGGTGACATTCACGTCAATGTCCCTGTTGAAGGCAGATTTCAGTCTAACAACGTGGAATTCTAGGTGCCTCTTAAGTTTCAACACCCTTTATCTTCAGTGTTATCACCCAAGCCAATTCAGGACAAGCCTCCAGGGTTGACGACCACTGTAAGAGGAGATTGTCTGCCACCACAACTGTTGGCCAAGTGACAGACATGAAGACAGGTTCAGAGAAGGCAGTAGCAGAGGTCATGGCAACCTCAGGCACCGTGTATTGTCAGTATCAGGAGTCCATGTGGCAGACTGAGCATCTCCGAGATTCCCCCATAAGTGATGAAGAAACAACAGTAACCACACAGGTGATAACACTTCCTCACGTGCTGCCGGGGGCAGAAGGTGGTAATGATATTTGAAACTGGACGGCACACAGGCTAACTTACTCACATACTTCTTCCAGGCGCTCATTAAAAACACTGAATCTCAGTCACCCGAGCAGTGTCAGGTATGGGTCCTCTCTCATGAAGCTGACCTTAAGTCAAGTCAGACTTTATTGGTTGGTCACGCCCACAAGTTTGGTGCCACCATTACCCTAGCATGTCTTGCAGACAGGTTGTAAGTCAAAGGTTTTGTGGCTGGGTTGATGTTTACATTTAGTTAGCCCAGAGACTCAAGATCAAACCAAAGACTACTGATCTAAAAAAAAAAAAATCAATAAATGGACTCCTAATGACAGTCTGCTACACTCACAGATCAGATGCCTTATTCAGTCATCATCAGAGAAGCTTCCTCCAGCAGCAAACAGGAACAGAGACAGAGATCCATAGCCAGACATTACGCAGAGAAAGAGTGTCCTTGGAACCTGCAGAAGAGGAGGCAGTGACAGAGCCAGAGGGGATGAGGACACCAGGAGAACAAGGCCTCTGGATCAGCTGAGCAAGGCTCCTGTGAACTCGGAAAGACTGAAGCAGCAAACACAGGCCTTCCCAGGTCTGCACCAGGACTCTGCGTACACATGATACTGCTCAGCTTAGTGTTTTTGTGGGACTCCTGAGTGTGTGAACAAGTGGGTCTCTGATTCTTGTGCCTGCTCTAAGGGCTCTTTTCCTCCTGTTGAGTCATCTGGCCCAGCCTCGATGGGTTGTTGCTTTATCTTACGATATTTTATTTTGTCATGTTTGATTGCTTTTCTCTTAGAACTCTTCTTTTCTAATGAGAGACAGAAAGGGAGTAGATCTGGAGGGGAGAGGAGGTGAGGAGAATCTGGGAGGAGCAGAGTGAAGGAAAACTGTTATCAGAATATATTGTATGAGAAAAATCTAAAAAATATTTAAAATTTTATTTTAAAAAAAACTGAATCTAAATCATGATTGGCCACCATTCAACCATAATTTCTCCCTGCCTTCCAACCCGTGTAATAAACCTAGCCACTGCTAGTCAAGGCTACACAAGCACAGGAAAACCAAGGCCTAACTGTGTAAGAAGTCTGGAAGACTAGTTCACAATGAACTTTTGCACACTCCTCAGGTTCGTTACTTTCTGTAGCTGTGAGAAACACCATAACATAAATCAGGGGAGAAAGGCTGTATCTGGTTTACAGGTACAGTCCGGCCTCGGAGGAAGCTAGGGCAAGAGCTCAAGGGGGAAACATGGAGACGGAATGGAAGCAAACTCCACAGAGGAATACTGCTTACTGGCTGAGTTCCCCAGGCTTACTCTTCTTAGAGAGCCCGGCAGTGATGCCCATAATGAGCTGGCCCCTCCTACATCAATTAGAAATCAAGAAAATTCTCCCACAGACGTGGCCACAGTCCAATCTGATGGAGGCAATTCCTCAGTTGAGAGTCCCTCTTCCCAGATGTATAAAGTTAAAAACTGAAGGTAACTATGACAGCCCTCTTACATAGAAGCTAAATAAGTTGAAATAAAACAGAGACTTCTTACTACAATGTGGTAATAAAGAATGATCCTCAGCATAGGGGAATTGTGTAATGTTGGCCAGAAAGCAGGGCCTTCTGATTCTGTTTACATTCATTCGCTGGTCAAAATACTTTCCACTAGTGCATATGATATTGTCTTAGGTGTTGAAATTTGCCAAAATCTGCTGATTGTGGTCAATCTAAGCATACCACATGAAGGCTAGGCTACTATCCTAGATGATTGTGAAAGTTATACACTTCATAAAGATGCTCACTCAAGATATGTACTCAGGGAGTAGAATCCATCCAGTATTCTGTTCAACAAATCATGGACCTGGCATGGGGTTTAAATCACCCATGTGCAAGGCACCTTTTTCTAGTCCACACAAACATACTATATAGGAATTACAAATCCCACTTGAAAGGATTAAGATTCAGGACATTTCACAGCACTCAATTGTTCCAGAACCCCCACAATCCGAGGCTATGCCACTTGCCTTCTACACATCATGACTCTAGTCATCTACCCACCCCTGCCTGACCATCAGAACCTGTCCATATCGTTGAAACTACTAGACTTTGTTCCATGCAGAGAAAAGCAAAGGCTATACAAGTTAGCTTGACAATACAGATCAAGCAAAATCAAACTTTTTAAAATATATTTATTTCAGACATCCTGGTTCCACAAGCATATTTTCTTCTTTATCTGATAGCAGCATAACTCAAATTTAGGCACAACATCTTTCCTAGAATCCAAACCTTAAATTTCAGCTGTCTGCCTGTGGTGGTTTGAAAGAAAATGGCTCACAAATAGGGAGTGGTACTATTAGGAAATGCGACCTTGTTAGAGGAAGTGTGTCAATGTGGGGGTGGGCTTTGAGGTCTCTTTTGCTCAAGCTTCCCTCAGTGTGTCAGTCGGTTGACTTCCTGTTACCTTTAAGTCAAGATGTAGGACTCTCAGCTCCAGATGTGGTCATCTGCCTGCACACTGGCATGCTCGCTACCATGATGATAATGGACTGAACCTCGGAAACTGTAAGCGAGCCCCCTCAATTAAATGCTTTCATTTATAAGAGTTGCAGTGGTCATGGTGTCTCTTCTCAGCAATAAAAACCCTGACTAAGACACTGGATGACTTTCTGGATTTATTTCAGTCTCAGTCCTTACTATCATCAAACCTCCTCCCCTAAACATCTGGTCAACCTTTCTGCCAATGATAAATGTGACCCAGACTCACCATACGGGTCAATAATCCAAGTGTGGAAGCTGACAACACACTATGTTTTATGGACCAAAATGCTAAACTAAAATGTTTTCATTTTTAGTCTCTTAGACACTTATTGTAAATATCCTGTGAAGCCAAAGGGATTATGTCAATATCATTAATAACCATGAAGACATTAACAATGACTGACGCTGAGGAAGGGCACAAAGATAGCTTCTAGAACACAGTAATGAAACCTAGATAATATGCTCCAGGTCTAACCCTAAGTCATCCCGAGAACCTCAGCACTTTTCACAGTAGCACCCATGTGAAGTGGTTCACATCTGGAAAAAGCAAGTTGTGAGGAGTAGGAAGCCGAGTGAGTCTACACTTCCACTGAGATGCATGATTCTAGTTGCATTTGGGATAACCAGGAAGGCATTTGTCAAAAATGCCCCCAAAAGTCCAATGTCTTCCCTGACTATACAGTAACTCCCTACCAGAGGGAAGTCAGTAACTATTTACAGACTACAGAGGGAGGTCAGTAATTACCTACCTACCAGAGGGAAGTCAGAAAATTCCTACCAGAGGGAGATTGGCAGAGGTTAAGACCTCTAAAGGATACTGGTAGTCACCTCTGTAAACTTCTATAATCTCATTTGTGAAATGGAGAAGGTAATGGAGGCATGTAGAACACTAAGATGTGCCATGAGAAGTGAAAGTGTTGGAAACAGTCCCTATCACGAGAGCAGCAGAGACGGCCCGGGGGTAAGAGCACTTACTACTCAACAGACCAGAGTTTGAATCCCAGCACCCACATCGGGCAGCTCGCAACCACCTGTGACTCCAGCAATCCAGTTCCCCTTTCTGGCCTTTGCACAGATGAACATAAATGGACACACAGAGAGACTTAAAGAAAATAAAATTTTAAAAGAAGAAATAGTCCTAGTAATATTTTAACTGTATATTATCAATTAATATAATTGACAGATTTGTCAGTTTTTAATATTAATCTGTCAATATCTTATTAACAGCAGTAATAAGAATAAGTTACCAAATAATTAAAAAGCCCCGCTTTTCCTAATTATCTTACCTCCTCTTTTCAAATGATCCCTTAAGCATCACACACTATAATTTATTTTCAGACACTCTCTTATGAAAGACGCCAGTCAGAGGAGATAGAAACTGTGAGAGAGTGTTGTCGAATAGGGGAACAAACTGTAATAAGGTTCATGACACAGGAAAACGCCACAGTGAAGTCCTTTACTTTTTATGCTAACTTTAAAAAAAAAAAAAACCTTTGTGTATTTTTTGCTATCATTAGACTTTTATGTTTGCTTTTGAAACTAAAATCTTCAGTCTTGATTACCCTCTCTATCTGTGCTTCCTGTCACTCACTTTTTAAAATATTTATTGTGTTTGCATGTGCAATCACACGTGTGTGAGTATGGGGGTGTGTGTGCTGCAGCCCACATGAAGAGGTCAGAGGACAACCCTGTGGACCAGTTCTCTCCTTCCACCTTTACGTGGCTTCCAGAGATGGACACAGGCTGTCAAGTGCTTTATCCACCAAGTCATGTCACTGGCTTTCCTGGGGTGCTCTTCCCAGATCTCCTAGCAAACCGCTTTTGTCCAGATCTCCCTGGATGGCCCCCAGCAAACACGGTCCTCATTATAACTGCCCTGGAAACAGATTTCCACACAGACTGCCATCTTCCCTCCCTGAATCATTTTCTTCCCTGTGGCATAAGAAGACACCAGTATTTGTTCCCCCACCCCATTCTGTCTGTTTGTTTGTCTCAAGACAGGGTTTCACTGTGTAGACCAGGCTGGCCTCGAACTCACAGAGATGCACCTGCCTCTGCCTCCTGAGAGCAGAGGCATGCACCGCCACTGCCCAGGCCCCACCCCATTCTTAACTTGAAGTTCCTAAAATGCGTTCAAGATCCTGAGCACCAACAGAAGCAGCAGCTTGTTCATCTGCATGTCCGCCTTGCTGCCTGCACCAAGCTCCCTGCTCTCCAGCTGAAACCCCCTCCACATACTCACCTAGTCCCAGGCTTCAAGCACCACACACACACAGCACCAACATCCCCTTGAATCCCGTGTTTTCATCAGGCACCTCCACACGAAGGCCTAAAGGGCATCGAAAAAAGCTCTTCCCAAAATGAATTAAACGTCCCTGTCTCTGTGTCCTCCCCATCTCCTGCTGAAACGACTCCAACCAACTACTTTCACATTGTAGCTCGTCCTGTCATATTGTCCTGGTTGGATTTTTGTCAATTTGACACAAGCTACAGTCATTTGGGATGAGAGAATCTCACCTGAGAAAATGTCCCCACCAGACTGGCCTGTAGGCAAGCCTGTAGGGTCTTTTCTTGACCAATAAATTATGTAGGAGGGCCCAGTTCCCTGTGGTTGGTGCTACCCCTGGGCTGGTGGTCCCTTATGCTATAAGAAAGCAGGCTGAACAAGCCACAGAGAGCTTGCCTAAACAGTGCGCCTCTGTGGTCTCTGCTGTATAGTTTCTGCCTCCATGTTCCTGCCCCGAGTTCCTGCCTTGACTTCCCTCCACAATGGACCATGATCAGGACATGGAAGCTGAAATAAACCCGTTTCTCTTCACGTTGCTTTTGGTCATGGTGTCTTAGCACAGCAATAGGATTTAAGACACATACCGACTTCAAATTGGCATCAGCCTGGTGACCAGCAAGCACTCAAAGTGTCCCTCACTATAGAACTTGTACCACACAATGGCGTCCCTCCATGGACATCTTATAGCAGAATCCCTTCACACTGACAATGCAATCCGAGCCCTTTGCTTCACCCTACTTAGGCAGCACCCCTTTGTGCTTCTTGAATACTCCAGGTTTGCTGATCTTTATTTCTCTGCTTGAATCACTCTTTGTACTCAATTCTATGATACCCGCGTCATCAACGCACTGTGTCTCTTCCAATGTGAAATCTTAACTGTCATTCACCGCCATTCCACTGATCCTTACACGCCTCTTCTTCTTCAAAGCAGTCGCCACTCCCTGGGATAATGAATTCTTTTAGTGCATGGATATTGCCTTTTTATCTGTTTGTTTCTGTACCCTTAATGCACAAGACAGGATGTGTACATGGCAGAGGTAACATTTATTAAATCCACACACCTCTGTCTGGGTCCATACCCCATTGTGCAGCCAACCCTGACACTGTCTGGGCGCTAGATGCTTGGGTTTTAGAACCAGTAGGATATGACTCTGGCACAAATTCTACAAGTTACATCAAGCTAGACAAGTTACTTAACTTCCTGTTTTCTTATCTGCATAACAGGAAATAACCTGTATTTCATGATATGATTCCACAGTTTGAAAAGGATGTTATCGAGAACTTTGTACAACTCCTAGAAATTGTGTGTCAGTTAGATGGTGCACGCGAGGCAGAGCTTTGTGATAAAAAGGAAAAAGGAAAAAAGGTTAAAAGTTATATAAATTTTAAAAATAAGAGATTCATCCAGTTTGCCTGACTCTTCGTCATTGGGGCAAACACCATACAGTGAGAGTTAAAGGGGGATGTTCATTTTGGCTCAGAGTTCTGAAGATATAGATCCAGACTTGGATGTCGAGGTCATGTAGACTATTATGAAGGCAGGAGCAAGGAGCAAGCAAAGAATAACAGGAAGGGGCCAGTGCCAACAACATGCACTCTCCTAAGGCAAAACCCAACAATACACTTCTTTCAACCGGGGCTGTCTTTCACAGTTGCGCCACCTCCCAGTACTCTATTCAGTTTTTGAATCTATCAATAGATACATTAGTTGGGTCAAAACTCTCATGATCCAGCTGTATCGGAAAACACCCCACAGACACCTTCTAGGACATTCTTGATTCAGTTGACCATCAAGATTAATAATTATTGCTGGTGTTGAATATAGGGCTTTCCTGCCATAGGGTGTGTATATTTGTGTTTGATTATTCTTGAAGCTAAATCAGGACAAGTGGCTTTCTCTACCATTTGTTTTCACATGTGGAAAGCAAAGTGAAACCTTTGTTTCCAAGTTCTATGAGAGCCTGTTGAGATGTCTCCTGATCTGGAGTGAGTGTGCTATTCTTTCAACCTACTCACACAACAAACAGGCAGTCCATCACTTACAGTCTACTTGGAACGTAAGCCATGTGCTTTGATGAGAAAAGTATTAGAACTGAGTGTCCTCAGGAAACACAGGGCAGAATGTCAGACTTTCATCTCTGTACACGAGGGGTTTCCTTGCTCCTTCCCTGAATCCTACCCAATGCAGCAGCTCTTTGTAAAGCCTCTGCCATACAAACTCAAAAACAGAAGAGTGTTTGACACAAACCAACACCCTTCTCAAGTGTTAACTATTGCTTAAGATCCTAACTTCAATTTCTCAAAACAAAAATGCATAGATAATTTTTGGGAGGCAAACAGAGGGCTTTACCATTCCTCTCATCTGGTTCGCACACTCACAGTGGTGCCTCTGGGTATACCACTAAAAGAGCTTTAATTAAGAGCAAACATGCTTGGGCTTTCTTTATCTTGGGCCCAATAATTAGACTAAAGAGTTCTTGAAGCAGGGAAACAGCAGATCCCTTTTTTTTTTTTTTTAAGCTTTTTGTCTACTTTCTGCAGCTGTGTTTTTAAGTCACATATAATGTGTAAGATGACTTTCAGCCTCTAGAGAGAACTCACACGCTGTATTTCGCCCATAGATACTGTCATGTGTTAAAAGAAACACACTTGTGGAAGACCTAGGATTGCAGGATTCTGAGGGTAGGTGTAAGGGTTTATTGGGATAAAGGAGTGATTCATCAGGATGCTGATATTCTAGCATACTTTCTATTCAGTTTGGGAATGTAAGGATCACCCTAGGAGAAATGAAATGGAAATTTATATACCTAACTTCTAATGAAGTTAAATTTGTCTCAAGAATTGGATGTCAAGAACTGGACAGTCCAATTGCCAAATCTCTGTTTTATATACACACATTTTGCCATCTTATTCCACTCAGAAAGATGTTGCCAAGTACCATTCCTGCCATGGCGTTCAGTGCCAGCCCGTCCAAGTAGAAGCTTTTCTCTGTTAGAAAGAGTGCATGGCAGAAGCCCTGTGCTTCACGTGTGTTGGAAATACTCCCACTTGCAAAGCTCAGACTTCCCATGAATAAAGCTGTAGATATTTACCACCACTTAATCCAAAAGCCCCTCCTCCCTCTACATATGGCAGCTGCAGCATGTCTCATAAGCTACATCTGGACCACAAGTATTAAGAAGTACATAAGTTTTATCAGTAGGCTCTGACCATAAGACAAAACCCCTGCCTGTGGAGCTTTCACTCAAAACCATGGGCTTCTTGCTTATAACTCTGTCTCCCAAAGTGATGAAGGTCCCAGGCAAAGCCCTTTCAGGCCTGGGCATCCACAATGAAAACTGGAGACTCACAAGATTTACCACAAAATGATGTTGTCATGATGTAAAGCTGCATAACCTTTATACACACAGAATACCGCGACTGTAAATACTCATTAAAAGTCGGTGGAAGAAGTGAGGTGTGGGACCTTGAGAGTAAACAACCCTGCTTCCAAGCTGCTTTTCCTCTTCTAACTGTGTTACTTGGCCACTTAATTTCTCAGGGTGTGTCTCTATAAATTGGAATAATTCAGGTGATGATTCAATATGACAATGTGTATAAAATACTTATTTTTTGTTTACAAAAATGTTTAATTTTTTTAAACAGTACAAATGTTAAATGTTTACATTTGTACCTAATGCTCTGTCAACTGTCTCTACATTTTAGCCATTGTTTCTGACTTGTGACTTCCTGGGTTCTTTTAAAAAGTTAAAAAAAAAATGTATTTCAACATGGCTTATAATTCCTTGGTGAGATAAGTTGTTTATTTTCCTATAAGAATATGGTTGACCTGGGACCTTGTAAGTTCAATTGCAATGATAGAATCCGTGAGTAGTGATGGTTCACACCTGGTCTTAATCTAGACCACTGAAGATCACCCAGTGTGTGTGTCACCTCTGGGGTGGACATGCACAGGCATCCCTGACCTGCTCTCTCGTGTCTCCATCCCTCATGCCTCAGCACAGGCTAGATGTGTAAAGGGGACAGATGTCGTGTTTTGCCTTCTCTGTACTCAGCTCCTAACCCATTCCTTCAGCTTTATTTGGTTCTTTGGCTGTTTTCTTTTGAATTCTTGCTGGGAAGTTCTTTGGATCCCAACTTTAGGGACATGTGACTCCTCTGCTAGAGCTGGGCTGTGGATCAAGAGTCCCCTGGTATCCAGAGCCTTTGATTACTTGTTTCACTATAAACACTTAATTATTAATAAAAAGTTATAGATATACACAGACAAAGTACCATCCCTGACACAAGAACTCCAAGAATACACTCAGGAGAATGACCAGACCCAAGCTGCTCAAAGGGAGACATCACTACAAAATGTCATTAGCTCTTAGGACCTCAGGGCCAGCTCTCCCACCTGCCTCAGGCATAAAGGGGTGGGGGAGATTTCTCCCCCACCCATGTTGTCATATGGCAGATGAGGGGTGGGGCCAGATCTCCCATGCTCACATTCTCCGGGCCAGCTCATCTGTGCTCCCATCAACAGGGTCAGCTCTGCTGTGCTGGTCAGATGAGGTCCAGGGCCCAGTTTCCCGAGTGTTGCTTCTGATAAAGGGAGGGTCAGCTCCCTTGGCAGCAGGGGCCAGGGGGTGACATCTTTCCTCTCCCTCCACCACCACACCACAGATGAGGAAGGTGGTTCCAGCTATGCCCCTCTCATGCCCTCAGGGCTGGCTCACCCAGGCCCCTGTCTACAGGGTCAACTCTACGGTGCCGCCCAGGCAAGGCGCGGGCATAAGAGCAGGTGAGCGGACCCTGCCCCTCACCAACTGCAGCGCTCAAGAGAGCAGGCCCTGCCCCTTGCCGGGGCAGCCCAATAGAGACAGCCCTGTTGGCCGAGGTGTGGGTGAACCAGCCCTGAAGTTGTGAGTGGGAAAGAGCTGTCGCCACTACCCATCTGTCATGGGGTGGCATGGGCAGGGGAGACATGGCCTCCACTTACACCCTGCCCCTCACCACCTGTGACAGACAAGTGACCTGATCCTCCCACTCACCAGCTGCAGCACTTAGGAAAGCAGGCCCTGATCCTCACCTGGGCAGCACAGCAGAGCTGACCCTGCTGCAGAGGCACGGGTGAGCTGGTCCTGAGGGTGTGAAAGTGGGGTCACTGGTTATATCCCCCTCATCTGCCACATGGTGATGAAGACGAGGGAAAGATGCCCTTTGCCTCTTGCCCCTGCCATGTGTGGTGGCGAGGGAGCTGACCCTCCTTACCATCTGCAGCACTCAGGAACGTGAGTCCTATACCTCGCCTGGGCAGCACAGTAGAGCTGACCCTATTGACTGGGGTGTAGGTGAACCACCCCGATGACGTGAGCAAGGGAGATATGGCCCCGCCCCTCATCTGCCATTCATTGGTGTGGGTGGTGGAGAGACACCCTCCACCCCTCTAAGCCTATGGCAGGTGGGAGAGCTGGCCCTGGTCCTCACCCACCGCAGCGCTCAGGAGAGTGGCCCCTGGTCCTCACCTGGGCAACACAGTAGAGCTGGCCCTGAAGGAGCAGGTGTGAGGGGGCCAACCCTGAGGGCATGAAAGCAGGAGAACTAGCCGTCCCTTGCTCATCTCTGCAAGGGATGAACTAGCTGAGGCAAGGCAGGAGTGCTCACCCTGGTGGTGAGGACAGGGGAGAGCTGGCAGACTGACCAACTCTGCAACTACCCAGGCCCAGAACCAGGGTTAGGAGTTGGCCCACTCCAACATCCACCCCATCTGTGATCTACTGGAGCACATGAAGGGGCTGATCCTGCAGATCCAAAGCTGCGGGATCTCCAGGACACAGGACAACAACAGAATATCCAAGAGGAGTCCCAGTGGGTGCCCAGCATTGTTAGTGTAGCAGAAACCAGAGACATCAAACCAGACCAATGACTCTTTGTAATGAACACTTGCAAGTAAAGATACATGGACAAAGGGGTTTACTGTGTGACTCACTGTGTCATACTGCAGCTTCCATGTTTTCTTTTTTCTCTCTTAAATTTTATTTTATTTTACAGGGGAGGTTGCAAGGACAGAGAGTAGATATGAAGGGATGGGAAATGAATGGGATCAAGATGCATGATGTGAAAGACACAAAGAATAAATAAAAAGTTCAATTTAAAAAAAAATAATGACATTAGCATCTACACCAAGAGAATTTCAGTTCCAGTGTGAAAGTGAGGCAAATGGTCCTGGTTTGGGGTGCTGGGTAACAAACTCAGGACCCTGAGCTTGCTGGGCAAAGACTCCACCCCTAAACTAAACCCACAACACAAGTTTATGGCATTATGCAAGCCCCTAAAAAGTCAATGTTGTGTTATATTGATGCATGGGCGTCAACTGAGAAGTCACCAAGTCATAAGACACTTGGCTTATGAGCAAAGAAGGACAATGACTAGCAAGCATTAGTTGAACAGTTTCCGTGCGAGGCACTGTAGAATGCTTGTCATCATAAAACAGTCCTGCTAAAATCACTAAGTACGCTGAAGCACGGGGTATTTAAACAATTTGTGCAGAGTCACGGGGTTAGTAAAAACTGGGTACCTGGGAGGTGCTTCCCCAGAGGGTGAGTCTAGAAAATGAGCAGCTAACGTCAAGCCCCTGCTTCCTTGATGCTGGCATTCAAGTGGGACAAAGCCCATCAGAGATGGCAAGCAAACGAAATAATTTCAAACGAGTATTACAAAAGAAATAGCAAATAAATAAGGACTGATGGAAATGGTGTTTTAGGGGTATGGGAGTTGCTAAAGGCTAACCTGTATCCCCTCCAAAATCTCATGTTACAGCTCTGACTTCCAGTACCTCAGACTGTAATGTATTTGTAGACAGAACATTTAGAGAGGTATTATGTGTTTAATTGTAATCATCAACTTGATGAGACTGAGAAGATGGGCTTCTGGGCCTGCCTCCAAGGGCTGTCTTATGAGGTCAAGTGAGATGGGAAGACCCACTCACTATGGATGGCACCGTTATCTACACTGCAACCCTGGACTGCATAAATGGTGACCTGAGCAAGAGAATGCATGGCTCTCTCCTTGATGGTACTCGCAACGTGACCAGCTGCCCTGGGTCCTGCTGTCACAACTTTCCCGTCACGATAAAATATAACCTTGAACTGCGAGCCCCTCAGTTGCTTTTGTCAGAGTGTCTTATCACAGCTACAAGAACACTAAGACACTGAGGTAAACTGAGGTTGTAGAGTGGGTTCTCAACCTAACATGACTGATGAGAAGATTCTAGAACAAGAGGAGAGGAAAGAGAGAGAAAGAGAAAGAGAGAAGAGGTGTAGAAACACCTGAAGAAGAGAAGACTTTGACGGAAACCAACCTGTTGACCCCCTGACATCATAAGCTTCAGACTCTAAAACTATGAGAAAATGAATTTCGGTGGTCTAAGCCTCCATCTTGGGTGCTTTATTAGTCACGTAGACTAATGGAAGAGGCAGGGGAGCTTCTCTCTGGTGTGAGGTCACTTAAAATGAGGACTCACAGAAGAACAGAGTCAACGAGAACCAGGGGAAGGCTGAGGCTGTCTGCAGGCAGCCCAGCCTCTTTGGTCAGTGGTCTCTCAGAAGATACTTCTCAACTTGTAAGGCATTGTGAAGCTTCATTCTCAATATGTCATCCTGAAAGTCACAGGAGCAGGAAATGAATAGTGTTGTCTGATTGGTGGAAGCAGAAATAGTAAGCCATCAGTCCACTCCCACAGTAGCAGGACAGGTAGAAACTGTTTCTGATTCCCACAATGCGAGGGACAACGTCTTTTCTATGGACACAGCTTTCCTCCCAATCCAGAAGTCTCTTGTGATATAGTCTCACAAGGATCTCATAAGGAATAATATCTATGGTGGTTTGTATGTGGAATAACCCAATAGGTTCACATGTTAACACATGGCCACCATCTGGCCATGCTATCACAGTGGGCTATGTAGCCTTTACTTGAAGCCTGGCTTGGAGAAGTGGGTCACTAGGAGCTGGTGTTGAGGTTTTATAACCAGGTCTCACCCACTTCCTGTTCTCTAGCTAGTCCCTGAGTGTATATACCATGTGACCAGCTGGCTTCCTGCTCCTACCCACCACAATGTCCTACCATGATGGAATGATCCCCTCAGACTGCAAGCCGGGAAAAATCTTTTCTTCCCTAAATTGCTTCTTGTTGGTGTTTTGTCAAAGCAATAAGAAAGGTAACTACTGCAATACCTAAAGGAAAATCTTCTATAAATTACATTTATTCTCACATTAGAAGCAATCTTATAGCCACATGCTCAGCAGGAGAGGGAAGATTGAGAGATGAGAAACTACGGCTAATGTGGGAATATTCTGGAAGTGTCAGTTTCTCACATCTTCGCCCCCACAGCCTCTTCTTGCTGTGTTCTGTGAGGATGGCATGCCCTTTGTGAGCTTCATTTTGTTGTACTTGTTTCTTAGTGTTTCCAGGAGTAAGACGCTTTCATTTTCCCTTTTCTCGGATGAAGCACATCCATACTCCATAAGCCTGTGAATTCTCTTCAAACTGGCTTCAAGTTTAACTGCAGCCTCTGCAAAATGAACCTCAGCAACCACCTAGAGAGCTTGCCAGCAGGGCCTGCAGAAGCAAGGAAGATTTCCATCCACCACATGTGTGCTAAGCACAAAATTACAATAATTAGAGATGGCAAAGGCTGAGCAGCCGATGTCCAGGAAGGTCAGAGGAAGATTGTGACAATGTTTAGTCTAGGCCGGCCCCGTTTTCTTAATACCACACAGAATGAACAAACTACGCATGCTTCCTCCCATAAAGGATTACATGACACAATCAGACGTATTCTCAGCATATTTCTTCAATGTCACGGCACATAACTTGATCACATTTCATTCAGTTATTCCCTCTGAAGCATTTAGGAACTTGAATGTGTAAAGGAAACACTGACTATCAATTCCATAAATATCCTGAGAATATTATGGAAGAGGCAATGTCAGCACTGTGGACTTTGTTAAAAATACAGTTAAGAAAATGATTGACCCTACAAATGACTGAGAAACACAAACCAATGGTTTCTCTCTTTCTACACTTTTAATTCAAGGTGGGTATTGGTGAATTGTTGGAAACAGTTCAGATGTGAAAGGACTTTATAACACATGGGGAGCCTGAGCACTGGGGAGCCTCTTGTGGAAGAGAAAACACATAGGCTCAGCTTTAAAACGTTGTCCAGATGCCACTGGGCACACCTACAAATGGCGAGGGTGATAAAGGACACATTTACAGGTGAAAGAAAAAAGTATGAACAAAAATAACTGTGGCAAGTAAAGGCACTTGCTGCCCAAGCCAGACAATCTGAGTTCGATCCCCAGAATCCATCTAAAGGCAGAAGGAGAGAATGGATTCCACAAAGTTGTCCTCTGACCTCCACATGTGCAGTGGTGTGCACAAACCTACACACACATCATAAACGTAGTAATAAATGGGCTTTAAATGAAGAGAAACTGAAATACTGTCATGGAACAATTCTTAGGAATGTACATGAGGGGCTGAAGAACAGCTCTAGTTTTATAGTTACACACAGAGAGTGGAGGGCTTCATGTGGCACCACAACCATGAGGTGTCCACTTTATGACAAGCACGAAGCTTGGCCTTTGACACGTGAGATGTGTTTTCACATCTATAGTCACAATATTCTCAGATGACAACACTGGATCTCAGGAATTTTAAGCACAAAACCAGCAAGAGGATATTTTGATGAAAATCCTGATGTAAGATCACAGTCTAGAAATATCTATGAGGAAGTCTTATTTATTGTCACAAGTAAGAAATAAAGAAAAGATTATTTAGGATCAGAATAGTGACCTGTTGAGTTTGGAATAAGAAGAGAGGGCAGGGGGAGACCTCCAAAGGGCAACTTCATGTGTGTGCGATGACTGCATGTATCTGTGTGTGCATGTGTGTGTGTGTGTGTGTGTGTGTGTGTGTGTGTGTGTGTATGCACGCATGTGTGCGTGTGTGTCTGCATATGGAGACCAGGGGCTGTCAAGTGTCTTTGCAAACACCCTCTGCCTTGTTTTTATAAAGATTTGTTTATTTTCTTTTATGTGTATGTCTGTTTTGCTTGCACGTATGTATGTGTACCATGCACATGCCTGTTACTAGAAGCAGCTGTTGGATCCCGGGAACTGGAACTACAGATAATCGTAAGCTGCCATGAGGGTGCTGAGGACCTAACTAGGGTCCTCAGAAGCAGCAGCTAGTGTTCTTGGTTGCTCATCATCTCTATCGCCCTTTCATTCTAGTATTTGAGATAGGGTCTCTCACTAAACCAGGAGACTGTGGATTCAGCTAGACTGCCTGTCTGGGGAGGCACTGGGATCCACCTATTTCTGCCTCTCCAGTACAGGGGTTACAGACAAATGTCAACGCACCCAACTTTTTACTTGGGTACTGGAATCTAAACTCAGGTCCCCATGCTTGTATAGCAAGCCCTTCACCAACTGAACCATCTCTGCAGCCCTCCAAATGGAAATTTTCAATGTGAGGATGCCAGTGGGACATGGGATCACAGCTACATATTATCTGAGAGTCTCGCATCTACAGAATCATGGAAACTACAAGATTGCAGAAAAACAAAGATGAGACTATAAAATGCACCTCACTGGGAAACACCTCCATTTGAGCAAGAAAAAGAAGGAAGTCTTCCCAGTGAAGCAAAGAAAAGGAGAAAGGAGAAAGACATGTTCAAGGGGTAAGCATCAAATCGCAAACCCCCTTTATATAATCATCTCAAGTCTGTGCACAAAGTGGAAGAGGGAGATGAAGGGATGAAAGAAGCTAAGCCCAATACAGTAACAGTGGACCAATTGGAACATGGCGGTCCCAAAGAGGGGATGACCAACTGTCTTAAGGGACGCATAGAAGGTTGTTGTTCCAGAGACACTTCCTGAAGAAAGTGATCTCTAATGTGTAAGTACTTAACAGAGCACTCCTCTCCTCATGTGCATACTGACGGGTGGGACCCCAAAACCTGAACATTGGAGCATTCCCTCTTCACACATGCTTACTGACAGGTGGGAACCGAAACCTAAAGATTATTCTGCATGCTCACGCTCTGCATCATTCTTTATTCTTGGGCCATGGAAAGCACAGAAGGCCCCTTGGGTTTTAAGCCAGACACAGGAGCAAAGGAAGCTGCTTCTGTCAATCTTTTCATCTCTGAGATATCTAGCTCATTAAAATCTGGGGTTCTTTGATGGTCACACAGGCTGAGTGAAAACATGCCTGTGGTACTTGGAGGGAATAATTATAAAGAAAGAATGTTTCCCATTTTGTCCTTAAACTTATCTTTTTGAATATGCCAAATATTTTTTTTCTTAAAATATTGCCACTTCCAACATTTTTTTTTAAGCATAGCCTTTAGTGACATTAGAAAAAGGCATTCTGATGTAAAGAAAACTAATCAAAAAAGGTAAAATGATTGTAGGAGTTCCACATATTTGAGCTAAATTAAATTTGAGCTTTGTTTACTTTCTTTTTCTTGTATAGCTAAGCATTTCTGTTTATGTTTTGGATCCATTGTTTTTTGTTCTCTAAAAATCTAAATATGCTCTGGTGTGACAGTTCACCCTGCTCAAAAATACTTGGCTATAGATGTATAGGCGCTTTCTTGCCGTGCATGAGAAATTCATTTGTGGATGGTGCAGATCCATGACTAGAAAGCAAAACAGAAACTTGTACTCCAAATGACACAGCTCTCTTTTCCAAGCCTGAAACATGAACACGTACCTTTTATTTTAGGAAAACCACACGTCCTCCAGTACAAGGACTATCCAACTTTGCCTATTTCCAAAAGAGAGAAGTTTTGAAGAAACCCTGCTTCTGGAAGTTCTTTCGCAGTCTAGTCGGTCCCAGGGTGCCTGGAAGCAGTGGCGGGGAGTCCCCGGTTCGCTGTCCCGGCGGGAGCCCTGGCTTCTTCCTGCCTTTCAGTAGCCATCCAGCCCCCCATCATTGCCACTAAGTTAGTCACAGAAACGAATTAATTAGGGGGAGCTAGGATTTAATGGTTAAAATAGAAGCCAGACTCTCAAGTGATGAGGGAAAGCAAGGCATGCAGATACCTCGTACCGGGACCAAGAAGTCTTACCCTCTCCAAACCAAGGAGGTGCTCACTGCACACACACTGCCTCATTCCAGACCCAACTTTATGGTTCTTTTCTTCCTCCCGTCCCACTTCTGGAAAAGGATTTATTCATACTAAAGGATAAAGGTTACTGAACAAGACTATTACAGAAGGCATGTAATTTGCAGTCATTATATCCCACCTTCTGTATAATTTCTGTAACTGTTTAGTATAAATAACAGAAAACACTTCAGCATGTTGGCTCTGTATGCTTCCCTATTATACCATTTGCAAGTTACAATCATTCATTTACAGCCTAAACTTCTCTTTGTACGTGGTATTAAAAGCCACAGTCATGTTAGATCAAGTCAGGATCTACTTCAAGGCAAGGGTCATCTAGAAGCTTAAGTGTATAGAAACCAGCCTCCCACAGAAGCCAATTCATAAAGTCATTGCTGCTACAACGTTCATAGCTTGTTCCCGGCGTTGCATTTCTTCGCTCTAACTTCTTACTAAACATCAATGTTTGGGGACAAAGAAAAGAACCCGAATAGACGTTCTGTGTTCTGTCTGTACTTCTTCACCTCCCATTTCTTAACAAGAGGTTTGCAGCAGATTCAGTCTGAACAGAGTGTAAAAGGCTGAGCTGTGCGAACCATGATGGATTACCATGGGGTCTGTGTGAGAACTGTCCCCACAGGCTCGGGTGTGGGGACACTCAGCCCCCAGTCGATGGTGCTCTTCAAGGTAGTTATAAAATCTTTAGGAGGTGGAGTCTTGCTGCAGGAAGTGCACCAGTTTGAGTGGGCTCTGTGGATTCAGAGACTTCTCCCACTTCCACTTCACTTTCTCTGCTTCCTGCGTGTGAACGGAAATGTAGGCAGCCAGTTTCTGGATCCTGCCATGCCTTCCTCACCAGTGGGGATGTTTCCTCTGGAAACGTAAGTCAAAGCAAACTCTTCCTCCTCTCCCGCATCACAACAAAGAATAACTAACACAATTACTGTGAGCTCCACAAGCAAGGCAAGTTGACTCCGTTATGAACTCTAATCAGTCAAGTAGAAGATCAATGAGAAAATGTACATATACTTACTTGTTTGTTTGTTGTTTTGAGGGTGCATGTGTCACAGTATACACTTTGAGATCAGAAGACAACTTGGAAGAGTTGGTTCTCTCCTACTACTGCCCAGTGGGACATAAGCATTGAACTCAGGCTTTGTGGCAAGAGCCTTTCCCCACCAAGCCATCTTGCCAGTTCACTAGCCATAGTCTAAACGGATTCTAGCTGCTAGTGTAACACGGCAACTAAACTTCGCTGATCTCACAGACACACACACACACACATTTATTTGTCAGACACACCTACAGCTAACATAATTATGTTTGAGTCCTTCTCTATTGATTTGTGGGTCCAAAAGCAAGTACTTCACCATGTCTGTTCTCCATTTCCTGTCTGTTTCTTTTCTTCTTTGTTAAATAATACTAACTTAAAAATAAAGCAGGTCAAGAGCGTTTGGAAAGTGTGGCTGCTCCATGTGAACAGAGATAATTATTATTCCTATCCACACACTGGGAGAAAAGGGTTGCTAGCTCAGGCTGTGACTACTGACTACATGGAATAGGGTAGAACATTTCCTATTTCCTTGCACTTGATATTCAAGGCTAGAATTACATGGGAAGTTGCAGGCCTTTTCTAAGACTGGTCTACACAGCACAGCATGGAATGGTGCATTTTTACATAGGATTCCCTAGAAGACCAAACTCAAGCTAGGCCACACAATCACACAATTAACAACCTCTCCAAAACGTGTTTCTTTTTTTTATTATTATTTTATTTTACAATACCATTCAGTTCTACATATCAGCCACGGGTTCCCCTATTCTCCCCCCTCCCACCTCTTCCCCTTACCCCTAGCCCACCCCCCATTCCCACCTCCTCCAGGGCAAATCCTCCCCAAGGACTGCAATCAGCCTGGTAGACTTAGTTCAGGCAGGTCCAGTCCCTTCCTCCCAGTCTGAGCCAAGTGTCCCTGCATAAGCTCCAGGTTTCAAACAGCCAACTCATGTAATGAGCACAGGACTCGGTCCCACTGCCTAGTTGCCTCCCAAACTGATCAAGCCAATCAACTGTCTCACCTATTCAGAGGGCCTGATCCAGCTGGGGGCCCCTCAGCCTTTGGTTCATAGTTCATGTGTTTCCATTCATTTGGCTATTTTTTTTCAATAATTGAGTAAAACTGAAATTTATTATAAGCCACAGTCGTCCTAGGAACCTCCATGCTATATATATATAGCCTCCATGGTTCTATGGGTTGTGGTCTAACTGTTCTTTATTTTATATCTAGAATCCACTTATGAGTGAGTGCATACCATGACTGTCTTTCTGGGTTTGGGTTACCTCACTCAGGATGATTTTTTCTAGTTCCATCCATTTGCCTGCAAATTTCATGCTTTCATTGTTTTTCTCTGCTGAGTAGTACTCCATTGTGTATATGTACCACATTTTTTTCATCCATTCTTCCGTTGATGGGCATCTAGGTTGTTTCCAGGTTCTGGCTATTACAAATAGTGCTGCTATGAACATAGCTGAGCATGTATCTTTATGGTATGAATCTTGGGTATATGCCCAAGAGTGGGATGGCTGGGTCTTGAGGTAGTTCGATTCCTAATTTTCTGAGAAACCGTCATACTGATTTCCACAGTGGTTGTACAAGTTTACATTCCCACCAACAGTGGAGGAGTGTTCCCTTTGCTCCACATCCTCTCCAACATTGACTGTCATTGGTGTTTTTGATCGTAGCCATTCTGACAGGTGTAAGGTGGTATCTCAGAGTCGTTTTGATTTGCATTTCTCTGATGATTAAGGATGTTGAGCATTTCTTTAAATGTCTTTCAGCCATTTGTGATTCTTGTTTTGTGAATTCTTTGTTTAGCTCTTTAGCCCCTTTTTTAATTGGACTGTTCAGTATTTTTATACTCAGTTCTTTATATACTGTGGAGATCAATCCTCTGTCAGATGTGGGGTTGGTGAAGATCTTTTCCCATTCTGTTGGCTGTCTTTTTGTCTTATTGACTGTGTCTTTTGCCCTGCAGGCAAAACGTGTTTCTTAATCATTGTGTCTTATCTCTAAGTTCTGGAACGCCGACATGATGGATGTGGCAATCGTCACCCTATTCATTCATCACCAAGATAATTACTCGCCACCTTCCAACTAAATTGTGTTTGTAACAAAAATTTACAAACATTAAGTAATTTCTCAGAATAAGAGAAATATCTAAAATATTTTCTTCTCTTCTTCCTGGTATTAAAATTAAATCCTAAACAATTAGCAAATGTAAAACAACAAAAAGAAATTCTGTTTGGTCAGGTCATACGTCATCACCTAATCTGCGCAGCAGAGAAAAATCTATATTGCAGCTTTAGAAACACAACTTGAAAGATCATGACTAGCCTGTCTGTCTCATTAAAAATAGACATTTTGTTATCTTTGTGTTTTTTAACTGCAGATCAGCTGCAGAGAGGCCCCTAGACCATTCAGTTAGTGTATGCCATCACTAGGAGTACATCAGTGGGATCTCTGTAGGTGATTAACATCTCCATAGATGAGGACTCCTCAGGGCTGTTGTAACAGCATGATGTCATTCTCAGCTTCAGTGCCTGAAGAATGCTAGGGGGAAGCTGACAGGCTTTTAATACAAATCTAAAATGCAGTTAAGAGTTTACAGCTTCTGCTTGCATAGGAACACAGTCTTCTGTTGTGTGCTTCCTAGTGTCTAACCTGAAGATACACTAGGAAGTTTGTCCAATGATTGAAACTATAGCATAAGCAAGACTTCAGAAACCAGAACATTTGTTGGGATTAAGTCATCTGAATGGACTGTTCTGATTAACCAAACTTCCCATATGGTCAATGCCATTTGTCAAGCCATCAAAATGTATTATAATCTTTCAGAACCAATTAGATTATTTTAATGTTTTATCTATCATAACATCATGGAGCCTTGTAAGTATTGACATCATATTTCTAAATACTATGTTAAATCTTTTATATATGTTACTAGTTTAAACCTTTTCACACCCCATGGGAAGATATGGTAGATGACAAGACTAGTCATCCAGTTTATGGATGTTGAAACCAGAATTCAAAACCAGATTGACTCACCTCCAAAGCTGGTACTCTTAACCACTACCCTTCCTCCTTTGGGAGCCCATGGATCTGCATCCCAATTATTGAAATACACAGCAGAAAAACCCATGCAATTGAGTGAATGCTGCCATAGTGCATGCCTCCGGGGTTCAAAGACTGGTGGAACACCCAGAGGAAAAATCTGTGGTTAAATCTGGCTAAGGGAGGCAAAGCCCCAACCACATGGCAGGGCTTAATGTCAGAAAATGTTGATCCCATAACCTGCCCATCTATAGAAGCTAATCCTCCTGCAGGCCTGCTTGGCTGCAGCTCTGATGGGAGGCAGCTGTGCAGGGCTGCTTCTGAGTTTCTATTTTCTCTCTTTCATGGGTGCACACTGTGACTACCCCACAACTGAAGGCCAGCAGCAGTTCTCGTGGGTTTTTCTAGACACTTCCAGGCCAACTGGCCTGGACACAAAGGAATAAAGGTGCAAACTAAGCAACTTGGCTGGCTTAATGCCTGGGGTCTGTTGTTTTCAGGAATGCACATTCACTAGACTCCTAAAACAGATGTGTTCACACCCAGACGGCTGTTCTGACAGCTTTGCTGGTTCTATCTAGAGGACAAACAACAGATACGGCTGTGGCCAGCACAAATGAACTGCTCCAAAAGACCCATCAGAAAAAGTAGATTCACAACATTTATTTCACTCTTTGGTCCCTTTTCATTATCCTTCAGAGCTTCTTAGCTAAACCCTAACAGAGGTCTTTAAAAAATATTTATTAATATGTTTAGCCAAAATAACCTGTCAGCCTTAATATCTATAAAATGGATACTTTTTTCCCACTTCCAATAGAAGAAAAACAAAAAAGGGAAAACATTCAGTTCAAATTGCCAGATTTTATAGCAGGTACTTCTGCATGGCATCATACACTCATGGGAAGAAAGCATGCTTGCTTGTGTCTAAATCATGTTGGTGCACACATGAGACATTATGAGCAGTAGCATTTGTGTGCATATCTTTGTCTTTTTTGAGCTTGGCAAAGATGTTTCCGTTTGCAGCGCTCTGAGCTCTATGACTGGCTTTATTTCTGTAAAACCAGTAAGAATCAGGTCAGATGTGCACAGGCGGCTCCCATATCCACTAGGACACAGCCTGTTTCCTTCAAACACTTACCTATGGTTACATTAAAGGCAATAATGCCAAGCTGAAATTTTTGTAGTTATAAACATCACTGAGAAAGTTTTCTTAGTGGTAATAAACTATGTTTTTTTACAACCATAATATCACAAAATCAAGAGAATGTATTCTTACTTTGATTTTAATAGTCTATAAAACTTTCATACAAACTCCACAAAAAGAGTATTTCTCAATTTATCTGCCTTTTAATGATTATGTAAGAGAAACACTGTTGGATTTTTTAGAGGTAGTTAAGTGTTTTGCCTGTACATATACGGACACCATGTAAGGGTCTGGTCCCCTCAGAAGAAGGGACTGAGTCCCCTCGAGCTGCTCTTCTGGATGGTTGTAAGCTCTCACAGAGATGCTTCACAAGTGCAGCAAGTGCTCTTAGCAGAGAAGCCGTCTCTTCAGCCACGGGGTGGAATTTTAATTCTTTTCGTCTAAAACAAACATTAGACCTAATTTTTCCCACACAAATGCCCTGCTAGAGTCCTCTCTTTCTTCTTTCTTTACATTTTTATCTTCAAAAAAGATTTTATTTTTGATATATGAGCCCATGGTACCATCAGATAAGTTAACAAAATATAACCAAATATTTTTACAGAAGTACTAAAGAGAAATATGTGTTGGTAAAGAGTGCATACTTAAAGGAATAAGAAGAGTCACTCCTGGAGTCTTTAAAACTGGATGTTGTCTGTCTTCACATGCCTTCCTGACTCCTAGGCCCTGGGTCTCTGTGAGGCACCGATGAGCAGAGTTCAGTGGACGTGCAGCCAATCTTTGCAGTGAGACCTTCCCCCCAGGTTTGCATACAGCTTTGTACCTACAAGCCAGTGACACTGGACAAGTAACTTGACCTCTCCTACTTCAGTTTCCCTTGTTATAAATGGGGCTACTACAATTACCTACCATAGAAAGATTTTGCAGAGATCAGATGTGTAGCAGGAATCTTAAAAGTTCTTATTAATAAAATCAAACCTGAGCCAGGTATTGGAGTGAATGCTGGAAGATCAGAGAGACAGAACAAGCCACAGCTAACCTCACCTGGCCAACTTCTCAGCTGGTCTTGTTTCCTCAGACTGGAAGCTTCTGTGTCCTCATCCCAATGGCTCTCAGCTGAACTGCTGCTCGAAAGCCTGAAAGCTTAACCAGCCAAATGCTTCTAGTTCCTGGTCCTCATGCCTTATATACCTTTCTGCTTTCTGCCATCACTCCCTGGGATTAAAGGCTTGCTTTCTGGAATTAAAGGTGTGTGTCACCATGCCTGGCTGTTTCCAGTGTGCCCATGAACTCACAGAGCTCCAGAAGGATTTCTACCTCTGGAGTGCTAGGATTAAAGGTGTGAGTGCCACCATTTTCTAGCCTTTGTATCTAGTGGCTGTTCTGTCTCTGACCCCAGATAAGTTTATTAGGGTGCACAATATTTTGGGGAACACAATACCACCACAACAGATAAAAATACCTCTGCTCACAAAAGGGAATTCCAGTGACTGCAACACAGGTGCTGGAATGTTTCTGTGAATAAAGCAGGACTGGGTCACCTCACTTTCCTGAGTAAAAGTGAATAGAGAATAATAGAGCAGTGTGATAAAACAGAGAGCTGGGGAAAAGGGAAGCTCTTCTCCATAAAAGCAAAGCAAAAGTCCCCAGACTTTGGAAATTAGTCTCAAAGATACAAGAATTGTTCAGAAAAGAAGGAAGGAGGGAGGAAGAAAGGGTGTAGCTGTAGTTTTTCTGTGTCCCACCCTGTCTGCAGCTGCTCAGACCCAAGTAAATACACAGAGGCTTATATTAATTAAAACTGCTTGGCCATTAGCTCAGGTTTACCACTGACTAGCTCTTAAATTTAAACTCAGTCCATTTCTGTTAATCTATATGTTACCACATGTTCCGTGGCTTTACCTGTGTGCCATTACATGCTGCTCCCTGGACAGCAGGCTGGTATGTCCTAACTCAGCCTTCCTCTTCCCAGAATTCTCCTTGTCTGCTTATCCCACCTATACTTCCTGCCTGGCCAATCAGCATTTTATTAAACCAGTGTACAAAAGCATTATCCCACAGCAAAAGGGGGAAGAAGGGAGGGAGGGAGGGAGGGAGGGAGGGAGGAAAAAAGGAAGGAAGAAAAGGGGAAGGGATGAAGGGAAGAAGGGAGGAAGGAAAATGGCTGAATCCCACTGGCCGCTAAGCCAGTGAAGACTCAAATGTCCACACACAAGAAGAAAAGATCCAGCCCTGAAGTCCCTTAAAGAACTAGGATGACCAACCACAGGGGTGGGGGTGTCTAATTTCAAGAGTTCCACAGTGTGACTTTCAATGTATAATTGTGAACAAAATATTATGAGTTTCCACATTCACACTGAATGACACTGTAAACAAACTAAACCTAAAGTTGTATTTATGCCACACACCCCAAAGCAGCAGCAAAATGGACACCTTTAGCAAATTTTAAACAAATGATTTCATACAACATGTATTCTCTGATGACTATAGAACAAAGTTAGAAATCATTAACCACAATAAATTTGGAATATTCACAAACACTCAGAACTTAAACACACATTCCTAAATATTTGTTGGGTATAAAGAACCAGAATGAAGATTAGTAAATATTTTAATATGAAACCATAGCACAACATACCAGCTAAAGCAATGATTAGAGGGATATTTAAAACTATAACCACATATAAACAAATGGAAACTAAAAAAAAAAATAGAGAAAAGTTATAAAGTTTGAAGTCCATTCCTTGAACAGTGAACAATGCTGACAGACTATTGGCTAGGCAACCAAAAGAACAGAGGTGGGAGTGAGCCAGATTGTGAAAATTAGTAATGGAAAGAGAAACAGTACTGCCAGTCTTACAGACATATTTAAAAGATCAAAATGGACCATCAAAACCAACTGTGTACAAAAAAAAAACATATCCTGGGTAAGATGGAAAAAGTCTAGAAAGGCGGGGTGTTAAAAGTGACACAAGAAGAAATGGAAAGCTTGAATAGACATACAGCAAGTAGAGAGATTGCAATCCTATTTCACAAACTTCCTGGCCAAGTCTGAATAGCTTCATTGACAAATTCTCCTAAATATTTAAAGACAGATGAAGGCTAATCCATAAGAGATCCTTCCTCCCTGACGCTCCTGAAAAGTCCAGTGTCGAGGCCTCAACACTTCACAAAGAACTCTAGGCAACTGAAGAAAATTAGGAGCAGGAAAGGTGGTCTTCCCCAGAGAAGAGCAGACCAACTGGTTTTCCAATACCAAATGGTCAGCCCTGAAAATATACATATAAATAACATAATACAGATTGACCAGGTTGGAAAAAAAAAAAAAAGGCCATGAAATTGAAGGAGAGGAGAGTAGAGAGGGGTATATGAGAGGGTTTGGAGATAGGAAAGGAAAGGGAGAGAGGTTGTAATTATATTATAATCTCAAAAACTAATTTAAATATATATATATATATGTGAAAGGCCAGTGTTATCCTAATGCCAAAACCAAATATATCATATCATAATAAGAAAACCAGGCTGGAGCAAAACAGCTGGGACGATAATTCAGTGACTGTCTCCCTATGGAAATTGGTTTATACAGCTCTTCATGTACCATACTACCCTTGTAATAGCCAAGCATTCAAATGGGAGACCACAATGCTTGTTTTTAGTGCAACAGAAAGAAGAAAGAAGGCAAGAAAGTTGTTTACACCAACACACACACACATACACACACACACACACACACACACACACACACACCTGTTCCCAGCATACAGTGTGCCAACAGTTACCTCTTCCTGGGGGAGGAAGAAAACATTAAGTCTAGGCCTTAGCCTTGAAACATAGTGTGGTTCAACACAGAAAAACCCAGGGGAGGTATAGCCACTCAGCCCCTGCTGCCATAACCTGTATCCACAGACTGATCCTTTGGGCTTTCTAAAGCCAGCTAAGCATACTTCCTCTCCTACCCACCACCTCAACCTCAATAGAACAAGGAGTAAGATTTCCCCCATTGAGGGGCTAGATAGGAAAGTATATGTTGTATCTCAGTGAGGTTAATGATAACTATAGACTGAATGCTCCTATCAGTCCCTGCCCTCAGGCTAGTGTTCACTGACAGCTTCTGGGACTTCCCAGTGCCAGATAAAGACTCAACTCAGAATCACCCATGACTGGTTACAGCAACCTTAGGTCTTGACTTTATCTCAGCAGCAGACATCCCACAGCAGTGTGGGCCTTGATTCTGCCCTATGCTGTGGGGATGTAGGTGTGTGACCAATGGAAACATTTGTGGCCATATAACAGACCATCTACCACCATCCCCCAATGCCAAGCAGAATAATGTAAAAAAATCATCATCACTACCATCTTTTTGGGGAGAGAAAGAAAAGTAAAACATCACAAGCCATACATAGGAGCAAGGGGCAGAACCCTTCATGGTGATATCTAGTGCCAGGCAGAATTCTCAGGTGTCTGGCTATGGGCCAGGGACTATGCACAACAAATGGGCGCCTAAGTTAGCTACCAGTAGATGTTTGCAGTGACAGACCACCCTTTTTAGACACTTCAAGTGCTGTAAACAATGCACCAACTGCAGATCCAGGAAAACTCAGCTTGGGCAACACTCTAATGTTGAAACACAGACAGCACCCCAATAGCAGATTTGTAGGGAGCCTCAGATTAGGATGCCACCTAGTGCTGAAACAACAGATGTGTCTGCTGACTCAGCAAAAATAAGCAGGCTGCTTAGAATTTCTAGAAAGAAAAATACAAACAAAATTGAATTATAAAGATTGGAGAAAACACCCAATATTTTGGTACGATATCCACATCATGTGCCAGTACATGGACAAACTTTCAGACAATCATGATGTTTCTTCATTCTTGTGACAAATATCTGAGAGAAACGACTGAAGAGAGGATTTATTTTGGGCTTGCAGTTTCAGGGTGATCAGGCCATGGTCATTTGTTCTTGTCCCCTTAGATAAAATATAATGATGTTAAAAGTGCATGTAAATGTTTTTCTTTCCTTCCTGGTAAACAGAAAGCAGAGAAAGGAAGGCAGAAGAAACCAGGACAAAATATAGCTCCAAAGATATGTCACGGTGCCTACTCCCTCCAATTAGGCCCTGCCTCCTCTCTTCCAGCACCTCCCAATAATGCCATGGTACTATGAATCCACTAAGATATTGATTCATTGGGTCATGCAGACCCATATGACTGAATTGTCTCTGGAAATGCCATGATGGATGCACCTAGATATGTGCATCTCTGAGAATCTGGGTGTTTCTTAAGCTAATCAAGTTGATAATGAAGAACAGTTATCACAAGTGACCTCACATAATGGACAAGATAAAGTACCAGAGACCAATCATATGGCAATTTTGACAGATACATAAAAATTCATCAGTAGCTATTTGAAGGAAACCCAGTAAGCTTCAAGAAAACAAAAATAGTTGACTATCTCAACAAAAAAAATTAGAAGTGGTTTTTAGAAAATCAAATAGAAGCCTATAAGCTAAAAAGTAGCTAAGCAAAACATAAAATATGATAGAAGCTATAAATAGCAGAAGGGTTCAAACAGAAGCAAGATTTTGTGAGCTTACGTACAGATAGGGTATTTGAAAATACATTGTAAGAGAAATAAAAACAACAAAAGAGAAAGTGTATGGAAATTTAATTGCAATTTGTTCAAGTTAGTGGGGCTCAAAGGGAGCCGAATATGCCAAAGTATAGAACATTCATATAAAGAGGTAATAACAGAACTTTCTAGGGAAAGAAATATTAAAATACATGAAGTCAAAGGTCACTAGTCAAATAGTTAGCCAAGTCTGCCCCAAGACATTTTTTAATTCATCCCTCAAAGACTAAGAATAGGAAGATTCTCAAAGCAGTACATGAAAAGATAAGTTACAAAGAAGTGTTTCATAACTTGCTTTATAGTAGACCTTTCATTATCAATTTTATATACCAAGAGGAACCAAACAAGATTTTCACAATACATAAAGCCAAAACTGTCAGTCAAGGTTTCTATACCCAGCACAACTATCTTACATATATGAAAAGAGAAACAAAAGCAATCTCAAACTAAACCCAATGGAATTTATTACCACCAGACTTACCATATAAGAAACTATAAAGGAGGTTCTTCAGTCTGAAAGGAAGAGACACCAATGACTAGGTGCCAAAAAGTATAAAATTTGCTGGTAAGGCAAGCATTTCATTCTACTGGTTCTTTTCTTCTAGAAAACCCTAATACAGTACCTCAAGCAATCTATGGATTCAATGAAATCCTTTTAAAGCATCAATGACTTGGGATGAGGGTCAGTGATAGAGTGCTTATCTAGCATGTGCCAATCCTGGGCTTGATCCCTAACACTTTATAAAAATATAAAAACTTCTCATCATACTAAAAATAAGTATAAAATCCATATATAACCTCAAAAACTAAAACAATATTGAGAAAAAAAATCAAAATAGGAGCATTATACTACCTGATTTCAAACTAAACTACAAGGCTACAGTGTGGCACAGCTATCACTCAAACAGGAAATAGCTCAGAAGGAAACTCATGCATTTACAGTCAATGAACAGGAAATAGCTCAGAAGGAAATCCATGCATTTACAGTCAATGAACAGGAAATAGCTCAGAAGGAAATCCATGCATGTACAGTCAATGAACAGGAAATAGCTCAGAAGGAAATTCATGCATTTACAGTCAACTTACCCTCAAAAGAAAAGGGTTAAAAGTACATTAGAAAAGGAACAGATTTCAATAAATGGTCCTAGGGAAACAAGATATTTATGCATAAATAAACTAGATGCCTATCTCTAACCACACGCAAAAATGAATTTTAAGTGGATTGAAGCCCAAACGTAAGTCGTGAAATGAAACTTGCTGAAGAAAACATAGGAGGAAAGCTCTCACACACTGGAACCAGTGTGGGGTGTTAGAATGTGATCCCCAAAATATAGGAAACAAAAGCACAAACAGATAAATGGGATTGTATCAAACCAAAAACATCCCCACAGAAACAGGAAACAAACCAGAGAGAAAGAAGACAACTTATAGATTGGGAGAAAACCTTTCAAACTGTAAGTCTGACAAGAGGTTAATATCCAAAATATATAAAAAGCTCATACAATTCAATAGCTGGAAAATGAGGGGAGGGGTTGATCAGAACACAGTTTCTGTAGCTCAGGAAAAGTAAGTTCTGGTGAGCTAACTACAGTGTTGTTAGTATCATTACCAATCCTGTATTCTGTCCATAAAACTGCTGAGAATAGACTGAAATGTTTCACCATGCATGCAGAGGTAACTGTGTGCTGCCACTGAGGTACAAATTCTCTTCATTATGGTAATCATTTCATAATATGCATACGCAGTCTATACTGGCAAAATAACACTTTCTCAGTCAGCAGCAGATAGAATATGCTATATTCCTCTTTTATATTAAATAGATCAGGAAATGTCCTATCACCCAGTGAGATTATAGGCATCTTAAAGTTCTAGTTCAGTGCATGGCACTTGTGGGTATGACTGGTGTGGTCAACCAAGCCTACTATACTGCTAGATGTGTTGACACACAGGAGCATAAAATTATACATGGTGTGTGATAATTGATAGTGACTATAAATGCATATGTACATTAGGTATTACTGTGTAGGTTCAGCATTATGTTAGAGTATCATCCTTATAAAAAAGCATTTATGGGGGGGGGCGGTAACTCATGCCTTTAATCCCAGTACTTAGGAAGCAGAGACAGGGGGACCTCTGAGTTAGAGGCTAGCCTGGTCTACACAGTGAGTTCCAGGACAGCTAAGGCTACACAGAGAAACCTTGTCTCAAAAAAAAAAGGCATTTACTTTAGTCTATGCCATGTCACACCAGGAACATACTCATGCATGTCACAGTTCTTCATCTCAGGGGCCATATCGAGTGACTTGGCTGTACTGCTGATCTGGGCAAGCACTATCTATGAAGCTTGCCTGGAGACAGAGATCTAGAATTTTTTAGACTGTACCCACCATTGAGTGGTGTCTGACTGTGTATTAAAACCTCATCCTTTGTCTTGGAAATACATAACTCTTTGTCGATGATGCTTCCACGGAGCTGGGTGTGCAGCTCAACACTGGAAGTCTGAAGAGATGCCCTCCTGTTTCCATTCTCGGCTGTCTTTCACAAATAGGTTGTTGAAAATAAGCAAACAAGGAGAACAAGAAGGTTCCACCTGGATGAACTGCCAAAAGTGTCTCCAGCCAAAACTTCAACCACCAGGCCTCACAGATTCAAAACACAATGTCCACTTCCATCCAGAGACCTGGACCACCATCAGAACAGTTAATCCCTCTGCCTTACCTAAGGGAATCTGTGAACACACGTGAGGGAAAACAGATTGCCCTATAGCAAAGGAGGTAAATATTCCTAACAAGCAAGTCTGAAGGCAGCTCTAAGCAGGAGCCCAGGTTGTCCTGGAAGGCTTCAGTGGGGATGAAAATACAGGAATCAGCTTAGCCTGCATCTTCCAACCAAGACTTGCTAAACTCTCTTCTCTCAACGCTGCTCACTTGTCAGTGTTCCTCTACTAGTGGAAAGAAGCCAAGAAGCTGGTGGGCTGGAAGCCGGGCTCTACCACAGCTAGTGCTGGGACCAAGGGAAATTTTCAACCTCTCTAGGCCTCAGCTCCTCCACTTATGGATGTAACAAGAAAGGTCTGTTCTGCTACCAAGTAGGATGATGCAAAAAGCAATAAGCATAATGTACAGAAAAGAATTCTGCAAATGGCAAAATTCCACATAAAACAAGGCACTTGGCATAATTAACTTTACCCACTGAGCCATCTCCACAGCTATTGGAGAAATTATTAAGGCAACTCCATGTAGTTAAAAGGGAGGTTTATTTTGTGAGGTAACTTACAAGTAAAGGGGTTGGTTACAGGGTCTGGGAAAGGTGAACTGCAATCCAGCAGTGTTCTCTGGAGAACTCTGCTCCATCAACCTCCAGCATCCAGGATCCAGGAACCAAGAGCGCCCACACATCCGGATCTCAGGTCTTAAGGGCTCCCGTTGTCTTGGCCCTGCCTCATAGGCATGACAGTTACTGGAAGCCTTAGTGGGGTAGTACTTCCAGGTCAAAGCTGGAACAGCTACCCACTCCACTCAGCCTTGTTGTGGCATCTGAAGGGCATAGTCTGTATAAAACTACCTAGTGGAGTGCTGGCCCCTAATGCTATTTAATAGATGAATGTCTGTCTTCATTGTTACTATTTCTGAAGGTAGACTTTCCTGTATCATTTTACTTACAGTGTGCTACCTAAGCCTTTGCTCTTGCCAAAGGGAGAAAAAGTGATAGATGGAAAGAGGATCAGGGAAGCTTCTATGGAGTCGTTGGTTACCACCGAACCCAGGCTGAAATATTTTCCCCAAAAGATCCTAAAGTTTAATTCTTCTTTCCCAAGTGTCAAGATGCTTCATTGTATAACCTCTAAGATCCCTCATAACTGTAGACTAGATACAAATACAAGTCACTAATACTTGCTTGATTTAGGATCTTTGAATGGATGTTTCATATATTTAGCCAACAAAGCAGCAGATAGCCACCCTAAAACACACCCTGTCTCTTCTGCTGCCAGAGATGCTGTCTTATAGAACATCTTTGAAAAGGCAGATCGCGTGACTGAGGGCATGCTGGAGAAGGAGACTGGAGGTTTCAGTTCTGATCCTATCCTGCCTTCTGACTTCGGTGAATCATTTCACCTCTCTTTGCTTGAGTTTGGTCAAACAGTGGCAATTACATCTGCCTTAATTCTTTCATGAATAAGAATGAAAACCAGGTGAGACTATGTGTGAACAAGAACTGTAACAGAGACCAACAGCGCGGTAGAAAGGACGGATGGTATAGGGTCTTACCTTTCTAATATCTCTTCATGCAAGTGTGGATACATCCTGGCTCTCTGCTACAACAGTTCAAAATGAAATGTCTTCTACCTGGGAGCCTCACAGCTATTCAACAGTCAGTCATTTGTGTTCCTTTATAGTAAATAGAAACAAAAACTTGGGGCGAAGGTGCTTGAGATATGCCACCATGTAGCTTTGAGTGAATTTCAAATGATCTGTGACATCCTACCACTTACAATGCAAAATGCAAGCAATACTAGGCATTTTATAAGATTGCCTTGGCATTTTTACTTGCTCATGTATGTGTATGTGATCTGTGTGCATATGTATATTCATATGTATGTGTATATGTTATATGCATATGTGTGTCCACATATTTGTAGATGAACATGTATGTGCAAATGCACATGTGTGTACATACATGGAGGCCCAGTGTTCACCTCAGGTATCTTCTTTGATTTCATTTCACTTTCTTTATTGCAGCAGGGTCTCTCAATGAATCCAGAGCTTGACAGTTCCAGTGAGTCTAGCAAACCAGTCTGCCCTGGACACCCTGTGCTCAGCTCCAAGTGCTGGAATTTTAGGGTGCCATGTCTGCCCAGCTTTTTATGTAGGTCTGGAGAATGGGCTCCTGCCCTCATGCTTACAGGGCAAGAACATTACCCACTGAGTTGTTTTCAGAGCCCTGCTGCAGCATCTTGAAGGACATACTCTGTGTGAAATTGCCTAGCATGGCACTAGTTCATAAAGCTATGTAATCAATGTCCCCCAACCCAAGCATTCTTAATCTAGGTTCCACAATCCCATGCAAACTTTTACACACATACATATTGTAAGAGCCGAAAGTCAACCTGTAAGCTCCATCTGCTCAAGGACTAGGTAACTTCCTGGAATGCTGGGAGTTATAGTTCTTGAAAAATAACAAAGCCATAAGGATAATATGGTGACCATATGGCTTTGTCCTTAAAAGCCCCTGTGACATGTATCTTGTCCCCACTTGCTGGGAACCCAGGGATAGAGTTCATTTTTCTGGTCAGTACTTAATTAAAGCTTGCTTCAAATTTGCCTAAAATTGAGAAACTGGTTTTGCACTTGCAAATCTCAGGGTTAATGTTTAGAGGCCCTAATAAATTAAGAAAGACCATTCCACTCCAAATCCTGGATCTAAACTCTTCACTCCAGTATGAGTGGGCCACTGGTGATATGCACTTTGCAATATTAATCAAAAGCTCTGGGACATGCCTCAGAAATCACCAGTGAGCCCTGGGAACTCTCTCCCTTTGCCTTGAATGGATCCTGAATAGACCTCATCAGATCCTCCCCATTCTGAGATCAGATACTCTAGAACCAGAATCCAGAAACCAGGCAGAAAAATGTCATAGGAAGCTAAAAATGCTTCTACAGCACGTCAAAATGAGGCCTCCATTGAAAAAATGCTTCCTGTCTCTCTGGACAGAGAAAAAGATGGTTGTGCTTTTTAATCCAAATCTACAGCTTTTGCTAGGACTCAAAGGTGTGAGTCTACTCCAACTCTTTTATAGACACATGTTGACTACTTTTACTACAATGTGGATTTCAGTACAGTGGTAATGCTAATATATCTTTAATTTTTATCTATTTTTATAAACTAAAAATTCATGTAAATTTTAGGGAGTCAAAGAAGTCATAATACTTGGGTCTACCTGTCATGGGTCAAATAGACTCCAGATGAGTACAGCCTAAGTTTCCCCACCTGTCCATTCCTGAGGAGGGGATCTCTCCAGTGGTCTTGGGACTCCTCTGTAGCTAGAGTTTTCCTGCCTTGCCCACAGTCAGGACAAATCTTTGTCACCCGCCAGTCCCATAGCCGCTCAGACCCAACCAAATAAACACAGAGACTTATACTGCTTACAAACTGTATGGCCGTGGCAGGCTTCTTGCTAACTGTTCTTATAGCTTAAATTAACCATTTCCATAAATCTATACCTTGCCACGTGGCTGGTGGCTTACCGGCGTCTTCACATGCTGCTGGTCATGGCGGTGGCTGCAGTGTCTCTCTCCCTCAGCCTTCTGCTTCCCACAATTCTCCTCTCTCCTTGTCCCACCTACTTCCTGCCTGGCCACTGGCCAATCAGTGTTTTATTTATTGACCAATCAGAGCAATTTGACATACAGACCGTCCCACAGCACTTCCCCTTTCTTTTTTTTAAAAGGAAGGTTTTAACTTTTACACATCTCCAAAGTCAGCTTGGTATATTTGGGAATTTGGGCGTAGCTTCTCTTACTACTTCCTGCTGGAGGGGGGCGCTGTATCTTATGGGGACACAAAGAAAATTTTAGGATCATGGAGTAGTCCGTGAGACCGTATCGTCTGAGCCAGTTGCCTTGAAACGATTCTGGATGTTGGATCATCTGGCCATGGTGTCATCGGAGACCTTTCAGGTGGTCTTGGCTGGTCAAACCTGATGTATCTTAATCTGGAACAAATCCATAGCCTCTGGCTTTCTGTGGAAACAAAAGCAGAGCCTCTTTCCAAAGCAACATATCCTTACATCCAAATTTTGAAGTTAAGGTACCTTTAAAACACACATTTTGGCATAACTCAACAGCTTTTGCAATCAAATGTTTCTCTTCAGTTATGAATATCAAAGAGAACATAATCCAGATTCTCTGTGTGGTAGCCATCTTTATGTGGCTTATGTTTTATATTACCTTGAGCCTATTGCTTTAAACTGCAGCCTTTTAAGCCTGAAACGGCGCTGTGGCTGCTGGCTCCACCCACTTCAGCTTCCCAACATGGCGGTGGTACGATTTCCCGCCAGCTTTGGGAGCCATCAACTCTCAGAAATAGTGGGTCTATGCTTCTTATCAAAGCAGCGTGTAGCCCAGAAACAGCTTTTTGTTTTGTACTAGCAAAGGCTAAATCCACCATGCAGCTTAATGTGCCACTTGCAGAGGCCTCATTCCCGCCATACTGCAGACCAAGCTCGCACGCTAGGAACCCGCCAGTAGCTCAAACCGGCAGCTGCTGCTCATTTGAGAGAGACAATTAGGAAGCTGTTTTTAGCTCCGTTTTAGAATCTTTTCTCAGGTTTTAGGTGGAAACTCTTGCCCTCTCGTTGGGCGCCATTTGTAGCTAGAGTTTTCCTGCCTTGCCCACAGTCAGGACAAATCTTTGTCACCCGCCAGTCCCACAGCCGCTCAGACCCAACCAAATAAACACAGAGACTTATACTGCTTACAAACTGTATGGCCGTGGCAGGCTTCTTGCTAACTGTTCTTATAGCTTAAATTAACCATTTCCATAAATCTATACCTTGCCACGTGGCTGGTGGCTTACCGGCGTCTTCACATGCTGCTGGTCATGGCGGTGGCTGCAGTGTCTCTCTCCCTCAGCCTTCTGCTTCCCACAATTCTCCTCTCTCCTTGTCCCACCTACTTCCTGCCTGGCCACTGGCCAATCAGTGTTTTATTTATTGACCAATCAGAGCAATTTGACATACAGACCGTCCCACAGCACTCCTCCCCTTCCCAATGACTAGGACTATGGGTCTGAAAGTTCCCAAAGTAAGATTTTCCTCTAAGTTCTAAATTTTAACTTCTGTCCCTAGTCTATATTTGTCTCAGCATATTTCTACTTGGGTGACAGACACCATCCAGGGGTCACCAGCAGACTATAAACTGCTGAGCTCTGGACTTGCTGAAAGTGGATGTGAACCACTCCAGCTGATGAGATGTTCCTTCATCTGAGTCAGCTAGCCAGATGCTTCTAATGAATGTCCCATTGACCATGCCTTGATCAATCCTGACTATGATGTCCTGATTTCAGCTGGAAGTAGTTACAAAAGAGAATACCTTGTGTCTTGTCCTTTTACAGGCTGAAATGCCAAGTCAAAAGGAAACTCCCTGGCATAGGGAACAAAATGGCTACCTATAATGCCAAATTGGCATACCAGGAAAATGGCCCCAGATTTATCAATAGGTAGATTCATTAACTGAAATATTTCTACAATATGACAGGGCATTTGGCCTGCTTTATGCAGAATGAAGAGGTATTATATAGCTTAAAGAAAAAAATTATTGTTTCTATACAGACTACTTGGGATTATAATCTGCCTACACTCAAAGAAACATTACAAAAAGGGGATCTGACACAAAATAAATATGACCGGTGGCTCATTCATTCCCAGGCTCCTCCTAAATAGTAACCCTGATATTAGCCATCACAGGGTCTTTGGCCCTCCTACTTCTGCTAATTACTGTTGGCTCTTGCATCCATCATTAATGCCTCAATTAGATGATAATTCCTGTCTGGGTATCAATAAGCTGATGATTATTAGATCCCAATATAAACAAGTACCCAATACAGAGTCAGGGATTTATCTCAGAATACAACTCAAGGGGGGAATGTAAAGGCCAAAATATCAGCCTGTAAGTCCCACCGGCCCAAGGACTGGGTAACTTTCTGGGATGCTAGGAGTTGTAGTTCTTGGAAAAATCACAAAGTCACATGGGATATATGGTGGCCATTTGGTTTTGTCCTTAAAAGCCCCTACAGGCATGTGTCTTCTCACCACTTGCTGGGTACCAGGGGCCAACCTGACCAGAGTCCATCCTGGTCAGTACTTCATTAAAGCTTCAAATCTGGCTTAAAATTGTGGGACTGGTTTTTTCTTGTGAATCTCGGAATTAGCATTACAAGCACGTTCTTCTAGACACGGGTGCATGACTTCCATCAGATTCTAAACAGTTAAAGAAAGCTGCTTGAGTGTAACCTTTCATTGTGACGCACTGCATGGAATGGGATATTCCAAAAGGTGCCCTGCCAGTTGGCAAGATTGAAATCATCTCCCTTGGTGCTGCCCCCTTCCCCATTCATTCGGGTTACTGCCTCTCAGCTTCATATTCACTCTTATTTCCCTGCTCTACAAAATGAAACCAGGACCTGTCACTTTATCAGATACAAAACTGAAATTATAACTGATCCAGGAGATGAACCCATGAAGTCTGGACCTTAGAATTGGTGTGGCGTGCCCTTGGACTTCAGTGAAACCAACTTCCTTTCCAATGGGAAATAGGATGCTAGTCATCCTGACTTAATCAAGCTCTCACCTGTGATTGATTGTCATGGAAACCCCACTGAAGCAAATGCTTTGACATCCCAGGTGGCTGCTCCATTTCAGTATTATGTCAACAATGATGACCTAAGGTCTGTGGCATGGAATGGGCTGTTATACATTCTTCAAGTTCCCATTTCTTTGAAACAAATTGACCTCAAGTTCTTTGACTCTCAGCTTGGCTTGAAGCCATGAAGCTTTCATCACGGCTCCTTAAGAATGTGTTATTCCCTGTAGCCAGGTGACTGGTAACACTGAAAACAAAACGTAAGCCTTAGTGGTGTCCTTGTGAACTGTAGCAGGAACTGACAGTTTGGCCATCTTTCCTTCACAGAGTACCAAACTGAGAGTCAGAAACTTGGAACAAGATATTCCTTGGAGTCTAGATGGAACTGGTTACTTTGATATCTCCCCTCAGCACTCAGCACTCTGGCCCTCTCGACAGTGGAAGTAGCTTTGCCTTCTGGTATTTAAAGAAATAGCTTCCTTTGCTTCAAAAGCCACAACAGTGTCATTTAAGGATAGGTCTTGACAAACAACGATCCACTTAAGATCCAGAAGTTGATCTACCTCAACCCAGTCCCAGCTGCCCCTTTCTTCAGAAGTAGAGCTAAATCAAGCATGCTCCCTGGGTCAACCATATGTGATGAGTGATAGGGCAAACTACAGATGTAATTTCATCAATATACATTACTGTATATTGATAATACATCAATATACATATACTGTAGAGATGTGTTTGGGTCCCAGGAATAAAAGTATACATGTAGGAGAAGCAGATACTAACCACTGTAGAGTGCATACCCAGTGCGAAGACACTATAGGATAATTTTCTTTTTTTTTTTTAATAAAAAAAAATTGTATTTACTTAGAAGCATTAAGAATGTCAACAAAACAGCTGCAATTTTTTTTTGCAATTACAGAGTGGTATTCAGTTAACAGAACAACAATTATCTTCGTAATAATAAGCTGCATCAGAGACAACTGAAGATGAAAAAAAAAAAACAAAAAAACAAAAAAACAAACAAAAAAAACCTACCGTCCCCATATATAACTAATTTGTGCTGTGCACCAACAAGAACCTGCTTTAAATTTCCATGCCAATTTACAACCCCCAGACTGTACCAGGCAAGGTTAGTGGCTATTGAGAATACCACCAGGACAGGGCTATCTAAAGACATTCAGTAGTGTGTTAACTATACAAAAAAAGACACTGTACAGTTTAAAAACAAATCTTACACAGCCTTACATTTCAATTTTTTCTTTAAAAGGAGTGAGTTGTGTACAGGGGGGTTAGATGCTTTATAGACAAGAAAAAAAAACTGCGCTAGAACCAACTTATTCATCATCATCATCTTCTTCTTCATCTTCGTCTTCCTCTTCTTCCTCCTCTTCCTCATCCTCTTCATCCTCCTCCTCATCTTCTTCTTCCTTCTTTTTCTTGCTCTTTTCAGCCTTGACGACCCCCTTCTTCGCCGCATCGGGTTTTCCTTTAGCTCTGTAGGCAGCAATATCCTTCTCGTACTTCTCCTTCAGCTTGGCAGCCTTCTCGTAGGGCTGCTTGTCGTCCGCAGAGGTGTCGTTCCACATCTCCCCCAGCTTCTTCGCCACATCCCCGATGGACAAGCCGGGGTGCTCTCCTTTGATTTTGGGGCAATACTCAGAACAGAACAAGAAGAAGGCCGAAGGAGGCCTCTTGGGTGCATTGGGGTCCTTGAACTTCTTTTTGGTCTCCCCTTTGGGGCGGATGTAGGTTTTCATTTCTCTCTCATAACGACCCTTGTCAGCCTTTGCCATGTCTTCAAATTTCCCCTTTTCTTTAGCAGACATGGTCTTCCACCTTTCTGAGCACTTCTTCGAGAACTCTGAGAAGTTGACAGAAGCATCCGGGTGCTTCTTCTTGTGTTCCTCCCGGCAAGTTTGCACAAAGAATGCATATGAGGACATTTTGCCTCTCGGCTTCTTAGGATCTCCTTTGCCCGTGTTTAGTTGATTTTCCTCCGTGAGGCACAGAGTCGCCCAGTTGCCCGTCCGGCTCGCGCTGGCCCCGGCGCTGTCTCTATGGAGCTCAATGTACTGCAATGGCTGTGAGAGCGGGAGCCAGACGCAGCCTCCTCACTCTCTCCGCTCTGTAACATCGGATAATTTTCTTAAAAAGGCCCCCCAAGACTAGTTCAAATAGTTCACAATTAAGTAAATATAAAATCACAACTATGGGCAGGATTCAAACATGTCAAAAATGTATGGTTAAAACAATGAGTCTAAAGCAAGAGGGTAAAACCAATCATAAAATAAGTATCTTTTAATGACATGAAATGATGATAACCTTAACAGTAAAATACTATGAGAATAAAAGGCGACTTGCTATACAAAAGCAGTACTAATAACAACAAAAAGAACACTCACACATGAACTGTAATTAAACTATTGGACAAGAAAAACAAGGAAAGTAGGACCCTAAGTGTTTAAGATAGTTAGGTTTAAAGTGACGAAGTGTTGCTAAGGGACATGGGTGTGGTGTGGAGAATGTAGAGTCTGCGCTTTCTACTATATCTTTCTGAAAAACTAAAACTCCTCCAAACCATAAGTTCTAGTAATTTAACAGGGAAATGTCCTTGGATTGGAGTCTAGAGGTAATGGTAATTCCCCTTAATTTTATCTCCATGTTAAATTGGCTGTAGTCAGGAGATGCCTATGCCAAAGTGACGGCTCAGGTGCTCAGAGTGCGTGCTGATCGAGTGTGAGGACCTGAGTTCAGCTCACCAGCACAAGGATAAGAAGCTAAGCCAGGGATCGACAGATGGCTCTGCGGTTAAGAGCACAGGCTGTCCTTCCGGAGAACCCAGGTTTAGTTCCCATCACCCAGATGGTGTCTCACAACCATCTATAACTCCAGTCCCAGGGGACCTGCCCTCTTCTGGCCTCTGCAGGTACCAGGCTTTCACGTGGCACACAGACACACATGTAGGCAAAACACTGATACACATAAAAATAAATAAATAGAATTTTAACAATTTTAAAGCTGAACCATACTGCAGGGGAATCAAGGTGGAGGAGTCAGAGATAGAAGGAACCACATGTGTTTGCACAGGCGAAGACATTTGCAGACACACATGTATGTACACACACACACACACACACACACACACACACACACACACACGCATGTGTTATCATTCCTGGAGCTCACAGCTGCTTCCCATCAGTGAGGTGACCCAGCCACCTCCCATCAAAGTGTGTAAGCTGCATGGAGGCTATACTCCACCCCAGCCTGCAAATCTCGCTTTGAGATCACTGCTGTGGTCGGCCCTAACTGGAAACACACACAGGGAAATGCTGGAAATGCAATTTACTTAGCCAAACTGACACATTAAAAAGCCACCACAATTAGGAAAGGGTTTCTTGCGACTCCCCTCCCCCACAGAGCACAAATCGCAGAGGGAAAGACAGACCAACTTTAGAATGATAGACTCCTGGATGCCAGAGTCCCATAACCCAGGTAATGACCAGCCCAGTGCTGACCAACATGCCTGAAAGCTTTGTAATAACAAGAGACCTCCTATCCAGAGGAATTTCTAATTCCTACAAATAAATAAAAACCAAGTAAGCCAACAGATAAAAAGATAATGCAGGAAAAAAATGAAAAGAAAACATTACAAACAAATCAGAACATAAAATTAAAACAATACTTATTAAATTGGTAAAATACTACAAATTTGGGAAAACCATTTGTGAGAATTCTGGGATGGTTCTTCAGAACCATGGCACAACCACCCTGAAAGCTAATTTCAGAATACATAGACTGTACGGCACACACACCAGAGTCTTTTAAAACAAAAGTGTACACATCTGCAGGGGTACATGAAACACAGTATTTATGGAACTGCTTTGGATAACAACCTCAGGATTCCTTGCTGAGGACAGAAAATAAGATGTTTCCATACATTAAACATCATATAACCATAGCAAAATATTAACTGTAGCTGGTGTGTTAGTGTGAAGATATTTCAAAAATTAATGCTTGTAAATGAAAAGAAATATTGATGAACAAAATTTCAAAACAATACTGTCTTGGGGTTACTATTGTTCTGATGAAACACCATGACCAAAGCAAGTTGGGGAAGAAAGGGTTTATTCTACTTACACTTCCATGTCACTGTTCACCACTGAAGGAAGTCAGGACAGGAACTCAAGCAGGCAGGAACCTGGAGGCAGGAGCTGATGCAGAGTCCATGGAGGGGTGCTGCTTACTGGCTTGCTCCCCATGGCTTGCTCATCCTGCTTTCTTACAAAATGTGGGACCACCAGCCCGGGGATGGCCCCACCCACCATGGGCTGACCTCTCTCTCATCGACCATTAGTTGAGAAAATGCCCTACTGCTGAGTCTTGTGGTGGCATTATCTCATTTGAGGCTCCCTTCTCTCAAATGACTTGAGCTGTGTCAACTTGATATAAAACTAGCCAGCACAGACACATAGAATAGAATAGCATTCTGCTTAAGTTCTGTAAGTATGCACATGTCCAAATGCATGTATATTCTGGATATGAACGCACAGCGCAACATGTATATGCATAGAAATGAATATCCTTACCTCAGAACGCTCTGTACTTCCTTTTGGTTGAGACCGAATGCTAGAAAAGCTGAAAGCTGCATTGGGAACATCCATTCATTACTTCCTTATAAAAGAGATCTGGGAGGGAGGGAGATGGATCATCCCCTGGGGCAGTGGCCTCCCATTTGTAACCCCAGCACCTCTGGGTAGATGGTGGTAGAGATGAGAAAGTGAGCCAAAGCTGGCATCACAGCTCAAGGACACCCTGAGAGACTCGGCCTCAAAAACAAACAACTCCTGAAAAGTTGTCCTGTCAGCTGCCCAGCTCATACACATGTGTGTGCTGTGTCCTGTGAGACATGTGTATTCTTTCTCTCTCTCTCTCTCTCTCTCTCTCTCTCTCTCTCTCTCTCTCTCTCTCTCTCTCTCTCTCTCTCACACACACACACACACACACACAGAGTGTAATGGATCTGTTCCATCCCTTCCAGCACAGATTTCATGGGCCTTCCTCCTCCTGTGCAAACTCCATTTACCCTGATTCCCCTCCTTTGCCTCAGTATGTGGATGTTTGCTTTACAGTCTCTTTTAACCGGGTGTGATTCCTGCCCAGCTCCCTCACTGAATGACTTTAAAATCTTTAGTGTATATACATTTCATGGATAAAGAAACCATCTGGAAAATGATTAACAAAATACAAAATCTTTATTTTTTCATATTCGTAGAAGAACCAGTCCCGTGCATCTAAATCCTGCTCATACGATCCTCACAGACACAATTTAAAGGCAATTCCTCCAGAGTATTTGTTTCCTCTTACCATCTCTTCAAAGTTGGCTGGTCTCTAGCAGGCTCCTTACAGACCCACTGTTAGGCAGTAAGTGGAGAAGATCTAACTTCCCACCTGAGGAGGGGTCCCTGTCCATCAGGTCCTGAACCCCACCCAGCCGAGAGCCCTTCTTACAGCAGGCGTTGCACAGCCTTGCAGTGTTCCTTCTGTGGCAGCAGGACAAACAGCCTGGTGCCTAAGGTTGGCATCGACTAAATGGCACTTTTAATAATAAACATCACCCTGCTGATAACCAAGAGACAGCAAAAGGTATCTTAGGGAATTTTTATAAGGAAATCCACAGTGCTAATCCCCAGTTTTCACAGAGCAGGGTTGTAACCGAAGCCTTTGAGACTATGACTCACTCTCTGCTGAAGTTGCTTACTGTGTTACTTTAGACTGTGGAGCTCTGAGAGCGCAGGGAAGGGGAGAGATGAAAGGGAGAATTTGTAAATCAGCAGCCAGAAGGATAGCTCCTGGGTGCACTCTTGGAGAGAGGCTGGGCCAATTAAGGTGATTGTTGAGGTCATAATCACTGTGCTTGCTGTGGACTCCACATGAATATTTGAATATCAATGTGTGTAATGTATGCAAAATGAATTTCAGAAGAGCCAGGCAGCATTGTTTATACAGCACTGGAAATATCACAGCCGTGTGTGTGTGTGTGTGTGTGTGTGTGTGTGTGTGTGTGTGTGTGTTTCTCAATACTGACATAAAAGGGCACTTCAGGCTTTGAGCAATGAATCCTGAGAGCAAATAGTCAAATAAAGTAGACATGATTTAAAAAATATATATATATATATATATATATATATATATATATAGTAGTTTTTCTTTTTAGATAAGATTTTATTCCTCTAGTTGTCTTTCATCTTTCTGTTTAGCTATCCTTTTACAATGACTATTTTGTTTTGCTGAAGGGGTGTGGGGGGGGAGAGGGGGGCATTGCATGCCACAACACACATTTGGAAGTCAGAGGACAACTTTAGATGTCTGTCCTCGCCTTTGTCTGAGACAGGGTCTCTTGTTTTTCCACTGCATGAAGCAGGCTACCTTGCTGAAGAGCGTCTGTCTGTCACCCTTTCTGTCTGCCCTCTCTCCCCAGAGGAGCAGCTGGGACTTGAGATACTTGTCTGGCTGCATCAGGCTCTTCTGTGGGTTCTGGGATCCAGGCTCAGGTTGCACAGCAAGTGCTTGACTAACTGAGCCAACTCTGCGGCCATTGTCTGTCTGTCTTGCCTGCCTATTTATTTATCTGTTTGTTTTGAGACAGGGCCTTTTATTAGCCTGAAGCTCAGCAGTCACTAGGCTGGGTGGGCCAGCCTGTTCTCCCCACTGTTGAAATTACAAGCACACATCAGCACACCCAGCTCTTCCTCAAGGACTCTGGAGATTGAACTTGGGTCCTTGTGTTTTTAAGCAAGTGCTTCTCTGTCTACCTCCCCAGCTCTTGTTTGTTCTTTTATTAGTAATAGTTTGTTCCCAGTTGAAAGTTTTTAATTAACAAGTGGTAATTTCCCATATATGGGGAGTGACTGTGAGGTTTTGCTACAAGTACACCATATGCGATGAGGTCATACTGCACACCACAGGTGTGGTCATCACCTCCAGGGTTACAGTAGACAGTGGAAGTATGTTCTGCAGACTTCTTTCACCGTCAACAGGATGGTCCCAGGAGTGCCAGACGCTTGTATTAATGCCGTTTTTAAAGAAAGAAAATTAACTATGAGATGAAAAGACTCGGCAGCCTAGGCTTACAAGGTTAAGGTCAGATCCGAGTTTACATACCCACACTGTGATTGCTTTTTATGCAAACTTTTGTTGAACTACACTTCACATTTTCCTATCAGGGGGATTTGTATTTGGAGGATCTTACCCACGGCAGCCTGACCTCTCTCCACATATCCACGCAGGTTGCTGTGTGTGCACCCCCAAACACACCTCAAATGCACCCAGTGGTCCCCATCACCATCACTGTGGCTCCAGCTTAGCACATCCTCTGTCACCTGAATGGCTGCAATCAGTTCCCATTCGGCCTCTGCTTCTACGCTTGCCTGCCCTCCTTCTCTGTCTTCCCCTTACAGACCAGGAAATGCCCCTGCTACCGCCTTTCAATCTTAGGAAGCTCAAATAGAAATCCAATCCCCTGGCCCAGTCCCTGGCGGCTTCTCGGTGTCACATCCTACATTGTCCTGCTCTTCATCCGATTAAACTGCACCGCAGCCACCCTGGATCCTTCCTTCTCTGCAAGGACATGTGCCATCCAGCCCCCCATTCATTGAACCCTGCCAGCTCAAAGTTTAGCCCAAACATCATGTTCTCGGGAAGCTCAGAGCCTCCTGATTTCCTTGTGGTGCTCACTATGAAAATCTCACCCATGTGGCTAACTTTCTTTCTCTTTTAGATGTCTTTCTCATCCACTACAGTACCTTTGGCGATGAAAGCTTGAGTGGACGTGGTTGGGCATAAGAGTATGTATGTGTGAAGGTGATGGAGGTGTCAGGCCCATTAATATTCCACAGTGACTGTATTCATCGGCGATGGTCACCCAGGAGATTTCTTTCTTATTAATTCTGGACAGCAGCTGTGGCTTTGAGGATCTGTGGATGCACAAAATTCCCACCGTTGATTTCCTGAAGCTCACCTATGGCTTAGCACAGGCATGGAGCCCCGACAGACCAAATACAGTCCCTCCTCTGTGATGTGCTAGAGAAAGCAGCCAGGCTGTGGTGCAGTTCTCTCCGCTCCCATGTCCTTCTCTTCATCATCGATTTGGATTATTTCAATCCAAGATTGTAACTAGAATGTTACTTGCTTCTAGCCCAGGTCCCACCTGGAACCTCTCCCTGTCATCTCTGGACCTTTCCATACCTCCCTCCACTATTCTAATTTCCAAGGCACCATAGCACTCGTTAGAACTGACTGCTTCGTCCTGCGTCCTCTAGGCAGGCCTCCTTGGAGTGTGGAGTCCTAAAAAGATCTCAGGTCATTCTGGACTTATAACAAAACACTCCTACACAGTGCTGTGACTACAAGCTTATATTAATCATTACCTCAGAAAACATCTCTATTCCATTTCCTGTGCAGCCATACTGTCTACCAAAATGCCTCAAGCCTCAAGCGAAGAAGAGCCAGTTAAAGTTAGAGGGATAAAGCACATTCATTTTTTCATGGGTTTCTATTTATTTCTTACAAATGATGATTATGTTCTATGAGAAAATGGATGTGAATAATTATTATATTTTACAGAACTATTAAATTAAAGGTTCCAAATTCAGTCACAAATTTTGTTTCTGACTTTATGGAAAAGCTTTTCAGAGACTAACTCAGGCTATGTCAAGACCTCCAGTGTCTGCAGTGTGTCAGTGTCCACAGTCACAGAAATGGAAACCTCCAGTGTCTACAGTGTGTCAGTGTCCACAGTCACAGTCACAGCAATGGAAGCCTCCAGTGTCTGCAGTGTGTCAGTATCCACAGTCACGGCAATGGAAGCCTCCAGTGTCTGCAGTGTGTCAGTGTCCACAGTCACGGCAATGGAAGCCTCCAGTGTCTACAGTGTGTCAGTGTCCACAGTCACAGTCACAGTAGAAATGGAAGCCTCCAGTGTCTGCAGTGTGTCAGTGTCCACAGTCACGGTCACAGCAGAAATGGAAGCCTCCAGTGTCTGCAGTGTGTCAGTGTCCACAGTCACAGCAATGGAATCCTCCAGTGTCTACAGTGTGTCAGTATCCACAGTCACAGTCACAGCAGAAATGGAATCCTCCAGTGTCTGCAGTGTGTCAGTGTCCACAGTCACAGTCACAGCAATGGAAGCCTCCAGTGTCTACAGTGTGTCAGTGTCCACAGTCACGGTCACAGCGATGGAAGCCTCCAGTGTCTACAGTGTGTCAGTGTCCACAGTCACAGAAATGGAAACCTCCAGTGTCTACAGTGTGTCAGTGTCCACAGTCACAGTCACAGCAATGGAAGCCTCCAGTGTCTACAGTGTGTCAGTGTCCACAGTCACAGTAGAAATGGAATCCTCCAGTGTCTACAGTGTGTCAGTGTCCGCAATCACAGTAGAAATGGAATCCTCCAGTGTCTACAGTGTGTCAGTGTCCACAGTCACAGTCACAGCAGAAATGGAAGCCCCCAGTGTCTGCAGTGTGTCAGTGTCCACAGTCACAGTAGAAATGGAATCCTCCAGTGTCTACAGTGTGTCAGTGTCCACAGTCACAGTCACAGCAGAAATGGAAGCCCCCAGTGTCTGCAGTGTGTCAGTGTCCACAGTCACAGAAATGGAATCCTCCAGTGTCTACAGTGTGTCAGTGTCCACAGTCACAGTAGAAATGGAATCCTCCAGTGTCTACAGTGTGTCAGTGTCCACAGTCACAGTAGAAATGGAATCCTCCAGTGTCTACAGTGTGTCAGTGTCCACAGTCACAGTCACAGCAGAAATGGAAGCCTCCAGTGTCTACAGTGTGTCAGTGTCCACAGTCACAGTCACAGCAATGGAAGCCTCCAGTGTCTGCAGTGTGTCAGTGTCCGCAATCACAGTCACAGCAGAAATGGAAGCCCCCAGTGTCCACAGTCACAGTCACGGCAATGGAAGCCTCTCTTCCTTCACATTTTACTTCCTTAAACTTCTCTGTCAGTGGAATGCTTATAACTGTTTGACAAAACCAAGGAGTCTTTCTCTATAAATCACTCGATCTGATTCTGGCTGAGTGAGTTTAGAGACTTCTGTGGGTTAAGGAAAGCAGGTGAGTTATATAGCACAAATATACACCCAGAGGGACCAAAATCAGAGCAGCACAAAGACCCCACATGTCCGAGTTTACTGCAGCGTATTCACAATAACCAAAACAGAGCATCAGCCTGCGTCTCTGTCAGCAGACGAGGAGTAAAGAAACTGTGGTCTATATATGCAGTGAAGTTGTGTTTAGCCATAAAGAACAAACTGATGCTGTTGCAGGAAAATGGATACAACTGGAGGTCGTCTTATTAAGCCAAAAAGGCAGACTCAGAAAGACAAATGCTACACACTTTCTTTCATATGCAGATCCTAGGTTTTGTTATTTATAGTGACACATAAGATCACACACACACACACACACACACACACACACACACACAGTGGAACTATCTGGGAAAGCAAAGGGACAGGAGTAGAGAGAGGCAGAGAGCTTGGGTAGATACAGTCAGAGCACACAATGGCATTGGAAGACACTGTTGTCCCAAGCCTAGCACTAGGTATAATGACTACATGGCATTTCTTAACAAGCAGAGTTAAGTCAGGTGTGTGGTACACACCCGTCATCCCCGCACCTGAGTTGTGGATGCAGGAGAAGCTAAAGTTCTTGGCTACATAGCCAGTTCAGGCCAGCCCGGGTTATAGGAGACCGTGTCTCTAAACATATAAACAAACAAAAAGATATTCAAAACGTGTATGAAGCCTGGTGCTGGTGGTGCACTCCTTTAATCCCAGCACTTGAGAGGCAGAGACTGGCAGATCTCTGTGTGTTGAAGGCCAGCCTGGTCTCCAGAGTGAGTTCTAGGACAGCCAAGGCTACACAGAGAAACCCTGTTTTGAAAAAGACAAAAAAAACAAACCAAACCACCATGTGTGTGGAGAGAAATTACTGAACTGAGGAGTTAATAGTATGATCGTGAGGCAAAAGGCATGTGGACGGTGATAACAAGTATTGGTTCTGATCCTTTTGACTCAGTTTCCTGTGTTTTTATGGTAAAAAGGACTTTGGTGCAGAGGCTTTAATACCTAATTAATCAAAGGTCCTAACAATACATCAGCACCATTCCTCTCCAGAGGGCCTTAAATAGACTCCAGGGCTCTTGCTTCATGCAGGCAGAGGAACCCATCCAAGGAGGTTTTTGTACCCAGAATTCTCAGTGAGACAGCTCTTGGTCTGGGGAAGAGAACTATCATTGTGGAAAAACATGTGTGTTTCCTAAAACTGTTCTTTTTTTTTTTTTTTTTTTTTTTTTAGCTTATATAAGAACCAGAGCTGAAATATGAATATGAACAAAGTAAGCAAAATTACAATTCAGAGATACAGCCTGGAAAAACAAGAGGATGTGTTTACATAAATTATAAGCACTCCAGGGCTAGGATATTATTCTTCCCTGTCAACCGCTTATGCAGTACTGTGTATACTTGTGGCAACTCAGAATGAATAATAATAATAATTAATACAGCATGCTTGTTCTAAGCCCTGCAGACATCTTATCGGGACTTACAGCCTGTTTTGTTCTGCCTTTTTTTTTTTTAAAGCCAATTCATAATTGACCGTATGTATTTCCCAATCTTGCCTGTTGGGCATCTTTCTCTCTTACAACCCCACTGGTGATTATTCTGGACAAATATCTGTGATATCATTACTAACAAGGCTCGGACTTCAAAGTGCTCCATTTGGAAGGGGCTGACGTGGCTGGAGCTCTTCCTGGCTGTCAACCTTGAGCCTGTGATTTCAGTCATTTCTGGTTTCAGGTGGCTCAGGAAAGATGAGGGAGAGGGAGAGGTGAGAGGCAAGGGAAAGGCAAGGGAATAGAGAAATTAACCTGGAAGTCCTGTCAGTAGTCCTGCTTAAACCACCAAGACATCAAACTTCAAACTATCTCTTTTGACCTGTAAGGCATTTATTTATGAAGGAAACACCACATGAATGCAGCAGGTCCCAACAGCAACGGCTTTCTAACTGGCTTCCTAGCAAATTGTTTGTTCCTCTCCAATGCATCTTATACTGTTTCCAGAACCATCTTTCATAAGTCTGGTTCTAGCAGTAATTTTTCCTTTCTCTCTCTTTTTTTATATAAGAAAATTTGTTTTCATTTTACATACCAACCACTGTTCCCCTTCCGCCCCTTGCCTTGCTCCCCCACACGTCCCCCATCTCACCCCATCTCCCTCCTCATAGAGGGTAAGGCCTCCCTTGAGTATTCAACACAGGCTGGCATACCAAGTTGGGGTAGGACCTAGGCCCTCCCTCCTGCATCAAGGCTGAGTAAGGCATCGAACCACAGAGGATGGGCTCTAAAACGCCAGTTCCAGTACCCGGGATGAGTCCTAGTCTCATTGCCAGGGGACCCACAAGCAGATCAAGCCACGTAACTGTCACTCTCATTCAGAGGGCCTAGTGTGGTCTCATGCAGGCTGGGGACACTCCTCCACTGCTGGTGGAAGTGCAATCTTGTACAGCCACTCTGGAAATCAGTATGGCAGTATCTCAGAAAATTGGAAATCAACCTACCTTAAGACCCAACAATACCACTCTTGGGCATATACCCCAAAGATGTTCAACCACACCACAAGGACATTTGCTCAACTATGTTCATAGCAGCACTATTGGTAATAGCCAGAACCTGAAAACAACCTAGATGCCCCTCAACCAAAGAATGGATAAAGAAAATGTGGTACATATACACAATGGAGTACTACTCAGCAGAGAAAAACAATGACATCATGAAATTTGTAGGCAAATGGATGGAACTAGAAAAAACAATTCTGAGTGAGGTAACCAGACCCAGAAAGACAAAAAATGGTATGTACTCACTCATAAGTGAATATTAGACATAAAGCAAAGGATAACTAGGCTACAATCCACAACCCCAGAGAAGCTAGGTAAAGAAGAGGTCCCTGAGAGGGACACACATGGATCACCCCAGGACAGGGAAAGGGTTAAGATCTCCTGGGTAAGGCTTTGCTGTGTTCCTGTGGGAGGACTTACTCTTTTGGAGGAGGGGATGGGGGGTAGGTCTGGGGTGAGGGGGCTGGAGGAGGGATGAGAGGAAGGCTGTGGTTGGTATGTAAAATGAATAAACTTTTTTAAATAATTAAAAAAAAAAGATCTCCTGGGTGTAGCTGAAAGTTTTCCTGTGTCCTGCCTGGTCTGCGGTCAGGACAAATCTCTCTCAGCCTCTGTTCCTACAACCACTCGGACCCAAATAAACACACACAGGCTGATATTATTTTTAAATTATGGCCATGGCAGGCTTCTTGTTATCTAGTTCTAACTTTCAGATACACTTGGGTAAACTGGGGGGCAGGGTGGGGGGGAGGAAGGTAATAATTCTTTAATTAAGAACAACAGCAAACCACTCACTCTGAATGCCCTGGGCTACCAGGGAAGCTGGTTCCACCTCACTTTCTTGCCAAGTTTCTTTCTATGTACGACACACCTCCAGGTACCAATCAGGTTTGACTTCCCTGCTAACCCTAAATACACCGAACTCCTGGAACAGCCTGACTTCCTTGTGTCTCTGTGCTTGTGCCCATGTGACTGTCTTCATTAGCCCTCCTCCTCACCGTGGGAACTTAGATGACGACAATACACACACACATACACACACAAACACACACACACACACACACACACACACACGTCACTCGAGGTCTTAAGGTGGGACTCTCTCCTTGTGGCTCATTCTGTTACAGGCTGGTAACCAGGGCCAGGCTGATACAGAGACTATCTCCAGCCCTAGGCGAGCCAGACACTCATGAACGTGGTCCTGTGATCACATCTCTAAAATGCCGGGATAAGATCTGAAAACGGGGCTGTTAAGATGCCTCATGGAGTACAGGAGCTCGCCACAAAGCCTGACAAACCGAGTTTAATTCCGGGACACACATAGTAAAGGACCAAACTGATTGCCCATGGTTGTCCTCTGACCTTTAACTTCCACACGTGAATTGCCACATATCCATGCCAACACACACCTAAACAAATAAACGTGAAAAAATTTTTAACTTGAAATTCCATTTTCCATAGCCAGTGAGATAAAGAAACCAACCAGCAAGTCGAATCACAGCACTGTCCTTAGCATCTGCTAAGACAAAATAAAAAAAAAAAAAAAAACAAAAACAAAACCCCAAGTGTCTGAGAGAAGTAATTAGCCTCTAAAGCAGGTGCTGGCTCAGTCCCTCCACACATTCTGTATGAGGGCTCCACTCTGGGTCTCATTTTGTTAGTGAAACCCACAAAGGGCACCCCCACTCCAGCCCTGAAGTGATGTTAACAATACCAAGAGCTCCGTGCAGCCACCCCTAAGAGCACTTGGCTCCCATTGAAAGTCACAGGAATTATGCATACATGAGAAGTGGAAGGAAGGGAAGACAGAAACATGCTCTGCCTCTTGGCAAACGGCCAGGGAAACGACCACAAAGGTCCAGTGCCCTAGAGCACTGCCACCCTCGGCTGTCACCGCTTCATTTCTGGAGGAACACATTGGATCAGGAGAGCCCTTTGCTCGGCTTCCAGCTCCCTGGTATCCGTGCCTGTCCGCACCTCCTGGTTAATTGTGGCAGGCTCTCGCAGCAGGCCCTGCAGATGTCAGATGTCAGGCTCTATCCGATGAGGAGGTTCCTGCCTCGGGCTGTTTATATATGACCTACCAGGATTTCCCCTGCATGATGAAATAATTAGGGGCCACTGTTTGGGGATCGATGTTGTGAGGCGGTTAGAGCAGCATGACATTAAAAATGAAATGAAACCTTCGGCCTTATCTATTCCAGAATCTTCCCTGGTTTATTCTAACTGCCTTGTTCCTTGTTTTCTTAATTTTCACACGGATACTGATGCTCACTAGAGAGGACAATGATGACTTTGGAGGGCTTTTGTGAACGCTTAGGACAGTTTAAGTGGAGTAAACAGGGTGTGGACAAGTCTTTTTTGTATGTTTAATGTTCTAAATAAAGTTTGTCTTTTGTCTCTGAAAGCAAACAGATGCTATAGACTCAACAAAACCTTCAGATTCCCTTTAAAAAAATTAGGAACATTTTCTCAATCACTTAATTCTTATGTCTTACTGGAAGTTTGGACTTTCTGACTCAGAAAATAAGTGAACATCTTGTTTATAATGTTATATTTTAGGTGTTTTTATAAACAAGAATTCATTACCAGTTTTTAAGCTCTTATCCACATGCAGTTTCTATGATTCAAGAGAATTAGTCTATGTGCAATGAAAAACTCAAAAATCTAAAACAATTTTAATCATTAAAATTAGAAGTTTAAGAAGCCAGGGATATATCATGGCTATCACATAGAATGAAACCCTGGGTTTGGTCCCCCAAACCACATAAAGCTTGGTGTGAGGGTACATCCTTCTAGCCCCATCACTTGGGAGGCTGAGACAGGAAGATCAGTCCAAGGTCATTTCCAATTGCATAGTGAGTTCAAGGCCAGCCTAGATATGAGATCTCAGGCTAGCAATGACCTTGTAAATTCTATCAACAGTACTCAACTGGAAAATCCAGATGAAATTGCTGCCAGCATCCTGTACTCATGCCCTAGTTCTGAACTTTTGTTCACCTTAACTAGGAGAGCATCCACCTTCCCTAATAAGACTGCAAACTCTATAGGAGATTTCTGCTTCTAAACACCACTGTAAAAATTATACAATGTGGTCGAGAGTGGAGGGATCAGAGGTTAAGGAAAGCAAAGCTGGGTGTCTGACAACACCTATAATCCACACTGACGAGACCGACATAAGAGGTGTCCAATGTGAGGTTATCCAAGGCTCTTTCCTTAGCAAGAACCTGACTCAAAAAAAAAAAAAAAAAAAAAAAAAAAAAAAAAAAAAAAAAAAAAAAAAAAAAGGAAAAGAAAGGTGAGAGAAGGGGGAGAGAGAGAAAACACAAGCAGAAGTTCTCACTTCTCTAGCACTTTGGTGGTTACAATGTAATCCTTCGAGGTCATTACAAGACAATCTCTCTCAATTTCCCCCTCTCATTTTTCTAGCAAGGTTGATTATTCCAAGCTCCCTCATCTGAAGCTTACAGTCAATGCTGGATATCTATATATCTGAATAATCCCAATCATAAAGAGGAAGGAGATCTAAATCTACTTGAGTTTCATTGCCTGACAGTCACACACACCTGAGAGATGCTAGATGGATCCTGGAAAGCCCAGGGAGTTGTTACAGAGCAGAAAGCATATTCCATGTCAATGTCTTTCCGATGAAAGCAAGACTCTATGAGACACATGAACAGCAAAGAGGTTTTATCCCAAAGACCAGCTATGAGCCATTAATAACAGCTGCCATAGGGCTGGTGAGATGGCTCAGTGATTAGGAGCACATATTGCTCTTGCAGAGGACCCAAGCTCTGTCCCCAGCATCAACGTTGGTTAGTTCACAACTGCAGTAACTCCACTGGTTGAAGTAGGGTGAACAGAGAGAGGTTAGCAAATGTTTCCCAAAGGACAACATCATCTGAGCAGAACTGCTCAAGCCAAAGGAGGAAGAATGGAAAGAGAGAGGAGAGGAGAGGGAAAGAGGGAGGGGAAGGAGGAGAGGAGAGGGTGAGGGGAGCAGGGGGAGAGGACCCGAGCAGTGTGAACAGTGGCATTCATGCACGCATCCTCAGTTCATTGCCCTGCTAAGGTTAAGGACAAGAGGACAGCAACTGCAGAGAAATCTACAAAGGCTGAGGATAACCCAAAGGTGTCCATTTGTGTACCACAGAGGGGAGAATTTTAAACAGCATGGTAACATGAATGCTGTCCTGTATCCTCTGTCCTTCCTCTCTTCCTCTAATTTTGGTCTCTGCTTTTAAGCTGCTGTACACACAGCACCATTGAAGGCTGCTGTCCTGAGATGCATGGGCCTGGAATGGGCCCCAGCAGACATGCACACAGATCCCTCTCTGAAGCCTGCCTTGCCTTCCAGGATACACCCTCCACTGCATTTCCTCCTCCTCTGTGGCTGCTGTGAGTACCCCCGTGACCTCCTGACCTCTGCTGCTTCTGAGCAGATCTCAGATGCTGGTCTACCCCAGAGCCCCACCTCTTCTTACGTCGGACTCCTGAGTGCCACCCAAGCGCAGCACCATCTTCATGGTAGAGCCTGCTCTTGACTTGATCCACTCACAAGCACCCCACCATATTACACTGTCATCAAATAACCAAAAATGCACAGCGTGTAGCAGTTCCACGGACAGTAGTTTGCCACGTAATTCAGATTTCCTTCACAGCAGAACTATGGAAGCTGCTGAGTACCAACCCGCCAGAAGACTGTCAGCAGTTTGGCTAGGCCATCAACAGTGAGGACCAGGTGAAGTCCACTGGCTATTGGTCCTTAACGCATCCCTGGTGACTGGGTAGCGGACAGTGGAATGTGACCGCCCCGTTGTTAGGTGTGTCTCCTGATGGGACCCAGGTGAGGGTCCCGGTGCACTTGCTAAGCTCTCAGGCCTGGCTCTCCTGGTATGACTTCAATCCTCCCATGTGGTGTGTTCAAATGGTCCAAATTTACTTTGATAAATTTACAGGGTGAAGCCCACTCTGCTTTTACAGGATTCCGCAGACCTGTAGCTCGCGGGTGGTGCTGGGCAGGTGGTGTTGTCCACACCACAGCCAGGGACATGGAAAGCCTGCCTCTGCACTTGCACTGGCCAGGAACTCAACCCCTGCCTATTAAATGGAGTCTCTGGACAAGGCACAGCCTGCAGACTTGCTGTTTTAGACAGTGTGGAGTAGCTGGCCATGAGACATACCCTACAGAAACACACTGTCAGCCTCCCACTGCACACAGTGAGCCCTTGCGGTCCCCATCCTCACAGCCACAGTGGCCACAGGCAGGGAGCACATGCTCCAGGTCTTCTTGATTCGGGAAGGAGGGGCGTGTTGGTCAGTGGTGTCACTAATACCCTCCCTTGTCACAAAGTTGGTGGGCCTGAAGAGATGGCCTCGTGGTAAAGTGTGACTATTGCTTTTGCCCAGGATCTGAGTTTGGGTCCCATACTCACATCTGGTGGCTAGCAACCCCCCTGGAATCCCAGCCTCAGAAGATCTGATGCTCTTTGCTGGGCTCCTTGGACAATGGCGCTGCTCATCTCGCACATATCCACTCACAGACACAAATAAAGCAAAATGAAAAAAAAAAATGGTTGGCCTTGAACCACACAACAGACCAAAGACAGGTTTCCCATCCTCCACCCTGCCTTCTCTGCCCTTCAAGTCATGTGATCTGGGATAGCTTATGAAGTCAGAGGTTATAAGTCCTGAGTGACAGAATCATAAAGGGAATGAAAAATTACTAAATGCAAACCTAGCTGTCTTGGGTTTCTTGGAAGTGTGAAAGGTAGACAGCTTCCCTCCCCCATAAAGATGAGATAAATGTCTAGAAGGGACATTCCAGGAAGCCTCCTCAGTAAAAAAAAAAAAAACCTGCTCATTCGCCTGGAGATCCTCAATGATGCAAATTGCTCACTTGAGATGAGAAGGCCCCTATTGTAGCTGTGATTGCCTCCGCAGGCTAACAGGCAAGGCAAAAACTGAAATACAATAAAAAGAGTGTATAAAGCTAGCAGGCAGAGGAAGCCAAACTCCAACAGCTTCTGTCCACCAGCTGCCAAGCAGGCCAGCCCGTAGAGCCACAACTCTGCACCTTATAACTTCACTAAACCTGAATGTATTTTGTTATATAGTACACTATTCTGTGGAGCTTTTGTTAATCCCACCAATCAAGAATAAAACCACTACCACAGATTAAAGCCAAATTTGAAGCAACCTTTTAATTAAATACTGGCCAGGAGGATGGGCTCTGGCCAGGTCCATACCCAGGTTCCAGGGAAATGGCCCCAAGTCATGGTTTGCAGGGTCTTAAGAAGGGAAACCCATAATTCATTGCATTTCCCATCAGGTCCAACTAGGGGCAAGTTTACATCCTGACGTAACTCCAGCCTACATCCAAATAGGGGCATATTTCCTGCCTGTGAGCCTCCAGCCACATATGATCAAGCACCTCCCTTGCAGATGAGTCAAACAAACTTGCAAGGGGAGTGAGAAACATGTGACTTGTTATCTCCTGTAAACAATAGCCCCCAGCATTTCAGGAACTATCTGGGATAGTCCTGGAGCAAGGGGCTTGCAGTTCTGAGGCATTTTTGTTTTATGGATCCCTTAGGCACAGTAATTAGAACTTAAGAGGTAACCTTGGCTCTCACACTCTGTCCTGCCATGGGTGAATACACAATCAGAGCCATCTCCATTAGCAGACACTTTCCACAGGGAGCATATGCTTACAGCAGAGGAAATACCAGATCTCTCTCTCTTTCCTTCCTTTCACCAAGTCCTGCAATGAGGCTTGTGCTCCTCTTGAATCTACATGTTCTGCTCTTGTGTCTAAGGAGAAATATGTGATGGTTTTTGTTTTATTTTTAACTCAATTTCTATTTGCAAGGGAGAAAAGCTAGTGGCAAAGAGCATTGAGACTTTGAAAGTTGTAGTTTAGGTTAAAACAAAATCCTTCAGAGGAAAGTAAACAACATGTCCTTGCCCCTAAAGTCTCCTCTTACCAGTTGAAAAATAAAAACCTGGGTATTTGAACTGCAAACTTTTCATTCCCTACTCCATCCTCTTTTCATCTTTATAAACTGAAGAAAAATCTATAATTACTATACTAACAAAGAATACAGCTGAACTATACACAGGTTAAACCGTTCTAAATAAAGCTGAGAATAATAAATAATAGACCGGTCGAGGGAGTTAGCATAATAAACACACCAACAGCAACACTACACCCCACAATGTGGATGCTGCCCCATTTCCAAGTACTTGAAACTTCCTGGGTAGAAAGGCAGCTTGCAAAGCATCTGCGAAGTTTCGATTTCCTTAGAAACTGCAGAGCCCTCTACTCCCGACTCTCAGAGACTCCTACAATCCCATTTATCCCAAGGGTGGCGGCAGTGGTGGAGAGGGGCAGGAGCGTGGGCAGTGGTGGAGAGGGGGCAGGAGGGTGGGCAGTGGTGGAGAGGGGCAGGAGCGTGAGCAGTGGTGGAGAGGGGGCAGGAGCGTGGGCAGTGGTGGAGAGGGGGCAGGAGCGTGGGCAGTGGTGGAGAGGGGGCAGGAGCGATGGCATGTGGTGACGAGCAGTATGATGCAAGGCAAGGAGCGTGGCAGTGGTGGAGAGGGTCAGGCAAGCGTGGGCAGTGGTGGAGAGGGGGCAGAGCTGTTGGTCGGGCTGTTAACACTGTCTGTTGTTCAATGCCTCCAAGGCATCCGTACGACACTGTCATGTATGTTCAGTACCTCCAAGGCATCCGTACGACACTGTCATGTATGTTCAGTGCCTCCAAGGCATCCGTACGACACTGTCATGCACACGGCCCCTCTGACTCTAGGCTTCTGCGTATGACCCTGATGTGGGGCACATGCAGGCTCATTCCTGATTCCTGGTGAGTTCACACATGCAGGCTCATTCATGATTCCTGGTGAGTTCACGTCTCATCTAGAGCGGACAGCAGCAACACAAGAGAGTGAAAGGGCTGACATCCAAGGTTGTCAACATGTGCGGTGTGTGGATGGCCACACACACTCACACACACACACACTCACACACACACACATACATACACACTCACACACACACACGCATACACACTCACACACACATACATACACACACATACATACATACATACACACTCACATACACACACACATACACACACACATACACACTCACACACACACATACATACACACACACACATACATACACACACACACACGCATACACACTCACACACACATACACACACATACACACACACACACACACGCATACACATACACGCTCACACACACATACATACACACACACACATACATACTCAAACACACACACATACACACTCACACACACATACATACACACTCACACACATACACACACACACACGCATACACATACACACTCACACACACACACTCACACACACTCATACACACACACACACACACGCATACACATACACGCTCACACACATACATACACACTCACACACACACACATACTCAAACACACACACACATACACACTCACACACATATACATACACACTCACACACATACACACACATACACACACACATACTCACACACACACACACATACTCACACACACACACACACACGCATACACATACACACTCACACACACACAACACACTCATACACATACACACTCACACACACACTCATACACACACACACATACACACTCACACACATACACACTCACACACACTCACATACACACACACACACACACACACACACACACACACACACACTTGCTGTGGTTAAAAACTTTAGCCTCATATGGACCACAAACTGCTTTCAAGAAAACTCCACTCATGCATCAAAATTCTCTTTTAGAAATAAAGCAAGTCTGATGATTACTGCATCAGATCTTTAGAGGCAGTCACTGTGAAGTCCTGTGGGTCAACTTAGTCTGGCTGTGAGTCACCATTGTTGCATCTATAAAGAGAAATAAGCCATCTTTTTAACCTACCTGAAAGATCAGCTTAGCACTGAATTCTGAGATGAAATTGCTAGCCAAAAGAACTTTATTGTAGCCATTTCGCCTGCTCCCTCCTCTTGCCAGTGAATGGCTCCCCATGCTTTGCTTAATCTGCTCCAATATGGTCCCACTCTGCATTCTTGAGGGACCTCCTCTCTTCCCTTCTCTTCCCTCTCCCTTCCCTTCTCTCTGTTTCATTCACAAAGCTATTCCTTCCTCGCCTCTTGGCTGACCTGAGTGAGCAGCCTCCGACAGCATGTGCCCACTGTGGTGTTTTGTCTTATCATAGATTCAAAGTGATGGGCACAAGGGATCATGGCTGTGATCAAGAACAATGCTTTCCTCCTTTGAGTCAGAGGGACAAAACACTAGCACACTCCACTTTATTGACCAGAAAATGGAGACTCAGAAGTGGGCTAATGTCCTCATCTGTGAGAACTGAAATGTAGACAGGCAAACTGACTTCAGAGCTCTGGATTATTCCCCACGGCTGTCCTTTCCCGGCACTGGCCTCTGCCTTGGCTAGGAGTAAGGATCAGTTAACTGTAGCGTGAGGAAGCTCAGCTAGATCCCGGCAAGATGAGCTGTCCACATCAGTAAACTGCTCCTACTGGGCTGCCCTGCTTCCTAGCTCCTAAATTCACGTCTTCCACTGGGAAGGTGGTCATGGGGTGGACAGGGAGAAAAGGGAGACTGACTCGGGAATCGTGGAAGCAGGCTGAGCAACCGAACACCCAGTAGGAGGAGGAAAGAAAAGGGGAAAGACAGTGCTGCTGAGTGGTACTGGGGATCCACGGCACTTGTGAAATCGATCTCGCAGCCTCTTAAGGGGACACAGTGAAAACTAGTGCACACTTTCCTGACACCTCACCTCCTTGGAGACACAATTTGTGATCACACTAGGTTCACTCAGTCAACTCACCGCAGCCGTATAATTCATGTTAGAATGCAAAAACAAAATTAAAAAAAAAAAAAAAACCAGCATTGTCTCTTTCAACCAACTTCATTATGCCTGGGTGAAAGATGCCACCCAGGGGAGTGGCAAGTTCACTGTGCTCTCTGCTGTGCCATGAAGACCCTCGTGTGGGGATGGGACCACTCTTGCTGATGGCACTTTCTGGCTCCCCCGCTGCTGTTTAGAGCCTAGTCCTTGGTTGCCTCTCATCCTTTCTTCCTCCTGCTCAACCCCAGCCTCCCAAACACAAATCTTCCTTGTATGTCAGTATCCATTTGGCAAGCTACATCACTGAATAGGGCATTTTCCTGCTGATTTAAAATATCGCTTATCAGTTATTTTTCTCTTTTGGTCCCCACACTAAGATAGAGAAAAATGAGGAAATTGTAATCTCTCCTTATCTTTTTAAAGTAAAACATGCCTTTTTATTACTTGTTCACACCCACTTGGCCCCAGTCCCAGTACTTTGTAAACTTTCCAGAGATAGTTATTTATATTTTGAAACAGGTGAAAATGTATATTCACTTTGGGAAGACATGTAAAAATTATTTGCACATATCTTGGCTGTTGGTGACAAGAAGATAAAATGCCCTGAGAATCCAGGAACTTTCCCTGTCCTTGTCTCATAATTTTGAGCAGTCCCAAAGCAATGCATTTCTCCCATATACGCCTGGGTTGGAAATATGGATATATGTGTTCTTGTGATATTTTTCATTCAGTATATCATCCTCCCAAATAGTTTCTCATAATCTATTAGTACCTGCCCCCAAATTTTAACAGCTCACAACCCACAAAATAGCCAGAGGCATGGAAGAAGTTGATTCTTAACCAGTGTATACAGGAGTTATTTATTTCCCAACCTTCCATCTTAGGTAAAACAAGCACCAGAACAAAGTCTCGTTTGTATCTCATGTTTTCTGTGCCCAGAATCACGCCTTGTGCCTGTGCATGCTCTCCACCACCAAGCTGCACCCCAGCCCACAAATGTTCTTTGCTAGCAAACAGTCTTCCTTGGAGACAGCAGGAGACTTTGTTTCCACTCTCAAAGTACCAGTTTGACTATACCTCTTAGGCTGTCCACCCCTCTCTGGTGAATCTCCTACTTAAATCCTGAACTGGATAATTTTGTGTAATTCTGAAATTTTTCTCTGCATACATTATGGGGAGCTGCTTTGTTATATGGTATTGAGTTGAAGGACCCCAAACCCCAGGCTAAAACAGCATTTGGCAACCTGGCCCTTGTTCTCTGTCAGGCTCAGCACCTATCTCAGAAACATAATGAGTTGAACTAACTGGTGTGTGTTAAATTAAAATCTGCTCAAATCGTGGAGTGACATTTGATTGCCGTATTGACAGCTGTAACTGGATGTTCAGAGCAAGCATGTTCAGAGGTGCCTGCTCTCCTGACCAGACTTGACAGAATCAACAGCATAGCATCCATATTGTTATGCCTAGCAAGGCAGTGGCTGTTCAGAGTGCACCTCAACCAAATAGGCTCCTGAGGACTGACTTCAGCTGGCTGAGCTCCTGGGAGGTTGGGTTCTAAGGCATCATGTTCATTCACAGTGAAGTGTGGGGTTTTGTTTGTTTATCTGTTGTTTGATTTCCAGTGACGGTGGGTAGAGCCTTACCTATTGAAAGTTATCTAACTACAAATGAGCTTTTCAGAATGGAATATGAGCAAATAGGGTTTGGGAGGGTGTTTTGAAGGTGCCATAGAGAACTGTCTGCACACATTGCCGCAGGCAGCCAGGCTTCTCTAAGACACCCTCGTCTTGATTCTGATTTGCTTTCCGCTGTGACAGTAGTCTTTCCGCCACAGCATGGTGGCCCCTCGCTTTGACTCAGTACACAGACTGTATCTGGCTTAATTGAGTTGCAATCAAATTAGTGAGTCAGGACTTTCTGGTGACAGAATTTCGGAAGCTTTAATGGCAGTTACTGAGTGACTAGAACAAGTCTATTCCACTTGCTGTGACATGACAGCTAAGATCATCCCAGCCAGTTCTAGCAAACAGCTTCACTGTAAAGGGACCCTCTTACCATTGACACTGATTCTCACTTAATACAATTTAGTAGGAGAAGATTAGACTACACTTATAACCACCCTCGAATCTACCGTACACAGTCTATACCTAGTAAGTCTCCAGACACACAAGAAGGTGACAAGTTCTGACTTCAAGACGGTCTAAACCTAGTGATTGTCAAAGGATAGAAATCACTGGCGGGGGTGGGGGGAGTGGCTTATAGCCCTGAAGAGGAACTGGGAGGCTGCCCTTGACATGGGTTATTTCCCATGAAAGTATAGCACTCCTGTTCTTGTTGTAATGAAATGCCATCAGAGCACTAGGGCATCAGTGCAGTTAAAGTAGACTTTCTTCAATGATGTAGGAATGGTTCATTGATTGTTACAAAAAGCATTTTGAAATGTTCAGTTGCACTTTTGAAAGTACAAATTTTTACACTTCACTGGGAACACCATCTTGATATTTAAAAATATAATAATAAGTCCAGGATCAAGCAAAAAGGCCTGTGCACTAAGTTGCACATTCATTCATTCATTCATTCATTCAGCTAGTCAGCAGATTCATTAGATCTCAGCACTCTGGTAGGTAACAGAGACGTAAAGTTGAGTAAAATGACACAGCCTCCAGGTCATTCAAAGAGCTGGCAGTTTTATGTGACGATGACTCCAGGCTGCATCACACAAGAGCAAGCTATGTTTCCAAGTCATGTTTCCAAAGTGGGGTTTATATTAGGCAACTGAAGCAAACGAACTCAAAGGAAACACAAGCAATTACAGTGAATGCCATCTGTGACTAGCCTGGATCTTGTATATACAACAAAACACAGGCAAAATGAAGTCAGTTGTTGGGTTTGTTTGTTTTATGAATGTTTTATTCATTTGCTTTTGCTTGAGACAGGGCTTGTTTGTAGCTGAAGCTGGCCTCAAACATGCAACAGTCTTTCTGCCTTGGCCTTCCAGGTGATGGAATCACCGGCCTCTGCAGGCAGCATGCTTGGCTGAGAGACTATCTGCAACCACAGTAGCCCAGTGATGAGCTGTCACTCATAAAAGGCAAGACTGTTTCCACCTTGGTTCCTGAACCATGAGTGGAGGAAGCCAGGCCCGCGTGCTGAAAACACTGAGACATCCCTGGAGCCCGGTACTGGAGGAGCTGTACAAGGTTCCCACCCCAACAGGGCTGAGCTCAGTAGCTCGAGTATGCAGCTTGGACAATGAGGATGCCAGCAGCAGTGAGCTCCCAGATGACTCACTCCCACCAACTTCCCACCTCCACCTCATGGCAGGACCCAAGCCAGAGCCAAGCAAAGACACTCTTGAATTCTTGTGCAAGAGAAAGTGAGAAATAATAAATGTTTACTGTTACTTTAAGACACTAGATTTGAGTGTGTTGTGTTTCTCGGCTATAGATAACAGATACATGGCAAAACCCATCCAGATCCGACATATGTGTTCATTAACATAAAGACAAACATCCAGCCATGCTGGCATGTGCCTAAATTCCTTGTATTCCAGAGCCAAAGCGGGAGGCCAGCCTAAGCTACATAGTGAGACCTTGAAGGGAAAGAAAGGAGGAGGGATGGACATATCACTCACTTTTTAAGGCTACTTTATAGATTTTTATGATGTTTCTGTTTTAGCCCTGTGTTTTTTTTCTTTTCTCTTACAAAATCTAGATATTGTGGTAGATGAATTACCTAGAAAATATGTACAATACAGTGTTGAACGAAAAAATGCAAATGGTAAATTCTCGCAGTATGAATTGCTCCAAACTGTGAACTTAAGCCACAGTGGTGGGATTGCATCCAGAAGAAAGCTTCTTGTGCCAAGTGCAATGGTTAACTATTGCCATGTGCCACATTGTGCCCAGCTTTGGAGCTTAAAACAACACAACTTTGCAGTGTAGACTGGGTGCAGGGAGGCAGTGCCTCGGGCATCCTGTGGTAGTCACTGGGTCCTCTGGAGTCTGCAATCAGCTCACAGCTTCACCCAAGTCAAAGAATGCAAGATGGCATGGCATCATTCTCAAGTCAGGTCACCAAGGCTAAGTCACTGGGATCTGATTGCATCTCCCATGTGGTCTTTGAGCCACAGAGCCCCACTTTCCTTAAACAAGCCACCTCTGGCTGCTTTGTGTGGAGTCTCAGGGCAGAGCAACAGATGGAGGCTTCTTAAGGCTTGAGCCTACACTTGCGCAACTCTGTGTGTCCACATTTTATTAGTTCAAACTAAAGCCAGTCTCCTCTAACACTGCCAGTATAATCTACACCAGCGTGGAGTCTGTCAGTATGGTGTGCTGGACGGGTCATTACATAGACACAACAGCTGCGTCTCCAAATATTCCAGGTGAGAATTCTCTTTGTTATTTTAGTAAAACACTAATGCCAAACTTCCCTCGCCACAACGCCTGTGCCTTGGAGGACAGTCTGCACTGGTTTTGAGGTAATTCCGCCTCTAACTTGTAGTTCTTTTGTTTCAAACGTGTTGCTAAATTTATAGTTATTTATAGTTATTACACCAAATTTATGTTTAAGGAGTGTGTGACACTCATTTTAACAGTGTTGGGATTTATAAGGCTTCCATCCAGTCACTTTTGATAAGCCCTATCTTGCCCACAATGTTTATGGGTGGTCACAAGAGGCATGTTTAGAGTAAAAAAGCTAATTTCTGTTAATACATTTTTCAAACAAAACTCTTGCAAATGTATAAGAAAAATACACATTTTAATCTATTTAAATTTTAGGAATTTACTCTATAGTAGGCATCTTGTTCAATCCATTAGTAAATATGAGTCAATGTAAAAGAGATCTGAGATGATTCTTGGAATATTAGCACAAACAGCTTTGAGACAGAGTTTGCTGCTGTAAAAATTATGAATTTAACAGCCAAGCTGAACCAATGTTTTGTAAGTAAAATCAGATTAATGGTCCATAGCATGTGGCCTTAGCCCCGCCCCCAGCATTCTGCACCCCCAGTTTGCATGGTCAAGACAATAGTAGAGTTATTGGGGTACCTGCTTTTCTTCAACCTTCCTAGCAGTTAGCCATTTACGTTTCTGTCCAGAACCAGAAGCTCTGAACTGTAACTTTGGCTTGGTAACTTGAGCAACCCATACAGACAGCCCTGAACACCAGCACACAGCTTCAGGTCCATTCACTTACTCCACACAAACCCACCTCAACAACCAGCCAAGTCGTTGAGAAACAGCCCTAGAACAATGTCACATTAAGAACGAAACATGGACGGCTGTCCAGTTCAGCAGGAAAGCACTTGTCTGCAAGCTCAAGGTTTGACCCACAGGTGGCCCAGCTCTCCTAGGGAAAATGGGAGACGGAGGCAGGAGAATCCTTAGAAACCCACAGGCCAGAAACCCTGGCTCAAGCAGCCAAGAGCACGGTAGAAGGCAAAGGGCAACCCACAAGATCATCTTCACACCTACACACACACACACACACACACACACACACACACACACACACAATTTTACAAAGGAAGAGAAATGAAGCATTGGGTTTCTTCTTTTTTGCACTAGGAAGTGTTAAGAATTAAAAAGGTCGGCATAAACTGGTCATTTAAGTGATTCTATATGAGCTGGAGAGCTGACAGGTTAAGAGCGCTTGCTGCTCTTACAGAGGACCTGAGTTCAGTTCCCAGAACGCACATTGGGTGGCTCACAGCCACACCCACATATACAGGAACACGTGCACACACAGGCACACAAGTAACTAAAATATTCTTAATTTTTTAAAGAAGTCATTCTGCAATCACAACAGTGGCCATTAATTGAATGCCTGATTATGTTACTATCATTCCAGGCAATATACCTATATTATCACTAAATATTCTTTGAAGATGTTATTACAAAATGTGTTTTCTTTATACATAGGGAGACTGTTTAAGTGACTTACCCAAGGTTACCCAGGAGAAAAGGAACCAAGTTGGTAATGGTGCTTGTCTATTTTAGACTAGCAATGAATCTGAAATTCTAACCTGTTTTATTGGTTATTTATGTACATACTAATTGTCTCTTCTTTAGAAATTACCTCCATATCAAACGAAAATTTTCAAGCTTCTTATTTGTGTGAGAGAGTATATATATGCATCTCATTGTGTGTAGGGGCCCCTAGAAGCTAGAAGATAAGGGTGGATCCCCTGGAGCTGGAGTTACAGGAGGTTGGGAGACACCTAAGATGGGTGCTGGGATCTTAATTCAGGTCCTCTGCAAGAACGGCAAATGCTCTTAACCACTGAGCCATCTCTCCAGCCCCCCCCCCCCCCCCGGACAATCTATAAACAGACTGTAGAAGTGTTCTCTGTGTGCTATCTCATGGTCATCAATACTGCCTGATTTATTGCAGCCACTTCATAGAACAGGAACTTTAATGAGAATGCACTGAATGGGTGGGCTAATTCTACCCTTAGCACTGGAAAAAGTGATGTTAACTTAGACTGTTCGGTAAACACCCATGATTGCTGCAAACACCTCAAGAAAAGGCACCCAAGGAACTGATGGCTGCTCAACCCACACAGAAAATTGTTTCAGACCTAAGGGTTTAAGACCCTTAACTTCAAGTCTTTTATAAATATTTCCAAGTTCCTATTTCGGGAGTTTATTGTATACCACTTTTTTATCTTTATTTGAGATCTTTTCCATTTTTAGGACTCTTAAACACACTCACCATTTAGGGACTCATGAAATTTTCATCGCATAGTTAAATGTTGTGACTTCTTATCAGGTTTATGTAAGACCGTAAGTGCTTTCTGTTGCAGCTTTACGCACCGCGAGGAGTACTGAATCCCTGGGATGAGCTCATGAGGGACTACATCCCAAACCACTAAAACATGGGGAGGAACTAACTGTCGGTGGATTTCCCAGTGAGAAATTCCTTTTGCCTAAAATGTTCGAGGAAACCTATTCCTTGTTGTCTAGCTAATTAATATATCTAAAGAGTAATACTTGCGATGCCCAGGCCAGAGTGGGGCTGAGCTCCTGGGTCCTCTTCTTTCTCTAGCCCCTAAAAGTTATTTTAGAGGAGTCGATTACTCCCTAGACTTTGAGTCTGTGTAGTTTGCTTCATTCAGTACATTCCAGCTCTTCTCTTGATAATGATTGTATTCCCCTGCCTGCCTTCGTTTGGCAATAGCTGACCTGGCTGTGAGCCCAAAACATGGTAAATTACAAATTACTACCAGATGAAGCTGCAAGTCTTCCATAGAGCACTTCCTCCAGGCCCAGAATACTGCGAGGCTCAGTGACATCACTGGAGTGATTAAGACTCGTGTGTGTGTGTGTGTGTGTCCAGATGTGTGTCTGTATGTGCATGCATGTGTGTGTTGTCAGCCTAATGCATGTATGTTACTAGATGACAGAGCTTTAATGAAGTGTCCCATTAATTTTTAAAATCAGAAAATAAGAAATAAGTTGCAATGGCCCAGGAAAAAGTGTAACAGTGACAAGAAATGGTTATGAAATGTCATAACATAATTCTCTCTTTTAAAGTTATTTTCTCAATAACTCTTCTTTAACTTAAAATTTTATGTAGTTACAAATAATTTTAATTCTAATATTGGAAATGAGACTTCTAGCCATTCAGCAGTGGTGCACACCTTTAATCTCAGCACTCGGGAGGCAGAAACAGGCAGCTCTCTGAGTCTACAGAGAGTTCGAGGACAGCCAGCGCTACACAGAGAAACCCTGTCTTGAAATGGAAATGAGACTTCTTGTGAAGTAAAAAATAAACAATATTCTTATTAAAATGTTTTTTTAATTTTTGTTTTCAATATTTCTGACTAAACAGCATTTGCTATATGATTTTATCAATAAATAATAAATGTCCATTTAAAAAACTTCATTATTTTTATAGATAAGTTTTAATAATCTGGGTGAGATAAATTTCCAAGACTCTAGTAAATTAAAAATAGAGGAAAAATAGAAAATTCATTTATATTACTAAGTCCACAATAAAAGTAATTTTTTAATTATGTGAGTGACTGTATTGTATCATACTGTCTTTCTCAGTCCCCAAATGCAAATGTCAGCTTAAAATCTGAATCTATCCTACAAGCTACAAAGGTTGTTCAGGAAAATAACTGAAAAGCACCTCCTGAATAAGTATAATTTGGGGTGACTACTCATGATATATTGACTGCTTCGTGTACATGTTGGGAAGTGGGGCATTATCAAATTAAAATGGGACATCTGTAAAACGCTTGGTGAGAGAATGTTAAAACGCTATAAATCAGTATGTGAGTGTTTAAAATGAAGTAAACTCGCCCTGTGTTTTGTGGATTTGATTTATTCCCATGTTTCACAGCGAGGTCACACTTCAGCGAAGCTCAAGGAGCCAGATTTCTTCCTAAGTCTCTTCCCACCAAGGTATTTCTATTAAATTCAGCTGTGGTGCCAAGACTTCATCATTTTAAAATCCGTGGTTGCTCGGGAGGCTGGCATGGAACTCACCCTGCACCCCAAGCTGGCCTTGAACTTGAACTCGGCTGAATCCCCCATTGCTGGCATCACACATGTACACCCCCTGGCCCCAAATTCTGTATTTTGACGCTGTAATTATAACAACCATTCAAATGTAAGCGCGCTGTAAACACAAGGCTGATTCCATGTCTTGAAAACAGAGACATGAAAAGCCATCTCGTGCGCGGGATAAGAGTCCAAGCCGCACCACACACGGGTGAAATGCCTTTCTAGATGTCGGTGTAGGGCCATGCAGGGCAGATCCCCCAACAGCGCCCTCTGTGGCCCTGCACTGTGAATGCAGCTCTCCTGTCCCTCTGAGAGCTCTTCCCAAGGGCCTGTTCTACGGGGAATCTGGCTTATTAGTAAATTCCCCCAATCTACAAGAGGAGCTCCGGCTTTCCAAGGATCTTGTCTACGATCACCATTCCATGCTTTCCCTGAATCTCACCCAGACAAGGCAGGTGTGAATCCAACATGTGACAGGGAATCACTGAGACTAAAAGGAGGAGGGGGAGCAGGCAATACATTGAGATGCTAAACTTTAGTCTTTCATTAATAGAAGAAAAAAAAAATCTAGAAAACCTCTATAATCCCCATCCCCACCTCAGAGGAGTAGTATTCGGCGAGGACTGACTCCAGAAATCTATTTGTTTCCTGGTAAGAATCTGAAGAATGGCAGGCTATTCCCACTGTTTTCCCATGTGGGTGTGCTGTGTGGGTGTACACGCATTGCGTGCAGGTGCGCTCACCTATGCACGCACGCACGCACGCACGCACGCAGCTCACTACTGTAGCTTGTGCAGCTCACAAGCCCGGGGCTCCGCTTGTCTCTGCCTCCCGGAGTGCTGGGGTGAGAGATCACTCCACTGCACAAGTGTTTTGTTTTCTCTTCTCCATGGGAGCCAGGGGTCCAAACTTAGTTCCCTGTGATTACTCAGCAAGGACCTCACCCTCAGGGCTGTCTCTCTAACCCAAGGTTACTTCTTTGACAGCATATTCACCCCGAGCCCAGATCTGTGCTAACACTTAAGTACCAGCCCTTGTCCTGGCTCCTCTGCATCTTCTAGAGAGAATGCAGTGCATTGTGGGAGCCCAAGCACTCAAATTAAAGAGACAGACGTTCCTCTTTGATGACTTGCTCAGTGCAGTACTACCGAGAGAATTCAACTGCACTGCTTGATAGGGCAATGTAAGAAGGATAAAATAACAAAGCAAACTTTTTAAAAAAAATCTGTTTACGAGTAACTAGGAGACCACTCTTTTCTGTCAGGATTGATTGACAATGCCCTGGCATAAACTACAAACTCAGAATCGATGCAGTGTTTCTCTGAAAAACTGTAGTTACTGTTGCACGACCAGGATAACCCTTACTATAGACCTTCCGGTTTGCAGAGCTTCTCCTCCACTTCTCCCCACTTCTCCAGCGTTCCCTCCGGCCTGAAGCCACTGCCTGGGTAAAGGCCACCCAAGGCTGACAGTGAATGAATTCCAGGCAAATTCCACAGCTTATCTTCCACTACAGGGAAGCAGTGTAAATGGCTAAACGATGCAGCAGCAGCAGCAGCAGCAGCAGCAGCAGCAGCAGCAGCAGCAGCCAAGCTCTGAGGGTTTAAGGTAGATAACCCCCCAACAAGAAATTTCAGTGAGCTGAGGATGGAAGTGAAGGGGACTTCAAAGGGTCACGTCTAGACAACACCTTCCTGTCTCAGAGAATCGTTTGCGACCTCCACTCACTGCAGACCAACAAGAAGGAAAAGCCGTCAGACCTCATTGACCGTAGGTAACGAAACAGGGTAATTTCTTCTGATAGTGTCACCAAAGAGGAAATCCTACAGACTAAACCGATTAAGACCTCAAGGGAAATATCATATGAACAAAATTGGTCGAGGAGCTTTGGGAAGGTTGTGGGGTTTGGGGAAGAAGGGATTATGGGTGGGACTTTTAAAATTTGAATCGGTCTCCTTTTTTGTAGCAGAAACAAAATTTGAGGAAATGCTGAGTTATACAACAATAGATGCATCTTCTGTTTTCCCATTAGATAGTTATAACGCTGAATCCTTGGTTCTCCACAGTCTGAAACCACACCCCCTCTGGAAAGAACGAGCAATTTCTTTCAAAAGGACAAAGCTGATGGCACGGGGTGTTTTTTATCTTATGGTCTGTGCATCAGATGAAGCTAAGTTGATGACATGTTGAGTACACGATGGAAAAGAACTAAGGAATTTAGTTCTAGTGGTTTCAAGTTGCTGTGTCTTGTTAATCATGAGATTTGGGTTTATCATACTACTATATTTATAATTTTCTTTAGAAAGTTTTCAGCATGAAAACAAAAACATCATGTTTCAGATGCTTTTATGTTCTGCTTTTACCTGATCCTCCCTTTTAAAATCACCTGTTTTAAAAGCAAGAGGATTTTAGCTCTTTATAAGCACCCCCCAAATTAGTGAGCCGGTTTATCCCCAGCACTTACATCCACGGAGGGAACGTGACTGTCTGTGATGAGGCCTTTGCTGACTCACACCTCACTGACTCTGATCTCCCCAGACACCTCTCCTGGGTTATTTGAGTCAGAATGGCTGATCTTTGTTAAGGAATCCACAGCTAGAGTAGCTAGTTAGGAGAGTCTGCCTCCCTGCTTGCTAGGGTGGGTCTCACACTAACCAGTAGTTTAAAAAAAAAAAGGGCTTGACTGAGCTCTTGATGGTTTTGACACCTCAGTGGGTGTCTCCTTGCTGTAGGTGTCCCTCTGGGATGGTGGAGCTGCCATGGCCACACACACACACACACACACACACCCCCTAGACTGCAGCCTGCTTCTGCACACGCTCCTGCACATCCAGAGAGGACTGTGATAGTCACAGCTGTTGAAAGAGTCCTGATACTTGAAGTTTGCGGTAGTGAGAAGCACAAAGCCACTGGGCAGCCACATTCACGCACTTCCTTGACTCAGCACGCTGTTCTCCTGTGAGTCTGTTAGTGAACAATGGGATCCAGTGTCAGATTGGTAGTAATCACCAATTACTTTTTACTAAAAGATTATATGCTTCTATAAAAAGCCCCTGATTTAAGCTCTGAGAAAAAAGCAACGTCTATTGGTAAAATTCTGACTTGAAACTAAAAAGCTATTATTACTCTTGAAATTATTAACTTATAAGAAATATATATTATATTATTTAAGTCATTGCATTTAAGAGGAACACGTTTTTGTAAAAGAGAAACCTTTGGAATATTGTTTATAGAAAATTCAGTGTCTATGTTATTCCGATTACAAAAGTAGGCATTGTAAATGAATTACAGTGTAGGCATTGTGAAAGAGTTAGCCAAAGCATGTGGAGACAATGAAAACTTCCTACTGTGACTGCCTTGACATGTCATCCTACTCTGTTTCTATTTTTGTACACTTAATGTCTGCATACAGGGAGAACTTACTCTACAGATAGCACGTTTTCAAGTTATGTCAGAATTTCTCAGTGGAAAAATAATGTTAATAGCTATGTAATACTCCATTCTAAAAATATACTAGAGCTTAATGATTTTCTTGAATACCTTGCTTGCTTAACCTATTAACAATGACCTAAACCGGTCGGTGGTGGTACACGCCTAAAATCCCAGCTCTCAAGAGGCAGAGGCAGGCAGATCTACATAAGTTCAAGGCCACCTGGTCTACAAAGCAAGTTCCAGGACAGCCACAGCAGGTACACAGAAAAACTTTGTCATGAGAGACTTAAAAAAAAAAAAAATGATTACTGTTTGTAAAAATTTGAGAGTGTGAGCACAGATTTTTATTTTGTTTTTGACTTTTTAAGAAAGTCTCACGGTGTAGATTATGCTGGTCTCAAAGTGGCGTGCAGTCCAAACTGGCCTGGAACTTACCATCCTCCTGCCTCAGCCTCACCAGGGGTGGGATAACAGGCATGGACCACCACTCTCTGCTGTGATAGACTGCTCTGTGGAGGCTGGTTCATTTTTCATCTACTTGTTTTTGTTGAGATCTCTCCTCTTTATTTTAGAAATGAGGTGAGCTAATTGTGGTGATTTACACTGGTAATCCCAGTGCTCAGGAAGCTGAGGCAGGAGGATTGCCATGAATTAAAAACAAGCTTGGGCTATAGAGTGAGACACTATCTCAAAAAAGTAATACTCTTTAACCAAAAGTGATTTTTAAAAAGTAGATACACCACACACACACACACACACACACACACACACACACACACACACACAAAAGCAAAAAGCAAAAGAAACAAAAACAACCTCAACCTCATGAATTTCTTCCTTGGGCAACTACATCCCATCGTATTTCCTTCAAGTCTTTTTTCTTTCAAAATATTTGAAATTATCTTGATTATGTAATTTTGAATCCAGATTTTTCTCTTCTCATATACTGGAAGCATTTCCATATGGCATAAAATTATTTTTAGTGGCACTTGTGACTATTAATGACTGCCTTAGGCTCCCTAGCCTGAGGGAGGCATAGTTACTCAATCACAATTCCCGCACGCTTACATACTTTACAATGGGCTGTGTCAGACGTCACTGATTGTAAACCCCAGTAAGAGACTCGTTTCTTTTCCATAAAATGGCCAAAAAGATGGGGCTGAAGAGATGGCTCAGCAGCTAAGAGCACTGGCTCTTCCAGAGGACCTAGGTTCAATTCCCAGCAACTACATGGTAGCTCACAACCATCTGTAATGAGATCTGGCGCCCTCTTCTGGCCTGCAGACACACATGCAGACAGAATGCTGTATAAATAGTAAGTAAATAAATCTTTTTTTAAAAAAAAAATGGCCAAAAAGAAATGGGCCATACTTGGTGCTGGAGAGATGCCTCAGCAGCTAAGAGCACCTACCAATCTTTGAAGGACATGGGTTCAGTTTCAAGCACACAAGTGTGTTTGAAACATTCTGTAACTCCAGTTCCAGGGGATCAGGCGCCCTCTTCTGGCCTCCCAGGGCACCCGCACGCACGGAGAACATACACAAACTCAGGCACAGGCCTGCAGGATCTCATGCCCCCACAGGCACCTATTTCACAGACAGGCGTCATGCACTGACATTGTGCATATACATATATGCAGGCAAAACACACATATGCATAAAATAAATCACTTTTAAAAATTAAAAAAACACATAAACTATATTTCAATTTCTGAGTTTAGAAAGTGTGGCCCAAAGAGCAAGATTTCCATAATACAGAAATTGCTGAAGGTGCAGTTTATTTAAGGGAAATGAACTCACATAAATTCCACAGTTTCAGCTGGGCGGTGGTGGCACATGCCTTTAATCCCAGCACTCGGAAGGCAGAGGCAGGCAGATCTCTGTGAGTTCGAGGCCAGTCTGGGCTACAGAGTGAGCTCCAGGAAAGGCACAAAGCTACACAGAGAAACGCTGTCTCGAAAAACAAACAACAGCAACAACAACAAAGTCCAGTTTCTTGTTTCCTTTTTGTGATTTCTTAGTAATAAAAATATTGAAAGAATATATCATTTCTTTTTTTTTTTTTTTTCTTTTTTAAGAAGTTTCTAGGGATTGGGCCTGAGTCTCATGGCTGCAGCCCAAGCCACACGTCACATCTTTAAGAGGTGGTTAGTTTATCGCCACTCTTTTTTCCAGGACTGTACTTGACGTTCTTACCATGGCGGTGGAGGTTGTTTGTTTGCCTCTCCCATATCCGCTGTTTGGAAAGAAGATTCCCTATGTTAGGAGAACTGTGGTGGTATTCTAATTGTACTGAAATGTGATTTTGATTGTATGTTAATAAATAAAGTTGCCCTGGGGGTCAGAGCTATTAGAGCCATAGACAGAGTGTGGCGGTGGTGGCACACGCCTTTAATCCCATAGATCTCTGTGTGTTCAGGGATATAGCCAGCATTGGAGACATATGCCTTTAAGACCTAGGGGGCTGTACATTCAGACAGTGATGAGGCAGTCACGTGTTTGGGTTTACAACCAATGAGAAGGCAGAACAAAATACTATTAAAAAAAAAAAACAAAAACGAACAGACAGGATATAGCTCTCTTTCGGGAAGCTGGGACAGCAGGAGGAAGGGTGAGATTTTAGCTCTGAGCTCTGACCTCTTGGCTTTCTCTTTTACATTGTTTCTGTGTTTCTTATTTAATAAGATGGTTGGTTACATCTACAGAGAACAACACAAAGTATTGATGCTGCTTGCCAGCCTACCTTGGCCAAGATTACACTTTACAAATCTTTTATCAAAACCAGAGGAAAAATATACTTGGAACAGAATCTATTAAAATGTACCTCTTGCTGTGATTCTGAGATATTATTTTTATATATGCATAGATAGTACACCTTGGCAACATTACTACCCAATCTTATAAAGCACTGATATTTCATGCAACCGTTGTTTCTTTTCTTCCCTTCTGTAGTTCTGGGGATTGAACCCAGGGCCTGCCACACAGTCACCTCCCCACTGAGCTACACCCCCAGCCTTCATTTTGCTTTTTATTTTAAGACAGTCTCTAAAGGTTGCCTAGGGAGGCCTTGACATTGCCTGCTCTCCTGCCTCAGCTCCTGAGCTGCTGGATTCCAGCCCTGTAGCACCAGGCCCACCCTACCACAATGGTTTTAAAAATAAAATTCCAAGTGTGATACATATCAACCTTCATTTATGTAACTTTAAGGAAACACTCTATTCTTTTTAAATATTAGCCTTCCATGCGCCTCTTAGTATTTGTATTTGATAATTTAGGATATTTTACCACAGCACTATTTTAAACAACTTTTTGTTTTCCAAGGAGAAAAGTAGGAAATGTGTATCCTAAAATTAAAAATGCTTTACTTATACTTTAAATCTTCCTTTTCCCCTGTGCTGGGGCTAGAATGTGGGCCGCCCGTGTGTCTGGCCTGTGCTCTACCTTAAAGTTCCATTTCCACAACCATAGATGAAACTCTACCTCCACCGTGTCTTTCTAGATCTCTCTTATTTTATGTATATGAGTCTTTTGCACGTGTGTCTATACACTGTGTACATGCCTGTGGAGGAAAAGGGTGTTGGATCCCCCTGGACTTGGAGTTATGGACAGTACTGAGTGTCCATGTGGGTACTGAGACTGGAGACTGTCCTTCAAGAGCATGTGATCCTAACCACTGAGCCACTTGCCCATTTCCCCCTCCCCGCTTTTAAGACAGGCAGGGATCCAGCTCCTGACTCCCCTGCCTCCGTCTCTCTAGTGCTAGGAACAGAGGCACATGCTACCGCTCTTGGCTATGGCTTGTTGTTTTCTTTTCAATACCAGCCCTCTTAAAGATAGATGTCACAGCCATGTGTGGTGGCACACACCTTTAATCCCAGCACTCAGGAGGCAGGGGCAGATAGATCTCTGAGTCTGAGGCTAACCTGGTCTATAAAGTGAGTTCACACGAAGAAGCCCTGTCTCGAAAAACAGGGAGGCAGCCACAGTATTATACACACATAGTGAATGCCTTTTTTACTCTGTTTCCTTCTCTCAGGTCCCTAGAAATCCTTCCCGAAGGCAAAGTTCTAACTGAACTGTATGCTGAGCATCTCTCCCGGGGAGCTGACTCTAAGCTGAAAGAAGGCCTGATTGAGCTTGGCCCACATTCAGGGCACAAAGTTAACTTTAAAACTGCTTGGTTGAAAACACAACAGACTGCACCCAAGAAACAACAACCGACCTGACTTACACACCCACAAACACACCACAGGCGCAGATCAATAACCCTCACACATGTACCTTCGTGGTGGTTTCTGCTCTGCCCATGACCTTGGCCTACATGGCCTGAAGGAGACAGTGTTTCTTGTGCATGACCTCTTAAAAGGAGAGGAGAGAAGGGTCACAAGGTCCCTTCTTCCTGTTTTTTTGGTTTTTATTTTTTAATATCCTGGTATGACCAGGACACCAGACGGCTTGGGAATTGAACCCCGGGTCCTCTGGAATATCAGCCAGTGCTTTTAACCACTGAGCCACTTCTCCAGAATAAAACTTTAAAAAAAAGTAAGAAGGAAACAGGTGATCCCTCTCTCCTCTCATTTTAAAAGGCAGGAAGCATGGCCTCCTTCGGGCCTTACAGCCCAAGGTCATTGGCAGAGCAAATACCACGGCATAGGTGCACACGCATGCACACACACACACAAATTCACGAACTGCTTGATTTAAAATGGTGCACTGAGTCTGGAGAGATGACTCAGAAACTAAGTGTGTTGGCTGATCTTCCAGAGGGCTAGAATTCAGTAGCTAGCACTCATGTTGCAGGGCTCACAACCACCCAAACTCCAGCTCCAAAGGATCAGACACCCTCTTGTGGCCTGCACATACATGACATACACAGACATACATATACACACACATAAATAGAAAATAAAATACCTAGATAAAAATTAAAGTGGAGTATTTTTATATGCGTATAGTTCTTGGAGAGGGGAAAGACACTTAGAGACAAGGTCTGTCCTATGAGGTTCAACAAGGTTCTCTTCCTGGCCAGGACCCCCCTGTACAAAACCCTCTGGCCCCTTGCCAGCCAACCCCTCTTATCAGAGAGCATGCCAGCTACCCCACCTTCCATGAGCAAATTAGAAAGCATATCCATCCATTCCGTCCAGGTACCCAGACCTCACTTTCTTTGCTAGAGGAGACCACAGACCTTCCCACCCCATCCCCCATTGATGATGTTTCAAACTCAGCATCTAAGACAAGGGAAGCCAACACCTAGAATGCAGCACACGCCCTGTGAGGACTTTACATGTGCCTGTCCATCACCAGTGAAACGGGGAGGAAATCCAGACAGACGGAAGTCTGACCTGCAGAGCAGAAACCCACCCAGTGCAGAGTTACTGGCCGGCAAATATCGGTAACATTGCTAACCCCACAAGGCTGGAAACTCTCCGTTTGAAGTTCCCCACCTTTTTTTTTTTTAAATTGTATTCTTATTTATGTGTGTATGAATGTATGTCACAGGTGTGTAGGTGTTTGAGAAGACAAAAAGGAGCACCCAATCCCCAGAAGCTAGAGTTGCTGATGGTCCTGAGCCACCCCATTAGGCTGCTTGGAACGGAACCCAAATTCTCTAGAAGAGCAACAAGTGCTCCTAACCATCGAACCATCTCTCCAGTCCCAGGTTGGAACTCTTTTCCTCCCAGTTCCAGGTAGACAAATGAGCATTCTAAAAATCTTCACAAGAGATAACTAGGTTTATTTTGCAACACAAACTTCCATGATTTTGCTCTCTTAACAGTATTCGAACTTGTTGGCACATCAGCTTTTATTTCAAAACGTTCATTTCTTAGGTCCCAGAAAAAATGTAAACAGTGAAGTGACCCTGACTCAGGGGAAACAGAAGCTGCTAAATGTGTGGTGCCATCTGTCACCCCAGCACTGGAGACACTGAGGCAGGGCTGTGAGTTCCAGGCCAGGCTCTGGAGTGAGATGCTTTCTCAAAAATAAATAAGCAAATGAAGGTAAAAAGAAAAAGTGAGCAAAATAGAAGAACAGAGACTTCATAGAGAGAAACAAAGGCAGAATCCGAAGAAATTTGAGACAGGGTTTCTCTGTGTAGCTTTGCGTCTTTCCTGGATCTCGCTCTGTAGATCAGGCTGGCATGGAGCTCACAAAGATCCACCTGCCTCTGCCTCCCGAGTGCTGGGATTAAAGGCGTGCGCCACCACCGCCCAGGCCCGGCAAGAAATTCTCAGAGCATGTAACAACACAGTTTAGAGTTTAGTTACATAAGAACAAAGTTTAACACTTGGAGGACTCAGCTGCCTAAGTAATATCCCCACACATGGTCTAAAACATGGTGGGACTGGGAACTCAGTGGCTACTTGGAAGTACAACATACCTCCCTGAAAACTGGAAGCATGGTCGGCTCTATTCTGACCAGCTAGTTCATGTGATGATTTATTTTTCAGTCTGGCCTAAACTGTCAGGTTGGTTAGTAGTAGCTGAACCTAAATGACAGGTGTGCAAACATCTCTGAAAGGCAGTTTTGTAAATACAGTAGTTCCCCTTCATCTGCGACTTTGCCTTCTCTGGTTATAGCTACGGAATATCTGAAGGTAGTAATGAAACATTGAAGAAATCAACAATCAGGGCTGGAGAGAGACAGTGCCACAGTTAACAGTTAAGAGTGCTTGCTTGCTGCTGTTCCAGAGGACAGAGTTCTGCTCATAGCACCCGCAGAGAAGACATCCACAACCACCTGTAACCCCAGCCCCCGAGGGTTCCAGGACCTCTGTCCTCCACAGGCACCACACACACACACACACACACCCCACACCACACCACACCACAAACAAAATAAAACACTTTGCTTGTCCCACCTTATGTTCATATCCTTCAGGGTTTACTATGAACTTGCTCATTTATTCAGCAAATATTTGTTGAGCTCTAAAACAAGATAAGAAGAAGAAAGAAAAATGGGAAGAAAATGCATTTTAAAGCATAGCATTGTGACCCAGGCTTGTCATATGAGGGTGAAATGGCAAGAGGATTATCATACACTTGAGACCAGCCTGGGCTGACTGTCTCAAGCAAAAGATAAAATAATAATATTTATGTATGTATATAGTAATAAAAATCAGCAAAATTTAAATTTAGAAGTCCAAAAGAGAGAGACTTTAAAATGTTAGCACATCTAATTTCTGTTTTTTGTTTGTTTGTTTGGTTGGTTTTTTTGCTATATAATTATTGGACTTGTTTACATCACATTTTTGGAAATTTTATGTAGCAGGAATCTTAACAGGTCTTATTAATAAAATAAACCTGGAGCCAAGTATTGGAAGGTCAGAGAGACAGAACAAGCCACAGCTACCTCACCTCACTGGATCCTCAGCTGGTCCTGTTTCCTCAGACTGGAAGCCTTTGAGTCCTCATCCAGAATGAAACTCAGCTGAACTGCTGCTCCAAAGCCTGAAAGCTTAACCAGCCAAATGCTTCTAGTTTCTGGTCCTCACACCTTATTTATATACCTTTCTGCTTTCTGCTATCACTCCCTGGGATTAAAGACACGGTTTTTCTGGGATTAAAGGCGTGAGTCACCATGCTTGGCTGTATCCTTGAACACATGGATTTCTGCCTCTGGAATGCTAGGATTAAAGGCGTGTGCTACCACTGCCTATCCTAAGTATCTAGTGGCTTTTCTGTTCTCTGACCACAGATAAGCTTATAGGGTACACAATATTTTGGGGAACACAGTACCACCACAATTTTACCTATGCCGATGTGGTGGTTTAACTAGGAATGGCTCCCACAGACTCATGTGTTTGAATGCTTGACCCATGGTATGACATGGCGGCATTCAGGCAGACATGGTGTTGGAGAAGGAGCTGAGAGTTCTACATCTTGATCCACAGGCAGCAGATAAGACCTCAAAGTCCACCCCCACCGGCTGCCCCCCTCCCAGTGAAACACTTCTTCCAATAAGGCTACACCTGCTCCACCATGTCCCACCATGATGATAATGGACTGGACATCTGAATTGTAAGCTGCCCAATTAAATGTTTTCCTTTGTCAGAGCTGCCGTGGTCATGATGTCTCTTCACAGTGATAGAAACCTTCACTCAGACAGTCTACTTTTCAGAGCTGTATTCAGCTCTACAACCTCAAACCGTCAAACTTAGTGGTGATGCTAAGGAATGGAAGCAAAGCAGCATTGTTTTTGAAGAATGTAAGAAATTAATTTGGAAAGAAAAGATTAGGGAACAGCATTTTCCCACACGCGAGCTCTCCTTCATCATCCTGTTTGCTGGGCCTCTCCCCATCTGTTGCCCAGAGCAATCTGTTTCATGTGCTTAAGCCACCTGTGTCCTGCAAGTGTTCGGGAAGAGAAGGAAGGGCTGGATAGTGTGTGTTCCGTTCATCTGGGTTGCTCTCCAGCGGCCCTGAAAGCAGCTGGCACAAGTGTTAGTGGCTATCTACAAGCTGTCCTTTCTGCTCTCTTGCTGCTGGAAGGAAGGGTTCCCCAGCACAGCTCACCTCTCATTGTCTGTCTTCTACATCTTTACAAACATGGATGCCTATGTAGCCCCTCTCCCTGGAGAAAAGCACCCCACAGAGGGGTTATGCACCCTCCTACTAGCTAAGGGCTTGCTTGTGAAGCCAGCTACACAAATTACCCTGAGAAACATAGTTCGCCTCTGTAGTTCCATGAACTTGCTTTTGCAAACATTTCCACCCCACCTGACATTCAACCAGGACTTTCCTACAGAAGTCTGGTCTAGAAAGTGTTTGGCTGCATCCCTTTACAGGCACTAAGCTGTACTCCAGATTCCACACTCTACCCAAATCACAGGACTTGAATAGCTAGCTAGGAATTACAATAGCAATCAGTCCCAGGTTCCTCCTCTGCCTCTAAATGCTAATAGGTCACTGTTTGGATGCCTTGTTTGTGTTTAGGATAGCTTCCCAACTTGGGCTCCCGGGACTTATAGATTACCTACCCTAGATTATTCGTTTGTATTTTAAAAACATCTTGCAGGACCTGGTGTGGTGACAGCACTCAGGCAGCAGAGGCAGGCGGGTCTCTGAGCAGGAGACCAGCCTCATCTAAGTATCAAATTCCTGGCCAGCCAGGGTTACCTGGTTTCATAGTGAAACTCTACCCGCCCCCCCCGCCCCAAAAAAGGACTGAGGATATAGCTCAGTGGTAGGGTGTTTGTCTAGCTTGCACAAGGCCTAGAATTCAAACCTAGGAAACACACACAAATTGTTCAGGCATTATCTGACTTACTATCACAACACCCCTATAAATTAAAGGAAGCTATCTCTACTTTCCAATTAAAAAAAAAAAAGGCATAGGGACAAGTTGTTAGTATCTGTATTTTTTTTTTTAAACAAGCAAAAGTCAAAGTCACAAAGCTGATAAGTGGCAACGTAGATTCTTTCGATTCTAAGAAGAGGTTTCTGTTTGCTTGTGTATTAACAGTGAACTAATACATTGATCATGTACCTGGTCCTCTTGGCATTAGCCTCAGTGTACATAATAAGAGTGTGCACAGGCCCATCACCCCCCTTCCCTCAGAGCCACCCATCAAACAGAACCGCCATCCCTTTGTCAGTCTGTCCATCAGCTCACCAATCATAACATAGTCCCAGTTGAAGGCATTAAGAATCTCAAGCTCCCTAAATCATGCTTTCTGCTCTCCAAGAGTGTCTAGACTAGCAAAGAAATGAGAAAAAGCTCCCTGGACTGCAGGGTGGCATATGGAAGGACAGGCAAGCCCCAGGCCAAATGGGTGGGAGGCAGGACTCTGGAAATTTCTCTCCATTATCTTTTGCACTTTGGTTTTCAATGGCATGGCACCATGCAGCTTAGGATGTTTAAATACTAGGTTCCTAGTCACAGTACATCAGATGGAGTGAGAGCTGTAGACTCATCTTCAGCATCAGCTCCTCACATATTTGTGTTTAGAATACAGTGATGTCTGGAGAGAATGCAAAACTACGATTCTACCAAAGACAAAAAAGTTGTTTGTTTTTAAGATTTCATTTTATTTTTAATTATGTGTGTGTTTGTGTGTCTGTCTGTGTATGTATACACGTGAGGTCAGTTGCCCATGGAGGCCAGAAGAGGGCATCAGGTACCGTGTAGCTGGAGTTACAGGTGGTTGTGAGTCACTCCCTGGGTACTTGGAACTTAACTCAGATCCTCAGCAAGAACGGTATGAATATTTAACTGCTAGCTCATCTCTCCAGGCTCTTAAGAGATTTTAAAAAAGATCTTCAACACATCACAGAAATAGATAAGAGAATTATCTTATTTCTCATCAACAAATAAATGTGAATTTTGTGCCATAGGTAGATCCTAACGGGTCGAAGTGAGGTGCATTTCTCCTCATCCTCGCTTCTCAGGCTTCTCAACCTCAGGTGCTTGCTTTGCTCCCACAGTGAGAGCCAAGCTCTCCTCCTCCCCTTGTCTTGGGTTCTGTCAGCTTTCATTGCACATTCTGGTAGTGAGTGGTCAAGTGGTCCTGCTCAGTTTCAGGGGCTTCCTGAGGCTATTTAAATTGTTTACTTTCCTGCTTACAGAACTTCCTTGCAGAATAGAATGTTTCAATCTTGGAGGACACTGTTGCACAACAGTGTGCTATTAAAAAGAGGAGGGAGGGAGGGAGGGAGGGACGGAGGGACGGAGGACGGAGGGAGAGAGGGAGGGAGGGAGAGAGACTATAAGGGTGAGAGGGGAAAGTCCTGGGGGCATATGGGGAGGGTTGGAGGGAAGTTTGAGTGGGATATAATCAAGATACATTGCTTAAGGGTGTAAACTTGTCAGAATAAATTTAAAATATTATTTTAAAAAGAAGAGAAACTAGTAAAAATGCTCAAGGAAAAGGCAGTATTTAAACCAGCCTTCAGAATCTAAAGGCCAAGTGGAAGAATGAAGAATGCTTGTTTGAAATTTGCAAGCATTTGATTGGTTGGAAAAAAACAGTTATCAACAGAAACAACTAGACAACTGTTAAAAAAGAAAGAAAGAAGAAAGAAAACTTCAAAATACAAGAGTTTAAAACAAAACACTAGGTCTTTGTCATTTTGATGATTCTATGGAGTCATCCTGAATTGGGTGGTGGAGTCCATAACTCTTTTCTTTCTGAGCTTTTAAGAGTAGTATCAGTTAAATTTCTCACTGTGTTAGACCTGGGTCCTCACCCTGAGCTCCAGTCAGAATGAGCTTTGAAGAAATAGCCCACGTATTATAGAGAGGTTTGTATGTTGCCAGTTGATGATAGTCTACTAAAGATAGCTATTCAATAAGAAATCAACCAAGTTCTTATGATACAAAAGAGTACACACTACCCTCAAAAGATCACACTAACTGTGATTCATCATCCCAGTCTATGTGATGCTGTCCATTAAGAGGTTATAGTGACAGATATGGATATAGTTAGAATGGTAACTTTTGGATCGTCCAAGTGGAGTTCACTGCAGAAGTTATGAGAGGAATGTTTCCTGGGCCAAAGCTCCACATGCACAGAGTCCCACTATTTTCTAGTGGAAGCAGTCATCATGTAATAACTGCAGTTCTTGTGATAGATAGGCTTGTATGCGGAAGTTTCCCTCCCACCAGCAACTCCCAAATACCTGGCAGCTGCTTCTCAATTACCACACAGAGGCTTATATTAATTACAAATGTTTGGCCGATGGCTCAGGCTTATTATTAACTAGCACTTACATTTAAATTAACCCATTCCTATTAAACTATTTATTGCCTCATGGTCTATGGCTTAACGGTCCTCCAGCATCCTGCTTCTCGGGTGGCTCTTGGCATCTGTCTTGACCCCGTCCCACTTCCTCTGAGTCCTAGTTTGATTCTTTCACCTAACTTTATCCTGTCTTGTCATAGGCCAAAACAACTTTATTCTCAACCAATGAGAGACACACATATTCACAGCATACAAAAGGATTATCCATAGCACAGGATGGAAGATAAGATACATCTTCACTCAAGCTGTTACAATTTACCTCGGAATACAAGAACAAGGCTGCCCCCTTGGACAGAAAAGAGAGGCCTTCACACGATCCCTACAGCATTGCCAACCACAGAGCACCAAGACATGCTGGCAGCAGAAGGAGCCAGTCTGATAGAGGGGGAGGCAGAAGCACGTTCTAGAAATCCATAAAGCTTTGGACCAAAATCACCAAATCAACAAAATAGGAATGATCCTGCCGTAACTAACTAAGGATTCATAGAAAAGGTTACGTTGACTTTTTTCCAGCTAGATTCCTCTCTATACTTTTTATGTTTTGTGAGGAAAAAAGTAAAGCATGTTTAATTTTAGCAAGAAAACGCTAAGTGTGTTAAGTTCTGACTTGGAATAAATGTAAGTTTCCTTTTTTAAAATTTATTCTGTCTTTCACATCATGCCTCCCAATTCCACCCATCTCCTGCCCCACACCAAAATAAAACAAAATAAAATTTAAGAGAAAAGAGAGAAGAAAAGGAAGTAGGGGGAAATCTCGTCACGGAGCTGCAGTACCGCACAGTGAGTCCTGCAGGAGCCCCTTGCCCACACATCTCTACCTGCAGGTAACCACCGCAGAGTCATTGGTCCCCACACATCTCTACCTGCAGGTGACCACCGCAGAGTCATTGGTCCCCACACATTTCCACCTGCAGGTGACCATCACAGAGTCATTGGTCCCCACACATTTCTACCTGCAGGTGACCATCGCAGAGTCATTGGTCCCCGCACATTTCTACCTGCAGGTGACCATCGCAGAGTCATTGGTCCCCACACATCTCTACCTGCAGGTGACCGTCACAGAGTCATTGGTCCCCGCACATTTCCACCTGCAGGTGACCATCACAGAGTCATTGGTCCCCACACATTTCTACCTGCAGGTGACCATCGCAGAGTCATTGGTCCCCACACATTTCTACCTGCAGGTGACCATCGCAGAGTCATTGGTCCCCACACATTTCTACCTGCAGGTGACCGTCGCAGAGTCATTGGTCCCCACGCATCTCTACCTGCAGGTGACCGTCGCAGAGTCATTGGTCCGGTTCGTGGCCGCTGGTTCTGCTGCACTGTCCAAGCTGGGCCCTCTCGGGGACCCTTTCTGGACATCCTGTTGTTGCCTTGTGACGTGGAAATCCCGAAGCCCTGAGTCCACAGGGGCTGAAGAGATGGCTCGGCCATTAAAGGCTAGTCTCACAACCAAAAATACAAGTTTCCAAATAAAGAAATCCCTGGAGCTTATGTAGACAGGTTTTTCTTTGGGCTGTCAGCTCACAAAATGACACAGACACTTATTAATTATGAAAGCTCAACCTATAGCTTAGGCTTGTCCCACTAGCTCTTATAACTTAAATTACCTCATTTCATTAATCTATGTTTGGCCTCATGGCTTTTTACCTCTCTTTCATCTTGCACCTCCTGTTTCCTCTCCGTGGCCCCTGGCATCTCTCTCATGCCTAGATTCATCTCTTCCTCTCCTCTCTCTCTGTCCAGAAGTCTCACTTCACCTCTTCCTATCTAGCTATTGGCCACACAGCTCTTTATTAAACCAATCAGAAGGTGCCTTGGCAAAGACACATCTTCACAGTGTACAAAAAGATTATTCCACAACAAGCTTGAGATAGATAGATAGATAGATAGATAGATAGATAGATAGATAGATAGATAAACTGGGCAGTGGTGGCCCAGGCCTTTAGTCCCAGCACTGGGAAGGCAGAGGCGGACCTCTGAGTTCAAGGCTATTGCTTTGTAGCAAGTTCCAGGATAACCTGGGCTACACAGAGAAATGCTGTCTTGAAAAACCAAAAAGAAAAAAGGAGAAGGGGAAGGAGGAGGAGGAGGAGGAGGAGGAGGAGGAGGAGAGCAGGAGACTATGAGACAAAGGAATGCCTGTAGCCCAGAGACCAGAGTTCAAGCTCAATTTAATTTCACCAATCAATCCACAAGGCAGCACACGCACAATGGTGCACTAACAACAGGCAGATGATCTGGGAAATCTCCCTCTACAGGCTGACATGACCGATACTCGTAAGAGCTGGTGTGAGAAATGCAAAAAGAAAAAAAAAATCTGTGGACAGTAGTTTACCACAAAAACCTAGAAAGATTCCCATGAAATTAATTCTTAGTTTGATGACTCTTTCCTCACCTGAGACACATAGCAACAAGGATGCAGAAATTGAAGTGGTTCCACCAAAGTCAGTACACTGCTAAAAACTGAGAGGCTGGCCGGGCGGTAGTGGCACATACCTTTAATCCCAGCACTTGGGAGGCAGAGGCAGGCGGATCTGTGTGAGTTTGAGGCCAGCCTGGTCTCCAAATCGAGTTCCAGGAAAGGTGCAAAGCTACACAGAGAAACCCTGTCTCGAAAATAAAAAAAAAAAAAAAAACAACTGAGAGGCTTGAAAGTGGAATGCAGGTCAGAGGCCCCCACCTCTAGGCATTTCTACCTGAGCTTTTTGTCTCCTGCCAACTCTGAATGGAGGGAAATGGAGAGACTACAGAAACAGTGTATCAGTCCACCGTGGTAGTGCAGGCCTGAAGTCCCAGCACGTAGGAGATGCAGGCAGGATCATCAGAAATTCAAGGTCATCTTCAGTTACACGGTGAGGTAGCCCGAGCTACAGGAGACTCTATGTGGTGGTTGGAGAGGGGGTGGTGTGTGACAATATCCAGTAGAAATAAACAGCTTGTGTAAATACATCACAGATCAGTGATTATGTCCAGTCAAAATAAGATGCACCACCCAGGATGTCGACTAAATCCAGCCACCATGATCAACGGGGGACAGTTGGAATGCAGGATCCTCCAGAGCAAAAGGTGTTCAGTTAATTCAGTCACACGATTGCTCCTTTCTCCCTTACTATTTTCTATAAAATACATAAAAGAATAAAACTATGCTTTGATCTCCAGAATTATTAGAGATAGTTGATAAATGTAACTGCTGTAATCTTTGTAAGTGCTAGGAAAAAAATTACCTCTAAAATTTTACTCTGATTTTTCCAAAACTTTCTACTAAAAAAAAAGACATATATTTTTGCCAAGTAGTGTGATGATACTGTATTTCCCAATATATTGTGTACCCTAATAAACTTATCTGGGGTCAGAGAACAGAAAAGCCACTAGATACAGAGGCCAGAAAATGGTGGCACACACGCCTTTAATCCTAGCACTCCAGAGGCAGAGATCTGTCTGGATCTCTGTGAGTTCAAAGCCACACTGGAAACAGCCAGGCATGGTGACACACACTTTTAATCCCAGGAAGTGATGGCAGAAAGCAGAAAGGTATATAAGGCATGAGGACCAGGAACTAGAGCCTGTTAAGCTTCTAGGCTTTTAGCAGCAGTTCAGCTGAGATCCATTTGGATGAGGACTCAGAGGCTTTCAGTCTGAGGAAACAGGATCAGCTGAGGAATTGGCAAGGTGAGGTTGGATGTGGCTGGTTCTGCTTCTGATCTTTCAGCATTCACCCCAATACCTGGCTTCAGGTTTGATTTTTTTTTAATAAGACCTTCTAACAATTCTTGTTACAAAGTAGCTTATCCACAGCATGTTTGTGTGGGGAAAAGAAGAAAATAAACTCGACCTTCCAGTTTGCCAGACAGTTAAGCATCCAGACAAGCAAATACATATGAAACAACAAAAGATCCTACAAACATTGGCTTCAGTCATCGATTGTCTTGACTTCAAGGGCAACCCGGTCTACAAGCTGGCTAGGGCTACACAGTGAGACGCTGTCAAAAAAACAAAACAAAACAAAAACAAAACAAAACAAAACAAACAAACAAAAACAAAACAAAACAAACAAAACCAGGAATCAGCTCCACCCAACCACTGCTCCGATCCCACAGTAGACTGGATGATCCACTGTAACACAGGAAGCAGAACAGTTGAACAGGTGCTTCAGGAAACTACCACTGGCTTCCTTCCAGGGGAAGGTGCACACCCTATATGTTATCACCAAGGCCTGTGGTAGTGGTCTGTGGCTTGTTGGGAGAGTTTGTTTTCATTCCCACAAATGAGAGCCTTCACAATGTGTGAATTTATGTATATGATTTATATGTATATAGAGAAAATTACATGAGATCATCTGATAATTTTATTAATTCAAGAACCAAAGTATAGATTGAAACATTATAGAATTGAAAGGATCAACAAATTATTTCTTTGCCCAGTCTCCTTCTAGACAGGGTATTTTCAGAGTTCAAGGACCACCCATGAGGTACTCTTGCATCTGTACCACCTGGTACCTCGTAGGCACTCAAACAAGCTCAATGAATTTAACCCCAATAGTTATATGGGTACAATTCTCTCTCTTCCTCAGTAATCATTGATATTTGTCTGGGGACTCTCTCTCCAACTGATGTAACAGTCAAAGATGTTTTTAGAGAAAATGCATCTAGTTATTTAGTTTTCCAATCCTGGTCTTCTAAGATGAGAACCGTGCATTAATGTGTGTAAAAAAAGGCATCAGACCTGCAAGAGGCCCATGGAAAATCGGTGCAGAACTCCAGATTGGCTAAATAAGGTTTGTTATTTTATCCATTAAATAGTCTAAGCGGATTAATTGGAACCAGACATGTGAAGATTCATAGGGTTTGCATTTTAGTAACACTGGTTATTTTACAAAGAAATCTGTAAGTTACATTTCAACACATCCAAGCTAACAGCTTAATGAAATGGAGATCTTGATAAATAATTTTTAAAAAATACATGTAGGCAGGGATGTTACAAAGTCTCTCTCCTTTTATAACCTGATCCATCTCACAGTAACAATGCACTCACCTCCAAATGTCTTGTATGAATAATATCAGTCATCTGCATTACCATAGATACATTTTATTTATAAATTATATACATCAAAGCAAAAATTTATTTTCATGAATAAACAGAGTTTACATCCTGAGTTGGTATTTAGTGGACACCCTTAAGTCACAGTAGCCTGTCTAGATAATGAGAGAGAGATAAACAACTGTTTTCAGCAGATTCCATCGAAGGAAACATTTCTGTCAGTTGAGTACTGAACTCCAGGCACCCAGGCCAGAAGCTTATTTACTCACTCCTCAGAACTGCTGTCTGGACCTATAACTGAGACACCTTCAGAAATTGGTATGCTAAAGCTTTACCCCAATGTAAACAGACTGGTCAAGGTAACCACGGGAGTGCTGCATTCTAGAAAAGCGATTTGAAAACACTCCGCCTGTGTCCACATTCTCTGGCCAATTACAGCCTCACAGTTATTCCTCCACCAGACACAATACTTAGCAATCAAACACTAGATTTATGAATAGTCTTTGAAATGTCACATTAGCTCTGCTTTGAAGACCTCAAACCTGTGTGAGTGACCACAAGATAAAAAAATAAATTCCTGATTAGATAAGCTCAATAACCTCTGCATTGCATTCAAAATACGTTTAACATAATCACATTACACTGCCATTGTACTTTATTGTTTTGCAAACCAGTTATTACAGCCTTGGAATAATGTCAAAAATACAAAATTCCTAAGTTTAACGCTTATAATGAAGAAATACACAAATCATCAGAAATATCCAATAGTCCCCTACCCCACCCCGTGTGTGTGTGTGTGTGTGTGTGTGTGTGTGTGTGTGTGCGCGCGCGCGCACACGCGCACGCACACACACACATGCTCTGTTTAGTTGGGTGATGATTTGATTTTAATTTAATAGCTTTGTTTCCAAATATCTCTTCTCCAGCGTCTTCACTACTGCGGTGTTTTGGTGCTCTGCCTCCTCTGTCACACTTAGCTCAACTGCTGCTGACCTGGGCAAATGTGTTTCTGATGCCTGTCAGCAAGTATAAAAGCATAAATTTCATTAAAGTGTATTATATATGCTCTGGACCAAGAGAACAGTGTAAAATGAAGTTTGGCTGAAGTTCAGCCGGGCATCACATAGCACTGGCACGGGTGTTTTTAAACAGATGGTGTAAAATCTCGCTAACACGATAGTGTGTGCTCGACATAGAAAAGTGATCAGGAACAGATGTGTTCCAATGACCACCGTACCGAGCAGAAACAATGAACAGGGATCCATGTTAAAAACGACAGCCTGGCCAGGGGCAAAGAAAGCACGAGCAAAGCTTGCCCCTGTCAAACACCACTGATTCTTCCTGCAGATTAAAGGTGGCATGCAAACATATCCCCTTTGGCTCCAACCCACATTAGTGCTGCACTTCGATCAAGGTGGCCAGAATTAAGAACATAGTTTTTAAATATATTAAAAAGATAATCCCACGAAGGGAAAATAAGTTCTTGATTTAACTTAAGAAACTCAGGACCCTAAGGACTCTGTCCATCTTTGGCACAGAACATATTCTCATCAGCCCAGCAGAAACACACACACACACACACACACACACACACACACACACACACACACACACGATTAGAGCTATACACGATTGCCTAATCAAGTTCCAAGCATCTGCCCTAGCACTGAATGGCTTTATTTAAGAAGTATCAAAGGCCAGGCAGCTCTGACTGGCAAGGGGACTACAGCTAAGTAGGCAATCCCCAGGGAAATGCTCCCTGAGACTGAGCCACTCCAGAGGATGGTCAGGCCCGCAGCCTTAGCATCTGTTCCCCCTGAGCCACCTAGGATGGAGGGTGGACAGTGAGGGGAGGAGAGAACTGGGCTGGTGCCTGAGCAAGTGGATTCCAGGATCCTGCTCCAGTGCAAAGCCGATCATACTTCTCGGGCTTCAGCTTCCTGAAGGATTTAGGCATTGGGGACTGCCCACCTAGGAAATCCCTAAGGCCTTGAAAGTTTTGCTCAATCAGGCCTTGCTCAATGGCTTTGCCACACACATTACTCCTAATGACTGGAGTAGGTGCTTTCCTGTGTGCTGCCTGAGTGCCTGCCGGTCTGGGGCTTTTTAAAGACAGAGCAAGAAGCACCCTTGTGTATTTACAAGCAAGTGGGACTGAGGGAAACCCAAGCTTGGGCTAGGGGCATCCTCCGGGGGGCACTGACTTTTCATAGAAAAAAAAAAGTCTTAAAGAGCTCTCAATGCCACATCTGCTTCCACAACAAGTACATTCTTAGTAAAACCAAGTCTGCGTGCTGGGCTAGCCCATGGCCAAGGGCTAAAGGGCAGCAGCTGGCATCTCTGGACCAGCCAAACAGGATCCCTATTCTCTCTGTCTAGGGTTGACTCTGGCCACCCTCTGGGGTGGGCAGGAGTGAAGACCAGCCACAGCAGCATTCCTGGGCATTCTGGGTGTGGACAGCAGTGCCTCTGGGGTGAAAGCCAAGGGCCTGGAAGACACAGCTTGGATGCCCTGGGACTGGGTGGCTCCACAGCAGTCCCCAAGAGACCACCTGCAGAGGGGGCACTGATTATTGTGCACAGGCTACCCAGCTAGAGAAAGGGGCTGCAGCCTGGCAAGAGGTATCCTGTTTAGCCTGGGGCCTGGAAGTTAACCAAGGAAATGCAACAATATTTACCCAGGCTGTGAGAAAGTGCAGGCCCAGCATGCGATCTAATCTGCCTTGCCAGTCTGCGGCCCTGAGGCCAGAGATAGCACATGAACTTGAAAACTGGTGCTCAGGACCCTCCAACCTTGCACCTTCAACTGCCAAAACCAGATGCTAATTCTCACTTCTATTATTCCAAGGGAAAGTGGGGGTCAGAAAGCCAGTACACCATGGGGACCAACTATGGCGGTTAGCACAGTGATTAAGACCTTGGCATGGGTTTGTGTTCAGCCTCTGTGAGGCATTTCTTAGAGCTTTGGGTTTCTGATCTATGAACTGGGTGACAGCAGAGAAAGTGTGTGATGCTCACCCAACAACTGCTTATAATGGCCCCCAGTCACCTCGAAAGTAGAGAGTCTTTTGAGGAAATGTTACTTCAGAGCTTTTAAAGAAGCAGAGACATGGGTGTTTGCACTGAACCCGCCTTTCTACCCTGGCTGTTTAAAGAACAGAATAGATTGATTCCGCTCCACCCCAAGCAGGACTGAACTCAGGGGCCACACATGCTAGCCAAGCCCTTGAACACTGAGCTGCAAGCTCAGCCTCTAATTTTATTTTATTTTATTATCTAATTTTATTTCTATTTTATTGAAAGAAGTTTCTTCCACCTCACTGCATTATTAAAGTTACTTGTGCAAAGCAGAAATATTCCAAAGAGAAGGAAGAGGAGGAAGGGCTGAAAGGTCTATTACACAATGCGTTAGAGATACGTTCGTATAATTAAACGTTCAGAAGAAACCTCTGCCCTTTGACTCTAAGACAGAAAGGCAATAATGAATGCAAAGTGAGTCCCAATATTCTCTGAAGGTGGTACGGTGTGAAACATTCTTTAAAATTGCATTTCTTTTATGGGGGAGGGGGAATTGAGTCCCCCCCTCCACCTAGGTTCCAGAGGTGAAACCTAACTGTGTTTACCCACTCACATCCTGAGACACACTTTTGAGGATGGGACAGGGTTGGTGCCCCTCCTGCAAGGAGAGCTTATATTTTACTGAAATTCATGAGACTGACCACTCTGAAAGTTGGATTTTGCCTCTTTTACAAAAGCCTGTAGCAGCTCCTGATGAATTTGCAGGTGTTACTGGTGCATGTGAGAAACTCAAGAATTCAGAGTAAGGTGTTACACACACACACACACACACACACACACACACACACACACACAAACACACACGAGTGGGTGAATTAATCACCATTGGGACTGGAACCCTCATCACTGGATGAGAGGCCTCTTCCAGATCTTTCCAAGACTTGGAATCCCAGTCATCAGGTTTCCTGGGAAGTTCTGGACAAATGCACAGCCAAGGTGAATATGGGCTGTGTCTGGGTTTAGATCTCACAGCAGCAACAGCACCTGGTTCCCAATCACCTCAGTTCCCATCTTCTCTGTCTACTCTGGTCCCCCTTCTTTTCCTGGAGCAAAATCTGTTTCAGCATCTAATAAAATGTATAGCATTTCTGTGTTTGCAGAGTGAGACCAAAGAGGCTTATCCTGTCCCTGACCACGCATGTTCTCTATCCAAGGTGTTCCTACAATGCTACACTATAGTACCCCTAGGTGTCCCTGCAATGCTCCACTATAGTATCCCCAAGTTCAGAAGCTGCTCCTTCTGTGGCCTCTCTGGAAGACAAAGCAGGTGTCCAGTTCCATTGCTCACTGAGATTTGAAGAGTTCCATCATTATAAATGAAGAGTGGAACCCAAATTCCCTCAATTATTTGGTCAGATCGTCCACTCTCTTCCTGGCTTAAATTCTTCGAGGGATTAAAAAACAATTAAATTGCTTGAGCAATGGACGAAGTGCTGGAGTGAAGCTGGCCGAGGAGGGAGGGAGGGAACCTGCTGTTGGCCAGAACTTATATTGTCCACTGCCAAGCACTAAGCTGGGTTTCAGAGAATCAGAAGACAACACAGCTCCTGTCTCTATGGAGCTTTCAGAGTACCTGTTGGGGTCATCTGGAATACCCTGTGTTAGGAAACTATTTCTGAAGGCTTCCCCACAAGTGGTAAGATACCCTGGTTTTGCACAGCCAGAGGCAGGCACTGTAACCTCTTCAGACTTTATAAAGAGTTGTGGTCAAGTTCGAAAGGAAAATTCTAGAAGAGGGCTTAGCCCTCTGTATCAGTATCAGTATAGAGATTCAGTCACTGCTGGATTCATCGGAACAAATCCACTCGTGACAGTAAACGTCAGCTGTAAGGGGAAGGACAGACACGTGACTGTGGGTTTAAGAACTGACTCCATTTCCCCTCTTGTGGCTTTTTTATTCGACACTCCAAACCATTCCATGATAGTGGAAGTGGAATGGGGCATACTTCACCGAAGGATACCAGAAACCTCTGTTTACCTATGGATATGGGGCAGACAGAAGTCCCAGGAGGAAAAGGCTGGAGGCTGGATTATTAGGTCACAACCAAGTCTTCTGAACTCTGAAAAGAATCACATCATAAAACCATTTACCAAAAGTGTCCCTTCTGAACTCACCCAAAAGAGCTCTATGGCTGAAAGACTAAAAATGCAGCTTCCACATTTTATGTTTAGATTAGAAGGTGGAGATGGTATTATTGCCAAGTTAAAATAAGAATGTGCATCAGAGCACTGGGTGTATGTGTGGGGGTGGAGGAACAACATCTACTGCCCAGCTCCCAGTACTCAGAGGCTCGCACAGATTCGCAGAAATCCAGGTGCCTGCTTTTTAAATGCATAAGATTAGCCTGAGATAAACCAGGGAGACCAGAGCTGTTCAGGAAAGCTTGAATAAGGGGTACTGTTAAGCTCCGGGCCAGTAGAAGGGGCTCCCGGCTGACCATTCTCTCCTGGAATCTGTGAAGGGCATGGAGGTACCGCTGCTTCAGGTACCAAGTCTGGGGAACCCTATGGGGCATCACACCTGGCCTGTTCCCGCCTCTTGGAACAAGGCTTTGGTGATGCCTCTGCTCCTAGATCTCTCCAAGGTAGCATGGGAGAATTAGGAGAGGGAGAACTGCACCCCACCCCGACCAGCACCCAAGGACCTACTGTGTGAATGAACACTTATCCAAGCACTGTTTCTATTCTTATGACACCTTCTTAGTGACGTGCTCTCCATCCTGTGAATGATAAAAACTGAGGTCTGGAGTAAAATTCTTCAATATCTGGCTACAAATTGATTAGCTTCAAACTTCACATTAAATGGACAGCAAGTTGTCTGGCTCTTTTAACAACCTACTTCCCTCCACCCGCCCCCAGAAAGGCAGGAGGGTAGAAAAGAGAGAGGAAGGAAGAGAGGGAGCGAATTGGAGGAAAACATTTTCTTGGTTATGAGAACCAAGTCTCCTGCAGTTGAAATGCACATACCAAGATACTTAACTTTTAAAAGTATGGTTTAGAATTTTTCTGCAGACCTTCATGGCGAAGGCATCATTTTACAAGTTCCCTTAAGATATGGCTGAGGGCACAAGCCTTGGGAGTGTTGCAGAGAGCCGTGGGCACCAAAGCTGTGGGCAGCTTGCTGGGCTCTCCCAAGGACTAACCGCCAGAGCCGCGAGTTCCCTTGGCAAACTTTATCAAATTCTGGGAACCAGAGGCTCTCGCGATACCCTGCAGCCCCACTCCCCGCTACAGAAACTCTGTTGACGCCTGGGCTGTTGCATTCAGACCCTGAGTGGCTTTTCTGCCACCCTAGCTGGAGTTTAATTCCAATTATAGAACCGCGAGAAACGGACTCGGGCGGGGTGGGATGATACGGGGGGAAGACAGTGGGTGGGGACCTCCGGGATGAAGTCTCCAGTCTCCCAGAGGAGGGAGCTCAAAGCTGTATCTCCTGGGAGAGAGGAGTTCCTAGAACCTGCCAGAAACTCCACGGTGGTGGGGATTGTTGCTTGGACATTTCTCACATTCCCTTACATCTTGTTCTTTAGGGTTTACAGGCAGGATTCTATAGAAACGATAGTCAAGTTTCCGTGGTTCCTGCTTTATTGGTCACAAGAAAAGGCACAGAACACCGCGACTCCAAACCACAGGCGTGCTTAAAGCGAGATTGTGGGCTTGTGAATGTCACAATGTGTTAATGGAACTGCGTGCTAACGTTTAACCCAGGAGTTTTCCAGGCCGCCCCTCCCCTAATTTCGGGTTCCTCGTGGCCCGGAATTATTTTCTCGCTCCATTTCTCTGTCCGGTAAGTGGGCCGGGTTTCCTGATGCTCTACCAAGAACTAGAGCACATGTGCAGGCTCTGGATAAGCAGAACCTAGCTCTCCCTCCGTGTATCTCCAGAGTTTGTCTTCCTTGAGGTGTAGCTCGGGGCCAAGGGGAGGAGCACTGGTCTGCACACCAGGGTGTCCCGAGTGTCCCTTGTGCAGTCTATCAAGAAAGTCCCCCTCCCCACTCCCCAGGCTCAGCCTCAGCTAGCAGTAGATCTCAGACCCCGGCAGACGTCATCTTGGTGACCTTCACTTTCGAGAATAGTCGCGCCTGTGCTGTTCCCTGGCGCTATGGGTGACGAAGTCTAAAAGAGTCTGGACTCAGTGAGTCCTAAAGGTGAGCAGGTTTCATGCTCTGTGCCACTGAATGGGGACACAGGTTCCCAGACCCACGCTTTGAGCAGTACCTCTGGACATTCTTCCTTCTTCAAACACTTTCCAGACTCCTGTGCACGATAAACGAGGTGGGCAACAATCCAAAGACACAGTCAACAGCCACGTGTCACACATGCAGTTTGATGGTGATCATAGCTGAGCATTCACTTTAGGGACATTGTCAGTTCCTTCTCAGGAGCCAAGGTCACACATTCCCCTGCCTCATCGGACAGTCCTTGCGCCGACTGCGCCCTGACGCGGTTCTTGGGTTGGAGAAAGCAAAGCACCAACAAGCTCAGGCCGCTGTGGCTACTTCGCCTAGACTTTCTCCCCAGGTCCTAGCTGTGTCTTTGTAGACATGACCCAGGCTAGCCCTCGCCAGCCCTCTGGAGGACCGCAGCTCCCAGGGGAGAGCTTTAGAAGCCGAGAGCCAGTGGATGGCCTGCCTTTCATGCAAGATCCAGGATAAGTTCCTCCAGACCCGTAGTTAGTGCCAAGAGCTCAGACGTGCAGTTCAATAGTTAAATTGGTGGGTACTTTCTCTACTTAAAGTAATAATTTTCTAATTCGGATCTATAGCTTTTAAATACCGAGCTCCAGAGACGCCTGTCAATGCAGCCCCTTTTTTTTTTTTTTTCCATCCCACGGATGCAGGGTGTTTATAACGGCTCCTGCCGTGCGATCCGGGTGTGAAAATATCAGTTTTATGCCTTGGATAGGAGTCGCTGAGGAGGTGGGTCATTAGTAGACCGCACATTTAGCAGCTGCTCGCTGCCCAATTAAGCAGGCCTTCTCCAGGTGGAAGCTGTAGGGGTCGGGTAGGTTGGGGGTTCTCTCTTTCTCCAGCCCTGGACCAAGGCCTGGCGCGACGGGATCCAGACCGCTTCCCACACACCCTGGGTTGTAGCAGGACACACTTAGTACGAGCCACACATCCCCGGACCAGACGTCTTTGGAGTTCTCTCTGGTTCTCTTTCCGACTCCATTCATTCCGTGAATGGAGCCAGGGGATCAAGGCTGTTGGTAGACCCCCTAAGTGGGCCTTCCGCTTCCGATTTTCATTTGATGAGCGGTGGCTCCTACGAATTTCAGTCCAATAGGAAGGCACCATCAAGGCACGGCCGATTTATTTTCCCATCTACCGGCAGGCAAGATAATATATATGCATATATATATATGCATATATATTACTGTGTTTCGTTCAAAACTGGTCTCATTTTTTTTTTAAGAAAAGTGTTTTGTGACTTGTAGCTAAAACACTTAACTTGGGAAGAAGAGAGGGTGAACTTTTTCTTGGCCTGATCCGAGGAACAACGAACTCCAGCTCGCCTGCGGGCAAGCAGAGGAAAAACAGTTTTAGGTGAGCGGGGTCAGAAGGTCATTAGGCCCAGGACCCCGCGGGAAGCTCAGCCTTGACCTTCCTAGTGAAAACCTTCCCTTTCCCTCCGCCCATCTCCACCACACACCCGGTGCCAAAGCTTTAGTCCCCAGGACAGGAAACGCACTTTCCACCGGAGAAACGCACTTACCACGGGACAGCCCGGGGAGCGCGCTGGACACACGCAATTCTGCCGCGGGTGAGGTCTCAGTCCCGCCGGGCGCCGGGAGCAGGGCAGACGGAGCAGGGCAGACGCAGACCAGCCGTTTAGATCTTCTGCAGCAGTCTGAGGACGTCCTCCTTCTCTAAGCCCGGAAGCCTCTAAAAACGAATCATTTCCTCCACTTATGCAGAGACAGGAGCTCTTAGATCAAGATTAGTATGTTGAAAACCTGATTGAGAGCCGCCTGATTAGGCGAGGGTGGGTGGAAAAGCAGCGTACACGCTGGCGCCCCTCCCCACTTCCCCCAAACTGCTCCGGCGCGCGGGGCTCTCCAGATGACCCGTGCAGACCGTTCTCGCTAGCAGGCAAAGGCAACTACGGATTCACGTTGCAAACCTTAGCACAAAGGACTGTGAGTAAATCTCCACGCTAGATTCTAGTTAATTCTCTTCCAGGAGATCGGTCCTACGTGCGGCCTGCTGGAGCCCGCGTTCCGCAGCAGTCTGTTTCCATTCCAGAGGGTCATCTCCGTGCAGCAGCTACGGAAAATACATCATTATGTGGATTCCTTCACCTAATCCTGATTTTTGCTTTTGACGAAATAACAAAACAAAAAACACAGTTTAGCTTTTCAGGCTGTCAGTACAAACCCGACTCCTTCAGTGTGCCACCAAAATATAGGTTACTCTAAATCTTAGGTCCCTCTTCTCTTATTCCATACTAAATCTAAAGGAGATCTCCTGATGGGGACCGGCTAGAGAATGCTAGTGTGAACGGGTGTGTAACCGCTGAAAAGGAAAGCAGAGATGGTGTATGTTCAAGTCCCGTGTCTAAGGAGGAAAGGGGCGATCAAAGGAAACGCGAAGTTGTAGTCTTTGCTCGGCCCCAGGCTCAGTTCATCTGGGAAAGTGTGTCCACCCGTCCACTGCCCGCCCCTCCGCTGGCCGCTGACGGCAGGTCCGGGCAAAGTCTCACTTCATCTTCCGCACAAGAAACACAAGGGAGTGAGATTTCCTATTCTTGTGTTTTACTACACACATTCCGTCTAATTGAAGTAACAAAGCATGGTTTTGTTACAAGTCTGGATAAAAAATAAAGACTCCAAGATGTCTTTATATTACTAACGTTCCAAATGTTTCGATTTTGTTTATCTAAAAGGACAAATAGTAAATAAACGTCATTTAAATATAACTTCTTACAAAATTTATCTTCTATAAACGAAGTGATAACTTACAAAGAAATTTTAAAAACAAACAAGCAAACACAAAGCTCCTACACTTTCCAATCCAGAGCAAAATTACTCCTACTCCCTACTTCTAGGCACACGCACACACTCTAGCACGGGAGTGCGCAGCAGCAATGGACGCCTCCATCTACGGCAGAGATTTTTGTCTAGAATGAAATAAAAGCAGCATTCGTGAGTAACATACTTTCGTCTTCCTTGTATCCTTGATTCCAAATCTAGTCGCAAATCAAATCTAGTCGCTCAGATGCCCCTTCTTTATCTTAACGGGAAAACTTTTCGCCAATGGAGATAGACCCACGGATGCGCATTTCCGAAGGACTAAAGCTTGGGAACCCAGGAGACCTCTGCTTCCCCTCCCGCGCTGAAAGAGATGTAACCCGAATCTTTGTTTAGGTTTTGGCTGGGGAGCGAGAATTTAAAACAAGTCAGACGAGGAAAGCAGATTCTAAAAAAAGAAGAAGAAGAAGAAGGAGAAGGAGAAGGAGAAGGAGAAGGAGAAGAAATAATAAAGAAAAGGGGGAATAACAGAAAAGTCAAGTTAATGGGCCATCCACATTTCCCCCACCTTTAACACTGAACTTGGAGTAAGTTGTCTGGTGCAGATAAAGATCTTAACATGTAGAGAAGGCGGGTTTTTCCGCAAGGAGGTGAGGCTGTCCCTCCAGGAAAAGACTTTCCCCCACACCCCCTCCTCCCCGTGAGGTTCCACCCTCTGGAAAACACAACTTCTTTCCCTCTTTTCCTGGAGGGACAGACCTCAGTGTAGCTGAGAGAGGAATCTAAGAACAGCGGGTCCGAGAGTGGCTACGGCCACTGTGGCCTCTTTGGACGAGACGCACTTTGGCACCACAACCCTGCGTGTTAGCTTTCCTTGGCGCTCTGGGGCGGGGGAGGGGGGCACTGCAGACACCCGCAGCCTCTGACCCTCTGGAGCTGGTATGTGATAAGCAACGCCTGCGGGGCCATGTATTGGAAGAGCGATCAGATGTTTGTGTGTAAACTGGAAGGAAAGGACGTGCCGGAGCTGGCGGTTCCCCGCGAGAAGGTGAGCGCGCCGACGCCCAGCGGGATCCGTTGAATAGCAGCAGTTTCCTTGAAAAAAGAGTTGCTGGGCTCCCAGGCGAGGCTCGGAAACTACCTGTCACTGCCTCATCTCCAGACCTGACTTTTTTTTTTTATTACGTAGTAGCGTTAGGTAGTAATCACCGCGTCCCCTCCCCGTGGGCTCACTTAACCTGAGGCATGGACACTCTAATTTGGGAGACGAAGTCTGGAGCGTAAGGTGCTCTGGGGCCATGTGAGTCCTGCTTTTCTTCTATGTAACTCGCTGTTCGAGGCGGCCTGGGACAGCGGTGGGCTGGGGGTCCAGGCGTTTGCGAGTGGCACCAGGTACCAATCGCCGCGCTCCGCTGAGCGCTGGCTCTTGCCTCGGGTCGGGCGCGTGTGGGGTCTGGGGACCCGCGGCGACAGACTCGAGGACGTGGGTCCTGCAGAGTCCCGCCGGCTCTTGGGAAGGGCCAGAAAAAAATGATTTCATTGGAAACACCCAAGGGGCAAGTCTCGCCGCAGGAGGCGAGCCTAACCCGGGGACCCAGAAAGCTGTCACCTCTCTCCGGAGGCAGGACCCGTGGGTGGCTCGCGTTTTAACTGGAACCGGTTCCCAGCCTGGGGGCCTCGGCAGGACGCGCGGGCCACTGCGGGCTTTGTGTTTGCCGGGAAGGTGACAGGTAGAGTTTCCGCCCGGATGCTTTGTGCGCGCGAGGACGCGGCCGGCCGGCCGGGAGGCGGCTGCGCTGGGCAGACCCGCGCGCTGGCTCACCTGGGTTTTCAGAGGACGGAGGAAAGGGAGACAAAGGGACGGACCGCGGGCCGGGGGCGGCTGTGGGCCGCGGGAGCCCGCCGACCCGCCAGCCCTAAGCAGACTTCTCAGAGAGATTGCGTTCGTTTGTAGAACAAAACTGAAAGTGCAGCCGGTGCTTGGGGACACTTGAGCGACGCGCCTGTGTGCTCTAAAACGTACTGACCCGCGTCGGGTGAGGTTGTGTTTTTTGTTTTTTGGTTTTTTTTTTTTTTTTTAAATGGGACAAATTAAATTCAGCTGGATATTTCCATTATTCGACCCGCTTTTTGCACTGGTTAAAAATAATCCTTTAGTAGCTAAAATGTTGACTTACTGAGCACTAAGTGGCAATTCACACCTTAAAGAAACCAGTGTAAATCGCTTACCGTTCTAATTGCTTCAAGTTTACCAAAGAGCTGCTGGCTCCGTTTAATCTGAAGCATTTTCATTCAAATCGTCGGAACAAACACCAGGCTTCTTAAATCCCACTGTAATTAGCTTTCAAGTATCCGATTAAACCTCTTCACCTTTCGGGCTATCCTATTCAAAAAGCCCCCCCTTTAAAAATATGTGTGTGTGTCTTGCTCTTTTAATTGATGTTATTAAAGAAATCAAGTTTTTTCTCCCCACCCCCTCCTCAGTCATCTTTTCTTCTCTCTCACTCCACCTCCCCACGCCCCGCGCCCCCTTTAGCCGGGTGTTCCCCGCTCCCGGGTGATTGACGTCTAGAAAGCAATCGCTTTGTGCGCGGAGGCCGGTTATTAGCTGGGTACCCCCGGCGGGGGGCGGGGAGCCGGCGTGCCGGGGTGAGCGCGGGGCCCCGAGCCACGGCCCCGCAGTCCTGCAGTCGCCCGCTGGCGGCGGCGGCCCAGGGAGGCTGCGCGCTGGCCCGCCAGCTGCGCCCGGGCTCAGGTGCCCGCGGCCGCTGCACGCGCCGCCCTCGTGCGGGGCCTTCAAGAGCTCGGCGGGGCCGCGGCGGCTGCGGGGCGCCGTGTGCACGCCGCCGGCTCCTGACCCGTGTCTCCCCGCCTTCCCCGCTGTCGCGGCGCAGTGCCCGGGGCTCATGTCGGAGGAGTGCGGGCGGCCTGCAGCCCTGGCGGCCGGGAGGACCCGCAAAGGCGCCGGGGAGGACGCAGGACTGGTGAGTGGGGCGGCGGCCTGCGGGGGGACCCCCAGTTCCTTGGGCGGGGCGGGACGCGGGGCTGCGGGGGGTCTTGCAGGTCTGGGGACCCCAGGGAGAGGACAGGGAAGGCTGGGGAGGGAGGACAGCCCTTGGGGTGCCCCCGTGGGGTGGTGGGACGTGGAAGGGAGGAGAGGTCTGCGGCCAGTGCCCCCTTCTTCCTGCAGGTGAATCCTGAGGGAGCTGGGGACGAGGACTCCTGCTCCTCCTCGGCCCCGCTTTCCCCGTCGTCGTCGCCACAGTCCATGGCCTCGGGCTCCGTCTGCCCGCCAGGCAAGTGTGTGTGCAGTAGCTGCGGCCTGGAGATTGTGGACAAATACCTCCTCAAGGTAGGATGGGGGGGGGGCGTGCGAGCCCCAAAGGGAGTCCGCGTGAGGCTCTAGGGGAAAGTGCCCCACCCCGTGTCAGCCCAGGCTCTAAAGTCCCTCTCGGCCAAGTGGTCCGCTCTAGGCCCCACCACGAGGAGGGGGAAGTGCCACTCAGGGTTGTCGGGTTGGGAAACTGTGGAGACGCGGTCTGCTGCTGTAAGGAGGGCTCCCCGGGTGGGTGCGGAGGGTTTGGGGAAGCGCCATCCATCCTGAGAGCTGCCAGTTGCCAGGGCTTTTGTTTACCAAGCCTAGACCTCTACTTACCTAAATATCCTGTACTCTCCACGGTCCCTCTTCTCCAACACGCCTGTGTTGCTATCTTCGAAGACTAGCCCAGGTCGGTCTGCCAACCGATTCACAATCTCCTTCTTTGACTAAAAACACTGTAAACTGATAAAAAAAAACACCTTTTGTTTAGACTGTTATTATCTTCGCGGTCTTGCAGGTACCCGGAACCTTCCCAAAGCAAAAGTTCATTTAAGTTTTTAGAAGCCATTTCGGTACCTCGCGGACCTTGCTAAGCACAATAGTGTTATGTCCTGTCCGTGCTGGGGGAGAGGGAGCCGCAGATCCAAATAGACTGAAGTTAGGCAGGCATACTGAGAGCCTCGGTTGAAATGTTCCACGCGGTGGTTTCAGAGTTGACTGACCTTCTTAATTCGGTTTAACTTTTTCTTTTAAAATATTGTGTGCAGGGGTGTGGGGGAATTTTGGAGTTGAAATTTTGGTAGGCTGCAGTTATCCATGCCATTGCAGGCAGGATCTCGGTCCCATGTGTCTTAACATGAATGCATTGGGTTTCCAGCTTCAATAGCTTTTAAAAAGCGCTATGTGAAAAAAAAAAATGTTTTCCTCTATACCAAATTAGTTGCAAGCCCGTTCACTTTCTCTTCTCCTCCCCATGCTTCAGCTTTCTGAAGGATTAATTATGGAAAGTAAAAGTTCAAAAAGTGAATTAGTGGGTTTAAGTTAATGTCAACATTCAAAAGCTGAATTCTGGGTGGAATGGGAATATTACTCTGGAGCCCAGATAAAGCACCAAAAGAGGCTTGGGTGAAAACAGTTTTAGATGTTGTTGATTCTTGAAGCAGGCAAACTAACCTGGGCTTTCTCTTTAAATCTGCATTCTTAAAAATTTCATTTCTAATTTGCTATTTGGAAAACTATAAATGTCACAAAACCATTCCCCTGAGTCAAAATTATCTTCTTGTTTTGAACAAGGTTCTCAGTAAGTAGCAGAATCTTGACTGTTTCTGAAACGGACTTAAGAACTTTTAACATATCACAGCAGAGAAGATGTAGAAATAGTTACCCAGTAAAGTCCGAGTTCTGCCTCAAATTCTAGCAGTCATCGTGTGTGATTTTATATATTGCTTATGCTTGTCTTCATATGATATAAAAATTCTAGCTGAGTGAGTTATGCAAAGTTTCCTTTTGTAATTGGACAGGAGTCTATCTAGGAAGGTTTTCTAAATGCAATCATAGTCTACTAGGTTTTATAAATCAACTAACTTTTGCTACCACAGCATCACTTAGAAACTAAATACTCAGCATCCTTACCCCCAGGTGAAGCGCTAACTCCTTACTCTAGGTTTGACTCTAAACTTTTCACTGGTAAAAAGTATTTTGACCCAGTGCAGATCCAGCTTTTGAGGCTATTGGAAAAACATCATCCTGTGGAGCAGCAGGTCACATGGAGTCAGATGAGTGGTCAGCGGGAGCTACCTGAAGCTGTGGCCCCCTTCCAGGCCCCTCCTATCACCCGGGAGTGGTCCTAGCCTGGTGTTGAGCCTTGGATGAATACTAGTTTAGAGAAGGGTTCCAGAACCCGTTCCAGAATCTTCCCCACCCTCCTTTACTCCCTGGCAAAGGCGAAGAATGTTAAGGAGCTTTCTTTTGTTTTTCAAAAGAAATTTTGTGGAAAGGTGTCAAGCCAGACAGAGGTCTGGCTTTTGTAGAGTATTATAGAGAGAGGCCAGGGCTCTGTTTTAAAGCCTTGCTTTAGAAAACAAAAGCCTGGGTGTGATTGAAGGCCGTTAGCAATGGAATACTCGGACACTTGGACTTTCTATATTAACTGGGAGCAACTTAGGGGAAAACGTGAGGAAAAATACATCTTTATTTCCAGGATGTCTTCATTTTAATTCAATTAACTATTTTTTTATATAGTGATTATATGGTTCTTTTGAAGAAAGACCCAGACCTCAAATTTAAATTTCCATCAGAAATGAAACACTGCTTTGAGAAAAGGCTCATAACTCAATAGAAAACCCATGGTTTCCTTCAAAGTGTCTTTTTTATGTCCATCCTATCAGAGTTAAAACACCCTGACCGGGAGTTACAAAGCATAAACCTAATTAGTCCCTATATCTACTCATCAGCACACTTCAGGAGCCGCTCTGCAGGCTCCATTTGGTGGCTGACATTCAGTGCTTAGAGGGGCAGGGGCAGCGCAGCTTCAGGTGACTGTAGTGTTCATTTGTTTCCTGAGCTGTCAAAGTCTAGAGTGCCTCTTTATTAAATACTGTCCTGCCTCACTACGTGGACGTATTTCCTGGGTGCTGTCATAGCCACCTATGATCAGACACCTCTCTTTCTCCAGGAGCTAGGTCGTTTGGTAGGTTGCCAACACCCTCCTCTGCACTCTGTTCTCTGTAGCTGTGCACGTTAGAAGCAGGCATGAGGCACAGATCACTGAGCTCTACTGTAACGACTTCTGGTGTGTGAGGGAAGTGGATTGCTTGCTTTCTCTGTTAGGATACTTTACAAAGCATTTTCTGTCTTTGTCATTCTTATTGATGGCACACAGTTTATAGCTGTTTGGCCAAAAAGTAGGTTGAAGAGGTTTGTATCTTGACTTCCATAGCTGCCAGGTTCCACCGTAGGAAGGATCAGAACAAAGTGAAAACAACCCATACACAGGACTTTAGAATAAATGCTCTCTCTGTGTTCATAGAGGTTTGGTCAAGGAGGGAGGAAGGAGAAGAAAGACAGCCTGAAGCCTTCAAAGGATTATAAAAACAAACTTGAATGTGATCTATAGGCGTCTGGTTTCTTGTTGGAGTCTAGAAGAGGATATAGGCAGATGCATGCTCATGCCAATGGTGCTGCTGGGGGGGGGGGCGGTCTCCAGAACATGTGTAAGGCCTTCCTCTTGCCTCCCACACCACATCGGTGCTCATCCTCATCTCCCCTCACAGGTGAATGACTTGTGTTGGCACGTCCGATGTCTGTCCTGCAGTGTCTGCAGAACCTCCCTGGGAAGGCACACGAGCTGTTATATTAAAGACAAAGACATTTTCTGTAAACTCGATTACTTCAGGTATATTGCTATTTTCATTTTAATAAACACCTCAAGAAGTTATTTTAAAAGACCTTTGTAACAGGACTTTTTGCATAGAGTTTGATTACTCAAAGCCAATTATGATGATATATTTCATTTTTTTTTTTTTTTTGAGATCAGATCTTGCTATGTAGCCTAGGCTGGCCTTGAACTCATGATCCTTCTGTGTCATCTCTCAAGTGACAAGATTAGAGGCTATAAGCACCATAATCAACTTCTCAAAAATTCTTTGGGGGGTATAATTTGTATTAAAGCTAAATTAGTGTTTGTTTGTTTCCTTTAGGAATTGGCTAAATAAACTTTGTTTTGGATCATATTCCCATTCTAAGGATGAAAGTTTGGGGTATTCAAGGATAAGACACATGATGGTAGCATTGCTCCTTGTTTGAAGTCAGTTGTGAAGTGAAATAAAATCATTATGGGGAAACTGATCCCTGGTAATAAACCTCTAAGATACCAGGCGTTTAGATAAAATAATCAGCTACACTATTTAAAAGAACAAACTGTCATAAATCAACAAACGGAATCATTCTGCCCAGAGGTCTTGTTTTATTTTTATTTTTATTTTGGTCTGTTCTTTGACTTTGGCTTCTGAGAAGTACTTGCTCAGTAAGTGTGCACATTCTCTCTGTGATCTCTCCATGGCTGTGTTAAGTGTCAGGTGTCTTCCAGGATGTACTTCTTTGTGGAGAGTTGTCTAAACCTTGTAAACATTACTTTAAATGTGGTCATATCTCTTTATTTGCATTCCTAAATTAGAAAAAGTTCATTGTGAAATTTTGTATAGCAAAATTAGTAACAACTAATTACAGCATCAATGCCATTTCAAAAGTCATTTCAGAGAGTTTAGTGATTAAGTTGAATACAATACATAGACAGGTTATAGCATGTGATCATAATTAGAGTCTATCTTATAAAAATCAAGTGATTTTATAATTTCCAAAAAATGCATACTTCTCACCAGAATTATGCCATTTTTTTCTTTTCTTTTTTCTTTTCTTGTTTTTTCAAGACAGGGTTTCTCTGTGTAGTCCTGGCTGTCCTGGAACTCACTCTGTAGCCCAGGCTGGCCTCCAACTCACAGAGATCTACCTGCCTCTGCCTCCCCAGTGCTGGGCTTAAAGGTGTGCACCACCGCTGCCTGGCCAGAATTAGGCCATTTCCTGGGCATTAGTAACAGTTGGTTCCTCTTCGACTTACAGTATATTAATCACCCTTTGAAATTTTTGATTTTTTAAGAAAATATTTATTAAAATCTGTTTTTTTAGGATTTTTTTTGTGTTCTGAAATTCATTTTTAGAATTCAGTGCTCCAATTAAACTGGTAATACTTAAAGATGGGTCCCTGGGTGGACACAGGCGGAGGTGCCAACCTTGTCCACCAGTGACTGTGGTGGGAGACAGAAAAGGGCATCTGATCACTACGACTGGGAGGGGAAAATTCCCCTTGCCTCTGGCATCTTGCTGAGAATGCCTACAGATGTTTCTGGAATTTTAGGCACTATTTCTACTCCCATGGCTGGCAATGTAGCCATTCATCGTTGCTGGAATGCTTCTGCATTTTTTTTTCTCCTCGCCCTTCAGGGTGAAGAATACAGATTCTGTACTTTCCCTGATAATTTCTAATTTAAATATGTCAGCATTAGTTATTCCCCCTAGTCATTGGGTTTTGTGTTTGTTTCTGGCACTGCAGATTGAACCCAGCATGTGCACACATGATAAGTACATATTCCGCCATGAGCTGCACCCATCCCTCCAACTAGATTTTAGCCGATCAATGTTCCTATGTTCAGTTAGTGTAGTCTTGCCCTTTGAGGTTTTCAACCTGGAGTGTGCATGTGTAACTGTGCATGTGTATCTGGAATTGCTACGCGACCTATAAGTGCCTTAAGATATGACACAATAAAAGGGCTATTGAAACTCCTCGTTCATGTATTTGAAAACTAATCATCTTCGCCATTACCAATTGAGGCAATTTTGTCTTTAAAGCAGATTTGAATTGTGACCCTGTCTCAACTGCTTCCCATACTGAGAAAAAAATTAATTTCTGTTTCACTTTCACAATACTTAAATCATTGCAAAGAGCATGATGATGGGTTAGTTTGGACTTGCCTGATACGCTCCTCACCATGCCTCCTCCCTGTGTCCTGCAGACGTTATGGGACACGGTGCTCCCGCTGTGGCAGGCACATCCACTCCACTGACTGGGTCCGTAGGGCCAAGGGCAATGTGTATCATTTGGCCTGCTTTGCCTGCTTTTCTTGCAAGAGGCAGCTGTCAACTGGAGAGGAGTTTGCCTTGGTGGAAGAGAAAGTCCTCTGCAGAATGCATTTCGACTGCATGCTGGATAATTTAAAAAGAGAAGTGGAGAATGGTAAGTAGGACTCAGAACACCTTTGAGTCTTTGAAGACCTTGAATGAAGAGATAAAAATTGATTCCACCCCAAAGTCATTCTAATGTCGTATTTTATACAAGAGGTAAAGGCTGTAAAGTCAACAGGGCTGCCAGGAAAGGGCTCCATCTGTTGCTCTGCGGGCAAAGGGTGGCCTCTGTGAGTTCCACACTGTACTCCGTGGCAGCAGCCTGGAGTTTGGGTTCAGCTTTATTTGTGCGTATTTGCCTTCCTCACATGGGCCTAGATGTATGCTTTTACTGCATTTCAGGCAGAGTGCACAAGGCTATATATAAAGTCTCTTATGGTCTATTGGCAACATGTTTTTAACACTTTACAAACTTGGAAGATGCGAAGGTGTGTGAGGAAACTACGACTGTGCATTAGTGTGGACCCATCTGAGTTACCAACCTGGGTGGTTTGTTTTTTAAAACGCAGGTAATGGGATTAGTGTGGAAGGAGCCCTGCTCACAGAACAAGATGTCAATCATCCAAAGCCAGCCAAAAGAGCTCGGACCAGCTTCACAGCCGATCAGCTCCAGGTAGACATGGCAATACATTTGCAATTTCTAAAACTCTTTCCCCGCCCCCAAAGAAAACAGACTTCAAGCAAATTAAATAGATCTCCATGCTGCCTGAGAATATTATTTAATAAAGGTCCTACACTTTTTAAAAGATCTAACTTGATGAGAATATCAGTGCATTGCCCTAAAATGTCATGGTCTGCAGAGTCCAGTCACGGTCGCTTTGTGTCCTTAGGGTCTTTTGGTTTTGACATCAAGTTAGGACACAGTGCCGTCCCCTCGAGCATCAGTCTAAGGCAGACATTCTACATGCAATGACAACAGAAGATGGCTGTGTGGAGACTCGGCACTCTGCTGTGTTGTCATTTAAGTCAATTATGTGAGGTGTTTAAACCACAGGGATTCCGTACTGGGAGGAACAGAACTGCCTAAGTGAGACAGGAATCCAGTGGTTGACGCCATCGTAAAGGGGTAGAGGCAGTGGCTCCACCGTCCGGCTGAGGTTGACTCTGCCTCCAAAAGCAGACAGACTTCGCTATCACAGTTGTCTAGGATGCAAGGATTGTCTCATTTGTGCACACTGTCAAGAAAATGTTCCTTGATTTATATTTAAGTCTACATATGATGATTCTTTCTGGAATTTTTCCAGATAATCGTATTTTCTAAATGATCAGTGTGGCTGAGGTGTTCATTTTAAGATGAATAACATTACTGCACCTCTTCCATGGGTTGCTGGGTGTGTTGCATATAGTATCTGCTTCAGCTCAGTACCGAAGGCAATCATGTCTCGTTAGCAAGTGAAAGAAAAACCACTTCCAGCAGTCAGAGCCTGGTCAGCATTTTAGACCTCTACAGTAAAAACAGAATGATTAGGAGTAACCTGGACATGGCCAGCATTCCAAAAGAATTTGGCAAATGGACCAAATGCTGAGTATTAAAATCTAGATCCATTAAGAAAAAACCTCCAAGTACACAGTTGCTTGCTGTTTATTAGACGTGAAGTCCATGATCGTAAGTAATATGTGAGAAACAGTACTTGAGAGACTTGTTGCTGCCTGAACCTTGCTGCTCAGATGCGCCCTGGAGTGCTGGAGAAAGCCACACACGGCTTCGGCTGATGTGAATTCTTGTCTAAGCTTTGCAAAAGCACCCGGTTTGAGCAGGAAGGCTGGATTAGACAGCATCTCTAATAGACACGTATCAGGTTTGAAACTGGTCTGTTCCATAAGGAATTGGCTGTGACTTTGACGATTATAGGCTTCATAACTTGGATGTTAAAATTCCTTACTAAAATTGTAACTGTGGAGCTTCAAAGTCATGGCAGATAGCTGTACAATCTCTGGTGAGAAGATAATTACAGAAAGAAAAAAAAAGATGGAATATTTGTTGGGGTTTTTGCAGGTCAGGTGCTATGCCAGGCTTCATGTTCCCATCATCTTCAACTCCTCAGCCACTGCTACAGTTCTCAGTGTAGTCTGCCTCCTGGGGAGTACGGGGTGGGGGAACACAGGAACCACCTGCAAGGTAACCAACTGCTCAGGGAATAGCAGAGGAGAGGCTCAGACAGACTTGCCCAACCTCTGTGCTTTTCATGTGGTTTTGCCTCCCAGGAGCCCATGTTCTTCAGCAGAACCCAGCAAGACAGAGAGGATAAATCCTGAATCTTGCAGACAGGCATATAGTTAAACTTGCAAAATACTTAAACTATGCATTACTACATAAGAATGTGACCTGAATCATAAGCTAAAAAACCATCAGAGTTGGGTTCTGAAAAGCATGATCTCGTTTATTCAGTATTCAGTAGCATTGATCCTGTACACAAGATGGTCAAAATAAATGAGATAAATCCTTAGTTGTTCCAAAGAACAAGAAAGCTGGGATAGCCAGTTTTAAAAGAGGGAAAAAACCCGAATCATTTACTTTCAACAGATTATCTGATAAGCCAAGTACTATATTCACCTTGTCAAACTGTCCCATTTTTGAGAAAACTGTGAATGTATTTAAATACTGACTTCAATAAAAATAATAATAAAAAAATCACTGTGAATACTGAGTTGAGACTGCCCATGTGGTGCTTGCTTTGGACGGAGGAGTGTTAAAAGAGGGCAACTAGATAAATTCCTAAAATTCCATTTCAGAATCTCACAGAAAGAAAAGTTTCCGATTGAAGGTATGTCTGCATACCCTCTCAAACGTGGCCCCATTGATAAGAAGGGCACTCAAACCCCTTACTTTTCCGGTAGACTCCTTGGTGTAAAAATGCTGCTTCAGGGCTTCCAATGATCATCCTGAAGAGCTCCCAGGACTGGGAGTGGCCTTCAGCAGCTACAACATCTGCAGAACAGGGAGACTAAGAAATCCAGTGTGTCTTTTCTTCCTTTTTGTCTCTTTTTGTGTGCGACTGAAAACTGGCACTAACTAAAGGAAGAACAATGAGGGCACCATTTTCTTTAGAATATTCTAGTTCTAATTGGCTGAGGTAAAGTTCCGTTCCATTCCTTCATGAACTGTCTTTGCTAAATGTACATTGGTTCTATTATTAAAACTTTTATTTCTAGAGGGCTTTTGTTCCTTTTTAAACCAGATCATCAAGAATGACCTTAGAAGCAATTTCCCAAGTATCAGTTCAGCTTGCTCTTTGTGAGAAATTAAAGATATGATCAATTCTCTTGCTGTTTTGTCTTTAGAAGTCACCCCCGCACAAGCACAGCTCGAGAGAGAAGCATTCCCTCTGATAAGGAAGGGAAAAGAGGAAGGGATGGAGACGACAGATGCTTAGTCCACTTTGCCACTTTTTTAAATAAGAAAAAGTCTGTTCCTTTTACAGTGAGTATAGTGGTACAACACTGGATGGGACACTAGGAGCATCTGACCCTGGAAGAGTCAGTAGCCAGGGGCATCTTAAAAGGATCATCATTTGTACCCTTGAGATGTTTCTGGACCCACGCTGGACTTTCTCCATCTCTTGAGATTTTCCTCATATTGTCAAGGTTCTGTCACCAACTCCAAAGTGCACAGTGTGGCACGTGGAGACTGTAGCATCCCCCCTCCCCCTGGGGGGGCATAATGCAGGATTCTTTCCCATAGTCCTCTGGGAGCTCCCACTTTTTCAAAGGAACCTGTTGGGCGACCTTCTTCTGGCAAGAGAAGATGCAGAGAGGGATGAGGGCATTGTCTTAGCAGAGGCTGCAGTTCCCCTGCCTGGAGGGAGGTGGGGCCAGCAGGTGGGGCAGGGGGGCTCAATTCCTGACCCACAGACAAGCACAGCCTACTACATGCTGTTGTTCTTCATTAATTATCTTTATTGCATATTCCCCTCAGCTGAATGACTTTGGGTAATAAAATTCAAATATGTTACTTGATTCTCATGATTCCCCCTTCCAAGAATCCAAAGGCCTTGACTGTGGCTTTCATTTTCTTCCTCCACTTACCTTTGATTAGAGGCAATTATTGGCATTTCTATATTTTTCTTCTAGGAACTTAAGATTAGTGCCCCCTCCTGGTGCCATTTGTGAATATATACATGTCATAGCACTTGCGTAGTGGTGTCAATTCGGAAGGTTACAGTTGAATCTCTGGACTCTGCTAAGGTCTTGTAAGATCTCAGAGGTTGATGAACAGGGAGCAAAGCCCTCCACACACACCAGTGGTATCTCAGCAGTGCTGTGTGGTGCATGTCTGCAGCAGAGCACCATGAAAACTGTTAGCGGCCGAGGCTGTGTGCACCCACAGAGGCCAGAGATAGATGTGGCGTGATGATGTATTTTGAGTTTCCAGTGCAGGGACACTTAACAAAACAAGAAGCCAAGTGAAGGAGCCTTGGTCTGTAGATTTATTTGTGAGTTCCGAGCCTGGAAGGAGAACGGGGACATCTCTAATGACACAGTTGAGAGGCAGCATTCCATCCAGCAGTGGGACAGTTTTTAAAATCTCAGAGTCTGTGTGACTTTATAAAGTGAGCCTTTCTTTCATTGTAAAATATACATCACATTTTCATCGTGTGTTTTATCTGTCCCGCCATAAAATTAAAAGACCGAGCTGTTAACTGTTTGCTCCCAACTTCTGTTTTAAAAAACAACCACAGGTTATGCAAGCACAGTTTGCTCAGGACAACAACCCAGATGCACAGACCCTCCAGAAACTGGCAGAGCGGACGGGCTTGAGCAGACGTGTCATACAGGTGAGAATCATACGTCAATCAAGAGATGCAGAGGGTTCTGCATCTGACTCTGTGGGTGTATGCTGACCTTTTGTGAGCTCCTACTTTAGGTCTCTTCCACTCTGAGCCTATTTCTTAAAAGCTCACGTGACAAAGTTTCCTGGAAAGACGCAGCCCTGTCTACTCACCACAGACTAAAGTATGGAAAGCACCAAGTCCGACTTGGTGAACCAGTGAGCTTTATGGTCACTCACAGGAGCAGAGATGACTCCAGCAGAGCTGCATCACCAAGGCTCACCCCAGTCTGGGGGACAGGTCACAAAGGCTGGGAACCTGCACACTGTGCAGCCTGCAAACAGCTCAGAAGACTGAAGAGTGTCCTTTCCAGGTGTCTCGGTTGGTCTAACCCTCTTTCAGCAGCTCAGCCGGCTTGTTTCTGCTTCTTCCAGGCAGCTAGGCTGGTCTGTGTAGTATGCTCAGCTTTTATAGTTTACTCTGGCAGGGAGGGGCCTAGTGAATCTGGTCAATTTCAGGGACTTCCTGAAGCTATTTTGAGTTGTTTACCTTCCTGCTTAAGGAGCTTCCCTGTAGGATGGAATATTTCAATCTCAGAAGAAACTGTTAAACAGCCTGACATTGGCTTTCCTGGACTAGGCTACCGTTTGTCAATTACTCTGTTCATCTTTATTCAGATAGCTCTGAGATCCTTGGGCTGAGAAATTCTGCAGTTCCAAGCCAAATCTGACCTGAGCTTTCCCCTCCTCTCCCCTCCCCTCCTCTCCCCTCCCCTCCTCTCCCCTCCCCTCCCCTCTCCCTTCCTCTCCCCCCCCCTCTCCTCTCCCCCTCCCCTCCTCTTCTCTCCCCTCCCCTCCTCTCCCCTCCCCTCCCTCCCCTCTCTTCCCTTCTCTCCCCTCCCCTCCTCCCCTCCTCTTCCCTTCTCTCCCCCCTCCCTTCTCTCCCCTCCCCTCCCCTTCTCTCCCCTCCCCTCCTCCCCTCCTCTCTCTTCCCCTTCCCTCCCCTTCTCTTCCCTCCCCCCCTCCTCTCTCTCCCCTCCTCTCTCTTCCCTCCTCTCCCCTCCCCTCCCCTCTCTCTCTCCCCTCCCCTCCCTCCCCTCCCCTTCTCTCTCTCCCCTCCTCTCCCCTCCCCTCCCTTTCTCTCCCCTCCCCTCCCTCTCCTCTCCCCTCCCCTCCTCTCCCCTCCTCTCCTCTCCCCTCCTCTCCTCTTCTCTCCCCTCCCCTCCTCTTCTCTCCCTCCCCTCCCCTCTCTTCCCTTCTCTCCCTCCCCTCCCCTCCCCTCTCTTCCCTTCTCTCCCCTCCCCTTCCCCTTCTCTCCCCTCCCCTCTCTTCCCCTCCCCTCCCCTTCTCTCCCCTCCCCTCCCCTTCCCTCCTCTCTCTTCCCCTCCTCTCTCTTCCCCTTCTTTCCCCTCCCCTCTCTCCCCTCCTCTCCCCTCCCCTCCCCTCCCCTTCTCTCCCCTCCCCTCCCCTCCTCTCCTCTCTCCCCTCCCCTTCTCTCCCCTCCCCTCCTCTCCCTCCCCTCCCTTTCTCTCCCCTCCTCTCCCCTCCCCTTCTCTCCCTCCCCTTCTCTCCCCTCCTCTCCCCTCCCCTCCCCTCTCTCCCCTCCCCTTCTCTCCCCTCCCCTTCTCTCCCCTCCCCTCCCCTCCCCCTTCACTCCCCTCCCCTCCTCTCCCCTCTCTTCCCCTTCTCTCCCCTCCCCTTCTCTCCCCTCTCTCCCCTCCCTTCCCCTCTCCCACCCACTTTCTACCCAACCCCCATCGTCTGATCATGGTCTTTAGTAAAGATCTAGGAGAAGAAGTGACATGACCAAGATAGGGAAGAGTGAGGTATAGCCAAACATACATGCTGTAGAATTCATGTATGGGATTCTGGGAAATTGTTGGAATTGCCCCTTTTGTAAAGAGGAAGCCATGACATCTGATTTGGGAAAGAAAGAACAAGTTGACAAAATTTGGGAAGAAGTGGAGCCAGGGTTTTGGTTCTGGTGACCAGGAAACTAGGGAGGTTTTTGGTTTTGCTTTTAAGAGACTTGACTGCAGCGTAGACCTACAACTAAATTCCAGAAACACGTTCACTAATTGCATAATGATGGCAGATACTGGCTACTAGCAAGTCAGGAAAGCAGCCTGGAGACTGCAGCAGAGAAGTCCGGGTTCTCCTGGGAAGGGTGCCGGGTCAGGAGTCCAAAGAGCTCATTGGCTGTTGGGAGGAGGATATGGTCACCTCCACCTGTGCTAGCCATGTGGTGTTGGCGGTGACCGGCTGTGTGAACAGCTTTTGAGGGACTCCAGGGCTCAAGCCACAGGGTCAGTCCCTTGAATGGAGTCGATTCTTTACAAACTGAGGAGGGGCCTGAGGGAGAGGACGGGTCGCAGAGGCTCTGTGAATGGAGGGAGCAGGGCCACACCCTGAGTGGAGGGATCCTGGTGAAGTAGCAGAGGTCTGAAGAAGGATGGCATCAAAAGCCTGACCAGGGCGGTGGAGAGAGGCTAGGGGCATGGAGCATTGTTAAAAGAATTGTTGCATTTTTTTTTTTTTTTTTTTTTTTTTTTTTAATCAACGGCACTAATCATAACCAGCAAAAAACAGTTTGGCCTGGGGTCATGAGTTCCTTTTTGGTATACATGTTCTGTTCATGTAGTTGACATTTAGGTGCTAATTTTCCGGGAAGCAGGAAGTGTTTCTGATAAACCAGTAAACGTTGCCTTTGGGACACCTGAGTTGGAGGCAGCTTCTCTAAAGCGGCTCCTGGTGACTGCAGTGTGTCGAGGCTCCCTTAGGAGGCTGGCCCCATGTCTCGGGCACTGCGCACATGTTCAGAGTACTACCTTTACTTTTTACAAAAGAACTAACAAGGGGTTAGTCCAGAAGGAGTGCTGAGAAGATCTAGAAGTCTTGCGGTGTTAAAGGCAATATGAATGTGAGGAGGACAGGACAGGAGGGGTCTATACAGGGTCAGCATCTTCACATGTCTGCATAGCTACCCTGTGAAGGGGTGGCTGAAGTGGAGTGTTCGTCCATCATGAACTGTCCTCACGACAGGCTGCAGGTGTGGTGTTGATGCTGCTGAAGACAGTGAAGTTTTCTTGTGGCTAGTTCAGACTCCGTGGCACGGAGGAGTCCTCCTAATTTCAGACTTTATTCATTGTGAAGTGGAGGCAAGAAGCTCAGACGTGTGACCGTTGTGAGTCCAGCAAAGGAGATGGAATGGCGTGGTCTTCCCAGAGTGGTTCTTATTACTGGAGGAGTAAGGACCCAAGAGACACCTGCCAGGCTGTTTCCAGGCATTTATTAGGTCACGATGTGCAAGTTAGATTGCGTTCCAGCATTAGCACTTAGATTTTATTTTCAGATTGGAACTTTCAATATATGTGGATTGAATGTTAGATGTTTTTGATGTAATGGCAGGTGACCCCCCTCAACAATGGGGAATGTTGTGTCTTCTCTCTGAGTGGTGGTATGTGCTGTCACAGAGCCTGTGGGTGGACCTGGGACTGGAGACTTTGGGGGTGGTCTCCAGAGAATGAGTGAAGAGGCTGTGACTACACCCTGCTTTTCCTTGGTGTATCTCCACCTAGGAACATTCCCTGTGCTTTCTCCAGTTACCTGCTCAGGCTGACCACCTATGAGACTGATAAGTTTGGCTCCCTTGGTTTGCAGCGATGGCTGGCCAGCCCCCAGGTTTTTAGTCCCAAGGTGCAGGATATGTCTTTGAAATCAGGCCAACATTTTTTCCCTTTTAAGTTCTTTGCACTTTCTTTCTCTTATCTCAGGCCATGAAGCTCCTACACAGTAGCCCTGGACACAGATAACATTCTTGACCTTACCCTGGCCTGCCCCTCCCAGATGCCAAAATGCTTATTCTAATCTCCTTGAAGTTTTTTAGCTCTTTATCATTTCTCCTGTGACACAATTTGTTTGGAATGAAGGTGATCGTGTGCATGCGTGCGTGCGTGCGTGCGTGCGTGCGTGCGTCAGGGATTGTGCCCAGGGCCATGCACATGTTAGGCAAGCCTTCTATAATCAAGCTATACCTTAGCCTGTGATAGCATATTTTAATAGAGTAACACTGTGTGTTGAAGCTGCCTTTCATGACAGAGTCCACTCACATGAGATTCACTTCTGGACATGCTCTGGCAGTCAGGCCTCATGTCCCTAGATCTGTATTTAAGCCTTGTCCTTCTGGAATTACATCATAGAGTGGATAGCGCAGTGGTTGGCACTTTGCTTTTTGTGAGGTCTTACCAGTTGGATGTGTTTTAATTCATTCTGCTCAAATATGGCTAGTTTGTTCTTATTATAGAGTTGACCTTAACATGCTTCTAACGGAATAGTCTATGTATTCACTAAGAGAGTGAGCTCAGCAGGTTAAATGCGGCTGGGATGACTCAATCAAGAATCTTGTAGAAAGCTGTGAGTTCTCAGTAGGGATTTTAATAATGTGAACAAGGATTTGAAATGCTTCCAGCAGGTGTCTAAGAATACAACAGTACTTTCTTTTTAAGTTCTGATTAAAAGAACTTTCCTGTTTTCTGCTTTTTCCAAATGCCAATAGCAAAACTGGAGACACTTTCCCAGAATTCTCAAGGCTTTACTCGTTTTTTAAAAAAGTGCCTTTTTGTTTTGTTTTGTTTTGTTTTAGCATAGAATAGATCTTTAAGTAAACCACCAGAGACTATTAGCTGAGAAAAATAAAAAGACTATTGTTATAATACTTGAGCTAAAATGTTTCTCCAGTCAGTGGACATTTTAAATTTTTTTCAGGCAAGATCTTATATAGCCCAGGCTGGCCCCTAGCTTGATATAGCCAAAGAGGCAGGATTTTGTATAGCCCAGGCTGGCCTCTAGCTTGCCATGTATCAAAAAATGACCTTCAATGCAGGACCTACCTGTGGCCTCCTCCCAAGGGCCGGGGTTACAGGAATGACCACCGCACCCGGTGTCTGTGGTGTGGGAGTGGGAACCGAGGCCTTGGGACAGCCTCCCAGCTCTGTCTGCAGGCTTCTAGAAGGTTTCTTTCTGGGGCTGTGTGGCAATGACTTGGGCCACTGGTCAGAAGCTGGTGTGTGACCTAACGGCCTCCGTCTTCTCCTGTCAGGTGTGGTTTCAGAACTGCAGAGCCCGCCACAAGAAACACGTCAGTCCAAATCACTCCTCCTCTGCGCCCGTCACGGCGGTCGCCCCGTCCAGGCTGTCTCCACCCATGCTGGAAGAAATGGCTTACTCTGCCTATGTGCCCCAGGATGGGACCATGCTGACCGCGCTGCATACTTACATGGATGGTAGGTAGCGCAGCACCCAGCAGCGGGTAACGTCTAATATGAGACGACTGGTTGTGTTCACAGTTTTGAAGGATTACCTCAGTGATGGCTGAGAAACTTTGGAGGGTACAGCAGACAGCGAAGTTATCCAACTATTAGTGTGATGCTCTGCTCTGCGGCTGAGCTGCCGATATCAGTGATGGCTCAGTGCTTGGTTTTTATCAGCAACATTTTTTGTTTGTTTCTTTTCTTCCTTTTCTTTAATTTTCCTTTGCTTTTATTTTATATGTATGGATATTGTCTGCATGTATGTCTCTGCACCACATGCATAATTAACCTCAGAGGCCAGAAGAGGGTATCAGATCTCCTGGAACTAGAGTTACAGGTGGTTGTGAACCACCCTATGGGTGCTGGGAATCAAACTTTTGTCCTTTGGAAGAGCAGCCCGTGTTTTTAACTGCTGAGCCACCTTTCAGCCCCTTTGTTCTGTTTTCTACTGGATACATAGTTAAATATTTTACTTTTCTATGGTCAGAGAAGGTATTGACACATCTCTGCACCAGAGCTTTTTGTTTTTATACTTTTTCATTGAAGTAAGTCACGCATATGAAAGCACACACAGGTGCTGGGCTTGATGACTTCCCCAGCCAGCATCTTCTATAAACGGCACCTGGATGAAGGAGAGCAGCAGTGTTAGCCTCCAGAAACTGCATGCATCCCCTCCATGTACTGGAGCTTTCCTGTGTCCCAGCCTGCCGGCAGTCGGGACAGATCTCTCCCATTGGCGTCCCCCAAGTAAACACACAGAGACTTATATTACTTATAAACTGTATGGCCATGGCAGGCTTCTCGCTATCTGATCTTACATCTTAAATTAACCCATTTCTATAAATCTGTACCTTGACACGCGGCTCGTGGCTTACCAGTATCTTACGTGTTGGTACTCATGGCGGTGGCTGGCAGCGTTTCCTGACGTCAGCCTTCCTGTTCCCAGAATTCTCTTCACGGACTCTTAATCCCAGGGTCGTGGGTTCGCGCCCCATTGGTCCTCAGCCCAGCACATACACCGAATGTCTGAACCTGCGGTGCCTCTCGCACTGAGCAGGATTACCATGGCAACACCTCCAGGGTATTTTCTTCTGCCAGACTTTACCCGGAGTTCAAAAGCCATGTCTTAATTTTTCTTTTTAAAACTTTTTGCGTATATATTTGTGTGTGTGTGTGTGTGGTGGGTGCATGTGTGCCATAGCACACATCTAGAGGTCAGAGGACAACTTGGAGGAATCTGTTAACTCCTTTTATGCCTGAGAATCCTGGGGATTGAACTCAGGTTGTCAAGCTTGACAGCAACTGCTCTTTCCTGCTGAGCAATCTTGGGGCTTCATGTGAACGGAACCGGACAGTGTGGTCTTGTATCTCTCTCTCCCACTTTCATGGAGTGTGAAAGTCATCCATGTTACTGACTTACTGTACAGAATTCCACTCACATCAGTTTTATGCTTGATAGCCTTTTGTGTTCCAGTTTGGGTGTTTTAGGGACAGGCTGCTGTGAGTTCTCTTGTGCACATCTTCTGGTACCTTTAATTCACACTTCTGTTTGATATATGCATGGGCTCTATGTGATGTTCTGACAGACAGCGTCACACTGTGCTCCAACCTCTTGCTTTGAGCAGCAGCATGTGAGCAACAAAGTGTTCCTGTCACCACCAGCATTGGGCACACTCTCCCTCCTGCATCCTGACCAGTCTGGGGACAGTGCAGTACCATTTCAGTATCTTTATTAGCGTTTGCTCATGCCTGACAAGATGCCCTCCCCTTCGGACATTCTGTCTATCTCGTGAAGATAGATCCTTTGCATGTTTGGCTATGGGCCGGCCTGAAGGTTTCTCTTTTCAAAACTAATTTATTTCTTGATTATAATCTAAGCACAAAGCCTTTTCAATAACTGCATGTGTTGAAAGTATCTTCTATTTAGAGACTTTACTAAGTTGTTTGATGTCTTGCATTAAGAGGACCTCTCAGTGGTCTTTAAAAATTATTTAGCTGGTTGTGATGGCAAAGGTCTTAATCCCACCTTTAAGGAAGAGGTAGAGGCAGGCGGATCTCTGAGTTTGAGGCTACCCTGGTCTACATAGAATGTTCTGGGTCAGCCAAAGTTACATAGTGAGACTCTGTTACAAAAAATTATTTTGAGCCAATGATGAAGATTTCTCACATTCCAACTTTTTGGCCTTCCATTTTTAGTATATTTTCTTCCAATTCATCTTCTAGGTCACAAAAATCTCTGTATATATTAGAGTGTAAAACTCATCCATTAACATCTTACTCAGTTGCCGACATTCAGCTAAGGACTCTTACCTCTGTGTTGATATCCATCCACCTGGCACTTAATTCCTAACGTGAAATGTTGGGTTACCCAAGCTGACACTGGAGCTGGCATTTGTTGGCTCCAGCATCTGGGTCTTCTCTGCATCTTCTCTGATGTCTTTCCTCTAGCTTTAGTCAAGCCAGATCTTATTTGCCACCCCCACCCCCCAAAAAACCCCAAACCCACTTCATTTCAAATTTGGGTAAGAAAAAAATCATTTGAGGTTCTGGATGGTATCTCTCATCAGAGACAACTATAGTTTCCTGTGGCACAAAATTGGGCTACAGGAAATCACCTGAAGCCCCAACAGTGCTTAGGAGGCTAGTCTAATTCTAAATGAGGGCCTGTGTTTGTTTGGTTTGTGTTTTTTCACCGCCCTGCCAAAGACTCAACTTCTGAGCAAGCTGTTGAACATTTCAGCCTTTCAGACAGACATTCCTCATGTGTTAAATTTGTTAGTGTCTTTGTTAGCAAGAACATTTTCCTTCTTTCCTCTCTGAGTTTGGACTTCAAAACTTCCCACTACGTGGGTATCTTTTAAATGCTTCCCAGCACATGATCCAGTCATTGTCTGGCTCTCCCAGTTGCTCTCAGAGGGAGGTTTGGTTTGAAACAACACAGCCTTCGCTGAAAGCAGAATTTTATTTTAAGTTTTGGTTAAAAAAAACAAACAGCCTATAATACCATTGTGCCGTTTAGTTATGCTGCTGTTGGAACTGTGTGTGTTCCTGGGAGAGACTCCAGTACTAGTTGAGACAAACACGTTTAGATGCTAGCTGAGGGTGGGGGTTCTCACCTGTAACCCCAGTACCCTGGAGACTAAGGCCTAGGAAGAGGAACCATGAGTTGCAGTTCGGGGAGAATGCAGTTAAGTACTCCTAGGGAGAACCTGGGCATGCCCCTCCCCCAATACCTGCACGCAAAGACAGGCAACATCTGCATACAGAGCTGACTCTCTATGAGAAGCACACAGTGCCTTTCTCGATGCAGGGTGAGGTGCAGTGAACGGGAGAGAGATGGAGCACATCGCTGTGCACAAAGCTTGTGTCTCCTCCTCCTAAAGATGAGTCGGTGGTCCTGCTGAGGAGGGAGAGTGACCACTGCTTATATATGACACCAGATATCACACAGAACTGATGCCCACAGCTGAGACAGCGACAAAGCCACCTTGCCTTGAGATGTCCTTGTTTGTTGAGACTACTTTGCCACCTTAAAGAACTGATGCCCACGTCTCTTTCTGTTTTGTAGCTCACCAACAACTCCTGGACGCCAGCCCTTGTTACCCTATACAATGACCCAGCTACCAATAAGTCACACCTAATTCCTTTTTTCAGGGATAGAAATGATTGAGGATATAGACTTGTCATTTATTATGTATAAAATACCATTGAAAAGATATTAATGTTAATTTTTTATTTAACACCCAAAGCATTTCAAACATCCTTTCGCTGCCCAGGTATGTATCAGTAGTTGGCCTGCAAGACACTTTTATTGATTCTTCATTTTGTTTTTTTGTAAAACTTATGTTTACAAGAAGAAAACAAGTCAAAACATTTTTTTGTATTGTCTGGAAATAGTTGGCTCTAGAGTGTATCTGTTAATTTATTTGTCATCAGAAGAGCACTTTGCCTAAAAGACTGGACTGATAATGTGCAAAATGTTTACAATCCTTTGTGAAACTGTAGTTTATCATTAGTTTGTACCTGTAAGTTATTGTTATAAATATTATCTGTATTTTTTGTTATATACAACTTTATACCTTGAAGCTTGTATCTGTGAATTGCAACTGAGATTGATTTTGACGGTGTTTTCGGGATGAGCTGAGAGCGCGTCCGTTGTAGCATGCCGCACACCCACGGCAGTGCCTGCACTTGGGGAGCTGTAGCTGTAAATACACTCTAGTTGACAAAGCCACCATCCTAAGTTCATTAAACCCTTGCCATCCTTGTGGAAGTCGCAGCCAGCTTGTTTTCTGTGTGTGTTATCACCACTAAATTGCTCCTGATCTTTTTTCAAAGCCATTTTGTTTTGAGCTGGGACATGAGTACGCTTTATTGGGAAACCTGTTTGTAGATGACTATACTTAACAAAAAACAAACAAACCCACATGAAAACATCTCATTTAAACTTTAATTGCTTTTAAACTAGATAGTCAAATGTGACCTTAAAGACAGAATGGTTTTCGGACTGACTGCTGGGGTATCTCACTCTAGACATGGAATGCAGCCATAGCATGTATTTCTTCAGAGTTTCAAAGAAACTAGTAGAGTTTCTAGAACCAGGGCTCTGTGTTTGGTTTGGTTTGTTGTTGTTTTCCCCAGGTGACTGCATCCTAGGGATTCTTAGTTCTGAATTCTCACCCCCAGGACTTCACCCTGGGCCTAGGTAATAGATGCTTCTCTGAATCTCCAGGGCGAGCGGTGCCACCTCTCCACACTCACTTCCTGACTTTCATGGACCACTTAGGGAGGGAACGGTAATGAGACTCTTAGGCTTAAGTGTTTGCTTAGTGGAGCGGACACACATCTGGCTGGGGACTGGAAGTAATAGTGAAGTATTTGTAATTTCATCTTAGTCATCATAAGTGCAACCAGAATGCAGTCACATGGGCACGAGGAACTAGACGATCTGCCCTGTGCAAGAAGCTGCGAGCCTGAGTGGAAGAAAAAAGCAATTTTCCTTTTCAGCCTGCTGCTCTGGTTGGAATCCCTTTGACCGAAGTCCAAACAGCACAGCCAGAAGTCTCTCTATCTGATTTTGGGAGATTGACGCTGGTCTCCTTGGGTCTTACTACCTGACATAGGCAAGGAGGGGGTGACGTCAGCTTTACCTTTCCCAGATGTCCCAGCAAGCTCCTGCGGAGAAGCCAAGCTCAGCACTGGGCAGTTTGAGAGCCTGCCCCAGCTGTGTGTGATTGGCATTCTCAGCCATTAGCCTGGGCGGGGCCTAAGGCAAGCCTCTTCTCTCCACTGCCCTTCCCTTTGGATCTGTAAGAGCTTTAAAACCCCCGAAGAGGAATCTCAAAGTTGGAGATTCCACAGTTCTTCAGCAGAGATTCAAAGCTATGTGAATGGCTGAGGTTTGTGTTCCCTGCACCGATCACTAACAACAGAGATGGATACAGAAGAATTTACATATGAGTGGATGGGGCCTTCAGCCGTGTATGCAGTCGACTGGGAAGATAATCAAGTGTGTCTAAGCTGCCACGCTCGGTGTGAGCATGTGAGCACAATACTTACTGGGTTAGAACTGGAGGTAGTGAAGTAGCTTTGGTGAGGGTGGGATGAAGGGGCCGGACGACAGCGGCCTTCTTAGGCCTGAAGAGACCAGAGAAGAGGTAAGATACCCATTTTACCAGTAGGTACAGCAAACAAGGGTTCTAGAAAGATCTCAAACCCTGCTGGTGGAGACATACAACACAGAGGCAGTTAATGCATTTTAATACCCTTAAAACCAAGAAACTGGGAGGTAGGATAACCTGTGCCATGCAAATCAAGCTTCGTACTCAAGCAGGGACACCCGACTCAGCCTCCTTAAGCCAAGCCGGTTAGTAGGACGAGGTGCCATTAACAACAGTAATCTTACATTTCACAAATGCCATTCTTAAAATCCCATATTATTATAAATTATAAGCACACATAGCTGAGTATCCCATAATAAACACTGTAAGGTAGAATCATAGTTCATACTTTAAAAAACTGTTACAGGCATTTGAAAGCTGATAGCTGCAGCATTTCTTGGCACGCAGTATATATAATTAGTGTAGTAGAATTATGAGATTAGATGGGATCTTGAGACGTTTGTTATGGCATGGAGGGCCTTAGCAGTTGGGAAAGAAGCACTTGGGTGGTGTTAGAAGTCTTTTAGATTGGAATGCAGTACTGAATGTGTATATTAGCACAGAAAAGGTTCTCAATGTGCTCCCTGCCGGAGGTAAAGGAACTGAAATGATACAACTAAAGTTTCAGGAAAACAGATCTGAGTCTAAAGGAAGTTTAGGCACAGAGTAGTTCCGATGGTAGAGTGTCCACTCTGCTTGAAGTCCTGGGTTCAGTGTTCAGCACTTCAAAGCCGGGTATGGTACCCTGTCACTCCAGAGGTGGAGGCTGGAAAAGCCACAGTCTCCTGTGGCTAAATGGCTATTCCAAAACAAAAAAGAAAATTGGGAGGCTGAAGAGATGATGGTTCAGTGGGTACTGGTGCTTGCTGTGGAGGCAAGAAGATCCCAGTTCAAATCCCCATTTCCCTTATAAAATCTGGGCACAGCCATACATGTCTGTAACTGCAGCGCTGGGGAGTTTGGTGGCCATCCATCCTAGCTCAAACAGCAATTACCAGGTTCTGAGAGAGACATTATGTAAAAACATCTAAGGTGGAGAACAGTGGAGGGCAGCTGAGACCCTACCCTCACCTCCACACACTCTCTCTCTCTCTCTCTCTCTCTCTCTCTCTCTCTCTCTCTCTCTCTCTCTCACACACACACACACACACACACACACACACACACTCTCTCTCTCTCTCTCTCACACACACACACACACACACACACACTCGCACTAAAAGCAACAGAAAACATGTAGAAAATATATGCTGTGTTCACACACAGTCCTGTCTCATAACCTGGTTTTCCCCTTTTATAGAATGTCTTCTAAAATTACTCAGTATATTCTACTCCTCGACAATTTCCTATGTGTAGACATGGTGTCTGGATCACATCCGAATTCAACTCTTCCCCTCCACTCCTCCCAAGGTGCCCCCCAACCAGTCCACTTTAGGCCCTTTCTCTTTTCTCAGAACCCAGTGAGTCCACTTAGGGCTGCTTGTGGAAGGTGGACTGACCAGATTGGCTTCACCTTGTGCAAGTGACTGACTAGCTGCGGTGACTTGGTGGGTGCACCAGAAGATGGCCCTCCCCCCACCCTCCACCCCTTACAGCCTCTGGGCCTCCTCTTCCTCCATGTCCCTGAGTCTTGGGGGACCCGTTGGCATGTACGTCTCATTAGGGATGGGCACTTCACAGTCACTTCTGTAGGAGTTGGGCGGTCGTGAGCCTGCTCTAACTGCTGGCCACTCTGAGAGAAGCTTCTCTGGTCAAGACTGAAGGCAGCGCTGATTAAAACAATGTCTTAATGCCAGCGTTTACACTGACCTCCTAAATGACACACCAGATCGATCTGTGCCCTAATAAATCTGAATATTAGTAGCAAATCGAATACCTGCTAATTGTTAACAATTCTATAGACAAATTACTAATGAAACTTGTATAAATGTCTTTTAAGTAAAATATTGATCTATAAGATTTTAATTGATATAAAGGGTTATGGCTGTTATTGCCCCCAAATTCAAACATTAAAACTATCTACAATATCACAGTATTGAAAAGAATGTCATATACAATTAATACTTAAAATTCGTGTTAGGTTGTAATTATATTAATGAGACTGTCCCCTGCCACACCATATATATACTGATTAAAAAGAGGTGGGAGCTGGGCATGGTAGTACACAACCTTTTTCTCACTACTTGGGAGACAGAGGGGAGGGCAGGGGTGGCAAGTGTCTCTAAGTTTAAGGCCAGCATGGTCTTCAGAGTGAATTCCGGGACAGCCAGAGTTACACAGAGAAACCTTGTCTCTAAAAACAGAGGTGGTGGTGGTGGTGGTGGCGGTGGCGGCGGCGGCGGCGGCGGCGGAAGCCTTTGTGAACAGGATGAATGACCTTTAAACGAGGCCGGAGGGAGCTGGCTTGCCCCTTTGCCTTTCCACTCTTTGAGGATGTGTAGCTGGGTCCATCTGTGAAGAGTGGGCCCCAAGCACACCCCGCATGTGCTCGTGTCTTCATCGCGAACGCTGGCCTCTAAAACTATGCACAACACCACCCTGCTGCTTATAAATCACTCAGTCTAAGGTATTTTGTTACAGTGTTCCCAGTGCACCAAGACATGCATCCCAGTAAGTTTAGAGGCTCTGGCAGCCTCTCACGTTTGATTGAGTGTAATCTAACGATGAGTGCTTGAAGCACACCCCAGGTTCCTCAGATGCATTTTGTTCAACACTGAGTGACCTCAGGGCAGGGTCCATCATTAGTCTCCCAGCTCTATTACAAGTGTGGACATTGAAGACTCTACCCCGTATGTCCACAACAACCCCAAGGCAGTGTGTGAATTGAGCAGTTCTCTTCCTCCAGATAGGACCTTTTAATTCTATGCCCTTACTCTCTATTTTATTGTTAATTTGTTTTTCTGTACCAGGGATCATTAAGGGCCGCATGCATTCTAGGCAGGTGCTCTACAAACTCAGCCATGTGTCAATTTGTTCTCTATTTCAATGGCTGTGTGGCAGGCATATTTATAGCTATCTTTTCATTAAGTTTGTTTTTAGACAGTTTCACACATGGATATACACAGTGCATGCTGACCACTCACCCTCTCCTCCCCACAAATCTTTCAAGTTCATAATTATTCATTTTGTTTTGTGACTCACTGAGTTTAACTGGAGCCATCTATGTGGCCAGAGTTTGGCAAACTTATACTTTTATGAATAAAATGTAACCATCTGTCTTTCCCTAGTGTATTAGTTACTTTTCTGTTGCTGTGATAAAAATACCGGAACCAAAAAAATACCCCAACCAAAAGCAACGTTAGTGAGAAAGGCTTCATTTTAACTTAGAGATTGAGCGGGCTGGAGTCCATCACGGAGGGGATGGTAGAGGACCAGGCGGGGAGGCGTCGCGGCAGGGGCAGGAAAAGCAAGCATGGCACCCTCGATGCAGGAAGTAGAGGAAGCAGAACGTGGGGCCAGGCAATAAAACCCCACCCCCCACCCCCAGTGCTGTACTTCCTTCTTGAAGGTCTCACCTCCTAAGGTTATGTACCCCAACCCTCCAAATAGCGCCACCAACAGGAGTCTCTGGGGGGCAGCACTCGTCCAGACTGCTGCTTCCAGAAGTGGTGAGGCCGTGTGAACAGACTTGAAATGCATCAACGGCCCCAGAACCTTCGTGCTGTGTCCTCCACAGAGTCCGAGGCTGTTCCCGATCCCTTTCTACTGTGCCTGCCACTCAAATGAACTTCCTAACTATTCTTTCTAATTTTATGGACAACTGGAAGATTCTCAAAGCTGTACTTGGTGTGGACTATTAATTTTCATTTCTGAGAACTAGCTGCTTATAAAGGTGGTAAAATTAGACACAGGAGGTCACGTCTATGACCCCCTCCCGCCCCTTAGTTGTTTTGCATGTATGGTTAGAATAGACAGGAGGAAGGGCTTGTTTCTCAGAGCTATCACTTACCTGAAATCCGATTTTAATTTACCCACTGCCCTCTACACTGCCTGATTCTGTGCGCTTTGCTGGTGATTACAGTTGAACCTCAGCACTTGGCCTTTGCATCTTTCTGAATATTTTCCCTGTTTAATTAATGAAGGAATGGAAATTTAGGGAGTTCTGATTAACATAATTATTAACATTTTGGTTTTATATGCAAGAATTATGCAGATTATTTTTATAGGTATCTCTTAGGAGGATGTATTCATGCATTGTTAGTAGTATGAGTTTCCTAAGAAATTCCCAGGAAGGCAGACTGTTGCTGGAAGGCTTCTCTCCAGGTTCCACCAAGCCCCGCAGTCCCACAATCCACGTATAAAATAATCACTCAGATGCTTATATTACTTATAAACTGTATGGTTGTGGCAGGCTTCTTGCTAACTGTTCTTATATCTTAAATTAACCCATTTTTATAAATCTATATCTTGCCACGTGGCTGGTGGCTTACCGGCATCTTTACATGCTGCTTGTCCTGCCAGTGGCTGCAGTGTCTCCCCCCTTCTTCCTGTTTCCCCAATTCTCCTCTCTCCTTGTCCCGCCTATACTTCCTGTCTGGTCACTGGCCATCAGTGCTTTATTTATATAGAGCGATATCCACAGCAGCAGACTCCAGGCTCAGAGGTTGTAAAAACCACAGCAGGAAATCCTCTCCTCTACCTAAACTGTTATCACAGCCTTCTACAATGGCTACTTTGTATCAACCATGGAACTGAACATGGGAGTTAGCGAGCTGAGCACAGTCGAGAGATAGACTGTGTGTATATATGTGCGAGTCAGGGGTGGGAGAACTGGGGAAGAAGGAAGACTGTTAGGAAATAGAGAAGGAAAGGGGCGGGGTGCTTCCCTCAGAGCAGGTGAACACTTGGCGGAGGATGCTGGGAAGGCAACCTGAACACCACACAGTGCTTGAGCACCCGGGACAGCATCATCTTCCTGAAGAGCTCAGATTCTCACGTTGTCTTCCTCCTTCCTTCAGCAAGAATCTGGCATACTGTGGCAGTTCTTGCTTTTCCTATATTTTTAGTAGGGATGTGAGACACCTGGATTACTGAGGACCCAGTCTCCCTAGATACTGTTTTTCAAAATAGCAAAAAGATTTTATGAGGCTGAGGTGAGACAATGAATGGGAAAAACTGTTTAAAAATAGGCTCCCTATCGCTTCTCGGCCTTTTGGCTAAGATCAAGCGTAAAATCAGGCTCCCTTAGTTTGGGAGTGAGGCAAATGATGCCAAGCTGCAGGAGCATCAGAAAGCCACTGGTCCTGCCGAAGCTCTGCTCCCTCTATCCTTCATTACAGAAAATTCACAAGTGGAAAACGGGTTACCAATGAGCTCCTCACCCTTGGCCTCCTCTTGTTCCAGCCTCAGCTCAAATGTAAAACATCGATGCAGTGTTGTAACTGAAGTTATCCTGTTCCTGCCCGGCTCCCGAGGCCCTGCAGCCACTTGGACCCAAGAAAACACACAGAGACTTATATTATTTACGAACTGTATGGCCATTTGCTCAAGCTTATTACTGACTAGCTCTTACACTTAAATTAACCCATAATTCTTATTTATGTTTAGCCACATGGCTTGGTACCTTTTCCCAGTTCTACCTTCACATCTTGCTTCTCATGGTGGCTGCTGGCAGCATCTCCTGACTCAGCCTTCCACTTCCCAGAATTCTCCTCTCTCTTTTTCCCTGACTATACTTCCTGCCTGGCTACTGGCCAATCAGCACTTTATTTATTAACCAATTAGAGCAACACATTCACAGCATACAGATATCCACAGCACAGTGTCTACACATTCCCTTCTTCACCTTAAATAGAGTTTGCAGTCAAGGTGTCATCACTGTGATTTGGGTTAGAAAGTCTGTAATTTTGTTTACTGGGGGGTTTTGAATGCTTGCAAAAAAGTTTAAACTCAAAGGAATTGTGATACCATATTTTAAAAATGGAAACCATTATCACAAATTCAATTTCACAATATTTACTTCCAGGAACCAGGGTGAAGTCTCCAGAGAACCACAACTAGTTCTTAGCTCATTTCTTTCAGACACACTGGAAAGGGTCTGCTCTGTTGCCAACGTGGTTCTGAACCACACATTTTGTCTTTGGTTGAGGCTTCCCCAAGAGAGCCTGAGTGTGTGTGGGCAGCCTTCCCAGTTCATCATTTGTCTTTCAGGAAACAGCTCTGTTCATTCATGATGGTGGTAGGCACATGTCTCAGGATGGGCACAAGTCTCAGGATGGGCACAGCCAGCTCCACAGCTCCCTTGGCAGATCTCAACACTGGCTGTGGGTGAGAGACCATAGAAGCACATTTGGAAAGAGATCAGGAGAACTCTGACACGGACATGAATCTGTGAAGGGTCTCCACACCTGTGAGGGGTCTCCACTCCTGTGAGGCTAGGAGAGAAAAAGCTGTGTTGCAGCAGCCAGAGTCTGTGGGGAACTTACGGCTTTCAGGAAGATGCTGAATTCATGCAGAGGAGAGGTGGAGGAGTCAAGACTGAAGAAAGAAGAGGCAGGAGGTGTTGAGCAGGGCGTATAAGGTCAGTGCCAAAGCTGTCATGGAGTTTGTTCTGCTGGGGCTCTACTCTGGAGCCCAACTCTGGCCTTCCTGAAGTACCAGGTCTTGCTGCCCATTGGGGATGTCTGAGGCCCTGTTAGAGACTAACCAGACTGGGAGGAGTATGGCAGATGCTTGGATGCTGATGACAGTAGGTGGAGCCCAGTATGGCCACTGTGGGTAAGTTAGTCGACGGTTATGTCTTTCAGTCATCTCTCTCTGTGTGTCCTTCCCTCCCTGCCCCCCTCCACTCCTTTCCCCACTCCTTTCTGTCCCTTTTATAGACCTGGGAGTGCCAGGGCCTCAGGCATGCTGGGCAGATCCTCACCCACTGGGCCACACATCCAGGCCTGCCTCCTGTTTCTCATACACACGAACGGAATGATGATAGTCCTCTTTCCAATACCTGCCATGATGCAGTAAGAGGGTATATATAGAGTGCTTCAAAGTGTGCCTGGTGCTTAATAGATATTGGATGCTCTGACTTCTTGGTAAACTAATTCTTACTACTAGAGGAGGAAAAAAGGCCTCTCTTTCCCAAGACTTTCCTCTCCCTTCCTTGTTTTTCTTTTCCTGGATAACCTACTGACTGTTCAAACTCAGCTTTCATACCTGCCCACTCACCCCCATGCAGATCAATTGCTGCCCCTGCCTTCCCCTCACATTCTCGTAGTCTTCCCATCTAAAGTTTGTCTCAAGTTTAACTTTGAGAATGTGGGAAAGGGATGGTTGACCTCAGGGTCCCCAGAACCTACCCACTATCTCATGTGGTTAACACCTCCACGCAGATGGGTAGACACCCAGGCCAGCGTCCCCAGCTCCCTCCTCAGCCCCACTTCACTGTGGCCCATGGGAGGTTCCTGCCTCGGGTGGAGACCTGTTTCTTGTTCTCTTTATCTAAGCAAAACAGACAGTTGGGTGATTATCAAGTAATCCTGGCGAGGGAAGCAGCCAGCACACATGTTTGTATCCAAGTTGCCCAAGTTGGCTGGCTCCCCAGGCTGCAGTTATTGGGGTAATTGCTCAATCTTCTACTTGGCTTTCCTTGTGTGAATGTGGCCACAGTGTGCAGCCCTCACCGGCTCTTGTCTAGTGTTGCCGAGGCCTTTCTTTTCGCCAACAGTAGCTGTTATGGGGCATCAGCTCACTTTCCTCATAAGTCCTCCAAGAGGACTGAGAGGTTGGGATGCCCATTGCTCTCTTCATGGTCGGAAAATCTGTGTTGACTTTGCATTCTGGAGAAAAGAGGTGATTCCCGCCCCCACCCCCTCTGTGTGTGTGTGTGTCTGTCTGTCTGTCTCTTTCTCTATGTCTTTCTCTCTGTCTCTCTTTTTGTCTCTCTCTGCCTCTGTCTCTGTCTCTCTGTGTTTCTATGTGTCTCTGTGTGTATCTCTCAGTGTGTCTCTCTATTTGTCTCTGTGTCTCTGTCTGTCTCTTTCTCTCTGTCTCTCTTTTTGTCTCTCTCTGTCTCTGTCTCTCTGTGTTTCTGGGTGTCTCTGTGTGTATCTCTTGGTTTGTCTCGCTGTCTCTCTATTTGTGTCTCTCTGTCTCTGTCTCTCTGTCTCTCTCTTGTAGCTAGAGTTTTCCTGCCTTGCCCACAGTCAGGACAAATCTCTGTCACCCACCAGTCCCACAGCTGCTCAGACCCAACCAAGTAAACACAGAGACTTATATTGCTTACAAACTGTATGGCCGTGGCAGGCTTCTTGCTAACTGTTCTTATATCTTAAATTAATCCATTTCTACAAATCTATACCTTGCCACATGGCTGGTGGCTTACCTGCATCTTCACATGCTGCTGGTCATGGCAGCGGCTGCAGTGTCTCTCTCTGCCTTCCTGTTCTTTCTTTTCTCCTCTCTGTTAGTCCTGCCTATACTTCCTGCCTGGCCACTGGCCAATCAGTGTTTTATTTATTGACTAATCAGAGAAATTTGACATACAGACCATCCCACAGCACTTCCCCTTTTCTTTTCTTTAAAAGAGGAAGTTTTTAAGTTTTACTCTCTCTCTCTCTCTCTCTCTCTCTCTCTCTCTCTCTCTCTCTCTCTCTCTCTCTCTCTCTCTCACTCTCTCTCTCTCTCACACACACACACACACACACACACACACACACACCACTTCTGTCATGAGTTTAAATGGTGGGAATCTTTCACACCTTTTCTTCAGATGTAGATATTGCCTGTGACCCAGATCACTGGAGTTAGTGTGACAATCACAGAATTAGTTAGTTTGTGTCATCCTGGCACACTCTAGAGTCACTTTTGAGGAGAGGACTTCAACTGAGATGATCCCTCTATCACACTGGTCTGCAGGCAAATCTATTGGGGGCGTTTTTTGTTTGTTTGTTTGTTTGTTGTTTTGATTAATGGTTGATATGCGAAAGCCAGACCACTCCAGGCAATGGTCCTGGGTTGTCTAAGAAAGCAGGCTAAGCAAGCCACAGGGAGCAAGCCAGTAAACAGCATTCCTCCATGGCCTCTGCTCGATTCCTGCCTCTAGGTTCCGGCCTTGAGTTCTGCTCTGATTGCTCTTCACAGTGGATGGTAAGCTACATGCTGAAATAAATCTTGCCTCCTCAAGTTGCTTTTGATAAGTGTTTCATAACAGCAGCAGAGCAAATGACAATAAGTCATGTCTAAATTCCAGCCTGCCTCTTGCTCCTTAAGTGCCTCAGACCAACTTAAAATGAATCTGTTTGTCTCAGTCCTGTCTCTAGGGCCTGTGTCTCACACACATCTCACTACTGACATGGAGTAAGTCACCTTCTCTCTTCTGGACTGTTTTCTTCCAGCTCCCTAAAATACATGGGACAGGGATGTTTTTCTGCTGAACCCCTTCCCCTGGCTTCCTGTCTACTCTCTGGACAGTCCCCACTTGTCCACACCTTGGAGCCCTCTGGCCTCATCTCTCAGCCCCTCCCCCTCCATACACTTTCTTACTGGCCTCCAGCCACGCTGCCCTTCTAGGCTGCAGTGAGTGAGAAGAAAAGCAGGAGAACAGTGAGTCAGCCAATCACAAGTGTGAACTTGTGGCTTCATCTCACCTCATCTGTTTCTAAAAAAAGGTCATGCCCCTGTGTACCCCACAGGGTTGCTTGGAGAGTTACATGCCATGCTAATGATAAAGTGTTCAGCACAGTACCTGATGCACTGTGAGCCCTACATAAAGAAGTAGCTGCTCCTGGAATAAGGGACCAAGTAAAGCAGGAGAGGGCCCTTGGGTGGGCAAGCAACGTTAGGCTCTAGACCAAGGGAACTCTCTCCCTCACAGCCAGGTCTTCAGCTGCATGCCACTGCACATTGAAGTGCAGTAGAGGCTTTGATGTTCAGGTTGGAGATCTCCAGTCTCAGCTGTCACTCAGCCATCCTAACCTTCTGTTAATCAGCTCACCGTCCAGCCCACAGCTCTACCTACGCTCCTCCAAAGGAAGCCAATTCTAGAAGGATTTATTCCTGTGAAACAGGATTGATCTGATTGCCTCTTGGGCCCTCTCCCACTTCTGCAGCTCACTGCTTAGCTGTGGGGCCCAGTTAATAAAGACTTGGGGCCTCCCAGACCTTGGCAGTCAGACTGGTCCACTTACATCCTGGTCTCACAGCTCAGTGGGCCTCTGGGAGCCCAGCGGCCCCGCCAGCCCCATCCTTGCCGTTTCAGCGGAAATGCCAGGCTCTATTGTTTCCCGCGTGGGCCCTTACCTTTGTGTCACGCTGGGCCCACCATAGCCAAGTGCGTCACACCCCCACCCAGAGCTCCCGCCTCACTGCTGTGGTTCAGGAATTCTCTGGGCATCTCAAGTCGAAGAGGGAGTGGGTTTTAGACTGGATGCCTTCAGATGTAATTGAGGTTTTATTAAAGTTAAATGAGCCAATAATATAAAGTTCTGTTAATAGCCCAGGGAAACAGGCAAGTGCTGCACATGGGCCTGTGTAATCCTGTAATAATACAAAAATTCCCAGTTGGAGAGCAAGTGAAGCATAACCTCCCCACCCCCACCCCCATAAAGCTCTTCAAAACAAAGCCGAGAGCTTAAAAATGTTAAGAATGAGATCTGGGCCTGGGTGAGACACATGGCTCACCGTTAGACCCAGCTGTCTAGCAGATCTCTGCGACTTTGCGGCCAACCTGGTCTACATAGTCAGTTCCAGACCAGCCAGGGCTACACCATGAGAGGCTGTCTCAAGTAGACAAGCAAACAAGAATGGAACCCAGGAGCTTCACGCGTGCTGGACAAGCTCGCTACCATCAAACATATCCTCAGCCAGGAGCCCTACCTCCTTTGTGAACCTGCCTGCTCCCAAACAGTATCAGGGACGACAGAGAACGTTACAAAGTGATTGGAAACAATGGCTAAAAGGGGTGTACATCTTAACTACTGTCCTAGTTCAGTGGCTATCAATTTTAAGGCACTCAAAAGTTTCCTGGGGGCTGAAAGGAGTGTTAGAAAGAGCCATACTGAGATGTTGACTTGCTGTCACTGCGGAGGGACTAGAAGTCTCATTAAGCCCCAAGGGGGATTCTCCTGCAGGTGGTCAGAGGTTCCAGGTTACACTCTGTAAACCCCAAGGCTGTGGAGGAGGAAGAAAGAACAGGTTTATGGTGAATGATTCTGCCTCATCAGGTCCATTCCACATGATGTCTGCCTCCCTAATCTACTGTTCAGTCATCAGAGGCTGTTGTGAGCTGAGCTAGGAACTTAAGTAACCACACTTGAAAGTCACAGGGTAACAGAGATAAGCTATTGTCCTTTCCCCTCTATAGATGATACAAAGATTTAAACCAAGTCCCTCCCCCCACAGTGTGTGTGTGTGTGTGTGTGTGTGTGTGTGTGTGTGTGGTGTATGTACATGTACACATGCAGATACTCATGACCGTGCACAAGCATGCAAAGGCCAAAGCAGGATCTTGTGTGCTATTGCTCCCCACCTTGTTGCCCTAAGAAAGGATCTCCAGCTACACGGCTCATGGTCTCAGCCTGGCTGCAGCTAGCTCTTGGGGTCTGCTGGCTTCTGCGCCTGTGCTGTGGTTTCAGCACGTGTCCACGCTTGGCTTCGAACACGCTGGCCATTCAGACTCAGGCCTCATGCTTGCAGAGCAGGCGCACTTACCCATCGTCTCCCAGCCCTCCCTGGACCAGCATCTTTCAATTTTCATTTCTCAGCACATATGTAACACTGAACACTGAGAAAGAGTGGCAGGCAGGTGACGCGGGAAGCCAACCAACTGAGGCATGCTGGGAACTTAACCGGCCCTGGGGGTTCAAAAACCATAACAAACAATTGGACTTATTTTGTTTATAGCAAAATTCCTTTCACTGACTCTTTTTAATCCCATGAAGTCTCTGACTAAATGCTATTTGGCATCTCTCAGCTGCCAAGGTGTGAGTCAGTGATTTGGATAGGATGGGCGTATTTGGTACCCAGCATCTGAGTGTTTCCAAATATCCAGACATTTTGGCCAGTCCCAGAGACACTGGCTCAAGCTTCATTTTCTATTTTTTAGGTAGGAATTCTGAGTCACTGAGTGACAAGACACACGGCCTAATGGTTTGCTGCTGTTTGTTTACTCAATTATACTTGGTACATTTCATGCAACCACTTCTTCCAAAATCGGAGGCAGGGGGGCATCCAAGCTGGTGTTGTCAGAGCCCATCCTCACAGGGAAGCCAGTGGGAATACAAGGAAGTAGCTCACAGGTGTGTGTGCATCAAGAGAATGTTACCCAAGCTGGGCCATAGCTGTGAGGCTGTTCCTCAAGCACACTGTGATGATGGGAGGTCTCATGGAGCAGACAGGCTCAGGCTCCGGATGATGTTATACCAAGTTTCTCTGACCTCCCTTTTTCTCTTCTCCAGGAGCTAGCACTAAGAGACTGAGTGGTAAGGGGACACGGAGGACGGTAGGTTTGTGTTGATGGGTAAACAGGAGCGTCCATACACTGAGTCAGCATCTGAACAGTGCGATCGGTGTTCCGGAGCGAAGGGAACCTGGTAGGTGTTCTCAGAGGAGCTTTCTAGTATCAGAGAGATTTCAACCCAACTCTTGCAAAGATCCCCTTCCCTTCTGTCCCTTGAAACATAAAAACACCTCTCTGGCAAGAACACTTCTGAGCCATCTTTATGCCCTTGCGTGATGAATGATCCACTGAGAAACTCCATAGCCTGTCACAGGTACCTGCTCTGGTTCCTCCAAAGTGTGGCCTGTTCTCTTGCAAAGCTAGTTGAGCCACGCACAGCACTTAGGCCCAAGCTTCAAATGGTCAAAGAAGTCTAGAACTGTTCGTCATATAAATCCTTTTGAGGTTTCTAGCTACAGCCAGCCTTCCAAACCAGGTAGGAGGAGGGTAGGGGCTTCAGGAAGCAGCTTCTGTGTCAGCCAGCCAGTTTAAGAGATGTAAGAGATGCCCCTTCCTCCCCCGCCCCACCCCTGCATTCCAGCCTTCTCAGTTCCCTTTCATTTCCCCCTCACATTCTAGAGCAGACTCTGAAGCTCAGTTGGAATGTAGTTGAGACATATTTTCCTGAGCATGTGCCTGAATTCTCCTGCCTGGAATATTAATGTCCTTTCTTTGCATCATCCTCAGGGCTTTGGTGTTTGGAACAGGCCTTAGGAATCACTCATCCAATCTTTTGATTTTTTTTTCCTCTCTGAGCCCCTGTCCTCCTTTATGGCTCCTCTTTAGAAATAGGAACAGAATCGGTTTTGTTTGGGCCCCATACCTGGTGTCTCTGAGGAACTGTCTGGGCTCTGCTGGAGAACCAGATCATCAGTGACTGCCTTGGTGAGATGCAAAGTTCCTCCAATTTTCACAAGGCTACCTGCATGTGCCTTAAAACAGCTCTGGAAACCCTCCCTGGAAAATTCCAAATTCCAGCATCCTTTCCCTTTCTAGCTTCCTTTCTTTTGGAGAAGGTGCAGGTGATTAGGTGTAGACTGAGCATGCCTGGCCTGTGCCCACACCCACTTTCACCAGAGAAGACAGAGATCTCTATTGAGATTAGTACCAGCAGGGCCATGGTACACTAGCAAAGGGTGAAGCCAGGAGGTAAAACGCTGGCCTGGCATACCCAAAGCCCTGGATTCCATCTCCAGTACCACAAAATAGAACAAATAATGCACCAGATCCCAAAGCAACAGAAATCCACGTCAGTACGAAGTCAACATCCTACATCAGGTGAGCCCTTGGCAAGTGCTTAACTCTTAATCCTTGCTGCATCCCATGAGTGTCCCACCATCCCTACTTCATCTTTGGGTAGACTCAGTCATTGTGGAATATTAGGTGAAGATGTGTTATACTGGTTTATGCTGTGGAATATTTTTTAATGATGCAAAGATGTGTTGCATTTGTTTAACTCTGTGAAGCTGTGTTACTTTGCTTGTCTAAAACACCTGATTGGTCTAATAAAAAGCTGAATGGCCAATAGCAAGGCAGGAGAAAAATAGGCAGGGCTGCCAGGCAGAAAGAATAAGTAGAAGAAGAGGGAGGAACAAGAAAAGGGGAAGAGGAGGACACCAGGGGCCAGCCACACAGCCACACAGCCAACCATGAAGTAAGAAGAAAAGAAAGATATATAGAATAGAGAAAGGTAAAAGCCCAGAGGAAAGAGGTAGATGGGATAATTTAAGAAAATCTGTCTAGAAACAAGACAAGCTAAGGCAGGGCATTCATAAGTAAGAATAAGTTTCTGTATATTTATTTGGGAGCTGGATGGCAGGTCCCCAAAGAGTTAAAAAATCAACTATACTCAGTTCTGCTCACAAAGCTTTTCAGCTGCAGAGTCAGCATTTAAAACTCAGCAGTTTTGCTCCAGAGTGCACACCCTCAAAAATTACACTGCCTGAGCCCCAAAAATAGAAAATGTAAACAAGAAAACTACATTTATTTTCAGTGCTGGGGTTCAAATCCAGGGCTTCGCATATGCTAGGCTGATGCTCTGTTACTGGACACTCCCACCCTCACCCCAAACACCGACATTCTAAATTAACTCAATTTACCAGCGTGGATGACATTAGCACTCAACCTTTTCTACTGAAGTAATTCCGAGGCCTCATTGCAACAGTGTCCTCCCTACAACCCACTGTGAGGATCCCAGCTGTCCTTTCCAGTCTCAGAGCCAGGCTCTGCAGCTAGGATCCTCAACAGGAGACACTTTCCGTCCTGCTGAAGGTCCATTCTTTTTCTGTTGGGTGACACTGTTACTGGATCCTGGAACAATCCATGCTCATGTGACACCAGGTGCCCATTCCTGCCCTGGTGCTGCTAAGGACTCTCCAGGTGAAGAGAAGACCCTAGGTTTTCCCAGCAATCACTTCTCTACCCCTAATGTCCAGAGTCTTAAACCACCACAGCCGTTTCCCCTGGGGAATATTTCCAAGGGCCTGGAGCCTACGGCCAGCTTCTGTACCCCCTCTAACATCTGTCCCCGAACTCTCCATCTCCAAAGCCATCCTGCCTGGTGTCAGAGTACATGTCAGTTCTTCCAGGGAAACCCCACCCACTCCAGTAACTCACTATTCAGCATAGGACTGGAGGGACCCACCGGTGCACAGCAGCTCCCTGCCGCGTTCTCTGGACACTTCTGGATGGTTGCCCACCCTGCCCTCCCCCACAGAAACGAGCGTGCTGGTTCAGTGAGGGTGGGAGTTTGGGGAGCCAGCTGCCTGGGGCTTCTGCTTTGCTGCCATTGGAGCAGTCTGTCTTTGTGGACAGCAGCAGCAGGCTCCCAACTAATTGATCCTGGATTGAGACATATTGAGCTATTCAGCCTCTGGCAGGTCTGGAAAGCTTCCAGACATGTCCACTCTGCAGCTAAAAACACATGACCAGAGATGGCCACAAATGTAGCTCAACACAAAATCTTGAACAACTAAAACATTATGAGAGCTTTTTATTTGTTTGTTTGCTTGCTTTTAACTTTTAAATTCAATTGTGAGATTCTCAGAAGTGAACTTAGTCGATGACCATATCAAAGGTTGGACGTGCCTGCCCTGCCATGGTGATCATCTGACTTGTGGGCCACTTTCTTCCCCATGCCTGCTTTGTTAAAAGTATAGACTTTAGGGCTCGGCAGGTGTTTGCTCCTGAGTTCAATCCCTTGAATCCACAGGTGGAAGGAGAGAACTGACTCATGCAGCCTTTTCTCTGACCTCCACACATATATGTAAAGACTTTAAAAATCATCGCTGAGATCTTGATAAATCATTCCCAGGAACTAGACCTTTGTCATGAGTGTGGGGCTTCCTGGTAGCAAAAGTGAAGCACAGAGAGAAGCCAGGAGAGGGGAGGGCACATTCAGGGTAGTGCTGCCCAGGGCTGGTCGTGAGTTCTGACCGGGCAGCTCAAACAAGAACATGAACGCTGATGCCAGCCTCCTTTCACACACCCACACCCACATACTCGCACACACACTCACATACTTATAGGCATATAGTCACATTCTCACACTACCCTTTTTTCCCCTCTCTCTCTGGAAGCCCAGCCCCTTTCTACAGCTAAGCAGCTTGTCAGCTTCCCTTATCCTCCTGTGGTCCACTGTGTCTGCCAATTGAAAGAAATGAGCATCCATCTCCCCAAGCGGCCCCTTGGGAGCCCTGTTCCCTGAATTGAGAAGATGGGAAGGGACCCTCCAACACTTTCCCCACAAATTTCACCCCAATCTCCAGTAACTCAGTCCTTATGCTTCCTCAGATGCAAGCAAGTCTTGTGACAATTTCTCAACCGTTGTGGTCTATCCACCATTCTTCTTGGATCGTGGCCTTGTCTGGCAACAGACACTAAAACCAGAAGAGTTCTCTATCAGCCTCTGATTTCCCAGTGCAGGACTTTGACAACAACACACGATTAACTTGCTGCATGGGGGGCTTGGGCACGTCTTGTCTTCTTCAAACTACCGTGGACAAGTTTGCCATTGTGTGCCCCGGGGAAACCAGGAAGGAGAAGTCTCCGGTAGCTCTCTGGCCTTTCCACCTTTGTGCCCAGTGTGACAGCCCAGCTTTTGTGTTCTAGTGAGTTTTAAAAAGAACATACTTTATTTTATATGTGTCAATGCGGTTTAACTGTTGAATAACACTGTAAGAGGATGAGACCATAGTTTGTTGTCGTTGTTGTTGTTGTTTGCTTGTTTTCTTCAAGACAGGGTTTCTCTGTGTAGCGCTGGCTGTCCTGGAACTCACTCTGTAGACCAGGCTTGCTTCAAACTTAAGAGAGGTTTACCTGCCTCTGCCTCCACAGTGCTGGGATCAAAGGTGTGTGCCAACATGCCAGGCCTGATAGAGTCTGAAACAGAAAGGGATGGGAACAATTTTAGGCTAGAAATTGTCTCTGTCCAGAACAAATTTAAAAAACGATCACTTTTTCTTAGTCAGTGTGACAAATATATTCAGTGACTAGTCATGTCTAATTCGTAGTGCATTAATGGTCAATGGAATGTTTTAAAAGCAAAAAACAACAAACAAACAAAACCTCCCAACTTTCACAATCATGGCCTCAAAGGAAGAACAGATGTTGAATTCTTTTGGAGGTAAAAATGGGTCTTGCTACTTTAACACTCAGAAAGTTAAATTCACCACAGGGAAAAACAAAACAAAACAACTATGATGTAGTTGAAACTAGTAAAAAAAAAGTTTTATATCCTTTTTCCTGACTGCTGTCTTTTGCCAATATCCTAATTATTGGAGGAAGAATGAGTCTGTGAAAATTAATTCTATATATTAACTCTTGTGGGGTATGACCAGAGAAGACTGCTCAGACTTAGGTCTAAGCCAAGAGAAAGTCTTTATTAGCTGGCCGGCAGCTACACTGGGTGTTCAGGATCCCAGTGTCGCCCGGAGCCTTTCTCAGGGTGAGCTTTGAAGTACAAAAGCCATGTCCTGGGTTGACAGACTTCAGTTAACAAGAACATTTAGCCAGAAACAGAACTACAGAAGCTGAAAAATAAGGTTAGTACACTTAGAGACTTTCCCAGAATTATGGACTTGGATGAATCAGGCCTTTGGGCTGGTGGTGCTAACTACATACTGAGTTTTACTGCCTGAATAACACTTCCATCATGGAGTCAGTCGTGCCAAGGTCTGGGGCCTGTTACATTAACTTGGTGAGACTGTGTTGTCTAGCTGTTCAATGCAACAGCAGATTACATGGTCCCGAGAAACATCTGGACACACGACTGACATGTAACCACTGGCCTATAAGTGAATGAAGTGTCACATTTGCTTTAGTGTCCATCGACACAAACCTACAGTCACCCAGGGAGAGGAAACTTCTCCGGAAGACCTGCCTTGGTCAGGCGGGTCTGTCACTGTGTCTGTGGGGCACTTGGTCAGGTGGGTCTGTCACTGTGTCTGTGGGGCATTTCTTGATTGCTTGCTGATGGACCCTGGGCAGGCCACCTCTAGGCAAGTGGGCCTGCAGAAGAAAGCTAGCTGAGCAAGCCTAGGAGTAATGTTTCTGTGTCGGTTTCCTCTTCAAGATCCAGCCTTGAGACGTTGGCTCTCAGTGTTGCAGTGAGAGCTATACAATGAAGCAGGATTCTCTTCTCATGTTACTTTTGGTCATGGCGCTTGTCACAGTGGCTTCTCTCAGATGCTGCAGGAGCCACTGGGTTGAAGTCTGGGTCTGTGAGCTCACAAAACTCAGGGAAGTAGCCACATGCTGTAGTTCACCTGAAGTGTAAGCAAAAATCAGTATGGTGGATAAGCCGTGTACTTGGGTGGAAAAAGAAATCGAAGTTGGCATTTGACTCCTGTTCTCTCCACCTGCTCAGTACATGTGGTCGTTTCCGGGCTGGGTGGAAAAGGGCAGGTCATGTCTTTTGTACTTCCTCTTTTAGGGAAGGAACAGACTTGAGACTTAAAGTACCAGGCATGGCCTCAAGCTTGTAGTTAGAACACTGAAGCCAAAGGCACGTGGCTGCCTCCTGCTCTTCTTTCTCCTCCCGCAGGGGTGTTGAGCCTTCCAGACATAATGGAGAGAAAAGGAAACAGGAGAAGAGGAGGCCACATCCTCCTGTCTGGCACTGGCATCCTTTCTCGTCTGACAGGTGGTGACTCTTTTCTGTGTCGCTCAGAGCTCCTCCCTTGTCCCAGCGGTCTCATGTCTATAATACCCTCGTCCTGAGTATATGAAGCTCAGTCTGACCGTTTCTCCCTCACCAGTCCCTCAAAATCTTCCTCCTATTGCGGGAAGCTTGGCTGAGATACACTGACCATGCTCACTCCCGGAGGCCCCCTCTCTCCTGGGCCCAGCCTCCAGGGTCATTCAGCCTTTTTGCCCGTGTCCAGTACTCCATCCCTGGAGACAGGCATTAGTTACTTTCCTCGTTGCTGTTACAAAATGTCTGTGAAAAGCAACTTAAAGAAGGGAGGGTTCATTGTGGCTCAGTTCAAGGGTGGGAATTCCTGTCGGCAAAATCGTGAACAGCGGGTGGCATTGCTCCGTAGGCAGGAGGCAGAGGAAGGTGGAGATTGCTGCTCAGCTCCATCTCTTCTTCGTATCTAGTCCAGGCTATGAAATGAACCACCACACTTAGGGAGAGACTACCACATCAATTAACCCACTGTGGAAAGGCCCTCACAGACATGAGGTGAGTCTAGATTTTATCAAGTTGCCAACCAACATTAACCATCAAAGGGCTTTATTTCTCTCGGGGACTTCAAGGACAATTTCTTAATGCTTCTCATTGGGAAATTAGTCAACATGAAATGACAGCTGCCAACACTGAGCTCTCCTTTCCCTCTCCACAATCTGAATCAGCCTCAGATTCCGAGGACCTCTGTCACAAAACATCTGTTACACTCAGAACACTAGTTAGTGACCAGGACTTCAGCCTGAAGCCTCCACAGCCTTGCCTTCCTCCCTGGAAGAGAGGAGTTTCCCCTCCTCACTTACTCTGCGTTGACTTTGGCATCTATCAGCAGTAACCATTCTTGACATCTTGGCCTGTTCTCTAGAAAACCCTCCTACAGCATTTCAGCAGGAACTACCCCCTGGTAGTGGAATCAGATAGCATGTGCTCTCTGGACAGCTCTGGTGTGATTTCCCAAGATAGCTTTATGGGAAACAGCTGGCTCCTGCCTGCACCATCCAACAGATAAACAGCATTATCAAAATATAAGCAGGCTGCTTCTTTCTTGGGATAAAGGAAAATGAGACACCAGAAAGTAAATGGGAAAAACATGATTTTTTTCTTTTTGCTTTGTTTTCTTGGATTTAATCAAGCCGACTTCTAAAGAGAAAGCTGGATGTAAGTTATTAGCTCAATCAGGCAAACCACTAATTTATTGATTTTGTTTGTTTGTTTGTTTGTTTTAACATCTCATAATTTAGTCCTGAATGGCCTGGAACTCACTATGTAGACCAGGCTGGGCTGGAACTTGAAGATATCTTCCTGCTTCTTCCTCCTGAGTGCTAGGATTAAATCCAACCACGCCCAGCCCTAAAGCCACATGATGACAATATCATCAGATATGTAAGTTAAGCCTTAAGCTGAGCGGAAAGGAATTAGAGGCCTGTTCTATTAACTTGGCTATACTGTGCCACTCGGCCGATGAGTGAAGTGTCCTTTACAGAAAATGTGTACAAGACAAAAGCTTAGCATTAAGGGTCCCATGTCTCTGTGACCAAAACAAGAAAACTCCAGAAATATAAATGTTCGGGAGGCTGGGGAGATGGCTAAGCAGGTCATGTGCTCAGCTCAAAGGCATGAAGGCCTGAGTTGGGTCCCCAGCATCCATGTGAAAAGCCAGGCGTGGTGGCACACACCTGTAATCTAGCACTGGGGCTGAGGAGACAGGAAGTGCCCGGAACTGTCTGGCCAGCCAGCAGCTGAGCTCCAGACTCTGTGAGACACATGGTTTCAAAATACACACCAACCTCTGGCCTTCACTCACATGCACATGTGTGCACACACATAAAATGTGTAAAACTGTAACTTTATCATAGTAATTTCAAATGTTGGTGATGTCAAATGATGACGATGGAAAATGAGCTCACTTGATTTCCAGTGTAGTCTGTCAATCAAGAAAAATACATCTTTTTAAAAAAATCAGTGATATGTATCACTGTCTTCTCCCTCACCAGCCATTAACTAGTGTGAGGCCAAAGACCAGGGGCCCTCCATTTATCACCATGTTCTTCATTCCACACTGTAACCAGCTAACACTAGTGACTGAGTGAGTGGAATACTAGTTAGTCAGTTGTTTGATGATTTTATTTTTGCATGTGTTTGTGGTATCCGTTTTCACGTGAGTACATGCCACATGTCCATGTGGGTGAATTTGTGTGTGAAAGACAGAGGTCAATGTCAGGCATCTTCCTCTGTTGCTCTCCACCTTGTTTTGGGGACAGGGTCTCTCAGTGAACCAGGACCCATCAATCTGGCCAGGCTCGCTACCGACCTCTTATGACTTGCCTGTCTTTGCCCCCACAACAGCAGGGTGATTGGCCCTTTCTGTGGGTTGTAAGGGCACACTGCTGCTGCGCCTGGATTTTTACAGGGGACCTGAACTCACGTCTTCCTGCTTGCATGGCAAGTACTCAGTGACTGAGCCGTTTCCCCAGCACCGTTTGGCAATGGTCATTCATTAATTTTCATCCATTAACAAGTAGTTTCTTTGCTAGGGTTCTGTACAGAGGGGAAAGACTTGGTTCCTTCTGCAGCTGGCTCATAGCCCAAGAAGGAAGACAGACGGATAACCACTGTAGTCAGGTGGCCATGGCTCGCACTGTGTAAGACATTTGAGGAGTTGACAAGAGAATGTCTAACTCTGTCCTGGAGACCCAAGAGGATCATTTCAGAGAAGGATTCCAGTTAGCTGGTGGTTTAGAAGGAAACGCCAGAGCAATGATGGACTATGGAAAGTCTTTACCAAATAAGTTTTAGAAACAAAATCTCTTTCAGGTCAAAGCTGTCTAAGTCGTCTTGGGGTGGGGAGTTGTTTAGCCATCCAGAATCAAGCAGGTTAGGCTCCATTAATCAAGATTATTCTTCTCCATCGATCTCTGGCTTTGATGACCAGGCTGCAGACAGATTATCTCATATTTGATGCTGTAATTAGTTTCTCCTCAGGCTAGAACCTGACTGGATGTGACAGTCAAGTTTAACATTTGCGTCCATTCTTCTTTTGTTTCCACAAGGTTGCCTGCTGCGTGATGGAATGTAAATGCAGTATCTAAAACAAATATCATGTATTTCGTTTTAAATAAATAACTACTCAGAGGCACTAATAAAATCAAGATTCTTTAAAACAAACCGTCCAAACATACCCAGACCAAAGTGGGGGAGAGATTAAAGGTGTACTTGGTAGGGTCAATTGTATTAGACCATAGAAATGTTGATCTTGCTTATTTATATCTGTGTATTTAGGAACTGGAAGTTTCTCTTAGGTATAAACAGAACATTACAATGTTTAAAATGTCTTAATGAGTAACACAATCCTTTCTGGGCAGAAAAAAAAAATCAACCAATTCTTGGGCTAATAACAGTTCTATGTTAGTGGAAGTGTTAACAAGCTTATTTAATGTTTTGTTCAAAGGAATTACAAGAATTATTTATGGCAGTAGTTATATTTGTTAAACATCATAACTCGTATGGTTAAAATGATGATTTTGTTAAGTGTGTTTAAAGTTTTAATAAATTAAAGAAGAAAAGAGAGGGTGGAGAAGAAAAAAATTGACTCAATTTTATCATTTGGAAAAAATTAAACTTTATGTCTCTCTCTTGACACTGCTCTGGACTCCTTCCCAAAGGCAAACACTTGGTACCTTTTAAGCAGAAAAATTAAAATCCATCACCCACTGAGCCAAGCCAAGATTGAAGAGCAGAAAACTTGGGATTTGAGAAAGTTTGGAAAGGGGTCCAAGACAGGAAATTGACTTGGTCAGATGTGTGGAAAATCAAGGCAACCCACAAGACCATTAACGCAGGTCCCCATACACAAGTCCCCTTAAGGCAGCCCTGCCTCTACTCCCCACCCTTGGCTTGCTGTCTCCAGCCGGGAGGAGTTATTTTGGAGGGCGTGTGCCAGCACCTTCCAAGAGAAAGACAGCTGGAGCGTATTTCACCAGGAAGTGTGAGTAGGGTGAGTAGGGTGTGCAGGTGGCACTCAGCATGAAGACCGGGAGCCGGGCATAGCCGTGCCTTGGCCTGGACTCCACTGGACAGAAATCTCAGCTGCAAAGCTGATCAAGGGAATTTACTTGCAAAGATTTTTGTCCTTAGGAAACAGCAGCAGCAGTGTCCTTTCCTGCCTTCCCTGAGGGAAACGTGCCAAGACGCAAAGGGCATGAAGGAGATGGCATGGCACTCAGGCCTGTCGGTGCAGGTCGGTCATCTCAGCAGTCGGGAGCAGAAGCAGCAGGACTGAGAATCTGAAACCAGCCTGGACTACATAGCAAGACCCTGTCTTAATCATGAAAGTGAGAAGACAAACAAGATGATCAGTAGAAAAGACCTCAGTGCAAGACCAGAAGGTCTCTAAACGCACACAGTGTTCGAGAGAACTGTGAAACCAGACCATGGTGTGTGCACCTTGCAAAGAGATTGGTTTGTGAAATTACCAGTGTTATCTTTGCAACTTTTTTTATTTGTTCGAGGCTTCTAACCATCTCTTCAAACACCCTGGCATCCTGAGGCAGATAATTCTCTCGGGTACCAGTAAGATGCCGTAGACTCGAAGCTGGTAACTGGGCAACATGGAACCTATTTCCTTACTGAGCTTCCGTCAAAGTCACTTCCCCTTGTCAGAACGAGTACTCCTCCTATTACAGGAGAAGGTTGGACTAGATGACGTCAGTGCTGGTTACATTTGGTACTCTGTTACATTTTGGGTAATTTCTTTTCTTTTTCCTTTGGATACCTTCATTGCTGACATAACATGCAAGAGAACTTTTTGATCTTATATACTTCTCCAAATGAGTTTTAGACATCTGTGGTTGAATCCTCCTCCGTATTGGCCCTTGTGACTCTATGTGAAAGCAAAGGATTTCCTTTTTTGTCTTCCCGTAAACCTTTCACCCTTTCCTCCTGAGGTCCTTGAGAACCACCCCTCTGTTCCCGTCCCCCACCTCACAGCCTTGGATGCCTTACATGTCCTCAGCACACTGCCTGTTCCACACCACTCCTCTCCACCTTGTCTGACAGCTTTGGGGGGTCAGTCCCCACTGTCCCTCTCCCCTCAGTTCTCCGTTGACCGGTACTGAAGCTTGAATGTGTGACAGAATTACCTGGGATTCTGTTCAAGCACAGACTTGCATTTGGGGGTCAGAGCAGGCCATGGCCTCCTATTTTTAAGATATCCCCACACTTCAAAGAACAAAACATAATATTTTAATGAGAGCCCTGGAATCCAGGTATTTCTTCTTTTAATCTGATTTCAGGGTATCATTCCTAAGTGTTGGTATGTACACCTATACACCTTAAGCTTCTCTACTACCCTTCCATGTGAAAATAGAATAGCTCACATAATTCTGTGGTCAGCCAAGGACCTGCACCCTAGACCCCCATCCTGTGCTTCAGTGGATCCCCACAACCCTCAGCCTCCATCAGTCTGTCTAACCCACAGCCCTCAGCCTCCATCAGTCTGTCTAACCAGCCTGCGTGCTCTCACTTGGACTTTCAGGATGTGCTTTCTACTTCCTGTCCTCGTGTCTTCTCAAATCTGTTCCTTGCTGGAAATGCCACCTCATTCCTTCGGCCTGTGCTGTGGGATGTCCTTCTGTATGCTGTGAATATGTGCTGCTCTCCCTGGTTGATGAATAAAGCCACTTTGGTCTATGGCAGGGCAGAACATAGCTTAGTGGGAAAGCCAAACTGAATACAGGAAAAAAGAAGGGTAGAGTCCAGGCAGATGCCAGCCCACCGCCCAAGGAGCAACATGCCAGCAGACCGGTAATGCCATGGCCACGTGGCAATACATAGATTAATAGAAATGGATTGATTTAAGATGAAAGAGATAGTTAGCAAGAAGCCTGCCATAGGCCATACGGTTTGTAATTAATATTAAGCCTCTGACTGGTTATTCGGGTACTGGGGACGGTTATCCGGCTATACATTTGTGTTACTCACAATCTTGTAACTCCTTAATGACAGGAGGCAGAGACTGCAATCCACAGAAAGTTTCTATCCCCGACATTCCTTCTTCCTGATGCCTGTTTGGAAGTTTCATATCTTGCTTTGTAAGTTATTTTTCTGCCTCTTCCACCTTTGCAGTCAGACCAAGAGCTTTGAGGGGATGCTTCAGGGAAAGAAGTATTGTTCAGGACAACAGAAGAAACTTACGTATTCAAACTCAGGGTGTCGGAGAGCATGAAGATCCCAAAGTGCCTGGATATTTTTACATAGCACAGGACTGTTCTGCTGTCCATATTGAGGCTACCCTGGACTTTTAAGACATAGCTCCAACTTTTTCATTTTTAACTATTTATTTATCTATCTATCTATCTATCTATCTATCCATCCATCCATCCATCATCTATCTATCTATCTATCTATCTATCTATCTATCTATCCATCCATCATCTATCTATCTATCTATCCATCCATCCATCTATTATCTATCATCTATCTATCTATCTATCTATCTATCTATCTATCTATCATCATCTATCTATCTATCAATCATCTATCTATCTACCATCTGCCTATCATCTATCTATCATCTATCTACCTATCTATCTATCTACCTATCATCATCTATCTATCTATCTACCATCTGCCTATCATCTATATATCATCTATCTACCTATCTATCTGCCTATCATCTATCTATCTATCTATCTACATCTGCCTATCATCTATCTATCTATTATCTATTATTTATCTATCTATCTATCTTTTCCATCTGTATCATCTATCTATATCTATCTACCTATCTATCTGCCTATCTATCTATCTATCTATCTATCTATCTATCTAATCTTTCTATCATCTGTCATCTGTGTGTGGAGGTCAGAGGACAACTTACAGAATTCAGTTCTTTACTCCCCCTTTGTGGGTCCTAGGATCAGACTCAGGCCATGAGTCTTGGTAGCAAGCACCATTACCTGCTGAGCCATCTTGGGGGCTCATCATCCCAACATTAAGCTGCTGCCTCTGTACCAGTCTCAGATGAAGGCTGTGGCAAGGACTCAAAGTGTAAGGACAGCATGATGAAGGTCCATACCCTCTAATGAGGGCTGCTGGGGTGGACGCTGAGGCTCTCACTGAGGGGACTATGGCTCCTGCCTGAGCTAGAGTCAAGAGTCAGCAGTGCCCTGAGCCTAGTCCACTGTGTGGTTATATTCAGGAGGCCCATGGTGCTGGCCCTCCTGTCTGTCTGAAGATGACATGCATCACCTTGGGGAGGTGTAGAGGACACGGGGACTTGAGGCTCACCCCTACCCACTCACAAGTGATTCTTAGGAACCCAGGATCATGGGTACAACTGTAACCTCTAAGAAGAATAAGGAGGAAGACCCTGGATCTCCTGAATCAGAAAGTAATGTCCTGGGCCCTAAAATGTTTGTTGATGACTATGAGCTTTGCCTCTCCTAGCAAACTACATTCTTAAAACCATTGGACGTGGGATTCCTACACATTTCTTCTTATAATTTGAGAATTGTTGAGTTTTATAACTTGAAGGTCCTTTCCCTCTGTCTTTGCCAGTGAAGAAATTGAGCCCAACTCACAGAGGAGCCCTCAGATTTAGTCTTCTGAGACTATCTTTCACTGGACTGGGAAAGAAGAGCCTCTGTCCACATGGCTATGGTTAATTCACATCTCCAGACATGTCCACATGGCTATGGCCAATTCGCATCTCCAAACATGTCTACATGGCTTATATCTAATTCACATATCCATATGTGTTCACTTTAATGCACTTGCAATAATCTACCTGGACTCTCTCTTCTCACCTGTCACTGTACTGTGTGTTTGGTGCCTTAAATGCCACAGACATTAAGATTCCCAGTGCCAAGAAGCAGTTATCGGAACTTACAGATGGGAACACTGAGGCTCAGAGAGACGGCACGATTAGTCCCAGAGTACACAGCAAGTATGTAAACGGAACTTCACCACCAAGTCTTTCTTCAGGGGAAGAGAAAGCCAGGGGTATGCTTGCCATTGCGGGATGGGGGAACCCAGGACTCAGCTCCATTCCACTTCCTGGTGCTCCTTTCTCCTCAGGTACTTTTCCTCGCTCTGCTGGCTCCTTTTCATTATAAACCCTCATTAGGTATATAATTAGAGTTAACAATAGTAACCACACAGTCTAGGCTAAGCTGTTTTGAGATTTCTTCTGCCAAGAGAATTAGTCTAAAACCTTTCACTTTAGCCTCAGGCAAACTTTTCAGAAAAGGACAAAAAGCAGCCACATTCTTCACCAAAATACCATAAGAGTGATTCCTAGACAACATTCTAAAATTCTTCTCCCATGAGACCTCCTGAGCCAGGCCCATACTTCATCAGATCACTCTCAGCACCGCTGTTTTCCATGCTGTTACTGGAACGGCCCACAAAGCAGCGCTTAAAGCATCCCACTCCTCTCCTATCCCAAACTCCCAAAGTCCAAATTCCTCTAAACAAAAGCATGGTCAGGCCTATCACAGCAATACCCAGGTCCTGGTACCAACTTCTGTCTTAGGGGTTCTATTGCTGTGAAGAGACACCATGACCATGGAAACTCTAAAAAAAAAAAAGTTAGTTGGGGTGGATCACTTACAATTCAGAGGTTTAGTCCATTATCATCACGGTGGGGCATGGTGGCATGCAGGCAGACATGGTGCTGGAGAAGGAGCTGAGAGTCCTCACATCTTGACTCCTAGGCAACAGGAAGTGATCTGAAACACTGGGCATGGCCCGGCTCCACAGTGACACACTTCCTCCAACAAGGCCACACCTACTCCAACAAGGCCACACATCCTAATAATGCCACTCCTTTTGGGGGCATTTTCTTCAAAACAAGCACGCCCAGTCGCGTTGGACAGCATCCTAAGCAGGCTGGCTCCACCCTCTCCTCGACGTCATTTACCTCCCATCCTGACCCAAGCCCTTGCACTGCTGCCCTTCAAGCCCTGCTCATCTGCTCAGCTGAAGTCGTTCCTCAACAATTTCCTGATGAGCTTGTGTCAGCCGGGCACAGACTCCACGTCCACAGCCCAGGCCTCACCTTCCTCCCTTCCCACCTCCCTTTTGGAATTCCCATTGTAAGAAAGTTTCATTCAGTATCCTATGCCTACAAGGATACTGTAGTCGGATTTTCCTTTGGGCCACCAGCTCACAAATAACCACATGGATACTTAATAATTATGAAAGCGTGGCCTTAGCTTGGGCTTGTTTTTAACTAGCTCTTATAATCTAAACGAACCCATTTCTATTAATCTACATCCTCTCATCCTGTTTCCTCTGTGTCTCCTCACGCCTCTCTCACCCACCTAGATTCTTCCTCCTTTCTCTCTCTGCCCAGAAGTCCTGCCTATACCTCCTACCTAGCTATTGGCTGTTCAGCTCTTAATTACACCAACCACAGCAACACAACTTCACATAGTGTACAAATATCCCACAACAATTGCCCCTGTGTCAGGCCAAATAAGGCCAGTGCCCTGGGGGTCCTCGCCATCTGTGGGGAACTAGCAAGTGGGACACCTCAAAAACAGCTCCTGTCTTTCTGCTCCACGAGGTCTTTTACCAGCTCATGATGCCCTCATTGGGCATTTGGCGAGCATCTGTTGATGAGCAGAGAACAGAACAGCCTGTGTTCTCGTGGAAGGAACAGTCTTGGGGGTGGATGGGTAGGTGCTGCAGACAGTAACTGCGCTCTTGTAATGACCGTTCTAAAGAAGAGGCGACAGAGAGACAACATGGGTCGACATCTTCCATGCTGAAGATCATTGAGGAAGGGCTCCATTACTATCATGGTGGGTGTTTTCCACATGAAGGGAGGCCTAGGGCTGGGCCTATTAACATGCATTTGCATACGGTCCTGTGGGTTTGCAGGAGGGACCCTGACAAGCAAGCCTCATAGATATCTGGTCACCCAGTGGTGTGGTGGTATTGTGTTCCCCAAAATATTGTGTACCCCAATAAACTTACCTGGGGTCAGAGAACAGAAAAGCCACTATATACTTAGGATAGGCAGTGATAGCACACACCTTTAATCCTAGCATTCCAGAGGCAGAAATCCATGTGTTCAAGGATACAGCCAAGCATGGTGATTCACGCCTTTAATCCCAGAAATCGAGCCTTTAATCCCAGGGAGTGGTGGTAGAAAACAGAAAGGTATATAAATAAGGTGTGAGGACCAGAAACTAGAAGCATTTGACTGGTTAAGCTTTTAGGTTTTGAGCAGCACAATTTAGCTGAGATCCATTTGGATGAGGACTCAGAAGCTTCCAGTCTGAGGAAACAGGATCAACTGAGAAGTTGGCTAGGTGAGGTTGGCTGTGGCTTGTTCTGTCTCTCTGACCTTCCAGTGTTCACCCCAATAACTGGTCTCAGGTTTGATTTTATTAATAAGAACTGTTAAGATTCCTGCTACACAGTGGTGAAGCCCAGGTGGATTTTTGAAGCAGTTCCATGCGATCCTGCCACTTCGCTGGGGGCTGACTGGGCAGGGCTGGCAGGAGCTGCAGCCTCCCGAGGCTTGAATGAAATCAGCCGGGATGCTTTGTAATGTGACCTCAGCTCAAGGCTGAGCAGAGAGTGAATGACAGCAAAGACTGAACTTCCCCTCTGAAGACCGTCAGTGAGATTTTTCCTCCAGTACTGCTCTGCTGCAAACCTGATAACCACGTTCAATGGTTTGCTATAAAGAGGACAAAGGAAAGCACTGAACCAGAGACCCAGACACGCCAGGCATGAGCTCTCCCCATCCATCTGCTCTCAATACCAAGGTGATATTGGGGTCTGGCTAACTGCTTCTTATTGAGAGATGGAAAGATAGCTCATAGTACTTCTCAGATATTAGGCACGCATGAGTCAGTGAGGTACTGTAGTGTGTGCTGCTCATCCTAAAACATGCTTACACACTTTGCACACTCAGGCAAGGGCTGTAGGCACAGGGTGCAGAGAGATCAAGGCCCACCAAGGGCCTCCTATGTGTGGTTTGTTTTCAGTTTTTAAGATTCACTGGGTACCAGAGCTGGAGGGAGTTAAAATCACTGGCTGCTCTTCCAGAGAATGTGGGTTCAATTCCCAGCTCACAAGGCAGCTCACAACTGCCTGTAACTCCTGTTCTAGGGGACCCAACACCCTCACACAGACATACATGCAGGCAAAACACAAATGCACTTAAGAAATTAAAATAAATAAACCAAAAGATTCACCAGGTACCATTTGTAGGTATTTCCCAGAGCTCACCCTGGGGAAGCTGGTTCAGGGGCAGGTTCTACACTGGGCTGAACACATGCAAAGGCAATGAGAATCAGAAAGTTCTGTGAGTTGCAAATCAAAATTACATATAAAAGAGGTTTTTCTTTAAAAAAAAAAAATGCAGCCCAGGTTGGCCTTGAACTCATGATCCTCCTGACTCCTCCTCCTTCAGCAAACCCTACTGGCGTGCGCCATCACATCCAGATAAAAAGAGGTTTCTAATAGGATAGAGGCCTCAGCATTTTGTTTTTTTAAAATTGTTAAATTTAAAAATTCATGAAAAAATGGCATAATTAATTAAGAAGATACCAAAATACACTTTACTTACACTAGGCATATTTTGGGTCTGACTTTCTTGTTTTTTCATCTAAATATCTAATTTTTGTATGAACTGTAAAACATATTCTATACCCAGATAATCTCTCCTTTTTATCCTATGCCTAGTACTGAAAAACAAAATGAAAATCAAAACCAAAACCCAAACCCACCCTGACCCCCATCAGAGCACAGAAGGAGCACGCTGTGTCATTCACAGAGTCTCTTGCTTTCCTCCTTTGATTTGGTTTCATTTGAATTTGATCTTTTATTCCTTTTGATCTCACTGGCTTAGTCAGGGTTTCTGCTGCTCTAATGAAACACCATGGCCAAAGCAACTTGGGAAGGAAAAGGTTCATTGTTTGGCTTATACTTTACTGTCCATCACTGAAAAAAGTCAGGACAGGAACTCAAACAGAGAAGGAGCCTGGAGGCAGGAGCTGATGCAGAGGCCGTGGAGGGGAGCTGCTTACCGGCCTGCTCAGCCTGCTTTCTTACAGAACCCAGGCCCAACAGCCCAGGGGTGACCCCACTCACGGTGGGTTAGGCCTTCTCCCATCAATCACTAACTAAGAAAATGCCCCACAGGCTGCCTCTTATGGAGGCATTTTCTCAGCTGAGGCTCCCTCCTCTCTGATGACTAGCTTGTGTCAAGGTGACATAAACTAGCTAGGATATTCACCTTCTGGAAAACACTATGATATTTGAGGATTAGGATGACAGAGGGCAAAATAATTTGTCTGTTCAGCAGTTTACATGGAGAGTTGAAATAAATACTATAGTTATTACCATTGGCATAATTTCCCTCCCTCCCTCCCTCCCTCCCTCCCTCCCTCCCTCCTCCTCTCTCTCTCCTCTCTCTCTCTCTCTCTCTCTCTCTCTCTCCTCTCCCTCTCCCTCCCCTCTCCCTCTCCCTCTCCCTCTCTCCCTCTCTCTCTCTCTCACACACACCACAGCTACTGAAACCTAAATGTAGGACCCACCCAAAAGAAAAGAACATTGCTTTCAAGGTGTGGATTCTTCTCTACTGGCAAAACCGTCTCATTCATCTCAGAGAAGTAAGAGCCTGCCCGTGAGGCTGGAGCTGTTGGTCCTGGTCATGCAGCCTCTCTCTAGCAGGGGCTTCTTCAGTGGGTCAGGATAAAGGAAGGTTGCCATTGGCCTAAGCAGACTCCTCAGAGTCTGCAGAGAGAAACCACCCCAGAAGTAGGAAGTGCAGATGGACGGCCTCAGTTTTCAAGGCTGCAATCATCCACTTACACAGCATTATCTTTAGATGCTATTTAGGATTCAGTGTTATGCAGGGAACGAGCAAAGGGTCAGGGGCCATCCAAATGCCATCTAGTTCCCGGCTTTGCCAAGCTGGCTTAATGCCGGAAGTTAAAATGAAGAGGAAAGGTATGGAGATGGCGGCTGAAAACCCAGTGAGGTTGCCGTTGCCGCTCAGTGGAGTTTGTCCTCAGCGGTGGTCAAGAATTCCAGCTCAGCTAAAGAATTCTGCTGGCTCTGAGTGACGCTCTGGAGGGAGGTGGGGCATCGCCCGCTCATCTCTCTGGGCTGGGCACAGGGGGGATGGCGGGAGGGGGCTCCACCTTTGCGATGCCCTCAGCCGTGCAAATCTACCGCACAGGACCAGTGTGGATGGGCCGAACCCCACCAGGCCTTCAGGAATGGGCACAGCTCAGCTCAGGGAGGAGGTCTGAGCAGTTACCCACCTCGCCGCCATGGCCCCACAGTCCCGGATGACACTGGGGTGGGGCTCATCTGCTTTGACTCCAGCTTGTTACCCTCAGGCTGTCACATGCCATTCTAGGCACTCTCCTGTCGTCCAGGCCTGCAAGTGGGACACGGGACTCCCAAGTGCCATCCGAGCTCCTCGCTTTCTCTCTTCCTTTTTTTCTCCCACCTCCATTTCCTTCTGAAGGTGAAATGATCTCTTAATTCCTAATAGGTGAGGGAGCGAGAGAGGAAGAGGCTGGTTGCAGAGAGTGGGAAAAGCTGAAGGAATCTCTTGGTGTAGACCACAGAGAGAACACCCAGCATGGTAGCCAATCTTGGGCTCTGCAGGGGGAGGCAGACTTTTTAAAATCCTTAGCCACGAACCAGATAGGAACATGACTCTCTTATGTTATTTATTTGGGCTAAATACATCTAAGCGCTTAGCTGTATTGTACCACGTCTGCTGTGAGCTGTTCATTAGGTGTCTGAAGACTATTTTCGTTTGTTTAATTACTGACTTCTGATTTGGTGAGCCGCCTTTTCAACAGGCCCATGAGTCACACTCAGAAGGCAGCTGATGCCCGAGTTATTGCCCTCTGTGGTCTCTGGAGATTTCTTGGTGTGTCTTAGGGATTCTGTTCCCCACTTGGATCCCAGCGTTCTGCCCAGCGTCTCACCGTGTTCTTTTCTGTGCACACGCTCACTCAGCGGGACAGTCTTCAGGGTGGGGGAACGTGGCACACGGCAACCCCAGGATTATTTCAACAATGACGCAGCCCAGGCTCCACATTCGTTCATACACAGCGGACAAACAGCGTTCTCCGTGGTAAGCCTCCCTCACCTTTGGCACACTGCACTGTTTGACAGCAAGGGGCCAGAAGACGAAGGAGAACCAGAAATGTTTAAAATTAATCTTATTTTTATCATATGTGTGTCTAATGTACATGTGTACGGTATGTGCATGTGTATGTGATGAGCATGTGCAGGTGCTCATGGCATGGTGTCTGTGTATGTGTGAGTGTGTGTGTGTGTGTGTGTGTGTGTGTGTGTGTGTGTAGACACAGAGACACACATATGTAGAGACTTTGTAAAGTCTGTTATCTCCTTCCACTTCTAATGGGTTCCAGGGATCACACTCATGTCTCCAGGCTGGAGCAGCAAGTGCCACCCCAGCCCCAGCCCCAGCCCCACCCCCGCCCCCGCTGGGCAGAACAGCAAGGGCTTTTCCCAATTTCCTCACGTGTTTAAATTATTATGATTCATGCACTAGGTATATAAGAAAAAAGAGCCAGAGTTAAACTTAAAGAATTTGCTGACCTCAACCCATAAAATCTAATTGGCTGCTCGTAAATGTGTCAGAAACAGCCTGCATTCACCCTGTAGGGAAACCGTGATGGAAGATACTGCCAGGTTCTCAGCTGCCTTGACTGCCTTTCTGTCTAAGCAACTGGGAAGTTGTCAGTGGGGAAGGGGGACGCCTCACATTGGCCTGGTAACTTGTAAGAAGGCCATTTATCTGTGACTCTATCCAGATACCCAATATCAGGCCGTGTAACTAACTTGCACTGAATGGATTAGCGTTTGTCTCAATGGTGCTGGTGATTCATTGAGGTTCTCCAGGAGCTCAGCTGGATCCTAAGAGACAAGTCTGCAATCTCCATTTTAGCTCCAAAATTAAAAACATACATGGGAAATAATTTTTGAAGAAATAATTTATTCCTGATATATTTTATATATAATTCTTTTCCTAACCTAATCAGCATAATGAAAATTAGATTGTAAAACAGAAAACTGTGGATTTCAATGCATCTGAGATATTGATCGTATATTTTAATTAATGGCTTATTACATTGTATTATTGTAACCCTATAGCCATATTTGAAAGGTACAAACATGTAGGGATAATATTTTCAAGACACTGGGAAACAGGTTAAGGTATAGCAGACTGCAGTAATGTTTTGGTTCAATTCTGTCCCCATATTATTCCAAGCAAGACTGAGCTGTAAAGAATGCTCCTCAACCCAGAACCAGATAATTATAATGCAGACAATTACTCCACCCGGGTAGAATTTAAGAGCAATTTCCTGAGGCTCAGCCTTAGTGAGGGTTATGATTGCTGTGAAGAGACAGGATGATCATGGCAATGCTTATAAAGAAACATTTAATTGGGGTGGCTTGCTTACAGTTCAGAGGTTCTGTCTGTTATCATCACGGTAGGGAGTATGGCAGCATGCAGGCAGGCATGGTACTGGAGAAATAACCGAGTGTCCTACATCTTTTAGGCAACAGGAAGTCAACTGTCACACTTCGGGAAGCTTGAGCAAAAGAGACCGCAAAGCCCGCCCCCACAGTGACACACTTCCTAACAAGGCCACACCTCCTAACAGTGCCACTTCCCTTGTGGCCATTTTCTTTCAAACCACCTCAGGCTCCGTTATAAGAGCAAAAGAAGACAGTGCAAGGAGGGCTGGCTGGCCATACGCTAAAGGGGAAAAAGGACTGCTGGCCAGAGCCATTGCCTAACACCAGTTTAAGTGAGTCATGTTATCCCAGATGATTCCAGAACTTTCCATTGTGTGATTTTACTATATGGATAAACTCTTAAACTTTTTGGATAGGTGGAAAAGCCAAATCAACCACAGACCAAATTCATACAATTTATTTACAAATATCAATGTTTTATCAACTAAAAATAGGAGTTACTAGTACTGAACCCAAACTTAGATTTCTTCTGAAAACCCAGCCTAAGCTTTTATTTCAAAAAAAAAAAAAAAAAAACCCAAACAAAAACCACTTATGTCAACAAATATCTTACTAGATTTATAACATTTTTAAAAGAGTGTTGAAAAGGTAAGAGTAGTGTTTTAAACTATCCTTGGAAGAAACCCATTAAATTTTAAAAGGAAATTAATTTTGAAGATTTATCACATAATTGAACCCATAAAATGATGCTGTTTCAGCTCAGAACAGACCAGCACTAGGTACATTTACTCTTGCTTCAGAAAACTGCTGTAAATATCCACTCTCTGTTGTTCCGTATATTTATCCTCACCATGGAAATGAGAATTCCTCCCTGTGTGTCTTGATGAGACCAAGTGAGGCAGTGGCAGGCTGTGTCAAATTAAAACAAGGACCCAATGACTGCTTAGGTCATGGCCTGGTGGTCACATTTCTCCACAACCCACTCTTTACTCTCTTTCCTAGGCTTATTTACTCATATAAGACACTGAAGACCTTAGTGCTTGGTACAGAGAAGATGGTACTGCTGTATGGTGGGTCTAAACCTAAGCTGGTTGGGGGAGACAGCTCAGAGCGGCGCCTGCTGCTTGAGTGGGAATTAAGTCTCCAGAAGTTAAAAGTAAGACCAAAGTCACAACCAGGTGGGTGGCGCTTGTTTGTAATCCCAGCACTGAGGAGGCAGAGAGAGGAAGATACAGCACAACCTAATCTACAAACCTCAGGCCAATGAAAGGCCCTTCCCAAATCCCACAATCTCTCCAATGAATAAATAAGTAATTAATAATATAAAAAACTTCCAACCAAACCAAACCAAAATGACCCAATGTTAATGGTGCCTGAGGAAGAATGATACCCAAACTTGTCTTCTGTTCTTCATAAAAAAATGCACTCATGTGCAACCACACACACACACACACACACACACATATGTACAAAAACTCTTTTCTATCTTAAAGAAGTCAAAGTACAGCCTTTTCATCTGTTTTCGAAATCTTTATTAGAAGGAAAAAAACAAATATACAATGAGCAACAACAAATTCCATTAAATATTAAGCATTTTAGCTATCAAAGTTATTTAAACCATACACTTTGAGTGTTCCTGCATAGCAGAGACACAGTGATTCATAACCCACGCCGCCATGGGCTCGGGAGAGCCCAAACCACCAGGCGTGGGGCGGGACGGGGGTGAGCCCACACCGCAAGGCGCTAGTGGGAACTTTTTGGTATAAAAGTATCTAAAGTTACCTTCCAACAAACAGATCATTGATAAACAATATTGAATTATTATTGATTGACTCACGAATCTCCACCATGTGGTTGACTTGCTGTAATTCTGACTTGGTAAACTGAGTCAGCTCTCCTAAAACTTAGCAATCTTCATAAAATTATTTAAAATGAATAAAAAACAGTTCCTGTTTCTATTGGCACAATAAAAAATCGACAGGTAAACAGGCTGTTTCATATAAAAAGTCAGTGGAAAGACATGTACAGAACATGCTCTCACGGAAGAGTCATGTGTCAGGGAGCTGTTCAGCACAGGGCGCACCTGTCGTCGCCCCCTGAGGGGGAAGTTTCCCTGTGTAACTCCCACAAGCTGCCCTTTCGGGTATGGGTAAGACACTGGATGCCTAGATGCAGACCTACTGTGTTTCTAAGGAACAACTATAGAAAAGATTACACTTGAAAACTTCTCTTAGTAAAAACAGACAAATCCAACAAGTCTCGGGTTGTTTTGCTTGCGCATGGCACCCATCTGTGAATGTCCACGAGGCACAAGGGGAATTGTTCCTGTCACACAGTGTGTTCCTCTGGTGGTGAGGGTTATCAAAAGTAATGAAATGACCAGAGGCATCCAGTTGGCGAGCAAGATGGGAAAAAAGAGAACAAAACGAGCTGAAAGCGTGGGAAGACTTTCCATCACTCAACATTGCAGGGGTTAATTTCTTCGAACAAGGTCTGTACACTTGCCCACAAGATCCGGGAAGTACTGACCAGCCAGGAAGGCACTTGGGAGAGAAGTGAGTGGTAAGGGCTGGATGGCTGACTGGCAGCTCTCACAGGAAGCGTTCTCTACCTGGACAGGCAACACCAGAGGCGGGTGTTCCGCTCCGCTGGTTGACTGTCAAACATGGCGGGAAGGGACCTTAAAAACGTTTATCTTGCTTTAATGGTCAAATTTCCCTGCAGAAGCCTTTCAGTTGTCGTCTTAAAAAATATATTAGGAGCTATTGATTTAAATCATGTGTCCTTCATTAAGTTAATACTAAAAAAAAGAGTATGAATGTATTCAATATATTTTTCAAAACATCCAAGCCACTTTATGAAAAAAACAAAAACAAAAAACAAAGCGAAAGATCTTAGCATAAAAATGTTGCATGTTATTAACAATTCCCTTGCGACTTCTGATGGTTTCACAGGTTACAGTGTGGGCTTTGGTGTAAGATGCGAACGCAAGCCGCAAGGCCGTGGCTGCAAATGTCCCCAGCCAGAGCACTGTGGACGGAGCGCTGGATGACACAGCGGAGCAGGAGGTCACCCGGCGGCAGGTCGCCCAGCCGGCTCTCCTAGTGCTTCGCATGCTTGTCGGGCGGCTCCAGCAAGAGGTTCATTAGAGTCGGAGTCGTGAAAAGGGGTCTTGAACGAGAGCCTTCATTTCTGTCTAGGTCTTCCACTAGGAGGGAGGAGGGCAGAGCGTCAACAGCGCAGCGGAGCGGTGGGAGGGGCAACATCGCCACCTGCTGCCCACCCGCTGCACAGCAGCGCCCAACACCGCTTCAGAGTCAGCATCATTGTAAACAACTAAGAAAAACAATCAGCCCTTGTTAATACATCGATAAGTTATCATTTCATTCTGTGTCCCAGGTCAGTTCTGGCGACAGTTCAAGCCTTTCCATGGAATTACTGAGGAAATAACATTTACTCCCCACCTAAATTTACTTCCTAAATTACAATCTCCATTTCCACATTGTCTCTGTTTTGCCAATGACAATTTAGATTGTAAAACCTTGACAAAGTGGTCTTTATGTGTAATCTCAAATCCTTCCATGGACAGTTCTGAAAATATTGCTCTGTGTTTTAAAAGCTTTAATTGATGTGTAAGAAAATGGCTTCTAAAATTCTCCTCAAAAACAACATTCATTTTTACTCTATACATTTTAATTACAGAAGTAATAAACAGAGACTATATTTCTGAGCGGGAATATACCATAACACAGCAAAAAGACAGCTAATTTCTCACATCTGATCTATAGCAAGTTTTTGTGTGTAGCTGAATCAACTAAAGGATTTTCTCACGATCCAGAGGCTGGCCCACACCCAGACATAAGCTCCTGAGGCTTACAGGTTCAGTAGTAGATGTTACATTCTTAGAGGTCTTTGTTGAGGTCCTTGCATGGTTGAAAACCAAATACTACTAAAATTCAAGAAAAAGATAGGCGATCGTTTTTCTCTCCTTATCAAGGAAGGAATGAGGAAGGCTCTTTGCCAAGTGACGCCAGGACTGAATAATCTCAATAGAGTAAGCCCAGAACCAGAGGCTGGCGGTCATGTGGACCAACACTTTGAAAACCTTCTGGAATAATTGGATCTATGTAGGAAGTCTTCATAAAACCGTCCTAAACCTAGGTTCACACACTTCACGATAAGTAAATAAATCAGCGTTTATATTAACTTATAACTCAAGGATATATTTCGGACTCTCAAATGTGAGGGCCATATTGATATCCACACATTCCATTATTAATATATAGACAATCTGACATGAGTTGGTGTCAAAACCAAAAGGGCACTGGTTGATCCTGTGCTCTTTGGAGGCGCTTTTATAATTAGCTATGTAGTCCACCTCCACACACAGGGAAGAGCAGGCAAGGTGTATGGGCCCAGTTCACACTTTTCTGCATCATGTGAGGTTCAGGCATGACCACAACAAACCAGCTTCTTTTCTAAGCCCTGGGGCTATGTGGGGTGGAATTTCCAATTTTAAACAAACACACCCTGATAGAAGGCCACTGGTCTATTTCCTTAGAGTAAAATCTGAACAGACCTGCTTGCTTTCTTTCCTCACTGACAGTTGAACTCAGACCTTCTGCATAACGAAGTCACACAAAACACACATGTGTACTCACGAAAAGGGAAGTCCACAGGCCTTCTATATGTCTGAAACAGGAAACTCAGGCAAAAGGCAAGAGATGAGCGAGGCAGCCATTTCTGCTCCGTTCAGAATATTCTCGGGGTGGCCAAAGGTTCATAGGAATGAAAACGATTTTTCCAAACCTAGATTCCACCCCAATATGGGTCTCATTTCACTGAAACAGACGGACCACTGGGCCTCAGGTTCACCTCACCTGTAGTGATGCTAGCTGCTGAACCCGTGAGACCCGCACCTCTGCATGCTTGTCATGGACTAACTCGCCCACTTGAAATATGCTTTCTAGGGACCAGGGTTACAAGTTGAATCACAGTTTTAGAGAGCTGTTCACCAGCTTAAACAGTACCTATAACCATAGCACCATATTTACAAATTTAGTACCATATACTGGTCAACTACAAATCAATATTTTTATGGCTAATTGATTACACATTTATAGTGTTGTAAAAAATTGCCTGAATATCCTTTACAAATATACACTTATAAAAAAGAAAGGCTAGCAAAGTTATAAAAATTATTAAAACATTGTCAGCTACAAGTTTTTGCAGTTGGGACCAGTCTATAAAGTAAGGTAGGCCACTGTCAATCAAACGCCTGACCCCTCAAATGGTACCAATTGCAACCTTTTCAGAAACAGCGTGGAATCTGCACACTGCTCCAAAGCAACGTTTTCACATTGCAATCAACCTAATTCACAAAACCCCTGCTTGGGCTTTTCTACTCTGTCTGTCTCTGGGAAACCGGGTGCTTCTTGGTCAGAATCCTGTGCAGGCTGGGGGTTACAAAGTAAGGTTTCTCTGCAGATCCGTCATTTCTCTCCAGATCTTCACCTGTATCCGCAGCCAGGGCAGGGCAAAGGCCAGGAGCAACAGCAGATCAAGGACCCAGAATTTTACAAATTGGAGAGTCGAACAGGGAGAAACCAGAGAAACCAGTGTTAGCATGTCAGAGAGAAGGCCAACAGATGCAACGCTGTTGGTGGAGAAGGTGAGAACTGGCCTCCACCTGGAAGCACAGCCCTGTATAGTCACACTGGGCCCATAGGCCGGCCCTGGGAGCTTCATCACCATGGTTATAAGGAAGCTCTTCCTGGGGTCTCCAAAGTGTCACCTTTCAACTCTGTGACTGTTCATTTCAGAAAGTAACCAGCTGCCACACATCACTAACTCCATGGAAGAGGTAAAACGAAGACTGAATTTCACAGCTCAAGTCTTTACTTTTGAGATGAGGTCTTGCTATTTAGCCCAGGCTGGCCTGGAGTTGGCCATCCTCTTGTTTGGTCTCCACAGCACTGGGGTTAAAAGCTAAACTATTTTACTTAGTTACTTATTTGTGTGGGTTCACATGTATGTGTGGTCATATATGCATGCATATGCATTCACATGGAAACCGGAGGTCAACCTCAGGCATCATTCCTCAGGAGCTGCCAACCTTCCTTTCTGAGATGATGTTCACCGGCCTGGGGATTGCCAATTAGGCTGGGCTGGCTCATAAGCTCCAGGGATCCACTGTTCTGCCTCCCCAGGGCTGGGGTTACAAGCATTCACCACTATGCCCAACTTTTTACATGGGTTCTGGAGACTGAACTCAGATCTTCATGCTTCTGTGGCAAGCATGCTACTGACTAAGCCATTTCGTCAGTCCTGAAGTCATTAAAGTTATTTTATTAGTGTGTGTGTCTATGGGAGGTATGTGCACATGACTGCAGGTGTCCAGAGGCCAGAAGTGTCTGGTCTCCCTGGAGATCTAGTTATAGGAGGTTATAATTCACCCTTCATGGGAGCTGGGAGTCATTGAAAATCTAACTCCATTCTTCTGTAAGAGTGTATGTACATCAGTCCAGCTCCCTTTTCTTTTCTTTTTGTTATAGTTTTATTTTTTACTACATTCATTTATTTATGTGTACGTGCATGTACACATGGGCTATGATTCATGCATGAAGGCGAGGAGACAACCTGAAGAAGTCAGTTCTCTTCTGCATAGGGGTGTGGTAGTTTAAATAGGTATGGTCCCCATAGACTCACAGGTTTCAATGCTTGGCCCGTAGGGAGTGGCACTATCAGGAGGTGTGGCCTTGTTGGAGCAGGTGTGGCCTTGTTGTAGTTAGGAGGTGTGGCCTTGTTGTAGTAAGTGTGTCTCTGTGGGGGAGGGCTTTGAGGTCTCATATGCTCAAACTACACCCAGTGTGGGACACAGTCTCCTTCTGCTGCCTGTGGATCAAGATGTAGGACTCTCAGCTCCTCTCCAGCACCATGTCTGCCTGCACGCTGTCATGCTTCCCACCATGATGATAATGAACTAACCCTCTGAAACCGTAAGCCAGCCCCAGTTTTCTTTTATAAGAATTGCCATGGTCATGGCGTCTCTTCACAGCGATATCAACCCTGACTAAGACAGTGGGTCTTGCACTCAGGTCACCAAGCTTGCTAGCAAGTGAATTTACCAGCAGGGCCATCTTTTCAGATTGTTTCCTGTTTTCTTAAATAAAACAGAGGCCCTGGGCAAAGATTACACTCCCCAGTTCCACAGAAGCCAGACAAGCTCTCTAGGCATAAAGTTTTCAGATTTCTTTGTTTATTGAAAACTGATCTTAAAATGCTTAGAAAAACTTCAGATCATGTTATTTTCTGGATTCTTCCTTCCTGACCTGCCATAAAGCTGCCAGTCTTCCACAAGGGACTTTCTCAGGAAATAGTCTCTGCCTGCCTCTCTGGAGACTCCATGTGACAGAGAGATCATCTCTCAGCCACATGGCTACTTGGCTCTTTTCTCTCACGTGCTGACCCTACCTCCTTCTGGTTTGCTAGAGATACAAGGAGGGAAGACCAGGCTGAGATCTTACGGGATGGTTTAGGTTGGGGGCTAATAGAAAGCATCCGCGTGGTACATGTAAGTTGTATGCCCTCCAGGGCATAGTGTTGGTGACAAGAGCTCCAGGGAAGGCTTTTAATGCTGCATCTCTGTGCACATTCCTAAGAGGCTTGTCTACGCATCGTGGTTCACTGTTTGCATTGACCCCATGTCTCTTCAAAACCTTTGCATCTTGACTTCACAAGAGTCCATATATATGAGTGTTCATTGAATTTCTATAGCCAGAGTAGGGATAGAGCTTAGACGACTTACCTATCACGGCCAAGGGCCTAGGTTCAATCTCCAGAACCACCACCCTCACCAGCATCATCACCAACCCCCCCATCACCCCATCACTAATACCACCACCATCATCCTTCTCTAACTCCCTCTTCTTTCTCTCTCTCTCTCTCTCTCTCTCTCTCTCTCTCTCTCTCTCTCTCTCTTCTCTCTCTCTCTCTCTCTTTCTCTCTCTCTCTCCCATTCCCCCAAAGCAGAACTAAAGAGCATCTACAAGTAATGTCTCCTTCCAAATAAATGCCGCTTTGCATTTGAGGCTAGATAACAGTAAAGCCAGGTAGGCCACTGAATTTTTACCTCCTTGTCTTTGAGTTTTCCACAAACATACACACTGTATACTTACAGAAGCATATGAAAATGGTTTCAACACACATTGAATAGACACTGAAGAATCCATGAGCAACCAGGTAAGATCCAATCACGACAGTCTGTGAACAGAGAAGAGGACCAGCACATTGTTGACATCACTCAGAACAGCAATAATGCAACTGTAAAAAGAAGGCAGGATAAGAAAGTGTTGGAGTACTCTGTACTGGGAACATCTGCAATATAGATACCTTTTCTTTTATGATAATATGCTGTCCTGAGATTTAAAAAAAATGTACTTGCTCACAAGACCACCAATACTTCTAGTACCTACCTAAAGGATCTCAGCTTTGAGTTCCTGCACATCAAGGCAGTACAGTCTAAGAGTTAGGAGCATGTGCTACCTGGGTCCTCAAAGTTGCTCAGCCTCTCTGTGCCTTGGCTCTGACATTGGGAAAGAGAGCATTCATGTCACAGGACTAGATCCAGCAGGACTTCACTCAGCTCTCTCCTAGTTGTCTGCCCATTCATCCCCAGTGACTGGGAGTGTGGGCTACAAAAGACTCAGACGCTTCTCTGCATAGACATCCACTGCCTTCAGGGAACCACTTCATCCAAGTTAGAGCCCATCTGGGGGTCAGCTCCTGGCTAACAGTTGCTGACATGACTCACAAGACCCGCTTCTTTTCCAGAAGGTCCTGTCATTATATTTGGGGATACAGCAGTGTGGTGATGTATTGTGTCCCCCAATATTGTGCGAGTTCAAGGTCACACTGGAAACAGAGCCAGGTGTGGTGGTACATACCTTTAAACCCAGCACTAACCATAAAGATCTGGAGGTCTGTACAGACAGACAGGAAGTGACAGAGCTGGGCAGGAAGAGGAAGTGATGTAGCTGGGTGGAGAGAGGAAATTAGATGGCAGAACAGAAAGGCATATACGCGTGGGTGTACAGGAAGTAGGTGTCTTTGGAGACTGGAGTGTCGGTGAGGTGAGGTTGTCTGTGGTTGTCCTATTCCTCTGATCTCTCAGTTTTCCACCCAAATATCTGGCTCTGGGTTTTTATTAATAAGACGGTTTAGCAATTCGTCTTAGACAGCAGTAAGTGTATTGTGAGCTGGCTTCTGTGGTCCTGCCTAGCCCTCCTTCCTTCCTTCCTTATGAATGTAACCCTGCAAACCTCCTGCACTCAGCCTTATCACAGAGCAGTCCTTTCCACACCAAGGGCAGGAGACACAGGTGAAGACCGCTTGCTGCTCCTGTCTGCTTCCTTCTGCTTTTCTTGTGCTTCTGTCTCTTCATAAATCACGACACAGTGATGCTGAGCTTCCGTAGACTGAACTGCTCCCCACGTTCTTACATTACAACCCCAATGTGATAGAACTGAAGAGAACGCAATGGGAAGTGCTGTGGGACGTACGGAGTTACGATGGTAATAGCTTTATATAGAGATCATGCCCTTCTACACAGAGACTTGGTCTGTCAGCGGAACCAACCTCTGCTCAGCTGGCATCTCCAAGCCTTCTGATTGTGAGGAATACATTTCTGTTGCCAAAGCCTTCACCCTATGTTGTTTTTGTTACTGTGTCCCCAAGTGACTAAGTCACCAGTTCTTACCAGGAGAGGTACCCAGTAGTAATTTAAAGTCGTTGGTCCTTCTATAATCCTCTGCAGTCTCTCTGTGAAGAGTAGGAAGGCCAGGACACCTGCATTGAAAAAGCAAAACATGGATGTTATGCATTGAGAAAGGTTACCGAGATTTTTGCAGCACAGCAGTTTCCAAACTCCTTACAGCTTTGAGTCCATGTAGGTACCACTACTCACCGACAATCCCAGAAACTAGAATTTTTCCCAGGAGTAATACAAAGTGTGTGACTTCATCTGTAACTGCGACTCTGAGCATCAAGGGGAAATAAGAAAGTATAATTCAGTGTTTGAACACACTCAGTGTTTGCAATCTGCATAAGGTAGAGACTCATGGGTTCAGTTTGCTGTGTATTTGGTGAAATTTTATTTGGCAATTGTTAAATGCAAGAAAGAAATGAGCATGGAAGCCAGGCAAGAGGTTTTTACTTCTAATGAGGCCCACAGAAGAGGACATTGTAGGACCATGGGGTGATGAACAATGGAGGTTGTTGGTTCTCTCTCTACTTCCTAAGGTGATGGACCAGCTTGACTCCATCTTAGGGATGGAAGCCATTTTGTTGTGAGGTCAGAGCAAGCTCATTTCTGTTTTCTGCAAAATTCCAGTTGATCATGCTTTAACCTGTTTCTAGAATTTGATAAGATGTTCTGCCAAATAATTTTGAATCAATAAACTTCCTACGTAACCAAAATTCGTCTGGGAATCCCCCAACCTTTGAAAAGCCCTAGCCTTGCAGTTTTCTGACTATATAAACCCACCTTGTCCTGTGTTTGCTGCTACGTTTCTCAGACCTCACCTTAGGGTGATAGCCCTCCCTGACAGGAAATAAAGGTTGCTTAATTTGACCAAAGAATTTAGGTAATTGTCTTTACTGTCATTTGGTGGGAATAACAGACACTCTGGATCTTGAGTATAGTGAATTTGTTCTCTGATTCTGCACACCCATTTCCCACCATTTTGAGAGGAGAAAATGGGCACCAAGGAGATGCTAATGTAAGTCGCCTGAAGAACTTCTTGAGCAAAAAGGACAATACAAATTATGTAGCCACCTAGGTAGATGAAGGGAACTATAGCTTTGAGATATGAAAAGAAATGAATGTTGATTAAAATCTATCAAACTAAAGGGTAACACCCATGGCTAATAAGGCCAGCAGCACCCCGGGTAACCACAAGCAAAGGATGTCATGCCAAGTCTCACCAGATTGTCTATGGCCATTTTCAGCCTGATTACTTACTTCAAAATGTTTCTCATGAGCAGATAGAAAGCATCCTTTGTTGAATCACAGAAGTTTTTGCCATATAATGAAATCTGAAGATAATGATTGACACACTTGTTAGTAGCACAAACAAATAACATCCAGGACAATCCAGCTCACTGCCATCTTCTACACTGACAACCCTGTCTCCTTCCCAACATTTGGGTTTGTGGGATGCCTAGGAGCTCTCTGTCCTCGACCCCACATACATTCAGGGTCATCGACACTAAGGGGCAGGCCTTTCCCTTAAGTCTCAGATGAGGGAGTCTATTTCTGAAACATTTGACTGTAGCAGTTATTAAGTGGATTGAATAATGTCATTACATAAACAATTACTCCTAAGGAAAGCCAGTCCCTTCTACTATGAGAATTTACTGATTAAAAGGTTCAGCATTATCTCTCACTGACAGTAAATTAATTGAATCTTCGATCCATGATTATATGACTCCCATCTCTAGCCCCTCCCTCACTGTGATGATAAGCAAGCATTGTAATTTTGCAGCTTCTGCATTTTGAGAGTTGTTTTTTTTTCTGTCTACTATGTAAACAAAGCAACTCTTCAGAGGCTTCCACATTCTCACAGGAAACAAGACAGAGATTTGCCCAAGCATTGCCGCCACTCACTCTTCCTTAACACAGGTTCATTAAAATGATTAATCCCTTCCTTAAAATTATGTAAATCCCTCTATTAGAAAAGCAGTTTCTTCTCTGAGGGAGCCAGGGACAACAGCTTTCCTCACATAGAACTGTCAGACACACAGCCCCACTTCAATCTGCTGCACTTTCCGTTTTATCATTTTGAACTTTTATTACATTTATCTGTATATGTGGGCCAGCGTGTGTGTGTGTGTGTGTGTGTGTGTGTGTGTGTGTGTGTGTGTGTGTGTGTGCTCACTCTAAGGCTTGCCTATGGAAGTCAGAGAAGAACTTTCAGGATTTGGTTCTCTCGTTCTGCCCGGGGACCGAGGGCTGGCTCAGCTTGTCGGGTGCAGCAGCAAGCACCCTTGCCCTTAGAGCCATGTCTCTGGCCCTCTGGCATACTTTGGAATTTCAACACAAATATTTCTCCTTAAATGAGATATCAAAGGTAATAACATCTCAAGAAAAGTGTAGCCCTGATTCACGTGTGGGAGTCACACACCCACATATCACAGTAACACATTCAATCACGTGACACTGGAATGCTCTCCAGGCATTAGGGTAGATGTGGGGTCAACAGGGCAAAGCAGGGCACCCTAAGTAAACAGTAGACTGCTTACCATGATGTAGGCGTTTCTGTTTAAAAACTTCACCAGCTTTTCCAAACACCAGAAACAGCACCGTAGGCAGCCCTGCAGGAACCTGGAAACTCTGTTCTCTTTCTCTGTGGGAGGGGTATTTAAGTTTGTTAGTGACTTTTAGCCTTCAGACCCAGAATGACGACACTGGACACAGGGTTTAATTTTTTATTGTGATGTATACCTAGCTGACATTTTAGCCATTCTTCAGCGCACTATTTGGTGGTCTTAGCACATTTACAATGTTGTAAAATCATTTCACTATCCATTTTCAGAATTTCTCATCAAATCAAACAGAAATTAATGCCCAATCAAAAATCACCCTTCTAAGTTCCTCTCATATTTGTTCCTCATAGCTCATATTTTTCTTGATGGTAGGGCTGCCTTTTCTAGGAATCCTAAGTGTAATGATACCAAGAGGATTCTTTTTTCATCTGGCTTCTTCCACTTAGCATAATGCCTTCAGAACTGACCACTTCACTTCTTTCTGTAACACTCACATTCCACTGTAGGTGTGTAATGCATTCCTTATCCTGTCCACGATTAGTGGACACGTGGGTGGTTCACTCCCTTTAACTATGGTAAATGCTGTTATCATGGATACTGGGCAGCACTGTAGAAGTCATTTTCTGGGTTATTATGAAATTATATTTTTAGCATTTTACAAACTGCAGCTGTTCTCGTGGTGCCTATACTATGTAGCATTCATAACGAAGGATCCAGCCTCTGTACAGCGCCACTCACAGCCCATTGGCTGGGGTTGCGCTGACGGCCATCCTAAGGGGTGTGAGGTGGCGTCAGAATGTGGTTTGGTTTGTACGTCCGTGCATAATGACACTTCTCAGGCTTTGTTGAGCGTTCTTCTCTATATGAAAGGTCTTCTCAACACCTTCGGCTACCTTGAGCTTTCATGGTTTGTTATTGAGTGACGGGAGCTCTCTGTGTGTTCTGGACACGAGCCCACTCTCTGGCATATTATCTGCAACTATTTCCTCTACTGTGTGGGTTATCTCTTGACTCTGAGTTCCTTTGATGCACAGGTGTTTTTAATTTTCATGAAGTCCAATATACTTTTTATTTCTTTATGCTTTTGGTGTGAAATCAAGAAATTGCCATCAAATCCAATGATATAAAGATTTCATTTTTATGTTTTTTTTCTTAAAGTATTATAGCATTTCCCCTTGTGTTTAGATTTTGATGCATTTTGGGTTAATTTTGTATTTGCTAAAAGTACAGGTCCAACTTCATGCAGCTACATTTGGACACTCCAGTTTTTCTATCACCATTAAGCTGACAAACAGTCATAAATGGGAGAATTTATGTATAGGATCCACATGCTACCCCAGGTCTATATGTTCCCTCGATTGCCAAACTATCCTGTTTCAATGCTATCATTTTATCTTAAGTCAGAAAATGTGAGCCCTCCAACTCTTTTTCCTGCTTGATTACTTTTCTGACACACTATCAGCAGAGCCTGTGTGTCTGTAGATTACATGTGTATGAAATGAACATATGACACTGTGTAACGATGTGTGTATGAAATGACACACTGTGAACAAGGCCTGTGTGTCTGTAGACCGCATGTGCTGTGTATGAAGAGTGATGTCACAAGCTCACAGTTGTCTTAAGCCTGGCATACATGGAACTGGACATGTGACATCTCTACCATGCTCCTTCACATGTGAAGACAGAATTCTTCAGTTCCTCTTTGAAATTTGCTTCTCCTGGCTTCCACAAGATCAACCATGAGGACACCAGACATGCTCCTTCCCACCATTACCATCCCCCCTCTCGGTACCCAGGCCTTAGCAAGTCCGATTGGGTTGTTCGGAATACATTCAAATCCCTACCACTTCTCTCCTCCCCACCCTGATCCGCACTAGTCACCAGGTCACCTTGCACCCCCACCCATCCCACTGTGATCACAGAAGTCTGTGATCAAGTCTGCAAGCTTACTTTTAAGTCGCCTGTCCAGGTATTCTACGATCACTTTAAACATCTGAACTGATGCAAGGATCAAAGATCCAAAGGCTAGAGAACCCGTGTGGTATCTAGGTGAAGACAAAACAGAATGGAAGATGAAGTGTTGTTCTGCATGTACAGGGTGCCTCTTGAACAGTTTCAAAAGGGATCAGCAGAAATGAAGGGCTTGTTGTGATCTCTTCTTCAAATTCATAGAGGTTTCTACAGAAAGTCTGAAACCATTATCTGTCTTTTCTCTATAATCCATAATATGCTCTCCTGAAAGAGGACTTGGCCTGATCAGTGGGGACACAAGTTAATTCCTTTGGTCTCCAGCTCTATCCCTTCTCATCTCTGGTAACCTACAGGATTTAGGACATTGACTGGGGCCAGGGATTTCAAAGCTATGCAACTAGAGGCAATGAGCATTGACAAATCTCAAATTTTATTTTTGATTCATTAGTACTTTGCCACTGGAATTCACTAGCTAAGAATGAACACCAGGGCGCAAACTATAACTGAAGAAGAGCCGCAGGGTTCAGTGTTGAGCTTACCGTACTGCTCGTCCAAATGAGATGAAGAGCGGGTACTTGGGGATGTCCTCAGGTTTTCTCATGGCCCAGTAATAGGAGGCGAAGGCACCGGCGAGGGTACACTGACCCAGCGCAAGGACAAAGTTTATAAGCCAGAGAAAGGCAAAGAGGTTGTAGATCTGGAAGGTCATGATGTAACTGTGATACACACTCCTTCCGCCATAGAAAGCGAAGTTACATGATGCCCCGGGGCAGAGTTTGGGAATGTTAGTCTTAGGAAAAATCTGCACTCAGAAGAAAATAACAGAATATGGTATTAAATGTAGTTCTTATCTTTCCTTGTGGTCCTCAACTGGATATTCTGTCTCTTTTCATTACTTTTGGTTGTTACTTCTCTGATCTATTAACTGACAGGATTCTTTAGAGTTCTGGAAAGGGCTCACTTTCACCTGTGTGTGAGATCTCTCTTCCCACTGTACTTTTACATTTATTTGTGTTTTCGTTGCCACCCTGGCTTCTTGGGTTTACTATGGAGAAGCAAGCTCTGCTGCATTCAATACTTTCCTGAGGAGGCCCCCCATTTCTCTGTGTGCCGATTTCCCCTGTATCAGCTTCATGATGCGCTGTAGCGAAATTCTTTTACTCACCTCTGGGTCACAGATTTCATCTTCATATCTACATGTCCCTTCTGGAACCATAACTTTGAATATTGGTACCCCTGATGTAGCCAAGAAACTGAACAAACTTGATTAAGGAGAAACTATTTACTGTTAAATTGAAGATAAACAGACAAGGAAAATGATCTACAGACTAGAGAGATAAGCTTTAAACATCTCCCATGCTTTAACTATCCTCCTAGGAGGCTGATCCTGGTGCATGATGGGCCAGCTGCACCGAGAGGGCCCTGAAAAACCAGTGAGATATATTGGACACTTCTTAGGTTACTGACAAGAATATGCATCACAAAAGACAGATCTCTGTGACCCCTTTAGGGGGACATTAAATTTGATTGACAATTTTTAAGGCTTGGAGCCTAATCTAGTTACTTCTTTACATTGTTCCTTGTCTTCAGGGGAATGAAAAACCCTGGACACAGCTCTGGTCCTGAGCAACAAAGTGGGCTCTAGAGATAAAGAAATCTGTTGAGGGGGCGGTTCAGGGAAGGGAAGTGCAATCATCTGTATATATATGTATGTATGTGTGTATACAGATTGCATACATGTATGCATATGAAAATGTCACAATGAAATCTATTACTTTGTGCACCAATTTAAAAAGATAACAGCCAAAGTCCCTTGCCAAAGGATACATGGCTGTCACGGCCCAGTAGGAAATGCAGATTGACAGCAAGAAGAAAGTTAAAATCGGGTAGACTAATGTGCTGGGGATGTAACCAATGGCTCTGAAACGAAGCAAATAATTAATGTTCAAACGGAATCTGGATCAGACCTGTGCTTTTTCCTTAAATGTTTGTTATTTAAGAGCTAGATGCGGCCGGGTGGTGGCGGTGGCAGCGGCAGCGGCGGCGCACGCCTTTAATCCCAGCACTTGGGAGGCAGAGCCAGGCGAATCTCTGTGAGTTCGAGGCCAGCCTGGGCTACCAAGTGAGTTCCAGGAAAGGCGCAAAGCTACACAGAGAAACCCTGTCTCGAAAAACCAGAAAAAAAAAAAAAAAAAGAGCTAGATGCAAGCCTTAGAGTGGATTCCTATAATAGCAGTAATAGTCACTGATAATTTTCTTCAGTGATCATGGAGCAAGTTCTGAGCTGGCTTTAGCATTCATTCATTCATTCATTCATTCATTCATTCATTCAGTGGGGTGTCTCCCCTGCCCTGTTTGCCTCCTGCACAGGCCTTCCAGTTCCCCTCCCTCTGACTGTCCAGCAGGTTTTGACAGACTACAGTCCCGTGATTCCTTCCTCCGCTTAGATTCTTAGCTTCCTAAAGTGAGAGCAGGCCTTGTGTGCCTTCCGTTAAACCTGAGTCAGCAATCTGTGCCCTGCGTCCAGCTCAGCGTGGGCCTCTCCCCTAGGTGTGACTCACTCCATCTTAACAATGTCGGACAGACCGTGCTCCTCTGCCCTGGGGAAGAGACGGTTGTGTTATCACCTCCCACAACACAGAAAGCCTTTAACCAGCCCCCAAGGACGTTTCCCAGGGGGCAGTTTGCAAAGCGTCCCCAGCTAGTCATCACTAGCAGCTTTTCAATAGTCGCTATAGTCTGTGTCTCCAGATCGAACTCATCCCTGTTTGGTATTGCCGAAGAGAAATACCAAAGAAATCTCCCCATGACAAATGCACCATCACACACGCCTTTGCAGGTCTGTCTCGCTGCAGAGCTCTGCGTCTGTCCTTGCACACTCCGAATTTAAGTTGTTAAGAATCCAAAAGTTTACTCTGAACTCTGACCCATTTATTCCAGCTCTTACTTCCCCTTTGACAGCCTATCAGCCTGTCTCAGTGATGCTGACCCTTCCACACCACACACACACACACACACACACATATCCCACATAAGTCACACACCACACACACTCCCATCCCACACACACTCACGCCCCCACACGCTCTCACACAACACACAGTCACACACAACACACACATATATACTCACTCCACACATGTGCACTCACATACCACACACACACACACACACACACACACATCCCACATAAGTCACACACACATCCCACATACAGTCACACACCACACACACTCCCATCCCACACACACTCACGCCCCCACACGCTCTCACACAACACACAGTCACACACGACACACACATATACACTCACCACACACACGTGCACTCATACCACACACGTGCACACACATTTAAGGTGTAAGAAGTGAGTTGAGTTATAGTGAACTACACAATAATGTACCATTTAAGAAATAAATTCAGAAAATCAGTAGTTTCAGGGGATAATGATAGGGCCTCATTTATTGTAAGAGGGGAAAGTTTAACCAACAGCTTGTTAGCTGTTTAAACCACTGGCTTCGGGTGGCACTATTATCATAATAATATGGCAATTTTGTTAAAATAGTCCTTAATGACAATTAAAAATAATTCAGTCCTTGGTGGTTAACAACTTTGTTTCTACTGTTCTAAGCAGAGAGTTTCTGGCTTCCCAGGAGTGTTTTTCCTGCTCCTCATTCAAAATCTGACTGCATAGATTCTCTCAAGTGACCTTTTGGAATAGTCTGGAAACTATAGATATTATTGAATGTTATGAAAGATGGTTTATTTTGTAACATTTTTAAAACGAGAGTGGCCCTGGGTATCAAGTGTGCCTGAATTGTGTGTTTTACATACAGAATATATAGTCAGGCACTCAAGAATCACCACTTTGTCCGTTAGAAGACACGCACACAATGCACAGCACACAGTTGATCTCAGGTAATTACAGTGATTCGGAGTTCTGCAAATTCTCTCAATCAGTAATATTAACACATGAACCACCACAGAATAATGTAACCCATGGTATAGCTAAGTCCATGTAGTACTTTATCACTTATGTCCTCCTAACACACACATGTTCAAATGGGTGTGTGCACAGCTATATAGATTCTCTCTTTGTTGTACTATGGTTTGGGAGATAGGAAGGGTTTGTTAGAGGTGACTGTGACCTGTCCAATAAGTGGCAATATCTGAATTGAAATAAATGTTCTTAATGTTCTTCAATTTCTTCCTTAACACGTCCTGGTGGTGTGGGGGAGTACAGGGAAGATGGCTGACTCGGTGAGGGGCATGCTCCCTGACACCCACCTCAAGAGCTGACATGGTGGTATTCACCTGCAATCCCAAATGCTGACGAGGTGGAGACAGAAGAACACAGGCGCTTGCTAGCTAGGAAGTCTAGTTGAAGCAGTGAGGTCCAGATTCAAGGAGACATTCTGTCTCAAAAACTAAAGTGAAGCTATTTCAACTTCTGGCCTCCACACTAATGTACACACACATGTTCACAAACACACACACACACACACACACACACACACACACACACACACACACACACACACGGCCTGACATCTGCCACGAGCACTGGCTGAGTTCCTTACTTGCTTCCTTCCTTCAGCAGGGTGATGGCCACGAGGATCCGCCTCCTGAAGAAGATCAGCACGATGATGATGATGGCTTCAATGATGGACAAGATGATCACTGAACAAGAAAAGATGGCAGCCTGCAGTACAAGTCAGCACCAGAAGCAAGCTTAATCTGCAGACCCCGGTCTGAGTTATCAGGCCGTTTCTGCTAATATACTTCCTGGTATAATGAAACTCCCTGGGCGGTTAGCTGCCCCAGCCTTCATTGTTGGACAGCTGTTTGTTCACGGTGAGCATTTCCGTGGTGGTGTGCTTATGGCCTCCTTCAGGCACTCTACCCCCACGGCTCTGGTTTACACCACACTCCAGGGAACATCTAGAAATCAGTTAACCCAAGTCATGGGAGGAACTGATAACAATCACTGTGCATCTCTGCCTTCTTTTATCTAAACAATGCTTTTGTTTTCATAGGTATATCTTATTTTCTTAAAACACTAATTTGAGTCCACAACTGTGGAGTATACCCATATGCTAAAACTGTTTTCCTTGAACAAACCTAAGAAAATGAAATATATAAAAATTATTCTATATTCTGAAACTGCGTTGTCAAAGAACACTGTATTAGACTTACACATTTATACAATGGCCTGAAAATGGTTACACCAGAGAACTTGATTGTTCTTAATTGATACACTCTAGTCTCTGTTTTTGAATAAGAACACACAGCAGAAATATATTTAATATAAAGCAGGCACTATAACTGAAGAGGAAAAGTAGGCCTAGGGCTGAGACTTACCCAAGGTCAGAAATGAAGCTAACAGCAAAAGCAGAAACTGAGCTATTGCCTATCACAATCCAGGGCTGATAAAATAGTCATTTTTACATTTGTAATTCTACTTGCTCCCAGGTTTTTCTGAAGCAATATACCTTAACATGTATGTCCTTCTTCCTGGTACCCCCAAATTTTTCCCAACCCAGATCAGGTATCTATCAATGTCTGATAAAGAGTGGGGAACCTAAGGCCATTCCAGAAGAGATTGGTATGGCCAGACTTTTAAACATTTTTAAATGTTTAGAAAGTTGTGTAGTTTCTTAAAGGCACATCTGTTGATTTCCAGTGGCAGTCACTGACTGTCTCCATGGCGTTTTTATGGGTGGTTCCTCAGAAACAGCTGAGAGCATGTGTGCCTAGGGCCCCTACCAGAGTGGTCTTAAGGTGTGGGTGAATTCTGGGCAATAGTGGTCTCCTTTGGAAAGGACTATGTAGAGTTTTCTCTTTGGGTCCTGCCAAGCCCTGGCAATCCAACAGCCCACTTATAAAATAAACACACAGATGCTTATATTATTTAAACTGTTTGGCCTAATGGCTCAGGCTTCTTGTTAACTGTTCTTATATCTTAAATTAACCCATTTCTATAAATCTATACCTTGCCACATGGCTTGTGGCTTGCCAGTATCTTACATGTTGGTACTCATGGCAGTGGCTGGCAGCGTCTCCTGACTCAGCCTTCCTGTTCCCAGAATTCTCTTCTCTGCTTGTCCCACCCATACTTCCTGCCTGGCTACTGGCCAATCAGCATTTTATTTATACAGATTGATATCCACAACAGGACCAGCAATAGTGTGTGGATGCCTGAGGCTTGAGGTGTCACCCAAATTCAGGGAAAAGTGAAGAGAATGCAATTCCACATTTTTGTAGGTAAAAAGAAAAGCTACAATATGCATCATTGAAAGAATAATGAAAACAAAAGGAGTTATCTTTGGTGAGGGCTGAAAATTGGAAGGTAAAATCCAAGAACTTGGTCTTTCCATCAGGCCCTATGTAAAGAAAAGAGAGCAATTGGATTTCCCAGATGGAATAATGTGCTAGAGACATGTGTCCCAAAGTCTGGTGTGGGAACAGAGAAGATAGCCACAACTCCCTTTGCTCAAAATGCCCCACACTGGTAATCTTGACACATTTTGCTCTGACACAGGACAGTGACATTCCAGTAAAACCTGGTCACAGAGAGGTTATGATAATGGTGTCACTCAGGGACATATTCTCACTTGCCCTTGAATGCCCAGATTTCTTGGATGAAAAGGTAAAAATAGGTTTGAAATTGATGGAGGCTCATGCTGGGAATAACTGTGTGATCAGATGATGCCTCCATGCCTCCTCAGACACCCATTACTGAGTTCCTCTGACATGTAAGGGCCAAGATGAATGACAAGAAGGGGAACATTCAAAACCAAAATTCAATGAGAAATTGTCAAAACCTAGATATTCGTGACCATGAATCTCCAACTACAGAAATGTAAGAACACTGCCATCTTTGAGATGGTCTTGCTTTATTAATTACTGCCAACCTTAAATAACTCAATAATATAAACAATTAAGAATGTAAATTTATTTTCAGTTATTTCTTACAATTCCTGCAATAAATAGAGTGTTTTGCTATGGAAGTAAAATAAGTGTCTTCTTTCTTCTAAAGCAAGATCATAAAAATCAGCTATTTATTTCTTTCATAGGTTAACATCAATCAAGATCCCATAATCAAACTATTTTAAACAAAAGGTGAGTAGCCTGGGATTCTTCTAAAGTAGTGTTATCTTAGGCTCTACAACAAGTTCACAACTTCCCCATTTACCACAGGCCATAGACATTTACAGTCATCACTGAGTGATGGATGTGTTCAGCAGGATGCTCCAAACTCAAGCTTCCTCTTGGAAAAACAAGCCTTCTTCATTATTTCCATTTTAACAAAACTGGTTCTGAAAATCTACTCACTCATTAAGAACCACGCCTGTTTCAAAGGAAAGACTACTCTTATGTTGGTCTGAATCCCGATGTCGTAGATCATGAAAGCTGACTGTGGTTTCTGCTGAAGGCCATTGTATTCCAGGTAACAATACCATATTCCTTGAAAAGAAAAGACCAATATCCAGTGTCATTTTCTGAAGTAGAAGCATACCTACATAAAAATGATCAATATGGCCATTTCTACAGAGTTAGAATCATGTTTGGCTGCAGTAGTCTAACTGCTGCTCCAGGTGACACAAATGCTTCCTGAATTTATGTGGCTTTCAATGCACTCCTGGCTTGTAGCAACCCTAACACACGCCAGCAGGACAGTGTTAATATGCTACAGTACATCTGTCCTGCAGAAAAAATGTGCTGATGCCCCCTGATTTATACTCAGCACTAATTTATTATTTACTGGCTTATCTTGTGTACTTGTATGAATCTTGAGAGTACTTTAATGGATGCATTCAAGTTTAGAATTGGTTTTGTTTTAGGGAATTGGGCTGATTCTGCTCCTAATAGCTTTATTTCAAGTTCTATTTTGTCTGATATTATTAATTCCAGGGTCGTGGGTTCAAGCCCCATGCTCTACCAACTGAGCTAGCTAGGCTCTGGGAGGCAGTGGGTCTATGTCTCTATCAAAGCAGCATGTAGCCCAGAAACCTCTTTTTTTTTTTTGTAGCAAAACCTATATCCACCACGCACCATGCTGTGTGGCTTGGGGAAACCTCTGTGTAACTTGGTGGGAATGTGCCGCCAACACGCCATTGAGTAGCTCAAGCACACAGGCTGTGGCTAACTTGAGAGAGACAACTAGAAAGCTGTTTTTAGCTCTGTTTTAGAATCTTCTTTCTCAGGTTTAGGTGAACATTCTTGCCCCACATTGGGCGCCAAATGTTGCCAGAAGTTTTCCTGGTCCCACCAGGTTCACAGCCGCTCAGACCCAAATAAACACACAGATGCTTATATTAATTAAAACTGTTTGCCCTAATGGCTCAGGTTTCTTGTTAGCTAAATCTCACAATTAAATTAACCCATAATTCTTATTTATGTTTAGCCATGTGGCTTGTTACCTTTTTTTAGTTCTGCCTTCACATCTTGCTTCTCATGGCAGTAGCTGGCAGCGTCTCCTGACTCAGCCCTCCACTTCCCAGAATTCTCCTCTCTGCTTACCCTGCCTATACTATACTTCCTGCCTGGCTACTGGCCAATCAGTGTTTTATTTATCAATCAATCAGAGCAACACATGTTCACAGCCTACAGAAAGACATGCACAGCAAGCTTCTGTAGATTTCTTTTCATAACGGCTAGTCTTTAAAACTTCTACTTTTAATTGTTGCATTTCCTTACACATTCTGTAAAGTTTGTAAATAACATACAGTTCCAACTTGCATGTGTACATATTAATCTTATCTGACAATTTCCGTGTTGTTTTTATTTGCATATGTTCTCTTTCTTCTAGTTCACTGCCATCTACTCTATTTTTATAACCATTTTTGAAAATATCGCCTGCTGAGTAATCAAGTTCGATTTAACTAGGACATGCAAGGGCCTTTGTGGTTACTTGGTGGTCACCCCCATTCTGCTCATTTGTCCAATATCTTAGTTACATGCATTTTTAACTAAAAATGCATCTTTTTTTTTTTTTTTAAAGACAGGGATTCTCTGTGTATCCCTGGCTGTCCTGGAACTCACTTTGTAGACCAGGCTGGCTTCATGAATTCAGAGATCCAACTGCCTCTGCCTCCTGAGTGCTGGGATTAAAGGGATGTGCTACTACGACCTGGCTAATGTTATTATTTTATATGAGTCAAGTTTGCTTCACTTTACCTACTGTTTGCCAATTCATTTTCTTTGCTTACTCTCCTTCATGAGGCTCATATTATTGTGAGGAATCATTTTCCTTTCCTCTGTCTACACCAGGCATCAGGAAATACATCTGGTTACACATACAGACATCTCCACTGCTGCCTCTTTGGCCAGGGCTTACTGCATTCTGGCACATGACTGTTGCAGTAGCCCCCCAACTGGCCTTGTTGTTTCTGCCCTTGTCTTGCTTACACGGGGACCACGGTCATCACCTCTCCTCTGCTCAGAACCATGCGGAGCCTCGCAATTTCACTCCAAGAGACAACAAGGCCTCCCAATTCCCTGTGTTGTGTGGCTCTGATCCTCCATGGATTCTGTGACCTCCTCTCCTCCTACTGCCCCCTTTACTCAGCATACCCACCTCCTCAGCCCCTAGCCATTCCTTCAGCATGCGGTTTCCTCAGAACCTTTGCTCTAGCTGCACCCGTGGCTAGAACTTTCCCTGGTCACCATGTCATAACTGCATTGCTTCCTCCAGGTGTTTTCACATCTGTCTTCTCACAAAGACCTACCTTGGGACTGGGGTGTAGCTCAGTGTAGAGCCCTCGCCAGACAACAGCAACAGCATCACCGGCACCAATCCTCCCCCTCCTAACCCTGCAGTGTTCGGTCCTCAGCCTGCACCGTACGCTCAGTGTACATCTGCTGTACTTTACAGTTTTCCTATAGCAACCATCACCTTCAAATATATGGTATACTTCACTGCAAGCTTGAAAAAAAGTGAAGACCTTCATCTATTGTGAAGTATTGTGAGAAGTGAAGTCTACTGTTGCATGTTCAGCACAATGTGTGTCATAATTGCTCAGTTGATGTTTGATGAATGTGCATAAATGACTATATGATCTTATGCATTTCTCTTCCTCTACCTTTCTTGGTATAACTATGGCCTCCTGGACCTATGGATCTTTATCTTTCCAATATGACTGATACATATGACATCATTCTTTCTGGTTCTTAATCTTTCTCCACTTTATCCACACAATAGTATTTTTGTCACATTCTGTTGTATTTAAATAACTCTTTGAAATTCATTCATCTTTCAATCCATTGGTTATCTAACGGGGCTGTTTACTAGAAGCTCTCTGAGTGTCATGACAGCAGTAACTGAGCCAGTACTGACTCCGTTCTGACAGTCTGAGATCCACGCTTCCTATCTTCTGAGATGGAGAGTCCATCATTGGGCTGAGGACACAGATGCGGGAGCTAGGTCTTGTAATCTTAAGAATGTTTCCACAGTTACTCAGTTATACAGTATGCAGCCAGGTTACAGCCAAGGCTCGGTACTGAACACGAGCCTGCCTACACCCTTACTATATAACATGTGCAAACCTACTTAAGTATCAGTAAGAGGACTGGTTATTTTCTGTGCCTACTACTATAAAAATTACATTGCCAATCCAAATTGTGTTGTGGGAGAAATCATTCTTTTGAATATAAATTGCTCCATATTGTCCCATTTGCTGTTTAAAAGGCCCAAAGCAAATGTCCATAATGTTATACAACCCAGTGGGAGGCATGCTGTGGAATGCCTTTCTGTATGCTGTGAATCTGTGTTGCTCTGATTGGTTGATAAATAAAACTGTTTGACCTATGGCAAGGCAGCTTAGAGGCAGGCAGGAAATACAAGCAGATAGACAGGAAGAAGAAAGACAGAAGGAAAGAGACAAGAGACAACCACCCAAGGAGCAACATGTAATAGGACACAGGTGAAGCCACAGAACACGTGGAGATACATGGATTAATAGTTATGGGTTAATTTAAGATATAAGAGCTAGCTAGCAAGAAGCTTGAGCCATAGGTCATCAAGTTTGTAATTAATATAAGCCTCTGTGTGTTTACTTGGCTCTGAGCAGCTGCAGGACTGGGTGGGACATAGGAAAACTTCCAGCTACAGATGCACTTGAATTCGTTTATTTAGTGTTCACATCAGGCCTGATGTACACAGCTTTTGGTGAGACTGAATTGAACTCTTCATCCAATGAGTGTGATTCAGCGTGCTTGCCTCTAGAGGGTGATGCCTCACTACAGGGACCAACTACTAAAGAGTGTGATAGCAACTGATTAAAAGTACTATCAAATCTGCTAAGAAAAATTGATCAAACCATGCAGCTGTGCAGACCTGGTCATTGATTGATAGACAAGTTACAGGGGAAGACAAACTGTTTGAAATGTTTTCATTAATCTAAAAGAATCCTTTCTTCTCCTTCCTGATCCCCATCAGGTCCAAGACCAAAGGCAGCTAGGGAAAGGAGTACAGAATTTTTCTCAAAATAATAACAAAAAGAGTTATAGAGAAAATATCTGTAAACTTAAGTAAATTTTGTAAAGTTAATTGTGGTTGATATACTGTACACCCCAATAAACTTATCTGGAGGTCAGAAAACAGAACAGCCACTATATTAAACATAGGTTTAGGCAGTGGTAGCACATGCCTTTAATCCTATCATTCAGGAGGCAGAGATCCATCTGGATCTCTGTGAGTTCAAGGCCACAGTGAGAACAGAGCCAGGTGTGGTGGCACACGCCTTTAATCCCAGCACTTGACGTCTCATGTCTTGTTTGGGAAAGACACACATCTTTAATCCCAGGAAGTGATGGTAGGAAGCAGAAAGATATATAAGGCATGAAAACCAGGAACTAGAGGCATTTTAAGCTTTGAGACTTTTAGCAGCAGTTTAGGTGAGATCCATTCAGATGAGGACTCAGAGGCTTCCAGTTTGAGGAAACAAGATCAGCTGAGGAATTGGCAAGGTGAGGTTGGATGTGGCTTGTTCTGTCTCTCTGATCTTTCAGAATTCACCTCAATACCTGGCTCCAGGTTTGTTTTTATTGACTGTTTAAGATTCATGTTACAGTTAATGATTCAAACTAATTAAGCCTAAGGCAAGTAAATGCTTTCCAATAATTGCTAATGGCAAGGAAAAATTATTCTGATATTTAGCAATTTTAAGAGTTGTATTACTTACCATATCCTAAAATTCCAAGTCACACCAAATGTGAAGACCCAGAAGAGGAATCCAGCTATGAACCTCAGGAGTATCAAAAAAATCCAACTCAGCACCATGGCAATGGTCAGGCCACTGGAGGAAAACCCACAACACACGCAGTCAGGTGTGCTAAGTGCAACATAACACCAACATCAAGTCAAGAGCCCTTTCCATTTGAAATCACTCTAGAATATCCTACTTTACCTGACTGGAGTAACACATATGATTCTCAGAAGTATAAACAATGATTTCATTAAGAATTTCACATAAAAGAGGAGAGCGGAGAGCCAGTGAGCACTTTACACCTGAAACATTCTGCGTGTCTCCAGAAACCAGACCCCCAGCTCACAGCTTTGACCTGTCAGCCACACTTTACAAATTGCACTCTTTTTTCTTCACACCCTTCTAGTTAGTGGTAAGCTTTCTGTATATAAAGGTTCGTGATGAAACTGTGATAATCTCGTTACTGAGGGAGACGTCCCAGAACGCAGTTGTTTGGAAGTAACAGAGCAGAGGTGAAGAAAAGAGAAACACAACTGGTCACAGAGTTCCTGAACTTGTGACTTTGTAGTCATTGTCACATATAAATAATCTTGAGTGGTATGAGATGCCTGGTACCATCTGACATCTATTTGTGGTTCCAAGGGATCTGGGAACATGACCTGCAGGCAAGGTTAGTCTCCTGGCTACACGGTTTGTCAAGCATAGAAAGCAGGAATATCTTCAGCTGCTTTAGCTTCTCTCAGGAGGTACTGAGGAGTACTAGACTGAGGTACTAGAGGAGTGTGTCCACTCCATTCCCATCCAGGTGAAGGTCAGAACGGAGTCCACTGGCACAATCTCCTCAAAGAGAACTCACTAATACTGGAAAGTTGACCTACTCTCCTGTTAACTGCCGACATCCTTGATGAAATTTGCAAACTGCTAATCAGCATCAGGCAGAGTCTGATGTATTTGAGGAAGATAGAGTCTCAAAAGTCATCCTTTAAGAGATCCTTCATAATGTTTGTCACTGGATAGATGACAGTATGGTATTGAGGTTCCTTCTCAGGTCATGAAGGAATTTCAAAAGCCTTCCCCTCTTGAAATTGTAGAAACTTTAATGGTTAACATTTAAACATGGCTGAAGGTTACTCTATTGCATGACCCAAAAGGAATACTTAAAATGGTATTTATGGAAGGTTTTGGAGCAGAAAGGCTGGAAATAAAGGGAAGTGCTTAGGGTCTAGGGATGTGGGGGGTACAGAGTGCACACAGGTTTAGTGTGTGTCGGGTAAGATGTGTCCAAGCAATAGAGGGAAAAAACCAAGGGAATAGGAATTAAAGAAATTACCTTGTGGCATTTGTTTGTGAATAGAAAATCCCAGTTAACTATTGTCAAGTGCAGGTTGCAGTCTTGACTATGGAGTTATTGCAGGCAGAACACTGAATCAGTAAAACCTCACAAAAGGAACTAGCTCTAACATCATGAAAATTACTTTTTAGTATTTCACTGAAAATACAGTGTTAAATTTAGCAAATTCCCTGTGCTTAAAGACGTGGTATCTGCTTCTCCCACTCATACTTTTATAACTGCCTCTGAACTCACATTTCTGTGTATCTACTATGTTTTAAGAATTATATTGTGAGCTAGGGAGATAAAGGATTGATAGTTTAGCTGGATATAGTAGTCTAAACCACTAATCACAGCATGTGAGAGGTAGAGGTAGGAAGATCAGGAGTTCAAAGCCAACTTTTTCAATTACTTAGAAAGTTCAAGGCCAACCTTGGCTACAAGAGACATAGTCTCAAAAAATGAAAAGGAAAATGTCTGTCTATCAGAGGAAAGAACCAGGTAAATAAAATATAGAACAAAAGATGTTATGTAGAAGATAAGTATCTATGTGTATATAGAGATTTGTACGTATAAACAATGGATATGAGTGCTGTGGAATAAGCCTTCTGTACATTGTGAAAATGTGTTGCTCTCATTGTTAATAAAAAGCTGATTGACCAATAGCTAGGCAGGATTTTCAGGGCAGAGAGAATGCTGGGAAGAAGGGAGGAGTCTGAAGAGTCTTGAGCCAGATGCAGGAGAAGCAACATGGAAAGTTCATAGATGAGATAAACGAGCCTTGGGCAGCACATAGATTAATAGAAATGGGCTAATTTAAGTTGTAAGAGCTAGCTGGAGACAAGTCTAAGTAAGCTATTGGTCAAGTATTTATAATGACTAATAAATCTCTGAGTGGTTATTTGGAAGTGGCTGCCAAGACACAGAAACTCCATCTACATATGAAGAAAACAGAGGAGTAAAGTAATTTATCTAGGGAAAATAATAGAAGTTTTGTAAAGTGTCACTAAACTGATTTTAAAGGATCAAGTGCAGGCACTGGAGATGCAGTTCTGTGGAAGGGTACCTGCCTAGCACATATAAAGCTCTAGGCTAGCTCTCCAGTACTTAAAAAAAAGTGAAGTGGAGTCACCCTGGACTCTGAGAAGGCTATGGGCAAGTAGAAAAAGTCATAAAATGTGCAAAAATACAGGATTTGACAAGCAAGGGGTGACAGATTATTTATATATAATTATTATATTTAGATAATTATTTATATCTATATTTATATAATCTAGATAAATATCTATGATTTTATAATATCTATAAATATTATATAATATATAGATAATATACATAGATTATATAATATATAATCATAAATATATATAATACGTAGATTATATATAATTATCTATATATAATTATATATAATAATAAATATATAATACAAATAAAATATATATAAAAATATAATGAACACTATATAATCAGATGTCTCTGATGCTTGTAATCCCAGCACTTGGAAGGCTGAAACTAGCGGATGGAGTTCAAGACTTTCCTCCATGGTTACACAGTGAGATCTAAGTCAGTCTAGACTACAGAAAAATACTTACTTGTGTGTGTGTGTGTGTGTGTGTGTGTGTGTGTGTGTGTGTGTGTGTGTGTATGCAGGTACCCATGAAGGCCAAAAGAGAGCCTTGGATCCCTTGAAGTGGGGGTACAGGCCATTGTTAGGAACACAATGTGAACTGAGCTGTAGGTCTCTGCAGGAGCAGCAAGTGCTCTTACTCACTGAGCCATCCTCCACCCACTAAGAACCTGTCTTTAAAATAAAACATGTAAGGCAAATCAAGAGAAGGACAGGGGTGAGCTTGAGAAGCTGTGCTGATGTGATTACAAAGCACCTTGGAGTCACTAAGGAAGCACTGATTTTATTCTCTGGTCACTAGGGAAACACAGAAGCTTCTAAACTCTGGAAAGTGGTGCAAAGGTAGAGAGGACAGGCTTACATGTCACACACATTCGCCTATGTCAGAAGAGTGATCCCATTCTTCAGCTTTCCAAAATACCCCTCTTACATCTGAAAATTCAAATCTCTGCCTTTGAAAGTATTTTAAATTTCTCAGAACTAGAATAGCCTTTCATGGTAATAATTACCATGTGTGAAAAGAACACAGTAGCAATTACAAATGATCCTTTGGGATCTTGGGAGGTACAAAGGAGGAAAAAGCCAGGGAAATCAAAACCATGTCCACCTCTGTGACATGTGAAGAGCAGAACACAGGACCCCAGACACTGTGGCAGGGACTTGGTACAAGTACCAGTTCTACTAGTGAATTAACATATAAGCTTGAAACTTACGTTCTTATGGGCATGTTTTCAAATATATTTGCCCTGTCCTTACCCTCATGTGAAAAAGAAAATGACTCTGAGGTCTGAGTCCACTTCTCATCCTTTGATAAGAGCAGAAGTCTACAAAGGTCACGAGAAAACATCTAGAGAAGACATGCGCAATCGCACTCACATGAGAATCCATTTCCATGAAGTCATGTAGTCTTCAAATACCTTCATCCCAAATGTCCTGGCATCGAGGAATTTAGTGATGCCACTGAGTTCAATGAAGGAAAAGTTAATTAGTTCTGGTTAACATTAGAAAAAAAGTCCTTGTAATAAAAGAGACTTTGCATGATTCTATTCCAGGTATGCTTTTAGTCAGCGTCTACTCTAGTGCCTCTGCACTAGCCACAACTACCTGTCAAATGTCATTTCAGGAGGCCTGCAAGTGTGTCTGTGGTGCCATATACAGAGGAGCTGCCCATGAAGAACAGGGGTGGATCCTTATGCAGTACACACCACATGTCCCAGTACGCAGAAGCTCCCCTGTAAGAGCAAATTCCAATGACAGGATCTAATTTACAAAGTTTCTAGATCTGACCGTGCGTGTCATCTTAATCCATCTTCCTGCATCTCTGTCATGTGGTAGCTAGACGGCATCATGGAAAACAGGTCAAAGTATGCACAGATCACTGTGTCCAACACGATGCATGGTCAAGGTGAACACACAGAATGGCACTGTCAAATTTTCTCTACAGCCCCCTTCACAGCATGTCCCTCTTCTAAAGTAACCATCCAACTACCATGATATGTGTGTGCATCACAGGACAATGGATTTTTGCTCTGTGTTTTGTGTCCATGGAGTCGTACGTGTGCCGTTATTTTATAGGTTTCCACACAGCTTCCTATTTCTGAGGTTCATTCACATTGCTGTTAAATTCCACATATGAAGGAGGGGTACTATACCACCCACACTGTCAATGTTTTTTAAGAAAGAGGAATCAGTTTTCAGGATTCCTTTCACTTTGTTTTTCACAAGTGAGCTATGAAAGGGAAAATCTATGCCTATGCACATGTGAACATGCACACATCCAAGGAAAAGTATTTCTCAACAATCTAGACTACTGTGTGCCACATAGAGCCAAGCAAACAGCAGGCAACTGGCTGTGGTCCGATTGATATGTAGACTCTGATCTGGCAGCAGCACCTTTCTTCACACCAAATCTCCGTGCTTGCTGATAAGGGAAGCCATAACCACCCTGAAAGATGCTATTCTTTCTAATCTAGAGTGCCATGTGTACTTCATTGTGCTATGTAAGTGATTTCCTGTAACCCCGAGTGGTACTTCTAATATTCTATATACTAACAGGATGCATCAAAACAACACAGAAACGAAAACATACTTCGCAGCCTCGGTGAGTTCTATGACATTTCTGCTCCTCTCACTTCCATCTTCAAATTGCATCCCATTTCCTATGGTTAAGTTTCCCTTGATGGGGGAGACGTAAGGCAGACATCTCTGCAGGACTGTGAAGGAGAACAAAAACCACAGCAAACTCCTTTGTGCTAGTCTATCCTTTAAAACCTTCTCTTATCTACAGCCAGGTGCTTGCCGGGCATGAAATGTGCTCAGGGCAAAGAGCTAATCACCCTTTATTGACATCTTCAGGACTTTCTGGCGTCTGTGAGACTGAAATGGGAACACCATCACACTATGAAGTCCCATCCCAACCTGGTGATTTTTTTACACGTGAAAGGTTCATCCAACCACAGAGATAAGATGTGTAGGTGAAGTGGCATTGGCTCATACCACACATGCTGAACATGCTTTGATGGAAAAGCTGCTTGTATGGTGGGAGGGGTGTAGGGCTGTCACTTATCAGATTCTGGATGGGGCAGGGATGCAGCTTAGTGAGGAAGTGCCTGTGTGAAGCCCTGGATTCAGTCTGACACTGGGTAATGTGGTGGGCTCCTGTGACCCCAGTACTTGGGAAGTGCAGGCAGGAGGATCAGAAGTTCGTGGTCACTCTTGGCTGTCTCAGATCAGCCTGGGATAGATGAGAGCCTGTTTTGAAAATATTTGTAAGGACTTCTCAGTAAAACCTTGGAAACTAGAGTTTAATAATTATTCCTGCAAGAGTAAGAACCAGCTCAAGCATCCAGCTCCTGTGAAGACAGGCCTTCTGGTGATGAATTCTTAGTAACTTGCCTCCTTGCCAGCAACGTTACCTACACGTCATTGAAGGATAGAAACTATCAATGGAGGGCACACTGTTTGACTGATGTCATTTCTGAGAAGAGTTAAATTGTTGTTCAGTCTTCTGTGGTCTCGTTTTGATTACATGGAGTCCTAGCCTCTATTGATACACTACTTTAACATGTGTTGCAGCACGAGGCACCACACATATTCTAAAATATTAGAGCCCTAATTTTAAGTGAAGAGAAATCAGAAGTGGATAGATAGTTTCCATATTCTTTCTTGTAAGTAGTTTCACTAATTTATATGTAGAACTTGGACCTAAAATATTGAAGCAATTGATACAGTGGACAAGCTTCCTTATGAAGCGTTCCAGCTCTCCTTGTCTTGCCCATGCTACCCAGCTCCAGCCTTCAAAGTCTAATGACTGTGGCTGATTTCTTCATAATGTCCCCATCTTTCTCCTGCTCTGCCTTCCCTTCCGGGCAGACCGGAGGTGGTAGCCTCTGCCACCCCCTTCTGCTCATTCTCTGTCCAGTCAGCTCCTGGCTTCCACCTCTCCCCAGATGGCCTCATCCTACTCCTCCCCCGGTGGGTGCTTGACACACAGTAGGGCTCAGCGTATTTCTTCTCTCTCATTCTTTCTAGTCTTTTTGTGTCTGTGTGCCTATATACATTCCAAGTGTAAGTTTTCACCCAGAAGTTCTCCTGGCCCTATTTTACATAGTACTTCTGGTAGTCACTTCCAATCTGTTAGTGCCCATTAATTAATATGCTCAGTATTTATTTGGAAAGTACAGAAAATATGAAGAAAAGTTACAGAATGATACACAGTCCAGCCACCCACAGTGAGCCACGTGACTTTGCTGATCAGTTTCCTTCCCATCTACTACATCTCTCCCTTTTTGAATGCTACAGTAACACAGGCAACAGAATTCTGTTTGCTTCTTCCTCTCATAATCTTACTTGGTCTCCTTTTAGAAACAATTTAAGGACTACATGTTATTAGTTGTACATTGTACCACTTAGTGGTATACTCGATCCTCTGTTAAGAAGAACACAAGCTGGTTGTAATATTGATCTTAATGTCTCTTTCATTATTTCTTTAGACTATTAGAGATTATGGATTATTTATTTTTATATCCCCATGTATATTTTAAAACATGTGATTTTAATCAAAATCTAATTGTGAGAACAGCTATTTTTCCTTTTCCCATAAGAAGTTTCCATGCTGTTCTCGGCCACATACAGCCAGCACCTAGGGCTTCCTGGTGAGGCCATTTCTCATGTATTAGAAAATCCATTATCTCTGCCTCCAGCTCTTTAACAGACCAGAGAAAGGTGATGAAGGCACTCAACAGATGGATTCTGTGGCAACCAATTCAACATTGACTTCCTACTTAGACTGGTGCCTGTCACCTTTCTTCTGCTTTAGAAGAACTAGACATTCATTGTGAGGAACTGAGTAGCAGAAAACACGAGAAAGAGGATGCTCAGTTTTCTCTCCCTTCCCACACCATCTGGCAAACAACTCCTTAATAGTATTGGTATATTTCTTTCCGATCTTTTTCCTTAAATAATTTCTGGGATTCGTTTTAATTTCAATATGCTTGACATGATGTTGTCTGCAGCAGCTTGCATTTTGCTGAGTATTGACCATATGTGCTTTGCTCTATATTATTAGTTCTACGATATCTCCTCTCACGAACACACTGCAATGTTCTCGTGCTTGTGGACATTGCAAACTTTCCTTTGTTTCCAGCCCTACCCTCTGTGATCTCTGAGTTCTGTATTGATTGCTCTGAGTGACCTCTGTGGTAGGAATCTTCATAGGAAGCTTTTCCTCTGTAATTAGAATTACATCCTTCAGAAAGAAGAGTGAGTGATGATTTCAGTTTTTCTAAACAGCCTATGCGTTTATACTCAAACAGTAAAGAAACAAAATATATATTCATCAAAGAAACACAGAAGAATTTCAAATGTCACATTATGAAGACAAGATATACAACTTAGAAATTGCTTCTTGGGCAATTTCTGAACTATTTTTTGCTCAATTCAGGAGTGGGTGTGCATGACTGTTTGTGTGTGCTATATATTCGTGTAGGGATACCTAGGATCACATTGGTGGGCTTCTTAAAATACATCATATCAGTTCCCAACGTGTTTATGTAGCAAACCTCACAGAGCTTTAGTGGAAATGCCCCAGCTGGAGTGAGGACAGGTGTGACCAGAGACACTGCTCCCAATTAACACCGGACTCTCAGGGTGGGACTGGACCTTTCTCAGCCTCAATCAATTGAGACCTTATCAACTGAGGAAATGCAATTAAATCACATTTTGGTAGATTCTATGTTTCAAAGGTAAAAGAATTATCACTTACTAGGTCTACTTGGATAAACTGCTGGGGGGCAGTCACCACGGGACAGATCTGAGAAAGTCTGAAAGGACAGGGGCATGTTAACACTTCAAAGCCAGCAACGATCAGTTTCACTCTCAATATCAGAACTCTGAGCTTGACATCTTAACTCCACATCTCATTTTCCCAAATCGTCTCTCCAATGCCAATAATTATAAGAATATTGCATACAAATTATTGTTGGAAAATATCTCTAAATGCTCTGAATGAATCAACAAAGATTAAAAAAAACAAGATCTTACAAAAGCAAGGCACATCTCTGAAGATATCTTAGTCATACTCTGAATCTCTTACCCTTCAAAATTTTTCTGGAAAAACAGTATTTTCTATAATTAACAACCAATTAGTAGTATTTAATACAATAAAGCTTTAGAAATCTCCTGTGTATGTCAAACCTAGGAAAGGGTGGGCTTGAATATTTTATTGGACAGTTTCATTTAGTGGTGTGTGTGTGTGTGTGTGTGTGTGTGTGTGTGTGTGTGTGTGTGTGTGTACCATGCATGATAAGGCACACATGTGGAGTCCTTCTGCTAGATTCATTTTTCTTTCTTCCATCATGTTGGTGTCAGTGTGGGGACTGAATTCAGGTCAGGCGGCACACACCTTCGTCAATTAAGCCACCTCGCAGTATGGTTTTATAATGATGATTCTAGATGACATAAAATTCTATCTCTTATGAGCAACAACCCTGTCCAGATATAGAAAATCTCTCAGTTGAGCTGCCTAAGCACACTTAACAGTCTTTCCTACCCAGCAAGTGTACACAGGGATACCTCATGAACAGTGTGTTTCTTTGTCTACATCATGAATATTCTGTGTTTTGATGAGTGTCTACACAGTGATACACCATGAACACAGTGTTTTTGAGTGTTCATGTGAGCTTGTGTTTTATGGGAATGGCACCATTAATACTCATTTTTCTAGATCTGGATATTTTTCCAGTAGCAAACTAGAATGTTGCACTTAAGATCAGAACAGCAGCTAAGTTCCTTCCAGGCGTGAGCTTGAGTACACACACCGTTGCAGGCCTGGCCATGGCCTTGCAGAACTGGCGGTAGTATTCCCAGTGGCTTTTGTCTCTTTCATTAAAAAATTGCATTTCGAAGTAGGTTAGAAATTTCTCTGGGCACCTGGAGACGCAGATCTGTGGAACAGAGAAGCACAGTGATGGGAATGAATGGGAATAGACCAAGGAAATGCCTACAAGGTTGGATGGGCTTCTGAATTCCCCACCAGTGTGAAGAATAAAGCATAATTTTTCATCTAAGTGACTTCAATCATGTTTCTAGTTTTATTGTATAAAACTAAATTTGGCATAGAATGTTACCAACCTGTACTTCTTGCTCCCTTGGTCTTGTGTTAAAACAAGATTTTGAACAGTAATGATATTTTATGCTTTGATTTTGAAATCAGCATATAATGTGTTAGAGACCATGGTAACATTTTCAAACCAAGCGTTTTTGTGGTTCTCCTTTCCCACCTCCTCCATACAGTTGCCTCTGTTTCCCTTGTATTCCCCTATTATTTTCCCATTTCCTGTCCCATGTGTCCCCTTTCCCACCTCCATCCCTTCTCATCACCTGATACCAACCTCTCTAGGGAAAGGATAACGTTGAACGAGGTGACCCAAACTCATAAGACAAAACCAGCATGTTCTTTCTCATATGTAGATTCTGACCTGTGACATGTAAAGTTTAAAAACTCTAGATGGATTGATTTTAACTTGATTTTTGAGATAAATGTAGATCCACAAGTAGATGTGAGAAACTGAACTTTCCACATGCTCAGATTCTCTAAACAGTCATACTTTGTGGAACTATAAGGTAACATTATAACCACTCTCTTCATTAGATTGAACTAATTTTATATCCATTCAGTGTGTGCCTGTGAGGGATAGTTCTACGTGCAGATTTGGGGCTTCTATCATAGAACAATTATGATTTTTTAAAGCCCCTTTAAAGGTTTCTATTGTTGCATTGATTTATGATGGGGAGAGGTGATCTCTGTGAGTTCGAGCAGCTAGTCCAAAGCGAGTTAGGAAAGCGCAAGCTACAAAAATGTCTGCCACATTTTTTTTTTTATTTGTGTATATGTGTGCTCATGTGGTCCAAGTCAATATGTGCAATGTGCATGCAGATGCCTGAAGAGGCCAGGACAGTCCACTGGATTCCCTGGGGCTGGAGTTATAGGAGGTTGTGAGTCATCTGACAGGGATGCTGAGGAACTGAACCCAGGTCCTCTGCAAGAACAGCAAGTTCTATAAACTATCTCTCTATCTCTGTCATGAATTTTAATAAGACATTTTCTTATGATTGTCTGGCTTAATAGGTAGGAGTATAATTCAAGATTAATTCTGCAGTCTCTATATATCCTAGGTTAGAATCTTGATTTGTTTTCTATATTAATAAAATGACTTGAAATTTTCTGACGTTTGTTAATGTGCGCATGGGAAATATTTGTCAGTGTGCCCATGAGTTCTCCTTAATTGTGAAAACATAATTAGACTTTGTCACCATGAGAAATAAACAAAATACATATATCTGCCACAATTAATTACCAGTTAAGTCTTTCCACAACACTATCTAGACATGGGCAAGAGAAGTCACCTATGGAATTATTTTACAGTAATAGACTGGGGGCATATCAGTGACAAACCAAGCTACTGTGGTCATCCATGGAGCCATGACAAAGTGATGGTAATCCAGTGTGCAATTTCATACAGGATGGTAGAAACAGGGAGGTGTAGTCTTGTGTTTTTGCTTTTTGCTGATGATTTTTTAATTTTTTATTTATTTTAATTAATGTATTTTTATTTTATGTGCACTGGTGTTTTGCCTGTGTGTACATCTGTGTGAGGATGATGGATCCCCAGTAACTGGAGTTACAGATAGTTGTGAGCCACCATGTGGTTGCTGGGAATTGAAGCCAGCAATCTGTGAACCCCAAGAACTACAATGCCAACTTGCTTCTAGAATTTACCCAATGCTCTTAACCACTAAGCCATCTCTCCAGCCCCTGCTTATGATTTTAAAAAGAAACAAAAGCCACATCGAACTGGGAAAGCTGCATCAACTTCCGTGCATCTCTCCATCAGTTCTGCTCCTCCTGTGGAAATCATCTCCCATCAATCCTTTAATATTTATTTTTCTTCAATGTTTTGACAATTTCACACATGCATATCATGAGTTTTCGTACTCCGTTACCCCTCTCTTTCATCTTCTTCCCACTCCTGCAGAAACGCCTTACTTTTTTTGCATTTTTGTGGCACACCAAGTTCAATTGCATGACCACAAGCACAGAGTTATTTTAGTTTTATGTTTTGGACCACTAGCAGCTCATCAGCGACTACACTGATGATGAAGACAGCTCCTCATCGTGCACCCCGGCTGCTGACAGCTTCAGGGGGGAGTGAGGCCCCATGAGCCCCTCCCCCACTGTGGTGGGGTATTGATGCGCCCCATCCCGCACATGGCTGCTATGAACTCATGGAGGTAATTGCTGTGTTGTGTCCCGCAGAGTGTGTTTCACAGCAGTCTCCATACATCCCCTGTATGGACATCTTGGAGTAGGTGACATAGATGCTGTGCTTAGAGCTGAGCAGTCAACAATAACTTATTCTCAGCACCAGTTACAGCTTTCATATTGTCTGAATGGTCTTACTCATCTGTGAACCCCGGGAACTACAATGCCAACTTGCCAGCAAGATAAGCCTACTGGTACGTCAGTGCCATGGCTGTTGTGTGGGTCACCAGATGCTCTCTGGTTGGATTTGAGGCTGCTCTACAGGAGGGAATGTATACCTGGTAACATAAACCTGGTCAAAAGTGCACGGACAGGGGACAGATGGGCCCTGGGGGAAGCTGCTACTGTTGTTTTTCTGAACAGGTGTGTTGTAAAACTGCTTTCTAAATATTTGTATTTTTATATCCATAGATTAGCACAGGTCTGAGCGTTGTTTGGAGAAGCTTCTGTTTGCAGCAGGTTACAGATAATGCAGAAACCAATGCTGGTCGGAGTGCTGGTGATTTCTTACTGGTTGATCCTAGAGACAGTTAGGCAGAAGCACAGTTGCTGAGTGGGCAGCTTTCCTACCTTCTGCCACGCTTTTACTCTCTACAGGGGCACCTGGTGTGGACCAGAACTAAGCAGGAGTGGAAACAAACACATGCCTTGAGTCTCACAGTAACGTTGTGGGATAGCAGCAGGAGTCCCGTGACTCTGAGAAGTTTGACTGTGGAAAACAAGCCATCTCCATATTCGCCCTCCTTAAGCCCCTCATCTCCATACTCACACACATGTGCACTGCCTCTCTCTCTCTCTCTCTCTCTCTCTCTCTCTCTCTCTCTCTCTCTCTCTCTCTCTCTCTCACACACACACACACACACACACACACACACTTCTAGAAGGAGCACTGGAGGTCTCATAGCTAAAGAGCTGTATATAGAGACACTGACAACATTCAATATGTCCACGTGTTTTATAAGAAGGTCAAAGTTACTGTCCAGTTAATAGATAAAGAGATCTGGATTCAGAAAAAAAAAAAAAAAAAAAAAAAAAAAAAAAAAAAAAAAAAAAAAAAAGGTCAAATGTCAGTGTGAATGGGAAAAGTTGACTCTGATTGGAGCCAAGTGGACTAAATCATGCTCATATTAGGATATACCTCAGAGACATGTTATCTTTGATTCTTTGCTCCTAAGATGGTGAAAGACTCAAGTAGATGGCTACATTTTGGCATATTTAAAAAGTGAGAACTCAAAGAGTTAATATTTTATTGAGCTTCATATAATGTGAGGTACTGCTTCTGGGACCCTGGCAATCCTACACTTACAAATACACGCACATGCATACTACACATACAAACTGGTGCATATACAACACATAAAAGAAAGCAATTAAAATGGAAAAAAGTAGTTTGTCAAAGAGAATCACATCAAACTTCATTCCAAACACAAATCAGCTGTTAAAAAAAAAAAAAAAACCACAGCAACTGCTCTTTCTTCTTTCCTTCCATCACCAATTTGTTCACTTCAAATGGGATGCTGATTAGAAGCAATCAACGTATAATTAGCTACAGAAGAAGGTCACACTGAGGCTGGGTGTCCTAATTGATCCTGGTCTGTTCTTCAAGTGCCTGTGACATATGTCTGGACCATGCTGCCAGTTGATAAGAACATAACGCATAGAATACAGCTCTGATCTATAAATACACTGTTGCGGGGCTGATTGATGCAGCATGCAACACTGCAGTCGAGACACATCGCACTGAGTTGTGATCCCTATGCATTTCACAGGGCTCTTTCAGCAGCATTCTCCATCACTGCTGTTACATCATCAATTCCGGAGGTTTGAACACTATTATAAATAAGAATTAGATGCCTGGGAGAGTGGGTTGCTCTGAAGATTAAAATACTACACTTGCTATGTATGTTTCCTACAAATCTAGGAAATCATTTATGAAAATAATAAACATGTCATTTTTGTTTTATTACAGGAACATTGGTCTGTATGGTATAGTGGAAAGAGTAGGAAGATAGTCATTCATTGACTTACTAATTCCTTCATTCTATAGATACTTATTAATCATCTACTCTAGGGTTTGAAGTAGTGTGAACACAGAGGTAAACAAAACAGATGAGAAGGTGTTTGGCCTTTAGCACAGGAAAAAGACAGTGAACCATTTGATTGCTACTGAAGGCTAGAAAAGAGATTCAAGAGTGAGGGGCAGATGGGTGCAGCTCCATTTTAAGTGAGAGGTCTTGGGCTTTTCAGTCAGTAAACTACCTTCATACAAGCTTGAGGACATGAGTTTGGATCCTTAGCACCCATGTGAAAAGCTAGGTGTAGCATCAGGCCTGTGGTTTCAGAGCTTGGGGACAGACACTAGATCACTGGGGTCTCTGGCTAGCCAGCCTAGCTGAATCGGTGAGCTTTGGGTTCAGTGAGAAACCCTGTCTCAAAAAATAAGGTTGAGAGAAATAGAGGGCACTCCAAGTCAGCCTCTGGTCTTCACAGGCACACGTGCACATTTGCACACACATGATCTCACTAGAAAGATAGCAATTATAGAAAGATTTGCATATTGCTGGTTGATCCAGGGAGCCATCTGGAAGAAGAGTACTCAACTCGGCGAAGGAAGTGGAGACTGAGCAGCAGGAGCCCGCCTGCCTCCTTCAAAGAAGGCAGATGGCCGAGGGCAGCGCTTAGAGGAGTTTTATTTCACCTTGCCTTGTCTGGGCTTATTTATTTATTTGACCTCATAGAGCTTTCTGCTTAGAGGGGGATGTGGGAGTATCTTCTAGACTGCCATGTTGTGGGTAGCTGTTCTAGCTTTGACCTGGAAGTATTACCTTCAGTAAGGCTTCCAGGAACTGTCCCGCCTACCTATGACCGGCCCCTGAGGCGGGGCCGAGATGGGAGCCCTTTAAGACCCGAGATCTGGATGTGCCAGCTCTTTTGGTTCTTGATGATCCTGGACGCTGGATGGTAGACTGAGCAGAGTTCTCCAGAGCTGGGCTGCACCGCACCTCTCCCAGATCCTGTAACCAACCCCTTTACTAGCTGTAAGTTACCCCCCAAGATAAACCTCCCTTTTAACTACGTGGAGTTGCCTTAATAAATCTTCCAATAGTGCCACAGGCTACAGAGCTCAGGGAAGCGAGTGGTCCCTCTTGATATGCAGAGAAGGGAAGCATCTAAAGCCAGCAAATCAGGTAACTGGCCAGGAGCTCAGCCAGCAAACAGTTCCAGCCTGCATGACAGGAATGACCAGAAACTCCAGCTACAGCCTCCCTCCACACACAGATCCCATCATCAGAGGACCTGGCAGAGGAGCCTCAAGTCTCAAGACTTTTTATTTCTATACTTTTTTCTATTATATTTTTAGTATTTTTTATGTCATTAAAATATTTGTGTTTCTTCCTCCTGTTACTTTTATATAATTTTATTGGCATGTTTTCTCTAATTTCTAATCATGCATTATTTCTTGCCCCATTCTCTCCCCATCCCATGCTCTTTCTCTTCTTCTGGTGCTATTTAACTTTGATTCCCCTTTCTCTTTTCTCTCCACTTTCCTTTATTTCATTCATTATGATCTCAGTTGATTTTAACTTCATATCTTTTCTCCATTATTTTAAGCAATTTTCCTCTCTATGTGTATTGGTGGTATAGTAGAAGATTTCACTTGATTTAACCAGAGTTCTCTACCTGGGGTTTGTTTCTCCTCTCTACAGATGCAGCCTTTCAGAGAAGGCTGCTTATGTAGACAACCCCAACAACTAGGAAGAGACACACATCTTAACAGATGCACAAATCACAGTTTAGAAATCATGAAAAAGCAAGACAACATGGCTCTTCCAAACATTCACAACTCCTCAATAAATGAATCCAAAAACACAGAAATGATTGGGACCCCAGACAAGAACTTATGGGCTGTGGTTACTTATAAGAGCAGATGGTTACCATCTCCAAGGTTCCCTGGTAGCTCTGAAATCATTCATCTCTGCCATAGCTTTGATTAAATGTAAATGGACATGATATCAGGCTCCATGTTCCTACCACACAGACAGACTCAACACGGAGTTTCTGAATTCACCATGAATGTTGGCGACTCCTAGCACCACCATGAAGGCAGCCTTCGCCTTACCTGGGTAGTAGGGCACTGTAGCCTCGGCATCATGGAAGAACCGGTACACCTGAACAGGTTAAAGTAAAACAAAATGGTCTTGTTCCTGTTGACAAAAGAAAACACACAGTTTTTATCAGTGACAGTGGGAGCTCTCGACAGCACATCAGACCACAGACGCTTTCAATGCCTTGCCTTTAAATACCAGCTTTGTCTTCTGTATATGGGTGCAGCATATTCTCAAACTGCCTAACAATCACAGCATTGCTTTGTGATTATTAAAATTGAAATAGATTGTCCACCAACAAGAAAGGGTTTATCACAAGGCAGAAGATCACACTGTCATTGGGAATGATGTTGACACACGTTTAATGGAAGGTGTGTGTGTGTGTGTGTGTGTGTGTGTGTGTGTGTGTGTGTGTGTGTGCTCAATCTCTGACTTCAAGTCATCTGTCGTATCCGTGTTGAAAGCCCAGCAATCTTCATGAGCCGAAGTTCTTGTAGTGGCCAGAAGGTGGCGGTACAATCAACCAAATTTCCACCTTTTAGTGGAAATACTGAAGAACAGGTCTTCAAGCCACAGGTCAGGAGTAGCTTCCTGTGCTGAAAGGCATTCAAAATTACACACTGAGGCAAAGCATATGTGCCCTCTGGAGCTGGGGTTTCATCTGGTTTGGCATTTCAGGAAACCGGTGTTTCTCCCACAGTCGTTTTGGTTGGGCGCAGGTGAAACAAAAGGCCGGATTCTTCTCCATCCGACGATGCCCTCTCCAAACGCAGTCTCTACGCCCAGTTATGAGGAATCTCTTCTACATATGAGAACCCAAGGACAGCTGCAAGGTCATCACGACCCAAAAACAGTCACTCCAGGGGCCCTGGCGTGACTTTACCTAAACTGTTTACTCGGCCTGAGATGCACCCACTGCGTTCTGGCACAGAAGCATGCACATTCATTTAGCACGCACGCACGCACGCACACGCGCGCGCAGGTCAACCACAGATGTCATTCCTCAGGCATTATCCACATTTTATGTAAAGACAGGGTTCCTAACTGACCCGGAGCTCACCAAGCAGGCTAGGCTGGCCGGCAGGTGACCCCGCGCGATCTGCCTGCCTCTGATGGCCCAGCACTGAGAACACAGCATGGGCCACCACACCCGGCCTTTAAAACATGGGTTGAAGGGACTGAGCCCGGGTCCAGGTGCTCAGGCAGCAGGCACGTTACTAAGTCTCTTCCCCAGGGTTGAAGGGACTGAGCCCGGGTCCAGGTGCTCAGGCAGCAGGCACGTTACTAAGTCTCTTCCCCAGCCCTCCTGTGGATGGCTGAGGATGGCTGCGGGGCCCACTGAGTTCTCTCCTTCCACCGTACGGGTTCCAGGGATTGGACTCTGGGGCCAGGCATGGCAGCAAGTGCCGTTACCCACTAAGCCGCCGCTCTGGCCCAGCCTGACGTCCTGAATTGACACCATATCAGGCACACTTCCACGTCAAAAACACACCTCTACACAGTAACAGTTACATCGTTAAAGATGATTGGTATTTCTTTAATCATATCATAGCCCATGTCATCCATCTCTTTGGACAGACCGGTAGACTTCTGTTCTGATGCCTGCACGGTACTCACTACATTCTGTCATTTAGTTTCACTGCTCCTGTTTTGGCTGTGACAAGAGACAGTATGAATCTCTCATACTGTCTTCATATGGCCTATGAAGTTTATCTTCACCTTGGCAAAAATAGCCATCTGGGCAAGAAACTGTTCTTGCCCAGACTGCTTAACAAAATGTATTGACTGGACATGCAGGACCCATAAAAAGGTAACCACTGAACTTTGCTTGACAAAATGGTCCGTCAGGTTCCTGCTTTACAGAGGAAACTGCCAGATATTCTACAGGCCACAGAGAGAAATGACTGAGAGACTCTAGGCCTGACAGATGCCCCAACTTTACAAGAGAATTTTGGATGACTGTCCAGGCTGCCAGCTGTCTCTGTCTACCCTACAAGACTCCCAAAAGTTGCTTATATCCTTCTCTCATTTCTTAGGTAATAGTATATCCTTCTGAGGTCTTTGATGTAGTTGAAGCTGGATACTTCCAATTTTCCTTAGTTATGATAAAAGATAAGTTAGATATAAAACCTTAGACTCACAAATATAAGATAGCTAGGATATCTTCTTTAGTTTTGCCAAATAAACTAGTTATTATAAATAGACTAGATATTATAACTGTAATTCTTACTTGGTAATTGTTTTGTTATCTGTAATTTTACTCTGTAAAAGTTAAAACCTTCCTTTTTGGAAAAAAAAAAAAAAAAGGAAAGTGCTGTGGATATCGTTCCGTATAAATAAAACACTGATTGGCCAGTGGCCAGGCAGGAAGTATAGGCAGGACAAGGAGAGAGGAGAATTCTGGGAAGTGGAAGGCTGAGTGAGGGAGACACTGCCAGCCGCCACCATGACAAGCAGCATGTGAAGATGCTGGTAAGCCACAAGCCATGTGATAAGGTATAGATTTATAGAAATGGGTTAATTTAAGATATAAGAACAGTTAGCAAGAAGCCTGCCACGGCCATACAGTTTGTAAATAATATAAGCATCTGTGTGTTTATTTTATAAGTGGGCTGTCAGGCTGCCGGGGCTTGGTGGGACCCGGAGGGAAAACTCCAGCTACAATGGGGCCTCTAAGGGGAAGGGGGGCCCCTGACAGGCAGATGGGGCCCCTGACAGGCAGATGGGGCCCCTGACAGGCAGATGGGGCCCCTGACAGGCAGATGGGACCCTGGCTGGTTTTTGTTTCTTTGCTTTTTGGTTTTCATGAGATGATCATACCTCATCTGCTGCAGGCTTCCACCTTAGTGTACTGTGCAGCCACCAAGCAAGGCAAAAGTTTCAGACCACGAAAGCATGAACTGAAACTTTTGAAACCATGAGGCAGAGCAAAGTTTTCTTCTCTTAACTTGTTTTTTTTATGTATTTTCTCAGAGTGATGGAAAGCTAATACAGCTCATATAGTTTTAAAAGATGCTTCAGTTCTTCATTCAGTTAGTTTCTAGGCAGAAAACTGTTGAATCACGAAAGAGTAAATGTTGGTGAGTGCTTGATAAAACCTTGCAAATACCACCATAGTACACTGCCAGCAGCAGACAGCAGGGTGCTTATTTCTCACTCCACCAAACACTGGACATTTTAACATCTTTGATTTATTTGACAATCTCATGGGCAAAACAATTTTCAAATTTGCATTTCTCTTTTGAACTGTGACAAGTTTCCTGTTGCCACTGGACATTGCCATATGCTATTTCTTGCTTGTGACTTTTGTCTCGTTTTCAGTGGAGATTGGCTTTTATGTTTTTACGTTGATATGTTGTGTGTGTGTGTGTGTGTGTGTGTGTGTGTGTGTGTGTGTGTGTGCATTCATGCTTGTGGGAGCCAGAGAACAACTTCCCAGAGCTGGTTTTCTCCTTTCCCCTTTACACAGGTTTCTGGGTTCAGAGCCAGGTCATCGGGCTTGCACAGTAAGCATCCTTACCGGCTCAGGCACCTTGCAGGCCCCTGGATGGACATCCTTTCACTTGTGGTTTCTGTGTTCAGATCATAAAGCCATTGTTCCATTTGTCATGAATGTTTGCTGAATGTGTTTGTTTTTCCTGGACGGCCACTTATCTTTAATTTTGTTTACAATGATTTTGGTGGTATCCTTTTTTCCCCTCTTAAGATAAGGTTTCTCTGGTCTGGTTATTCTAGAACTCACTCTGTAGCCCAGGCTGGCCTTGAACTCACAGAGCTCCACCTGCCTTTGCCCTGAGTGCTGGGATTACAGGGATGAGTCACAATGGCTGCCCTTTTGGTGGCTTACTTTCAATGACAGAATTCTTCAAAATTTCTGTTGTGTTTTTGGTTTTGCTTTTATGTTTAGAAGTTGTTGTTTAGCCCATAGTTTTATTTGTTTTTTATTGTTTCTTTCAGCTTTATATTTTAAAGGATTTTATAGTATTTATCTCATAGCTTTATATTTTAAACACTTGACTGTTATCATTATACTACAAAACAATTATTGTTTCCTTCTTAAAGAGATCACAGTAAGATAGTGTAATACAGAAGAGCCAGTGCTGAGAACCACTGGGCTGCTTTTCTCTTCTTGCCTCAGAACAAGTGATTGTTGGAGATTTCACTGTCTCAGAGGTACTGGATCTTTGGTCCTTAGTTCTTCTTTGGGCAGAGAGTCTACAGTGTGGTCAAGGATGTCCCTTTTCTGTTTTGTATTTTGAAAAAATTCTTCACCATCCTTCTTGGCACTTATTTCTAAACTCATCTTCTGAGATTTACAGTTTTTCATTTTCTAAATGTTTTCAGAATTATCTAAGTCTTTATTTTTATTTATGGGATACTTTTGATCAATTTTCTTGATTTCTTTCATTTTCTCCTTAATCAGCCTTTTTTACTTCACTTCTCTTTTCTTTTTCTGCTTTACTTTCTTTTGGTTTGGTGTTTTGCTTTCTTCATCAGAGAGATCAGCTCTGATTAGCCTGAAAGGTCATGGACGCGTTTCGAGTCTTCCATAGTGCTGTGGTTGGTAGGGAGCCCTCTTTGACCAACATGGTTCAATTTAAACTTTTGGTCATGGAACATGGCTCGAAACTTCTTGTCAGTTTTGACTTTTCTGTCATTTCCCAAAATCTGGGATCCTTTGAAACCCACTCAAACTGCTGGTCGTTCATTATTTCTTGTTTGGATGACATTCTTGTTTGGATGTTTTAAAGTCTTACTGAAGAAATATCCAAGTAAAATTCCAAGGAGATCCTGTTGGCGATCTTTTTGGATCCTGGTCTGAGCTCCTAGCCCACAGTCTTATAAATATGCCCCTGGCTGCTGTTACTTTATGATTTTTATCTTATATGTATATAAAACCCTCACTGCTCCTGTATTCTTTTAGGTATGAATTATGATATACATATAGTTTTACATCCGTGAACAGCATTTCATTTAATTCAATTCCATTCCCTTAATAATGTATTTTCTGGGTACTGACTTGAAATTCTATCTCCATCACATTGAAAATCTGGTTGTGTTCCAAATCCAGTGGCACAGGCTGTGACCTCAGCTGGGCCAGAGGCACAGGAAGGCAGATGGCAAGTTCAGCGCCTTGGTTCTGGAGTGAGCTCAAGGCCACCATAGGCAACTTAGTGAGACTCCGTTCCAAAACACATAAATAATTGAGTAAATAGGGGCCAGATGTATGGCTCAGGCAGAGCACTCATCTCCATGTGCAGGCCCTAGAGTCTGTCACCAACCCTGAGGAAAACATATCTACAGTTGGATTTATTTTCAGCCAGTTTCATTACCATTCTACACTTTAGAATAACGTGATTATTGTGATGAATTTAGCCTAACATTTTCCTTAGATATATTTTACTTAATTACACCTATACATATTTAAGTTTTCAGATTTATTTATTTTATCTTATGTTTTGCTTATGTGTTTTATGTGCACTGTGTACATTGCCTGTTGCTGGTGGAGGCCAGAAGAGGGCTGTAATCCCCTGGGACTGGAGACCATTCTTGGGATCTCTCTGCAAGACCAGTAAACACTCTTAACTGCCGAATGTCTTTCTAGCCCCTTAAGTTAAAAAAGAAAGAAAGCCTTTATTTTTATCTTATGTATATGGGTGTCTTGCCTGCACGTATAGCTGTACATCATATGCTTGCAATGCCTGTAGAGGCCAGAAGAGGGCACTAGAGCCCCTGGAACTGGAGTTAAAGGTGCTTGTGAGCCTCCGTATAGGTGCTAGGAATTGAACCTGGGTCCTCTGGAAGAGCAGCCAGTGTTCTTACCCACTGTGCCACCTCTCCAGCCTCTTACCTAAAAATTTTAATACTGAGCAAAGTTTGATTTTCTATAGGTATTTTCACTTATCATTAACTCTGTAAGCATAAGCATCAATTCCAGGGGATCTGTCTTAGTCAGCGTTACAACTGCTGTGATATAACACTATCAGCAGCATCATAACAGATGCAAATAAAAGGAAATATGAAGAAAATCGGCTGTCGTGAGCACTTTCTCCAGTGGATCTGTTAGATTTTGTTAAATGGATGGACCAGAACTGTCACTCACATCTTGTTGAGATATGTTCCATTTTAAATTTATATTTATCAGACACTTCATTTGAATGAATAATCTGGTAGGCAAGAGTCACCTCTGGACAGTCTTTATATACTGAAATTTGGGGTGCAGCCTCTTGTCTGACGTAAGTAGATCACGGGCTTAGGCCTGGAAGACTTGTTACAGAAACCCTTCTAAAAACAGCCTGTTTCAAAGTAACTGAGGAGTCACAGATTTCTGTGTTTTCTTCTCTCACCACCTGGTGCTTTCTTTGCCCCCCACAGTGTAAAAGTCTCAGGGGTTATTTTTGGTTTTGTTTTGTTTTTTGTTTTTTGTTTGTTTTAGGTTTCCAAGGTTAAAATACAACTACAGTCTGGATTAATTTAGTCCAGGTGTCTGTTACTCAGAGGCCTTTTATAAGGGAAACTTTCTTACTCCTCCAGATTTCAGTTTTCTCTGTTATCTGCCGTTATTCTACCCCATGAATTCTTCAGCTTTTTACTGAGTGTCTGTCTTTAAATCTATGTATCTCCTGGCATAACACATTCTCGGTTCTGGGTGGCACTGCAGGGACATGACAGGCGTCTGGACTTGTCGGTGGAGACCCTGTTGTTAACTGGCCTTTTGTTTTTCCATAACTACCCAAAACCAGCAATCACAGAAACTCAACTGGTTGCAAAGAGTGAGAAGATCTAGCATCAAGCCCATTAGTGAAGAAACAAGAAAGAAATGGACCATGAGGAGAGGTAAAGGTTTTCTAAAAATGTGAGACGTGGCTTTTGTCTGTCTGCTTGATTTTAGGTAAATAATAGAAAACTTGCTTTCAAAAAGAGACACTTATGTTTTGATTGATATTGGACACATTTTTTAGCTATCAGGGCACTGTTCACTGATGAGTTATCCCCAAAGATCACTGAAGATCTGGGGATACTTCAAAAGGCAGAATGATTATTAGTAAACATTATGGCAAAATGGCCAAATAGTGCATGGTGCATGCATTTCAGCAGCTGCTCAATACAATATCCCTATCCAAAGGGCATGCTCTAAGTATGACTAGCAAGTCCCTGGTCCCATCCTTGGTTTAGAATTTTATTTTCCCTGATAAGAGTGGAGATGCGGAGAATGAAAACTCCAAACCACTTCTGGCTGTCTGTAAGAAAGGAGACAGCAGAAGCTTCCTTCACGAGTGTCAACCTTCCCCAGGGATCCCACGGACTGATGCTAATGCGTTTAGGTTACCATTACAGTAAAGCCACAGAAAACACAGTGGCCATACTCACTCATTGGGGGTTCCCTTCTGGCCACAAAAGTGTCCCTGGCTGTCTGTAGGATAGGCCACTCTCCTGGGGTCACCATGTGTCCAAGCTGCGGGAACAAAAAAGGACAAAGTCCCCATCAGCAACATCTGGCTGGAGGCAGTCTGATTTGAGAGATTCGAATTGCCACGGCAACGCTCACCTCTTCCCCCTCAGTCATAGAACATTATTGATTTTCTTCAAAGAGTAATTTCTTAATGAAAAGTAAAATAAAATATGGATGAATTGGTCTGAAAGCACGTTTTTCTTCTCTCCAGATTCATCTGGGTTGCAGCCAAAACATGAGGTAATGCACTTAGAAAATGACAGTTATTAAAATGAGGAGGAGAGGGCACAGACAAAGCTCTCTTGGAAAAAAAGACGCCTTTTCTAAAGCTCAGGCACAAATGACTTCATGCCAGAGCTGATAGATTGACTCCAGGCAGCATGATGTAATGCTTTGGGGGTATACAGAAGTGGAAAACACTTAAAAATTCAGCAGAGTGAACCGACTAGCTCTCTGATTTCATAGGACATTCAAAAGGCAAACAAGGACACAGCGGAGGCAGCCGCCAGGAAAGATCCGCCAGGCATTTGTCCGGTAATCTCAGAGCTTAATACGAATACCATGCGTCCCTGACCTCAGTATGATGAGGACTCAGCCACATTTTCTGGGGAGATGCTGGGCTCTGCTTCGTGCAAACGCATAGTCCTTTTTGGTTTGTTTTTGCATGGTTATAAACTTGGCCTGACAGGTAGATGACAGACCATCAAAAAGTAGCACCCATCACTACACTAGCTAATACTTGTTAATTCTAACTGAATTTCTCTACCTTCTCAAAGTTTGAAAAACACAGTTGTTAAAAGTCTAGGCTGCAGCTGAAAACATATCATTTGCCTCTGATAACACTGATCGGCCATCTCCTTCCCCACACTTATTGGATGTGACAGTTTGCCTTATAATTCAGTCATCCTTATGCATGTGGCTGATGTGATTTGAGATGATAAAAAAAAATCAATTTTCCAAATGAGGACTGTAATAAGAAAGAGGATTTTTTTTTTTCAGTAATTTTCTCGTCAGCCCAAGCTTTCCTCTCCAGTGTCTAAGTTCCAGGAAGATTCCCTTGTCTACTTCTCTCTAATGTCACAGAGGCCAAATCAGCTCCATCTTCGAATGCCATCTTGTGAGATCTGAGGGGCTCTCCGGCACCATGTCTTCCTGTCCTTATTTTCCAGAATAAAGAAAGAACTATAAATCGGTATGTAAACGACATCTAAATGCTCAGTGCTCAGTGAGATCCTTATTACACTGTCTCTGTGCTTCGGTTTGTTACATACTGGCGAACCCTAATGAAGAGATCCAATTTTATCCAACTCTGTGCTTCAATGTGTCTTTTTCAGCTTAAAATGTTTTATGCTGTTTTCCTAAATAATCATTAACTGAGAATTAGGCATCTGACTCCTTTTATATAATTTTCTTTACTCTTGAGGATTTCATGCATACACACAATGCAATGTGACCACCTCCACCCAACTGCCCCTCCAACTCTCCCCATATCAACTTTATGTCTTCTGTTTTAATAACCCAGTTATTTAATAAGTCCGGTTAGTGTTGCTCATATGTGCATGGGTGTGGAGCCATTCAGAGGAATATGAGCAACCACTGCCACACCCTCAGAGAGGGTGACACTCCCTTCTCTTGGCATCGCCAATGGCCAGAAGGTCCTCAGGAAGGACTGGGGCCTGGAGAGTAGTCACCATATTTAGGTATCTATTTCTTATTGTCTATAACCCAGATCAAATTATTGACTTATTTTGAACCTCAACTTTCTAATTAGCTACTAAAGCACAGAAATGATGGTACAAAATGCATAGAATATTGAGGCTGCAAAAGAAGATAACGGAAACGGAACATCTGGTGTGTGCTCAGAACACACCATGGATTCAGTAATGCTAGCTCTTTAATTTATCCAAAATCAACATCTGAAACCAGACTTTGATGCATGTGCTTTGTTTGGAGGTGGGGATGGCTCTAGAAGCTTCCACAGGGGCAATTGGCTGGACTCTGGAAAGGTTAAGGATGATAAAGGAGACAAGAAAAAGCAGGACACTGTGGCAGGCAGCTGTGGTCATCCGAGAACTTCTGCTCGTGCTGGTGGGGAGCCATTGCACACTTGCCCCATAACTGTAAGCACATGTTGGTGGGCTGAGAGGAAGTGCGGTCTCCCATCAGCAGCAGCTGCCATGATTTCTTTTCCCCTTTACATCATCAATCAGCTTATTAAAGACTTTCTTAAGTGACCACTCTGTGTTGTGGGTCAGAAGCCATTCCTGGGATGAGTGCACATCAGAGTTCTCAAAGAGAACAGAGACGGGAGGACAAAGTTTTGGAGGGCTCAGAGAACACGTAGGACTTGAGAGAGACTTTGAAAAATGGTTAAGATTTGAACACAGAAAGAACCGTGTGATGATAGAAGTTATCTGTATTATCTGCTTGTGATGGGTCGGAGAGTCATGTGACTCATGCATCTCACAGTAACTCTAAGAGGTTGCCATTTTTTTAATCTAAGTTCTGTATTAGAGTTTATTTCTCAAAATCACACACTTCTTAAGTGATAAAACCAGAGCTTAAGGTTAGGTTTGTTGCTTCACGAGGCCTTTGGTTTTATCCACCAGACTACAGTAGCAAGAAAGCTAAAATAGATGAAATAAATAGAAAATATTTCCAAGATAAAAAATTTAGATACATTAAATATTAAAAAAAGAATTTCTTAATGAAAAGGTTTGAATAGATTAAATAATGAAGCCTCCTGATGTGAATAAATTAGGAGTAAGCTTGTTTTCTTTTCTTTTTTCTTTTTTTTAAAGAAAAAATTTTAAATCATTTTACATACCAAAAATTTTTAATTCATTTTACATACCTCTTCCCTCCTCCCGTCCCTCCAGCCTCCCCTTCCAAATCCACCCCCCATTCCATTCTACAATAAGGTAAGGCCTCCTATTGGGAGGTACACTTAGTAGAGGCAGGTCCAAGCCCCTCCCCCTGCCTCAAGGCTGTGCAAGGTGTCCCATCACAGAAGTGGGCTCCAAAAGACCTGCCCATGTACCAGGGATGGATTCTGATCTACCACCAGGGCGCCCCTTAAGCAGATCAAGCCACACAACTGTCTTGTTATGCAGAGGGCCCAGTCCATCTCATGCAGACTCCACAGCTGTTGATCCAGATTTCATGAGTTCCCACCAGCTTGTTCAGCTGTCTCTGTAGGTTTCCCCATCATGATCCTGATGCCCCCTGCTCACAGAATCCCCCTTTCCTCTCTTTGACCAGACATGGCATGTACTCACTCATAAGTAGATACTAGATGTAAAGCAAAGGATAACCAGACTACAACCTACAGCTCTAGAGAAGTTAGCTAACAAGGAGGACCCAAAGAGAGATGCATGGATTGCCCTGGGAAGGGAAATAGATGAGATCTCCATGAGTGAACTGGGGTGAGGGGTGGGCAGTAGAGGGTAGGGGATGGGGGGATGAGAACGTGGCGGAATGCAATGGTCAAGCTGGAACAGAGAAGGAGTGGGAAAGCAATGAGAGAGATTCATGATAGAGGGAGACATCATGGGTATAGTGAGAAACCAGGTGCCAGGGAAGTTTCCAGGAATTCACAGGGATGATCCCAGCTTAGACTAGTGGCAATGGTGGAGAGGATGCCTGAACTAGCCTACCCCAGTAATCAGATCAGTGAATACCCTAACGGTCATCATAGAGCCTTTCTCCAGTGACTGATGGAGGCAGATGCAGAGATCCACAGCCAAACACCAGGGCAAGCTCCAGGAGTCCAGTAGTTTCTTTTCTTTTGAATACCATGACAAAAGACGACTCGAGGGAGAAAGGGCGTAGTTTAGCTCACAGTTTCATGTTACCATTTCGGAGAAGTCGAGGCAGGAACTTAAAGCAGCTAGTCACATGACATCCACAGTCAACAGTAGTAGGTAGCTGTTCCAGCTTTGACCTGGAAGTACTACCTCCAGTGAGGCTTCCAGTAACTGTCACGCCTACCTATGACCTGCCCCTGAGATGGGGCTGGACGGGAGCCCTTAAGACTGGATGTACTGGTGCTCTTGGTTCCTGGTGATCCTGGACGCTGGATGGTAGACTGAGCAGAGTTCTCCAGAGAACATCGTTGGATAGCACCTCACCTCTCCTGGATCCTGTAACCAATCCCTTTACTTGTTGTAAGTTACCCCCAAATAAACCTCCCTTTTAACTACGTGGAGTTGCCTTAATAAATCCCCCAATAGTCAACAACAGAGAGAACGAGCCATGCAGCTCCATTGCTCCACTCTGAGAACCCAGGGCCTCCTGAGTGGGTGGCAGTGCTGCCCACTTTAAGGTTGCCTCTGCTACATCAGCTGAGGTCATCAAAACAACACCTCCCAGGCATGCACAGGCCACCCTGTCTAGACGGTCCCCAACGAGACTCTCTTCCAAAGTGATTCCAAGTTGTGCAGAGCTGACAATTATAACTAACCACGGCAGAACTATGGTTGGGAAATGAAGTGTCCCTCCAATGTCTACAGAATCCCTAGTGCAGAATGTTCAGTGTGGAGGACCCTGGAAGGTGATTGGCTCTTGGGGACTCTGAAGTAATTTGTGGGTTAGCCCATTGATAGCTCTGTGCTTTGGAGGCATTGTTAAAAGGCAGTGGAAACTTTAGGCAGGAGACCTACCTGAAGGAAGTAGGTCACTGAGGGGAAGTGTTGCTGGTGGGCTAATATCTTGTCTCTGGCCCTGTTATCTTCTCTCTGCTTCCTGTCCACACTGAGGAAAGCACCCAGTGTTCCCAGCATGATTTTAAGCCTCGTCTCAGGCATAGCAAGGAAGCAGCTGACCTTGGACTGAATCATGAGCCAACACAGGTCTTTCCTCTTTTCTCACTCTCGCAGTTATTTGTTATGGTGATGAAAAGGCTGACTCACACCTCCAGAGACAAGAGAAAGAGGTAAAGAGGAAGATGTCCAAGAAGGAATTCCCTTTCCCAACTCCTGGTGCTGCCCTGTGGCCATGTTTACTGAGTAGCTTCTACCTTCCCTGCTCAGCTGTGATGAGGAGGCCCAGCCACAGATGGTGTGTGTTTGAGCTGCAGGTGCTCCTAGCTGCTAGCTGGGGAGGAAAGGAGATGCAGCAACAGAAGCCATGTTTGACGCTGTTCACAAAGTCAGGGTATCCATGTTTTACTCCATTCATGGAAGTTTTCTACACATGGAATTTCCAGAACAGGCTGTCTGGTGTAGAAGTCACATGTCCACTAAGAACTAAATGGATCATTAGAACAGACACAGGCTATGAGCGCAAAATGCATGACTTGTTTTATTTTATATTTTGAGACAGGGTCTACCGTATGCCAGGCTAGACTACAGACATAGTGCTGTGATCATAGGTGTGTACCACCATGCCTAGTTCATGGGGTGCCAGGGATTGAACCTGGGGTGCTGGGGATGCCGTGAATGTGTTGCTGATTGACTGATAAATAAAATGCTGATTGGCCAGTAGCCAGGCAGGAAGTACAGGACATGCGGGACAAAGAGAGAGGAGAATTCTGGGAACAGGAAGGCTGAGTCAAGAGTCACCAGCCAGTAGCCAGGCAGGAAGTACAGGATAGACGGGACAAAGAGAGAGGAGAATTCTGGGAACAGGAAGGCTGAGTCAGGAGTCGCCAGCCAGACACAAAGAAAGCAAGATGTGAAGGCAGAATTAGGAAAAGGTACCAAGCCACGTGGCTAAGCATAAATAAGAACTATGGGTTAATTTAAGTGTAAGAGCTAGTCAGAAATAAGGTGAGCTAATGGCCATACAGTTTGTAAATAATATATGCCTCTGTGCGTTTACTTGGGTCCAAGCGGCCGAGGGACTGGTGGGTGAGAGAGATTTGTCCTGACCACCAGTAGGCTGGACACAGGAATACTTCAGCAACATTGGGCTTTTATGCATATTAGGTAAGCATATCTTAAACATAATATGGACAAAATTGTTATTAACTCACTGAAATAATTTCACTTTTTTTTAATACTCTCAAAAGTAGAAAATTAGAGATTGCACATGTCATTCAAGATGACCTCTCCCTGTCAGATCTAGTCTAGAAAATATCTTCATAAATGTGGGCATCTTGTACAAGGTGGTGAACAGTATCATTACATTGTTGATCTATCTAATAAGTCACCCCAAAACCTATAGTATCCAACACATCATTGTTATAACAAATAGATAGAAGCCACTCTGGGCTCTATGGTGAGTTCGGGCTTTCTGGACTGTAGCATTGTAGAAACCACAAAGGAAGGTGTAAGAGACAAAGTAGAACAGTGTCGTGGGGTTCCAGCCTGCCCTCCACCTCATCATACTTCTTCAGTAATTAAAAGTCACACATCCTAGTGGTAAGAGTGTAAACTCTAGACTTAAACTGCCTGGGTTATGAAGATAAACAAAACCAAATAACAGTTTGCAGAGCAATTTATACACACTTGAATCAATCATTTTATTCCCTTCATTAGCCTACTGTTTTAAAAGTAATGTGTGTGCATGCGTGTACTTGTGGTGTGTGTGTGTGTGTGTGTGTGTGTGTGTGTGCATAATGGGGCTGGAAGTCAACCTTGGTTGTCATCCTCAGGTGTTGTCCACCATGTTTTTTGAGAAAGGGTTGCTGTGGATATTGTTCTATATAAATAAAACACTGATGGCCAGTGACCAGGCAGGAAGTAGGTGGGACAAGGAGAGAGGAGAATTCTGGGAAGCGGAAGGCTGAGGGGGGAGACACTGCAGCCACCGCAGGAGAAGCAGCATGTGAAGATGCGGTAAGCCACAGCCACGTGGCAAGGTATAGATTTATAGAAATGGGTTAATTTAAGATAAAAGAACAATTAGCAAGAAGCCCGCCATGGCCATACAGTTTATAAGTGATATAAGCGTCTGAGTGATTATTTTATAAGTGAATTGTGGGACTGCAGGGCTTGGGGAACCTGGAGAGAAGCCCTCCAGCAACACAGGGTCTCTTTCACCTGGAACTCACCAATTCTGCTGGGTTGACTGTCCAGTGAGCTCCACATATCTGTCTGTCCAGCTTCCCCAGAGCTGGGTTTCAGGTGTGCACCACCAAGCCCAGTTTTTTAAGTGGGCTGTGGGGATTGGATTAGGTCCTCATGTTTATGGGGCAAGCACCTAACTGAAGGCACCATCTCACCAGCTCCTAGAAATGACTTCAAAAGACCACTTGGGCTGAATCTGATGCAGACTTGTATGGCGTGTGTATGTGTGTGGTGGGGACAGGGAGGAGGAGGAGAAATTGTACACAAGCAAAAGTCGTATTTGGGCAAATGACCTCATCACTCATCTCAAGGAAATATTTATCCCTGAAAGTCGAGGAGAGCATGTGTTAGTGTCCAACTTCCGCCCGTTTTCAGATGTTCTCAAAGCGAGCTCCAGCTGTGCTTTGGGATTGAATCGAAAAGTAGCAGCCATGACAAAGTCCTCTGTCAAGGAGAAAATGATCAGACCCGACTGCTCACTCTGACACTTAAAAATAAACTGCAGACCTGTTTGGGGCAGCAGCTAAGGCATTCGTCAAGCACTCACTGCCACGGGGATGCTGGCTCTCAGGCCAGTCATGTGCACCCCTTAAAGGCACATCTTAACTGTTTTAACATGGAGGAACAGGCCTGCAAATTGTGCTCATGGCTTTTTGACACAAGCAATTTACAAATGCAATGAAGCAGATAATAGAGCACAGGAAGCCGATCTGAGGATCTGCATTGTTGACAGGGCTGCCACAAAGGGCTTTGGGAGGCAGGCCTGTCTCCAGCTGACAGGGTCAGAAAAATGTTGATCATTCCACAGGTGCCTGCCTCTTCCATTCAGTGGTGAGTTTAGGGGCGTGTTCTTGAGTGCAAGCCGTCCCCCTTATGCTACCAACACTTCAAGAAATCTGAAAAGCACAGGTGTGCACCGGTGTGCACAGCCAAACCCAATCAAGGGTCAAAATCATTCAGTAGTGCAGACAAGCTCAAATCTTGGCCCAAACCCAGACATTTCCTTCTTAAACTGAAAACTTCTGAAACAGAAGTGTGAGTATGTGATTTAGTTTATAAACATGTCTGCATTCATAAAGAAAGCAAGAGGACTTGTGAGATTGGCCCTTATCATCCCGTTAGTCCACAACACATTTTTCATTAATAAAAATGTGGTAGAACTATTATCAAAATAATGGAAATAAATTATTAAAATTTACCTCTTAATTGAAGGCATTATTTTACTTTTGGTAAAACAATGTTTCTTAGCTATGACTTGACAAGTAGGTTCATTTTGGTCTTAGAGTAAACAAACGGCATGATGTGGCCCCTGTGGTTAGTTCCCTCTAACAACGGATATTTCAGTATATCTGCTTCTAAGAGAGAACCATAGAATGCCTGGTGGAGTGCAGAGGTGACTAGTGGGGAGGAGGGTGTGGGGAAGGGAGCCCCTTTGGCCTTGCAGGTGGCAATGCAATTAGCTCAGTTATCGTGGAAAACAGGTTGTTCAAAACACTGAAGTTAGAATTACCAGAATTACCTTCTGGGGACACATCTGAGGACAAGTAAAGAGGTGTCTGCATTCCCATGTCGAGTGGCAGTGTTATTCACAATATCCAAGACACAGAAACAATCTGTCAACAGGTGAATGGCTAAGGGAAGTGTGTACACACACACACTGAATATGCATTTAAATATCATTAAAGAAAGGAATTGTACTGCTTGTGGCAAAGGGGGTGAACTCAGAGGCACAGAGAAGCAACCGAATTTCACTTGATTTCACTCATATGTGAACTCTAACAAGAATCGGAGCTGCAGCTCCCAGCAGTGGGAGATGGGGAGGTGGGAGACACAGATAAGAGAGAAACGTGGAGTAAAACAGGAGATGGCAGCAGCAGCTGGTTTAGGAAGGACACATAGTTCATAGTCCTCTTCAGGGGCAATATTTATCTGAGTGAGAAGGCTTCATGGTGGGATTAGCTAGAACAATGCAATCAAACATGATGGAGCCTTAAAGAAAAGGGAAGGAGCGGCTTCCCCTCAACACCTGGGGAGGAGTTCCATCTAGAGGGAGAAGGGGGGGGATGGCAGTGGAAGGGAAGGGGGAGGGAGAGAACGCCATTGTTTGGGGGGCAGGCAGAGGAATCTCTTCAGAGAACAGCCTTTATCTCTGAACCAAATCCCTGATCTAGCTCAGTGAGGAGTCTTCGATCAATCCCCAGATCAGGAAAAGCCTGACTTTTTATAACCTTTTAGGGGTAGAGGGAAGTTTCACACCACAAGATAGAGTTCAGCATAGCGTACATGACAGAGAACTTGGAGAAGTCGGGAATCATAAAGTGAGAGCGTCAAGTCTCAGCACAGATGCCTTAACTCTGTGCCGGAGAGAGCTGCAGGGCGCATGAGATCAGGACTACAAGTCTTCTAACGGTAAGTCTGGCTTCAATACGGATGATGTCTAGAGACCTAATGTACAGTGTGGTATGTGCTTTGCACACTTGACAATTTTCTCAAAGAGCACATCATAAGTATTTTCTCCCCCTCGCAAAAGGTAATTGTGCCAAGCAATGAATGTTAGTCAGCCTAACTATGATATTAATTGTACAAGATATACTAATAGCAAAATGCCAGACTGGGAACATAGCTCAGTTGGAAGAATGCTTTTTGTTGCGTGTAAGTCTCTGGGTTCAATCTCCAGTTAAAAAGCCTCCATGTCGTACATCTCAATACCTACAATATTTTGTCAATTGTACATTAATAGATCTAAAAATGAAATGAACAAGATAAAATTTATAATGTTTAACTATACTTACTTGAATAGAAACAGTCCCTGCTTTTCTATACAGACAGAATCAAAAAGCATTCTAGAATTATCTTGTTCTTGTATAGGTCACATGAGTGAGTGAGTTTGCTCAGGGATAGGAGCTTTCTCCCTTCCTCATATCCTGATGGGAAAAGTCCTAAGAGATGAATGGGATAACCCTTCAAAATTCCTGAGACTTCACACGAGGATAGACCTACCTTTTCAGCTAGGTCTCCTGACCAAAATGGACACAGATACCCCAAGCTAATGCCACAGAGACAATACCGTACTTCAGGTCTTGCTAAGCAAGGCTCCTACTTCCTGATTCCAGCTGTTTTTCCTTCAGGTGCACTGTCTTAAGGTGCCTGCATTTCCTCATAATCTGAGGAGTTAGGGATTTAGGGGAAAGTTTGGCTTTTACTTGGGGTCTCTCAGACAGGAAGTCAACGGTCCAGTAGGGGTAATTAGCCCAGGATGCCCAGCTCAGACTGTTGTTCAGACCCCTCCACCCATCCTGGAGGCTTTTTCATTGCTCTTCAGTTTCTCACAGTAGGAGGACACAGTTCTGGGCTTGCCTGCACGAATGTCCCTATTAACTTCCCATCTTCTCAGCTAATAAGGGTAATTACTCCAAGAAAACATTAAAAACCAAAGCAGACTCTGGGCTCCAACCTGAGATACTTGTTAAGGAAATGTAACAGTGGATTAACCTGTTCAACTGAAAATGCACTTAGAGAGAAAAACAAAGTGGAAATTTGTTGAATGTGGTATTTTTATATGTGTAATGTTAGCCCAAGGTTTGCAGAAAACAATTTGCATAACAAGAATTCCTATTCTTTTTTCTAGTTAGTGCAATAGTTGAACAGCAACCACCTGTGAAGGAGGACAAAGGGAGTTATTATCATAAATGTTCACATGATCATTCAGGGAGATCGGATTCCCTTCTACCCAGACTCCATTCCATCCACTCAGTCAGGGGTTCTCTTCCTGTCAGCTGAATGCTGTGCGCCTCTCTCACATGCAAATATCACCCTTGCTGGCCACAGTCCACACGAAGCACAAAGAACAGTGTAGTTTGTTTCTTTTTACTCTTACTCTGAGGACCTGCTACCCAGCTCCCAAATAAAAACAGAGACTTATTCTTTCTTATGAATGCCTGGCCTTAGCTTGGCTTGTTTTTAGCCAGCTTTCTTAACTTATCCCATCTACCTCTTGCCTCTGGGCTTTTACCTTTCTCTAGTCTATGTACCTTTCTTTACCTCTTACTCCTTACCTGGCTGTGTGGCTGTGTGGCTGTGTGGCTGTGTGGCTGTGTGGCTATGTGGCTGGTGTGGCTGTGTGGCTGTGTGGCTGTGTGGCTGTGTGGCTGTGTGGCTGTGTGGCTGTGTGGGTGGCTGTGTGGCTGGGTGGCTGTGTGGCTGTGTGGCTGTGTGGCTGTGTGACTGGGTGGCTGTGTGGCTATGTGGCTGGGTGGCTGTGTGACTGGGTGGCTGTGTGACTGGGTGGCTGTGTGACTGGGTGACTGTGTGACTGGGTGGCTGTGTGACTGGGTGGCTGTGTGTCTGGGTGGCTGTGTGACTGGGTGGCTGTGTGGCTGTGTGGCTGTGTGTCTGGGTGGCTGTGTGGCTGGGTGGCTGTGTGACTGGGTGACTGTGTGGCTGTGTGACTGGGTGGCTGTGTGTGGCTGGGTGGCTGTGTGACTGGGTGGCTGTGTGACTGGGTGACTGTGTGACTGGGTGACTGTGTGGCTGTGTGGCTGTGTGGCTGTGTGGCTGGGTGGCTGTGTGGCTGTGTGGCTGGGTGGCTGTGTGGCTGGGTGGCTGTGTGGCTGTGTGGCTGGGTGGCTCTGTGACTGGGTGGCTGTGTGGCTGGGTGGCTGTGTGGCTGTGTGGCTGTGTGGCTGGGTGGCTGGGTGGCTGTGTGACTATGTCGCTGGGTGGCTGTGTGACTGTGTGGCTGTGTGGCTGTGTGGTGACTGGGTGGCTGTGTGACTGGGTGGCTGTGTGGCTGGGTGGCTGTGTGGCTGTGTGACTGGGAGGCTGTGTGGCTGTGTGGCTGTGTGACTGGGTGGCTGTGTGGCTGTGTGGCTGTGTGACTGGGTGACTGACTGGGTGACTGTGTGGCTGTGTGGCTGTGTGGCTGTGTGGCTGTGTGGCTGGGTGGCTGTGTGGCTGTGTGGCTGTGTGGCTGCCCCTGGCATCCCCCTCTCCTCTTCTTGCTCTTCCCTCTTCTCTTTTTCTCCTTCTCTTTGTTCTCTCTGCCTGGCAGCCTTGCCTATCCCTCCCCTGCTTGTTGGTTTTTGGTGAGAAACAGAAATGGCTCTCCCAGGGTGTGACAGTTTGAGTGAGAAGTGCTCCCCACAGGCCTGGGTCCTGGAACACTTGGTCCCCAGGGTGACGGTGCTGTGTGGGGAGGCTTGGGGAGTACATGATTGCTGGGAGAACCACATCACTGGGGAGAGCATTGGGAGTTCAGTCTCTTCCAGTCTCTCTCTCTGCTTAGGGTGGTGCTAAGAGATGCTCACTCAGCTTCCTGCTGCCGTGCCTCACGTCCATGGTGGACTCCCCGACACTCTGGAACCACAAGCCAAAATTAATTCTTCTTTTGCCTGGTGGTACTTCATTACAGCCACAGAAAGTAACTAATAGGCATGGTAACACTCCCAGAAAGATTACGGATAAACGATAAATCCGTGAGGGCCCTGACCTGACGAGATGGCCGGCACCTTGTACCATCACATTGAGAATGACTTCTCAAGGGAGGCCACACACTCTTTCATGGCACAGCCGTTCTTAACATTTCTACTTGCCCCTGCCAATTGTACCCCTCAGTCTTCTTCCAGCCAACCTAACTATAGCAGCAATTAAGTTAATATTTTGAAATCAAACCAACAAGGCCAGCTATAGTTGGATAAAGTAAGTGTATGGTATTTACTGAATTCCATGAGTCATTTGTTTCTAGCAGCAGTATCAGGATCAATTTGGGAGATATGCTGAATTAATTTAATGTACAACATTGACTTTGAGGAAAATTTATTCTCCAATTTCCTATGAGAATTAAAACATTTACAAATCAAATTTGGAGATCTTGAACAAAAAGGTGGCATTCTTGTCTTGCTCCAGAGGGACTTATGGTGGGCCCTCCCCCACTGGCCCTGCCACAGCAGAGGTGGCTGGGTGCTCCTCTGCTGACCCTGCCAGGGGCAGATGTGGCTTTGACAGTCCCTGTACAAACAGAACTATCCTACAGAGAGACTCAACCTACTGTTGAGTTAGGCCTTGTTTAGAAGGATTCTGCTCACAGCAGGAGCCCTTTGGGGAGTTCCTGTGTATACTCAAACTTTAATAACCAAAATTATGGGTGCAATAGAAACAACACTGTAAATCACATTTGGAACAAATTTATTGCAATTTAGAACCACTAAATTATTTATGCACTATCCATTACTCTCACTAGCACGGCTGACATGGTTGGCATTTCAGTTTATCCCTTACAACTGGCCTTGAAAATCAGGGAGCATTTCTGTTCTTCCCAGGTGAATGAGCTGATTAGTTATCGATACCCCACAAAATAGTATAAGAATCTAGACCTGCCTGACTCCAAATTCTCCCCCTCTTATGCAACCCATTTCAATTCTATGACAGTAAGCAAAAATAACCAAATATTTCTGTAGACTAGAAAAATGTGTCCTGAAGTGAGACAGGTTAAAATTCCATTTGTATATGAAAATATGTTATAATATTCAACCTACAGGTTGTATTCAACCTATACAAATGCTTAGAAGTTCCAAAGCTAAAATACATAAGAACGAGAGGGACATTCTGCAAGCCTTGTAAGAGTACATTATTGATTCTTGTGTTGATGCCTGTTAAATTTTTCTTCTCCCTATTTTTATGTCCTAGATTTTATACAATTCTGTAGAGTTTGCATGGTAATACAGAGATTAACTTGGGGAGTTACTTTTTGGGGGCAGGGTTACTTCTAATTTCCATTCTCAGGACACTTCTCTTACTAGAAGATAAAAAGAAAGACCAAAATATTTTTACAGTGTTCTGCAGCATGGTGCAAGTTTCTTTCCATGTTAACCACAGGTCAATAATGATTGGTACTAGAAGCTAAGATCTGATTTCCATGGCTCTCATCCTTACAGTGGTAAGTCCAATTCTCTGAAGTCAATACCTAGAAGACAGGATTTATACCTTTTGGTGGATTGCCTACTATACTGACTAAAATCATAAAATCTTTTTACAGAAAATACATGATGATTTTTCTTTTTGTGCTATTTTCTTTAAAATAATCTTATGTGTTTGTCTTCTTTGTTTTTGTGTTCTAGAAAAATCTTTAACCTAACAGCAAACAGGAGTGCCTCTTTCTTGGTAGGCAAAGAGAATAGATTCAATTTACAAAGAATTAGCTGGTGAAATTCAGAATCATTGCCCCTCATCCTTGACTAGCTTATGAATAAACAAGTTTACAGATTGCCCAAACCAACCTAGCTCCTAGTTCTTACAGCAAACAGCAGCACTGATATGATTAGCTCTTTACTGGAAGTTAAAAAGAAGAAATTATTAAAGAAGGAACTAGAAGTCCCTTCTTTGCTGCTGTCTTCGTTATGGAGCTTTTATTTGGCTACTCTGCCTTGTGTTGATTTTGTATCCTCTACCAAATAAGTCCAGAGAAGATAACAGTCAATAATAAGAAGAAAACAGCTCATGTTTAAAATGAGATACTGGCTTTGTTGATCCACTAACAAATGGTAAATATTGTCTATACCTGGGGTTACTCACCCACGAGTCCTAACAGAACATAGCCCGTAACAAACAGTAGGAAGATCATACAGCAGAGAACGTCCGTACAACTCCTGAAGACAAAAAGGAATGAAGAATTAAAAGGCATCCTGAGTGACTTGTTCACCACACAAAAATGCAGGGTAAGAGAGATAATAACTATAAGCCTCCCAGAGCCAAGAATTCTGAAAAGCACGACAGGTGTATTTGTTCAAAGACTTAAGTGGGCAAGTCAGAGCACCGTGACAAGAGCTCCCTCAAAGTTCTAAGTATGTGTGTTCTCTTGGCTCATTTGGGGAATTTTTAGAGATTAGCAACTCCAACAAGTAGACATTTTCCTTTTTGTGTATATGTATGCATTGCATGTGTGTACACATGTGTTTTCATGCATGTGGGAACATTGTTGATATCAGGAAACTTCCTTGACCAATTTCCATCTAATTCATTGAGGCAGGGCCCTTATTCAAACCTAGAACTCTCTGATTTGACTAGTCACTGCCCAGCTGGCTCAGGAGACCCCTGTGAAGTGACATACAAATCCATCAGCATTTACATGGTGAGGGGGATTCAATTGACAAGTTCTCTAGACTCCCTCTCTAGGATCTGACTTTCACACAAGGGTCGTCTTGCTTATACTACAAGCAGGATATGTGCAGAGTTGTCTTCTCAGCCCTTGAGTGTGGTGATATTGTGTTCCCCAAAATATTGTGTACCCTAATAAACTTATCTGGAGTCAGAGACAGAACAGTCACTAGATACAAAGGCTAGAAAATGGTGGCACTCACACCTTTAATCCTAGCATTCCAGAGGCAGAAATCCCTCTGGATCTCTGTGAGTTCAAGGCCACATTGGAAATAGCCAGGCATGGTGACACACGCCTTTAATCCCAGAAAGCCAGCCTTTAATCCCAGGGAGTGGTGGTAGAAAGCAGAAAGGTATATAAGGCGTGAGGACCAGAAACTAGAAGCATTTGGGCTGGTTAAGCTTTCAGGCTTCTAGCAGCACAGTTCAGCTGAGATTCATTCTGGATGAGGACTCAGAGGCCTCCAGTCTGAGGAAACAGGACCAGCTGAGGATCCGGTGAGGTGAGGTAGCTGTGGCTTGTTCTGTCTCTCTGACCATCCAGCATTTCATCCCAATAACTGGCCCCGAGTTTGATTTTATTAATAAGACTCTCTGAGATTCATGCTACACTTGAGTGATTCTTAAATGTCTAATTTGAAATGTAATTTAAGCAGTATGGCTACAAGATATTATTTTTCATACTTTCCCAACACGTGGTCTAAAACAATTTGTCCTTTCTCTATGTTTTTCCCACATGTGTTTTCTTGGTGTGGCTATTTCATAAAGAGGACTGATGACATTAACTTCCTCTGAGGAACAGAGTTAGAGGTATTCTAATACTGATACAAACGGCTGGAAATGTTTCCAAACTCTAGTCTTTCCAGAACCATGCAGAACAGATATTGGCAGGTTAGATTTAAAAAGAGTGTAGTTCAGAAAGACTTGCTAATTTGCTAAGTCAGGGTTAGAATCTAACCAATGCATCATCAAGAACACTCAAAGCCTTCTTTTTGCATTATTTTAATTTTTATTTTGTGTGTATGGGTGTTTTGCCTGTATGTTTATCTGTCCACCACTTGGGTGCCTGGTGCCCATGGAGGCCAGAAGAGGGTGTTGGATCCCCTGGAACTGGAGTTATAAATGGTTGTGAGCTGTCAGGTAGATAGCGAGACTCAAACCCCAGTCCTCTGGAAGAGCATCCAGTGTTCATGATTACCGAGCCATCTCCCCAGTCCTGACACCCAAGGTTTTCAAAATACAATGTTTCCTATTTTCAGTAGGATATTGTGTTCAGCTTTCAATGGCTTGAAAGTTAGAGCCATATCATTAAAGTTAGCAACATTACTGCTTCTTTATTTGAAACAATTATGAATCTATTAAGTATAAAAACAAAACAAAAAATCTAGGTACACATGGTGAGGCTTGTAATCCCAGCACTCAGGAAGATGAATCAGGAGAACCATGATCTTGAAGCAGGCTTGGCCGTATGGGGAATACTGTTTAGAAAAAAGAAAACAAAACAACAACAGCCTATTTGATAAGATTAAAAGTTGTACAAGAGAATTTTCAAAGCAAAATATTTTGATTTGAAGGCATCTGGATACACTCATATTTTAGCAGTGAGATGTGTGTGTGTGTGTGTGTGTGTGTGTTATGTGTGTGTTTGTATATCTGTGTGTATTTCTGTCTCTGTGTGTGTGTTTGTGTGTTTCTGTGTATGCTCATGAATGTACTTCCAGGTAATTACATTTATCTGCTATAATTACCTACTATTTAGTTATTCATTTACTTCTGTCTCTTTTCTCATATTTTCTCCAGGAAAAAAAATTAGTGCTTAGAAAGTTACTGGGAAGTTTTTTTTTTTTTTTTTTTTTTTTTTTTTTTTTAAAAAACAAATATAAAATATAGCTTATGTAAAACTGTGCGAGTCAAGGAACACACAGTAGGTCACTTACACCTTTACGAGCTTGGAGGCCTATGTTTGTTCCTGTCTTTTGAGCTCGGGATGGCAACCCCAATCCCAGGGCTCTACAAGAAATGAGGTGGGTTTTTAGATCAAGTATTTCATTTGGATAATTAAAAAAAAAAGCTCCCAAGACAAATATTGAAATAAGTGGTTAGCAGGATCTCGGTCTGAGTTATTCTGAGACGTATTTGAGCTGAAGGGCAGTCCTGGGTACCTTTTCCTCAGGTGGGTTCATTTTCACTGTCACGGCAAACGTTAAGAGCCACTGTAGGAATTAAAAAGTGGGCTGCATCCCATGGGGTCCCAGAACAAATATTAATGGAGAAATGGGCCCAACTCTTTTCATTACTTCCCTCCTGTCAAAGGCTCATCTCTCTGAAACAAGGCTGCTCACACTCGGTTTATCAGGAAGCCTCTAAAAACATTATCCAGATTAAGGATCTCTGACATGAAAGTATTTTCAAATTAAACTATTAAAGTACTTTCCTTCCTTGTACCTAATTTCCACACAGAAGAACTGAATCCCAATTATATATGTACTTACAAATTTCCCCTCCCCTTATATCTCTAAACTATGACTATGGAACACGCGTGGTCACCCAGACTTAAAGCATTGGGAGTTTCCTTTGATATCCCATTTTCTCAGCATCTTTTATATTCAGTTGACAAGTTCTTTTGACTTCCTCTCTGATCCGGCTTCCATCCACCTCCCACTTTCTGGTCTTGTTGCCTGGAGTGCACCTGGGTTCTCTCATTCTCTCTTCAGACTGTTGCTGTGGTCTCTGAATTGGGCTCCTGCAAGCAGTCTCTGCCTGGCCCAGATCATTCTATAGTCAGATTCCACTGGGACATATGACATCATTTTCTCTCACAACTGGAGCCTCAGTACCATCTTACTTCCTGAATGTCAGTTCCATGTTAACTTGCAGGTCCAATCCTTGCTCAAGCCCCACACCCTCTTTCCAGCCCATCTCACCCAGTTCCTTCTCAGTGGGCTTCTGTTGACTTAAACTTGTTCATTCACTCATGTACAGTTCAGTGTCCTTGGATCACGTCCAGAGCATTTCTGCTCACTGCACCACTAGGCCCCCTCCTGGGTAACTGTATGCCCTGTTGGCACGTCACATTTTGGTCCCACCTGTGGGGCTGGAGAACTCATCAAGAATGCTCCCTTTATTCCCAAAAGTGTCTAATCTTGAGCTACCCCATTATATAAAACCTCATTCTTTAAGCAGCTCAAAATGTGACTTTCGTGAAGCATTCAGCTGGATGAGAGCCCTTTGGGGCCTGTAGACTGGACATCTTCTCACACCTAGTCTCTCCTTAATGTAACATAGACCAGAGTGGTGGGTGGGTAGGGTGGGCGCTGCCGACCACCAGCGGGGTGGTGTCCCCTTGTTTGTGTGCAGCCACTGTGCTGTAAGTGATTTTTACTTTGTTCATTTGTTTTAAGAAAGGGTCATGATATGTAGCCCCAGTTGGCCTAGAATTTGCTATGTAGATCAGGCTAGCCTCAGATTCTTGAACCTCTGCCGCCTTCTACTGTGATTTCTATTTTTAAGTTGTTTCTAAAAACCCAGATAGAGCTTGGTGTGGAAGTACATGCCTATAAATCATAACCCTAGAGGAGCAGAAGCAGGAAATTATGGGTCTGAGGCTAGCCTGAGCTATGTAGAAATGTAGAAAGACCTAGTCTAACAAACAAACAAACAAAACCCCCAAATCACAGTAATCACATTTTGAGACATAAAAAATATGCAAAATTCAAATTTTAGTATCCAAAAGTTGGAATTTTTCAAAAACAAATATTCATTCAAAAGTGCATGGTCTGTGGCCAATGTTGTGTTATAATGGCTGGATTTGGTGGTTGCATGAGAAATCACTCAGCCTGCAAAATCAAAAACCTTAAGAAGAAGTTTGCTGAACTCTGACCCCAAACATGGCGGCCTCCGAGGCAGCATTTAGCACATGGCCTGATAAGACACAAAACACAAACAAACAGACACACCACACACACCACCACACCCCTGACTGGCAGACCAGTCATAAGTAGCATCTGCTGGCCATCCAAGTTCCCTGCTTTGAAGTTCAGATTCTATTTTCCTTTCTTTGGGCCCACCACAGTGAGTGAGGTGTCTGGAGACTGACCTGTTTGGGTCAAGTTTACACGTGCCCCCAGTAAAGTGAAAACCACCAAAAGCAAACCAAGTCCGAGGTAGCAATGAAGTTTTACTTGCTAAGTGCACATCTCAGTTGCAAGCCAGCTTTAGTTTTCCAATGGCTGTCACTCAGCTTCCTCTCTAGGGACAGCTTTCTACCCTCATCCTGAAACTGATTCATTTTTTAGGTTTCTTTCTTTGTGGCAGATAGAATTTCAATATCATCCGTCCTGATAGGTCATTAATAACAAGCATTAGAGTGAGAACGGAAGCTTTGGGACTCATTATTCTCTGACAGATCACCTGTCAGTGCCTAATGAGTCAGCTTAGGGGCTGTCCACAGTTGGTGACTCCAGCCATTCCAAGTTCCTGTCTCCAACATGGCTACATTTATAACTAGCATGGAAATGCTGCTATGCTGTGATGGAATATGCTGGGATGGAATGATATCAGTAACTTGTCTCTTACCCCACATGCTCACAACACAAAAGTCAGCTCCAGAGTTGGAATAACAGCTGATCAATAAAGTGCTTGCCCTGAAAATATGTGACCTCGAATCCATGTTCTAGAGGGCCAGACATGTTAGCCTGTGCTTGTAATCTCAATGCTAGGGAGGAAGATGCAGGCAAATCTCTGAGGTTCACTGGCCAGCAAGTTCTAAGCCAATGAAACATCCTGTCTGAAAAATCAAGGTGGTTGGCACATGAGTCATGCCCAAGCTTTACCAAGATCTGCATCACCAACTGCAGGATGTGGTGTGAGTGGCACATATCACCCCCTCCTTGGGGGAGGTTGTGGAGCCTCTGGGACTGTAGCCTAGCTGGCAGAAGTGGGGGGCTTAGGGTAAGGCTTGAAGGTGACTGTCCACCTTCGTTTCCTGGTGGGGGCATAACATAAACTAGCCTCCCGCTGCCTTGGATCAATCCACTCCAGCCACCATGAGTCTGTCATGATGGGCTGTACCCTCTGTGAGCCAAGTAAACCTCTCCTTCCTGACGTTGTTTCTGTAACAGATAAATTAACCGATAAAGCAAGTTAGAAGTACTTTATCTCTTTCCACTTTTTATGACTGACAGAAACGCTGGCGATTTGTGAGGGAGTGAGCTCTCAGGGTTCCTGTGTGAAGAACTAATCTGTGTCCCTCTGCTTCCTGCTTACTAGAAATACTGCCTGAAAGATCACTGCAACTCTGTTCCCTACAGTAGGCTGCTTCCCTGACTCTGTGTGTGTGTGTGTGTGTGTGTGTGTGTGTGTGTGTGTGTGTGTAGATATCCTGAGTTTTCATACATTGAACCCACACAGGACAGGTCTGTCAACAATCAGTCACGGAAGGTAGAAGGGCTCCCTTACCACTGAACTACTGGCTACTGATAGATCCCTGGGTAGGAAGACTGTCTTCATTTGTGTACCCACTGCTGACACCACCAGGCTCCAATGGACAGCTCCCAACTCCTGGTCACACAGATGGCCCTGGTTAAACTCATGGTCACAACACAAAGCAGACGGACATGAATGTGGAAGAGAGATTTGTGGAGCATGGGGAGTGGACAGGGAAGGAGGAATGAGATAGGTCACTGTGTGTTACATACATGTGTGAAAAGGTCTAGGAACAAATTTTTAAGATGACATTGAAAAGTTCTAGAGTATTTAGAAGAATTTCACTTGTTAAAATCAAGGTCCTAATTGGGGAGGCCTTTTATTACATCAATCTATATTTTAGATATTTGAGGCTTTTTAAGTCTCTTAAAATTTTGTATGAAAGGTCTCATTTGCCTTCAAAGGGGGTGCCAGTACCCTGTTGAGAAAAGAGTACTTATTTTGAAGGGTTCATATTTAAATGAACTTGAAACTGTTATTGAAAATTAAAATATAACAAATAACTCAAAATCCTACAGAACTACAGTATGACATTGACAATGTCATTCAAGTCAAATAATATTGCTGAGTGTTGTATCTGCTTGACTTATTTCTGAATAACTGTGTCTTAAAACCTTCTGAATTCTTCATGATTAATTTCCTACTTTATTTTCCTTGCATTTGAGTTTCTGCTATCTTGAGAAAACAGCTTTAGCTGGGCATGATTTATATTTTCTATTTGTCAAGGGAAATAAAGCCTATTTTTTTCATAGAGTTCAAGTGATGCTTTTATAAGTGTCTTTTGTTTAAAATGGAATAGAATTAGATAAAGTTGGTCTTTATGTATGATTCATCATTTTTATAAATTTTGTACAATATTCTGAGTAGGTGGAAATCGCTTTGTAAATTGCTGTTTTACCCACGGCCAAAATACTGTTATATTGGACATGGAGGCTCACACCTGTAATCACAGCATTTTGGAGGCAGAGGCAGAAGGATTTCCACAAGTCTGAGTCTAGTCTGGAGTACGTAATGGTAAATGCCTCAAAAAAAAAAGAAAAAAATAAAAAAGGAAAGAAGGAAGGAAGGAAGGAAGAAAGAAAAAAGGAAGGAAGAAAGAAAATCAAAGTGCAAGGCAGATCCTAGACATTGCACATCTTACAACTGGCACCACAGACCAAAGGCACAATACGAGAAGGTGGAAGACAGCCCTGGACAGCCTGGACCTTTCCCCAAAGTTATCAACACCTGATATGGAGAATTCCTATCAGCTGAAAATGCTATTGTTGAAGCTGTGGGGCTGGACCAGCTTGCTTCACAAGCATGAGAACTAAGTTCAAGTCCCTGGCACCTGTATAAGAAGTCTGCCATGGCTGAATGTGCACCCCAGTCACCCCAGTGCTGTGATGGTCACAGATGGGAGGATCACTGCAGACTCCTGCCCAGCAGCCCAGTGAGGTCTTTTCTCAAGAGAAAAAGGATGTACGTGATATAGAGTGGAGAACCCCGACAGTGTGCAAGGCCACATACATACATACACCTCGCAAACACACATACAGACACAAAGTAGAAAGGAATGCCTAAATATTTGGAGTAGATTAGCACTATATAAACACACAGAGTACGAGAGCAAAGAATTATATTGAAACAGCACTGCGCTTCTGAGCATTCTCACAAGGAGCTATAACAACATAGTTCCTAAGAAACACCAGAAACCCTGGCAGACATCACAGTCCTTTCAAACTGAGAGATATAGTTCAGCATTCGAATGGGAGTGCTGTGGATATCGTTCTATATAAATATGACACTGATGGCCAGTGACCAGACAGGAAGTATAGGTGGGACAAAGAGAGAGGAGAATTGGGGAAACAGAAAGAAGGAAGGAGAGACACTGCAGCCACCGCCAGGACAAGCAGCATGTAAAGACGCCGGTAAGCCACCAGCCACATGGCAAGGTATAGATTTATAGAAATGGGTTAATTTAAAATATAAAAACAGTTAGCAAGAAGCCTGCCACGGCCATACAGTTTATAAGTGATATAAGCGTCTGAGTGATTATTTTATACGTGGATTGTGGGACTGCGGGGCTTGGTGGAACCTGGAGAGAAGCCCTCCAACAACATGGGAGGTCAATTGTATCTTAAACCACACAAGTAGGAAACACGATTTCTGCATAGAACATCCTTCACAGGTTTGTTGGGGGCAGTAATTCAGTTTTCAGAGGAAAACAGTGAATGCCATATGACATATTCGCAGCAGTATTGTGGAGCACTGGACTCGATGGTGCTGAGAGGCCTGCTACCCACCTGGAAGGCTTCCGGATTCATAGAGAAAATGGACAGTTGTGTGATATGTCAAAGTAAGCAACAGTTAGCTTCCATAGCAAAGAAGCTTTGCCATCCTAAACGGCACATATGGGATGAGCACCAAGAACAGCAGCAGCAGTGGAATGGAGCCTGCCCGAGCTTAGACGGCAAGCTGTGTGTGCTGTGGAGGGCAGAGCTGGAGAAGTGGCCCCGTCCCTTGGAGGAGCCCAGCGGATCATGGTGGATCCCAGACACTGGACACTGCATTGTTTACACAGTTGGAGTTTAATTTTGCTCTGGTCTGATTGTGCCCTACTGTTTCCCTCTTGAAGTAAGGACATATTTAACTTACTTTTGATTTTACAAGAGCCCACGGTTGAGAGACTGACATTTTGCTGTGGTCATAGTGTGGCTTCACAGTAATAGAAACCCCAACTTAGTCTCCATGCCATATATTCACATGGGAACTTAGTGCTATATCCACTAAGAATATTTGACTGCAGAAGAAAAAAAAGCATTTAAAACTAAAAAGAGTATTTTAAACCCACAGAATTTGTTTGTAGAAAGCTGCCCATGGTTGGATCCTGAGCTGGTGTGTGGTATCCTTCAGGGACTGGAGACTTGCCTCTTCCTGGCCTCATCCTTAGCTCACACAACTTCCTGTCAAGGCTCCCTGCCACAAGTTGCCTGCATACAGGACACCTGATTCTCCCGAGTTAGACTCTGAAAGTCCCCTGTGGACTCCTTTTACTTAGGGGTCAAAGCTGCACCATGGCCATTGCTGCAGGAGGGTGGTTAGGAGAACTCAGCCTTGGGCTTCTCTGCCTCTGTGTCACAGCAGGCAGGAGAGAAGGAGGGAAGGATGCACGCTGAGAAAGACAAACCACCCAGCATCCCACAGAGCCCAGAGAGATAACAAGCAACCATTATGGGACTGGATTGAATGTGAGTGGGTAAAGTACCAGCCATACCAGCATAAGGGCCCAAATTCAAGGCCCCAGAACCCACGAAAAAAGCCAGATGTGGTAAGCATGGGCCTATAATCTCTACACTGGGGAGATGGACCTATGAAGACCTCAGGAGCTCACTGTACAGTGGTCCAGCCAAATCAGTGGTTCCAGATCAAGTGAGAAATCCTGCCTCAAAAAACAATGTGAAGAACAATCAAGAGAGACAAATGCATTGGTATCTGGCCTCCACACAAACATGTACAGATACATGCACCACCCCCTACATGCATATATCACACATACAAATCATTACTAATAATGTGGGGTTTTTGTCTAACAATTTTCAGTTCACCCAAATGGATTATGCAAAGAATGTGTGGTTTTCTGTATTATGAAGTACTTATGTATTTTATAAGATTAATCTAGGAAAACTGAACATTCTGTATTTTAGAATTCAAAGTAAGTCAAACTTCTGCTAATTTCCCAAAAAGCATATTCTAGACCTGGTACCAATAACAGAAAATACCAAACTGTTGGAACTTACAGTTGAATAATTTCATATTTTAAGTTCAATCTTTTATATAGTCCCTGATGCTCATGTTCAAGGGAATGGAATTTGAAATGTAAATACAGTCCTTATAAATATATACCAATGCAGTCATCACAGGCTGCATATTGAGATACTCATACAGTTTTTGGTCATTAGACACAAAACATGTCACAAATTATACCAGTCTCTGTCATTTCAGCATTGACACTGGAACAGCAGCTAAATTGTAACTCTGGGAGTCAGTAAGACATTTTACACTTATTCAAGAATGGTTCTGATGTCCATTAAAAAAAACCACTGCCACTGAGCACACAGTCTAGTTCCTATGCCAGGCTCTCCTTACATTTTGCAGTATGTCCGTACAGGACTTGTATTTTCTGAGCTGCCCCAGATGGGGATCCTTCCTCCTTAGGGCTTCATAAAAACACCCAGCAGGTATTTTCAATGGTGGTTTAAACTACATTTGCTTTTTGATACTCTGGTGAGAAGTCTACATGCCTGTATGTGCATACCTGTGTGTGCATGCAAGTGTGTGCATGCCTAAGTGGTGTGTGTGGTTATGTACATGTGTGTATACACATGAACAGGACAGGAGTGAAGTATTAAGGAAAAGGGAAAGCAGGAAAAATACAATCCTAACTTCTATAAACCACAATTTCTTGATTTTTAAAAAAGCACGTGAAGATAGAAAGGCTATCATAAAAATAATAAGGGCATTTTAAAGTCCAGTTCTACAGGTAAGGGGACTGGAGACAAAGCAGAGGAGAGACCATAGTGAGGATACACGTCATCAGTGGAGGAGGTGGCTCAAGCCTTAATCACATATGATTTTAACTGGTGGCAAAAGAGAAATCCAGTCCCAGCAAAAGAAAAGTATAAGAACCATGGTACAAAATTAGGCATGGATATCGGGGATGGAACAGGGCCTAGGTGGCTACAGTTCTTATTGGACAGAACAAATACCTTGACCCACATAAAAATCAGCTAATTCTTCCATTCTGGTAAGAGTTGGGTCCCCACAGTAGCCTGTACTGGTGAAGTTATGTTGAGTTCACTGAGAACTGGACAGACAAGGCAGTCTCAAGGCTCCAACCGAGTGTGGCAAGGCCAATCAACAAAACGATGACAGATCATGTGATGTAAATGAAGGTGAGACTATGGAAGAGCATATGAAGGACAGCCTGTCTATAGAGGTTCACCAGAAAGGGCTCCCGGAAGAGGCAACGGGGGTATGTTTCCAGAAGAACAAAAGCCAAGACCTGAGGGCAGGTGTAGTCAGGGTGTGCCCTGGGAGCTGAGAGACAGCTGGTTTGAACAAACCAACAGAATAAGGAGGAAGGTTGGGGAGAAGTGAATGGCACCAGAGAAGGTTGTGAACTAGGACTCAATGGTTGGCCGTGTGTACTTGCCTCCTGGGAAATCCACAGTAATGGTATATCAAATATTAAAGTCAGTTCTGACTGACTTTAACAAGTGTTTTCTCACCTGGATCATGACAAAACTAAGTCACTTAGGTCTGTAATCTCCTAACGGAGTTCTTGCAGAGACAGGTACCAGGGCACAGAATGAGTGAGGGTGGAGTGAAGGATTGCAGAAAGACCTGGGGCTGAGAGCTGGGAAGAAGAGAGCAGGAGGGGAGGATGCATCCTGGGATGTCAGCCATCACCACTGGGTGCTGGTCCTTACCTCCTGCTGGACGATCAGGGCAGTGTGAGGATGAAAAGAATCCACAGGGACAGCTTACAGCCCTTCAAAGACACCTTGCAGACTGGATGGGCTGGGAACAGGTTTCCAGGAATTTGTAACTCAGAGAGAAAGGAGATTCTTATGAGCTGCCAGAGCAGCTTGTGTTTGTCTCTTCCGAAGCACTTGGCTTTACCTATTTTCTTGATAAAAGTGTGTTTCTTCTGAGCCTTTGGAGATCAAAGATGCTGTTTCAGGGTCTTCTGCATGACCGTGGTTAGCTGGCCTGGCCTCGATGAAGAGGACCCATCATTAGACAAGTGACAGACACTTAATGGTGCTGTGCTAACATTTGTCTTTGCACATTCGGGTGAAGGGCAGGGAGGGAGATGGAAAGATGACAGCCGGAAGCAAGACAAGAAGAAAAGTGACTTGAAAGGAGGAAGCTGCTGGGCTGCGGATTAAAGTCTGAGGTGCTAAGGATCAGTGAGGAAACTGATAAAAGAGAAAAATAAGAGAAACAAGGCCAAGAAAAAATAGAAAAGAACTATTTCTAAAAATAGAAAAGGAAAATAGGGGCTGGCGAGATGGCCCGGTCAGTAAGTCTTTGCCACACAAGCAAGAAGACTTGAGTTTGGATCTCCAGCACCCAGAACAAAAAGCAAAACAAAAACTGGGTGTGTTGCCACACGCCGTAACCCCAGCACTGAAGAAGAGACAGGGCAACCCGAGAGCTTGATGGTCAGCCAGTCTAGCTGAATTCACGAGCTCCACGTCTGGTGGGAGACTGTCTCACACAGTGGGATGGCGAGCAGTAGAGGAAGACATGCAGCAGCATCCTCTGGCTTCCACACGCATGCATGCACACTAACAAGGACACGTGGACACATCACAGAGAAAGAAAGAGGGGAGGAAGGTAAGTCACTGGCCACACAGTTGCTGCCTGGAGAAAACAGAAGACAAGGTGACATCCTCTCTAAAGAAGTGACATTTCATGAGTAAGAGAGAGCAGTTGGTAAGGTGAAGGATGGTGTTAATTTAAATTTATTTAATGTTAGGACTTTTTACTTGACAGTTTAAAGGACTCTAATCATCAAACACTAAAGCAAAGTTCAGGGGTACCTGGTCTCTTTGTATCTATCATTTCTTTCCTTAAATTAATTGGCTTGTTTATTTGTGTGTATGCACGTGTGCATGCACACAGGTGCACTCAACTGTACATTGTATGTGTGGAGTTCAGAACTCTACTCCAGGTAATTTTGTATATCACTCTCTAGTATAATAGTCCTGGGAGACAGGGTCTCTCCCTGAAACTGGAGCCCACCATTTCAGCTAGGCAGGCAGGACCCAGGGCCCAGGGATCCACCTGTCTCCTCCCCCCCAGCACCGGGATTATAGGGGCACACAACCACACCTAGGTTTTTATGTGGGTGCTAAGAACTCAGGCCTGCACACTTGTGTGCAGACAGCAGCTCAAGGAAAATAATTGCTAAGGAACCTAAGACACTTTCTGGTAACGTTTCAACTGAAGTTATTTTCAATATACCAAGCACCATGGGCGTCCACAAGCTTCCTCATCAATAGCGCACGGAGGACCTGGAGCATCAAATGCTTCCCTCAGCAGAGCCTCTTCCTGAGCATCTTGGGTGACTCGGGAGCTTTCATCTCCTGAAAGTCGCATGTCTGGCATTTTACAAATCTGTTGAATTAGTGGATAAGATAGCCCGAGAGAAACATAACTGAAACAGGTAACATCTGTATTTTAAAGGCTGGATGTCACGTGTGACTAGAATAACAGATCTTTCCAATCAGAATATTATACATTTCAAAAGTGTGATTTTAGAGCAAGAGACTGAGTTATAATTTTCCATCATTTCCGATACCGCAAAGATGGCTACTTGGCCTGACTCATCCCTGTACTGGTAGGATGCGTAGCAGGGAAGAAGAGCTGTGAAAGACCCAGGACCAAGTCTTGGACTCAGGAAAGACTTAAACTAGAACTAAGGAACAGACCTCACCCCAGCCTTACCCATACCCAGCTCCAAGCAGTGAAGTGTACCAGGGATCAGTGATTTTTTTCCTTTGCAATATTAAAAAGAACCCAGGCCCAGGCCACGCTAGGTCTTCAGTCCACCATGGAGCTATAGTCCAGCCTCTTTCCTTTCACTGTTCATTTTGAAACAGTCTCTGGCTGTCCTTCAGCTTTCCGTGTAGCCAGGAAAGCTTTGAACTTCTGTTCTCCTGACTCAGCCTCCCGAGTAGCTGGGATGACAGGGGCGGTCACCAAGCCCAGCGACCACAGTGTTCAGATACCTCAGGCTACTGGTTCAACAATTAAATAAAGCAAATTCCTTAAAGGGCTTCCATGATGAATTCTCAGTGAACGGCCTGGAAGTTTATAGCCCCACCCCTTTCCACCCACAGTCAAGGAGAGGCCTAACAAGATAGGGGTCCTGACCATTTTAACTGCTGTCCTGGTGGGCAGAATGAGCATCTTGGGTGTCTTAGTCAACATGGGCTGCTACAACAAACTACCACAGACTGGATTGCTTAAAAACAACACCAGGCTGAGGGACGGCTCATTTGGTCAATTGTTTGCCTTGCAAGCACAAGGGCCTCAGTGCAAGCCCCAGAAACCAAGTTGAAAACACAGAAGCTGGGTGTGGTGATGCACACTTGGAATTTCAGTGCTGGGAAAGGTGGAGACAGGAAGATCTCTGGGGCTTGCTGGAAGCCAGCTTAGTTGAATTGATGTTCCCCAGGCCAGTGAGACCCTTTCTCAAAAGTCAAGGTGGACCCAGCCTAAGTATCAACGCCCAAGGTTGATCTCTGGCTTCCATATGCATGTGCCCACTCATGCACGTGCAGCCCTTATCTCTCTCTCTCACACACACACAGACACACATACACACACGTACACACATACATACACACACATACACACACACATACAATCTTTGTAGTTACTTAAATCTGCTGTGAAAACTAAACTAAAAATATATGTTTAAACATTTTTCTTTGGTGAGTATATTTAACTATAAGCAAGATAATCTAGTTATTTTATCCAAGTACAGATCACTAAGTCCCGTGAAAATGTAATTCTAAAAGATCACAGATAGGTTTGGGATTGTGAAATGAAGCTTCACATCCCTGAATCTCAGGACAGACAAACCCCAGTAGGGGTAAAAAGATGGCACTAATGCCAGGTTAACCCACATTGTGCCCTGGCTTTCAGCACAGAGGTCTCACCCAGGCTTACTGGTCATATCTTATTCTATGTTTCACTTTTAGCCCGGGGCACATGGCCAGGGTCAGCCGATGTGGTCTTTCTTGCAAGGTCTCCATAGCATTAGTGGCACCTGTCAGATGTGGGGAGATGATCTCTGTGGTAACGTAAAGGGCAAAGCCCTGTACTTCAGCACCAATATTTAAAGTTAGTCTAGCATTCTCCACTGCAAACACCCAGTTCAATTTCACACTGGAGGCACTACCAACACACACCTCCCCATGCCTCGTCCCATAGTCTGTCTCCTCTACAGATCTTCAGAGTTGTGTGCTGCACAGTCAAAAGCACATCAAACTATCAAATCAGAAAATCCACACCCGGGTCTGGCCGACCTGACATTTAGAAGCAAAGCTGGCAAACAGTGCCCTAGTTTGGATTTTATTTAGCTTCATTTCATACGATCCCATACAGACTCCCGTGCGCTTTGAGCTATGTTAATATTTGCACAAAATAGAAATACAGTCTTTCCTTTCCTCCCTGTCCCTGGTCTCTGGGCAAACACATTCTATGAATACATGAGTAGCAGATGGGAAACGGCCTTTGTTATAGATGCCAGATCACCTCAGACGGCAGAAATTTTATAAACATAATTCTAGGCTGATGGACATTTGCTGAATTCTGTTGCAAAGCTTTTGTAGTTCAATTTTGTTTGCAGCATGAACACAAACAAAATCTACTACTCATAAAATTCTTAGCTTTATTCAAGTCTACCAACTATAAATTTATTTTAACCATTGATTCTTCTAAAATTGGTAAAGGAATCAGATCTTAGGTCTTGGCCCCAGGATCTGCTAATTTATCTCTGGAACCATCTTGTGTAGATGTGGAAGCTACAACTGCCCTCTCGCCTCTCTGCTGAGGACAAGGTGTGCACACCCAGCCGCACGGGTGCTGTGATGGACGGTGTTACATGCCAATTTGATGAAACGGTGACTCATTTGGGAAGGGAGTGTAAATGAGGCTTATCTAGATCAGATCAGCCTGTAGCTGTGTCTGGTAGCCATTGTCTTCTCTGACTTGACACGGGAGGACCCAGCCCACTGTGGGCAGCAGCATTCTTGAGTTTGGGTCAACAGATTGTGAGTACAGAAAGCAAGCTGAACACTAGGGCATGCATTCATTAACTCTGTCTGCTCTTAACTGTGGATTTAAGATGTATTTCTTATTTGTGTGTATGCACGTGCCTGCATAGGCTATAAAAAGGCATAGGATAGCTGGATGGTGGTGGCGCATGCCTTTAATCCCAGCACTAGGGAGGCAGAGCCAGGCAGATCTCTGTGAATTCAAGGTCAGCCTGGTCTACAGAGCGAGATCCAGGACAGGCACCAGAGCTACACAGAGAAACCCTGTCTGGGGCCGGGGGAGGCATAGGATCCCCTAGAGCTGGAGTTACAGGCAGTTGTGAGTCACCATGTGGGTGCTGGGAACAGAACCCAGGTCCTCTGCAAGAACAGCAAGCATCCTTTTTATAAATGCACTCTAATATCTGATCAAATAGCTCCCAGCACTGGCTGAAAGCATTTCTCATACCATCAGCCCCAGAACCACACTCCCATTCAACCAGCTGACTCCAAAGGAGCAAATCTCAATGCAAAGCCAGAAACAACACAAATCCAGGATAGCATGTCTCCTCTAAAGAAAGCTAACCCTACGATAATGGACCCCAGTAAAATGACTTTGAAGAACTTCCAGTCAAAAAACTCAAGAGTGGTTATAGCCATGTCCTAACAACCCCAAGGAGACAAAGGCAAAGCGGGTAGTGACGTGGTAAATGTCACAAGCAGGGTGGGCTGGTAAGGGCCTCACCCAAGAGCTGAGTCCAAGCACTTTGCAGCACAGTACCAGGTCATTGTGACTAGACTTTTTTTCTAATCTTTCTGGGCTTGTTTATGTCACCCACAAACAGGAGGATGAACTGAATAAACTCTCAAGTTCTTTGCTAATTGAATGGATAATTAAGAATCTGTATTTTTGTATTAAAGAACGCTAGCTACTTCCTTTAAGTGCTGTAGTTCAGTGTAGTATAAAATCACAGGTGTGGCTCCCTTTTCCTACTTCTCCCCCTTTGCGTTTGGCTAAAATGCTAGCATTTGTGTTTACACGGGACTGTAGCGTTAGTGTTCCTACAAACTCAGCTACACTCATTGGCTACTGAGGTTATGTGGCCTGCTAGTATTTCCCAGCATCCTACAGCGCCTTCTCTTTCACCTGCTTCATGTTAGGGTAAGGGTGAATTTACCGATGCTTCCCTTGCCCACCTCTCCTTCCAACTCGAGCTGTGAAAATTTCCCACCACCATGACATACAAGGGCATGCACTTAAAGACAATATATTTATTTAGTGGGTAAGAATGTCTTTTGACTAGAAAAAGAATTAACAATCATCTGCAGAGCTTTAAATAGCAAACATCTGTTTTCCCCGATGTACTTCCAACACTGAACCTCCTGATCAGTTGTTTTCTGAGGACTGTTTCTGAAAGACATAATGAGGCAGTTTAGGGACGAGCCATAAATGAAAAGTAAAGTGAAGGAAAATGCTCACGCTCTGGGTAAGGCCGGTTTAATCCAGATCTGCTAGCTCCCATCACACGGACAGGTCATAGTTCTGCAAATTCACAATGTATCAGCAGTTTCATTAAATAGTGCAAGCAAAGAACGATATAAGCAAGTAGCCAAATCTAGGAAGAGTCAGGGCATCATCGGGGCGATGCCATCCATGATGCCATCCATGATGCCATCAAGGGCTCTGCTTGACCGAGCCAGATGTGGAAATGTTGGAAGTAATGAAGCGAAGCACCTCTGTGAGTGGGACACCCATCCAGACACACATCACGGGGTGAATATGCAGGGCTAGGGAGACGGCAAGGCAGTTAAAGCGCTTGCCACACAAGCATCAAGACCCAAATTCCGGTCCCAAATGGCAGCCCACCTGTAATTCAAGCCTCAGAAGGCACAGGGAGATGGGGACCAATGCCCAAAGCAAGCTGCTAGCAAGACTATATGTACTGGTGAGCTCTGGGTTGGACTGAGTGACCCTGTCTCAATGAATAAGATGGAAGAGCAATGTAGGGTGATTCCAGACATCAATCCCAGGCCTCCACATGCACATGTACCCTATATGCATGTGTGCATGCCTACATACACATAAATATGTACAGGGGATCACACACCAACACAGCTACAGCAGATGCCTTGACTTCTGCAAGAGCAAGCCATCTTTCTGAGGAGCTGTCTTTCCATAAGGGGTCCTCACCTGCCTCATGTTCCTCACAAACTCACTGTTGTTGATGTTTTTTATCTTGTAATTTAATTTAATTTAATTTAATTTTACATTTCCCCTGTCCTCCCTCCTCCCGCCCCCCACCCTCCCTGCAGCCCCCCCACTCCCATCTCCTTCAGGACAAGGACTCCCCTAGGGATTCAGCTCAACCTGGTAGATTCAGTCCAGGCAGGTCCAGTCCCCTACTCCCTTCACCCAGGCTGAGCAAAGTGTCCCTGCATAGGCCCTAGGCTCCAAACAGTCAGCTCATGCACTAAGGACAGGTCCCAGTCCCACTGCCTGGTGCCTCCTAAATAGTTCAAGCCAATCAACTGTCTCACTTATCCAGAGGCCTGATCCAGTTGGGGGCTCCTCAGCTATTGGTTCATAGTTCATATGTTTCCACTAGTTTGGCTATTTGTCCCTGTGCTTTCTCCAATCTTGGTCTCAACAATTCTCGCTCATACAATTCCCTCCTCTTTCTCACTGATTGGACTCCCGGAGCTCCACCCGGGGCCTGGCCATGGATTTCTGCATCCACTTCCATCAGTCATTGCATGAGAGATCTAGCATGACAGTTAAGGTGTTTGGCCATCCGATCACCAGAGTAGGTCAGTTCGGGCTTTCTCTCTCTCGACCATTGCCAGCAGTCTATTGTGGGGGTATCTTTGTGGATTTCTGTGGACCTCTCTAGAACTTTGCTTCTTCCTATTCCCATGGGGTCTTCATTTACCATGGTCTCCTATTCCTTGTTCTCCCTCTCTGTTCTTGATCCAGCTGGGATCTCCCGCTCCCCTAAGCTCTCTTTCCCTTGACCCTTGCCCTTCATTACCCCCGTTCACATCCAGTTTGTTCATGTAGATCTCATCCATTTCTCTGTCATTGGGGGATCCCTGTGTCTTTCTTAGGATCCTGTTTTCTAGGTAGCCTCCCTGGAGTTCTGAGTAGCAGTCCAGTCATCCTTTGTTTTACATCTAGTATCCACCTATGAGTGAGTACATACCATGTTTGTCTTTCTGAGTCTGGGTTACCTCACTCAGGATGATTTTTTTTTTAGATCCATCCATTTGCCTGCAAACCTCATGATGTTATTGTTTTTCTCTGCTGAATAGTACTCCATTGTGTATATATACCACATTTTATTTATCCATTCTTCAGGTGAAGGGTATCTAGGTTGTTTCCAGGTTCTGGCTATTACAAATAGTGCTGCTATGAACATAGCTGAGCATGTGTCCTTGTGGTATGATTGAGCATTCCTTGGGAATATGCCCAAGAGTGGTATAGCTGGGTCTGGGGTGGGGTGAGGAATTGATTCCCAATTTTCTAAGAAAGCACCATATTGATTTCCAAAGTGACTGTATATGTGTTGATGTTTTACTATCTCTTGCTTGTCAGGGTCAGTCCTGCCCATAGGCACACCTACCTACACCACCAGAATATATTCTGAATTTCGTGTCTCTCCTCTGTTATCCTCACTACCACCACTTCATCCAGGCAACCTGTCCTTCACTCAGGTGGCTCTGAAAGCCTCCATTCATCTGCATGATGAATGGAAAATTCATTCAAGCATCCTACCATGCCACACTCCCCCGTCCCCCATCTGCAGTTCTCATACCCATGGAAAGCTTTTCTCTGACATTGACTATAGCTCCTGTTCCACACTCCCATCCTAGGCACCACCACATCACCTCATTTACTTCCTTCCTGTGTTTACGTTAATTTAGACATTGTCTGCTCTGTGTTTTTCTCTTCCAGAAGAAGCAACTTTCATACATTAGCCCCTTCTGTGTTACTGTGACCATAGCACCTGACACAACAGATTTGGGGTGGGCAAGGCAGAACAGCTCAGGTCACAGCAGTGGGGCCTCCTTGTGTCATGGAGGGGACAGTGTGGCAGAGCAGCTCAGGTCATGGTAGCATGGGCTTGTGGTAAGGTCACTCACATCACAGTGGACAAGAAAGTGGAGGAATTAAGTTGTACCTAGATGCTGGGATGGAGCCTTTTCATGCCCACTCCTAGTAACAGATGTCTCCGTTCATGTCCCACATTCTGAAGGTCTCCCACTGCACTACCAATTGAGGAACAATATTCAAGCCATAACTACCCTACTATCAGCCATCATGCTGCCTGTAGCATATGGAAGGACCCATACACATAATAGATGCTCAATAAATATTTACTGAATGATAACCTGTGAAAACTAATCTTTGGAACCAAAGCTACAGGAGACCCCACTGAAAAGGGGTCCCTTTTATCACTGTACCCCAGATTCTCTTCTCTCATTGAACTGCAAACTCTTGTACATTGTCTGTCTTTCTAGCATGCGTCAATTCTTTAAGGAAGAGGGCAACTCACACTTGTGTTATCACCACCACATCTGGTTCTTATCCTAGAATACACTCCACACAATAGTGAGGATTAAAGAAAAGAATAGGAGGGAGACACCAAACATGGAACATGTGGGTGAAGACAAAGATGAGCCCCAAAGAGGCTGACAATGACCACAGACCGCGCTCATGTTTCAGACAAAACTGTCACCATGCCCCGGTGAAGCCTGTTTAGACCAGAGTGCCTAAGGTCCTTACTGAGAGATTCTGCTTCAACACTACCCAAATTCCACACCATCATCAGAAGCCTTTCAGATGCCTAATGGGGGAACGAGCATTGGGGCCCTCAGAGTGACCATGGCACACAGCTGAGACCATGTCCTAACGAGAACCTTTTGATGAAGTGTCCATGGCCGTGACATGGAGCATTGTATTAGCCAAGTGTGCTGTGTCAAGGCAGGTCAGCTTTACAGGTCCTGGAGCAAAAACCTCAGCTTATTTGGTTTATCTCTTCTTTTCATGTCAAGATAAAAATCATAAAAGTATTATGAACATTTGTTTGATCTGTGATTGCAGCCTGGAAAAAAATGAAGTTCAAATTACTACAGTCGACCCACCTCAATAAATGCCTTCTCAGGATGTGGAGATGGGTTGATTTGAGTTTGTTTTTACTTAAGAAAAGAAAACCTCTCTTGAAAGAAGATGCAGATTAGTAAAACCTGGACATTCTGGGGACAAGGGAACATGGACAGTAATTTTCAAAGGAAGATATACAAATAGCCAGCAATGTACACAGTTAATTAGGGAAATGCAATTTAAAACCTTTTACACCCATCAGATGGCTGTTAGAAAAAAGACAAAAGATGGCAAGTGTTGAGGACGATGTGTAGGAAAAGGAGCCAGTGTCTTCTGTTGATAAAAAATGAAATTGATACAGACATTATGGAAGAATGAGTGGAAATGTCTCGGGAATTAAAAACAATGAGCATGTTATCCACAAATCCCAATTCTGAGTATCCATCCACATTTGAAATCAATCTGTGGAAAAAATATCTGCACTGCCATGTTCACTGTGGCAATATTTACCAAAGCCAAGTTATGCAATCTAAGTGATGGTTAATAGATGAATGAACAGACAAATGAAATGTGATGTGTGCACACAGTGGAATATTAATCAGCCTTGCAAAGAAGAAAATTCAACTATTTGCTATAGCATGAGCAGATCAGAGAATATCATGCTAAGTAATATGAACCCAGCACAAAAAACCCACAAATACAGCACCTTCTTGTTTATATAGAGAGACTAAACAATTAAACTGACAGGCACAGGATGGAGAAGAGTGGAACTGAGGTCAGGGTGCTGGTGAAGAGGGGGACGTTGATCAAAGGGTGTACATTTCAGACAGGAACAATGTGTGAGTTCTCCTAGATCTATTGCAGACTGATGCCAGTAACAAAATTATTAAGAGTATATTTCAAATCTCACCACTACAAAAATGTTGAACAGTTACACTGATGGATATGTTAACTAGCAATTATTTAGTTATTCTTCATTGTATTCATAATTCATAACATCTCTTTATATCCTATAAATGAATGCAATTATAAATGTCAACTTATATTAATTTTTAAAAGAACCTTGACATTTCTAAGAGCAGCCACAGAATAACCCCATTCTTTACTAACAGAATAACCCCCAAGGAGTCTCTCTAACCAATAGTATATCTAGAGAGGTGAAAACCACTGTCTAAAACAACATACACAGCTAGCACTCCTCACAACTACGGATTGGACAGACCTGTGTCCTCCGGGGGAATTCCTACCTAACACAGGCCGCACAAGGCCAGACAGTACATATTTGCAGAAGGGAAAAAGCACTAGCAACAGTCTAGACCAAGTCTGTGAACGACATCAGCATGGGTGCAGGACCAAATGTAGGGACAGTGTGCGGGACCAGGGTCAGGAGGGCTGGGTCCTGCACAGGACTGTTAAACAGCAAAGACTACGACTTCCTCAAAACTCGGGAATGTGGGAAGCAGCCATGTTAGACATCAATGAAAAACCATGATCCCAGCACTCAAGAAGTTACGGCAGGATGATTACTGTGCATCTGAAACTAGCTCAGCTAGAAAAATTATCTGGCCAATTCTAGGCCAGCCTGGGCTAGAGTGTGGGACATTGCCTCAAAAGAGAGAAACCCACCAAAAGGAAACTGGGATAGAAAGAGCAACAGTGTCAGACAACATGGCCTTCTGAGTTAAACTGAGCGCTTGACACTTGAGTGGATACATGAGGCTGACACTCACCGCAGACACTGTAAGCCACAGGTGTAGCAAACTGAACTTACCCTTAAAACCCTATCTGGTAGGTACCTACCACGTGCCAAACTTCCTAATAGGAGTGAAGGGGATGCGTGAGGTCCCACTGCTCTGCCACCCAGACACTGTCCAGGCTGCATTGTCCCACGGACACAGGGTGCAGATGAAGATGCTACTGACCACAGCCTGCCTTTCTGCACCTCCCCTGCTCTGACCTACACTGCTCAAGTGGCCTTTGGATCATTGGTGTCTAGGGTGGTTTGCCTAGCCAAGGGCAACCTGAACAACAGGTCTGCTCAGCGATGGAATCTGCCAGTGTGAAAGATGGCATCGGCACTTGATTCTGCACATCAGTCTTTGTCAGCTTGTTAGTGGCAATCGTCATCCCTAAGTGGCAACATTACAGGGCGCTGACACAATTAATCTCCGAGCCCGTGGGGGGAGGCATACATGGCTTGGCTCAGCAGTAGTTTATTTAAGAGTCAGAGAAGAGAGAGGTGGGAAGGAGGGAGGGAGGGAGGGAAGAAGGGAGGTGGGGGAGAGAGGAGGAAGGGAGGGAGAGAGAGGAGCATAAATGGATATGTTCTGTCAGGATTGTAAGGAGATTTAAATGTCACACTAAGGCAGTGGGAACGCTTTGGTGAAATTTGGATGAGGAAAGTGACACAGTCCAAACTTTACTCACGTGCCCCTCACAAGCAGATCCCAGAGAAGCTCCTGGAGCAACCTGGGGCCCAGCCAAGGAAACACTGGTGATGTGGGGCACATTATTACACTACGCACAGGTTACAGGGGCAGCTGCTGGTGACTTCACACGTGATCTGGGAATATTACGAGATAACTTAAGTTGATTTTCAGTGGACTTTAATAGTCTTCCGCAGATTTCCATGTACTTAGAAAGCTTATTTAGTTAAGAGAAATACACAATGTTCAACAGCGCTCCAAACATATATTTAGATTTTTTTCTACCTATCTGGTAGGTACCTAAACATGACCAGGCTTCCCTAAGTCAGCGCTTCCATGTCCAAGCACATGAGTGTCTCTGCTCTTCCTACTGGCCCCAGCTTCCTGCCTCTGGGAGCACAAACCAGTACATGTACTCCTCAGACACAGCAATGCAGCCACGCCTCCACACACAGCCGGAGTCAGAGCCAGGCATATTCTCACCCATGTGCGGATCACAGCTCTCTTCTCCCCAGGGCCACTGCCTTAGCCAAGTTCTAACAGTTTCTTACCTGGGTCATGGAAGTTGCTTTCTAAATGGCTCATTGTCTTTCCTAGCCCTCCATCATTTTGAATCCAGGGTGACAGTTCATTCCATTGTTCGACAAACGGATGTCGTTTGTGAGAGATTTTTCCAGGGAACAAAACAGTCAAGGTCCTTGTTTCTCACAGAGTGATGGTCTAGACACACAGCAATGATGTAATCAAGAAATAAAGTTTTCAGTGGTGGTTAATATTATAAAGTGGATACAATTAGTGTGTGTGGCTGGAAAGTGGGGTTGTCACAGAGGGCTCCTGGGCAAATTGCTATTGGGTTCAAAGCAGGGTGACAAGGAATGACCTGTCTGTCGGGAGAAAAGCATTTCAGCAGAGAACTAACGAGGTGAAACCACCAAGGTGAGCAGGACACAGGTGTGGAATGTTTCCAGCAGAAATGGGAGGGGGACAAGGGAGGGAAGGAGGGAGGGGAGGAAAGGAGGGAGGGGAGGAAGACAGGAAGGGAGAAGGCCCAGTGCCTCACAGACATGTGGAGAACAAGCAAGGGGCAGAAAGGGGATGCCTCGAGAGACTGAAGCCACCTGGACTGTGATGTCAAGGAAGCCCAGGACAAGAGGGTTCTCTGGAACAGAGAGAGGTCACCACATCTGCTGCTGCTGCTGCAAGACTGCGTGACAGAGGCATTGCTCACCAAGCTCAGCAAGGTAGAAGTCACCAGGGACACTCTCAAGATGAGTGTGAGGAAGTGTGAGCAGAGAAAGGAGAAAGAGCAGACTTAAGAAGTGTGCTTAACTATGCAGCTCCCTGGAATCAAAGTAATCTGGCATTTGCCGTGTGTGTGTGTGTGTGTGTGTGTGTGTGCGGGGGGGGCACAGTTGATACTGCATGTGTTTCTCAGAGCTCTCTCCACCTTAGATTTTGAGACAGCTCCCTCACTGAATGTGAACCTCACCACGTCAGTGAGACTGACTGGCCCTCAAGCCCCGGGCTCCCTGTCTGTGTTGGCTCTGAGCGCTGGGATTATGATGGGGAACGGTAACGCCAGCTCTCGACTTGCGTCCTGATTGCACTGCAATGCTTTAAGGCTAAGCCATCTCTCCTGCCCAGCGCTTGTCATTTTAAAGTTTAGCCCCTTTCCTCTAGGACACAAGAGTTTTCACCATGTGGCTTTTGGCACCTCTATATTTTTTATCTTCTCACATCCCCCCTCTTCTGCACCTCAATACGTCCTTGCAATAACTACAACATAGCCACTTCCTTCACACACCTCACTCTCTGGGTCTCTTTGATGTTTCTTAGATGAAGTACAAACTCCTTCACATCTTTCCCTGCCCCTCAAGAATCCCCACCTCAAGTTCCAATGCTCCTTGTCACATGATCCCTGTCTCATAGGGTCCATCATTGCAGCTCACACCTCCAGGTGATATTCACCCCACCACACTGCAGTCCAGTCCACTGGAGCATCCTCAACACAAACACCCAACAGGACAAACACAGCACAAGAGCCTCAGCTCATACCTAGGAGGCTTGTGATGGTTAATTTTAGCCGTCAACTTGTTTGGATTTAGATCACTGTGGGCATGTCTTTAAGGGATTGCATACATTACATTAACTGTGGTGAGGACACTCACCCGCACATGGGCACTGCCTGAGGAAAAAGTGGAAACCCAGATGAGCACAGGTGTTCACTGCTCTGCTTCCTAATTGGAGGCCAGGCTCCTGCCACCCTGACATCCTTTCCAGAAGGGACGGTAAACTGACAAAACCCTTCGTCCCTTGGTTTCTATCGTCAGGGTCCTAGTCTCAGAAATAAGACAAGTCACTAACACACCTGTGCTCCCGTTAGCAGCAAGGCAGATGCTGTGGTGGCTTGGGCAGAGGACTGCCAATATGAAACCTACTTGATGGGTTGAATCTTGACTGTCAACAGGATCAACTAAGAAGCATACTTTGGGAGGTGTCGGTACAGCTTTCCCAGGAAGGTTGGGCTGAGGGTGGAAGACCCTGTCTCTGAGTCGGTGGCACTTTCCAACAAGTGGTCCAGGTACAGAAAGGTTCAGCTAAGGGACAGTGCCTGCCTACTTTCACTCGTCACAGGAGTGCCTGTAGCCTCCCTGCCCGTTAATGCTGCCGCCTCCACCTACCATCAGGCTCCCGTCTCCTCTGCCTTCCGAGGTGGACGGCACACCCAGGACTCTCCAGGAAACTTCTAGCCCATTGGTGTCAGACTGGGACTGGTGAGGCATCCAGCTTTGCCAGCTGGGCTGCTACTGGGTTCTCAGTCTCCCCACCATGCACTCAGCCACTGTTAAATCACCCTGTCACACATGTAAGCCAATCTAAACCCCACTTTAAAATACACATGCATTCTATTGGTTCTGTTCCTCTGGAGAACTGTCAATCATCAGTGTAGAATAAAGCAGCAAACTGTGATGTCATCTAACTTTCCAGCCTTCTCCCCAACCCTGATACTCACACAACCCACCACCCCCACACGGCATGCCATATCCTGTCCACACACAACTGTCTCCAGGATAGGTGTTCTCAAGCCTCTGTACTTGGGACCTCGCTGTCGACTCTTCTTGGCATGTCGAGCACCAGCTGACAGGTGTCATCTACGAGGAAGCTTTCTAGAACCTCACTACTTGTATTCCTGCAAACACTAAGTATGCTCTCCTCTGCTTCCAGAGCCCCATCAACCCCACTAACTGCAGCGAGGAGTATCCACTGTGGAAACGATTCAAGATTCAAGATGGATCAATTCAGCCAGGCTGACTGTGCAGTTTTAATGTACGTGACCCCCACAAGCTCATAGGGAGTGGCACTATCAGGAGGTGTGGCCTTGTTGGAGGAACTGTGCCACTGGTGGAGACAGGCTTTGAGGTCTCATATATGCCTAAGATACCAACCAGTGTTGCAATTGACTTCCTGTTGCCTACAAGATATAGGACACTCAGCTACTTCTCCAGCACCATGTCTGCTTGCACACCACCATGTCAAACCATGTTGATAAATGGACTAAACTTCTGAAAATGTAAGCTGACCAAATTAAATATTTTCCCTTCATAAGGATTTCCATGGTCATGGTGTCTCTTCACAGCAATAGAAGCCCAAACTAAGACACTGAGTAACCAGCCATTCAGGACAACTACTTATGTTTACCTCCTCTGTTTTTTGTGTATTGTGACTTTACAAAAGACTTGTCAAAAGGCATGCTATAGATGACATTGTGACCTTTTCCCTGTACAGGGATGAACTCTGTCCTTTGGTATTTGAGTCCCTTTTAGAGGGACAAGAAACACACCATTATTATGATAAGACGCAAACCAGAGACATGCATGAACCAGGGGGACAGCACTGTGATGAGGCTAATTTGAGAAGTTCTCTTAGTAACAAAATGCAGAATTCCTCAGAATTTGGTAAGGGTGAGTATGCTCACCTCTACACCTGAACAAGGTCAACGTGCTCATCTCCTAGGCCTGAGCTGGGTTGTTTTTCTCCGAGCCTTGACTTTTAGAGCTTAGTCAGAGGGATGAGATGTGCTCAGTGATTAAGAGCACTAGCTGGAGTTGCAGAGGACCAAAGCTCAATTCACAGCTCCCCATGGTGGGTTACAACGGACTGTGATTCTATTTGCATGGGGTCCAACATCCACTTCTGGTCCCCGTGGGCACTGCATGTGACACACATAGACATACACAGGCACAGCCCCATGCACGTAGAGTAAAAATAAGTAAAACTGAATTAAAATAAAAGAGCTGAGTCACAGCGGCACAGACTCCAGATTGGAGAATACACAGGGGTTTTCAGCCACTCTGCCTGAATGAATGTCCCTTCACCATCCCTCATACAGCCCTCACCCTCTGTCTGCCCCTCCTGATAGTAACTTACCATCCCTTCTGCTACAGCAGGCAAATAAGCACACCATACTAATGTAGATAAATGGTCTACCGTGTGCAACAACAGTGCCAGCATTGCGAGCCTTCCGACCTGCATGGTGCTACACATGAGAATCTTTGTCCAGCACTGGGCAATGAGCAGTGGAGGGGTCCATGTTCATCTGCCTCAAGACACATGAGCTTCACCCAGCCAAAGAAAGCCCCAGGGATCTAATGAAATGACTTAAAACACCCATGCACAAGTGAAGTGTTAAAACAGTAGGGGAAAAAGTCCTGAATAGAAACCACCACTGCTGTCCTTTGGGCTTTTGATTGTCTCTTCTTCCTGGTACTTGTGATTCAGTCGAGAGACTCACACATGCCAGGCAGGTGCTCTACCATGGAGCTACATTCCCGACCTCTCTTTTCACTTTTTATTTTGAGACTAGGTCTTACTAAATTGCTCAGATTGACCTCGACCTTGTGATGTTCATGCCTCGACCTTCTGTGTAGCATGGGAATATAGGCTTGAACCCCAGCCCCAACTGAGCAAAAGGAGTCTTAACTCAAATGCTCACATAATTGCTGGCAATCAAATATATTAATGGGTTTTCTATATATCATTTCAAAAACAAAAAACAAAAACAATGGCCCCTACAGCTCTTGTCTATTAACAGAACAAACTTCTCAGCTCTGAATTGACCCAGAATCCCTCATGCATTAGTTTCTGAAAGAGCTTGTATTTTTGAGTATAGAAGACAACTTATGTGGCCTGGAGACCAACTTTTTCAAATGGAACAGGGAAAAATGATTAAATGACCAAATCAACTCCCAGACACCCTATTTTCAGTAGACAAGAGCAAATGAGGGGCTGGTGACTGACAGAAAATGTGTTTGTGGGCTGAGGGGACAGCCGGGCAGGCAGAGAGAAAGGGGAGGTGGAGACTACCTGAAACACTGGGGAGACCTGTGCCACGTCAGCTTGCTGTCACTGAGAGACAGGGGAGGGGAGGGGAGGTCCCACTGTGCTTGCTCTCGGCTGGCTTGTTTGAAGCCAACCCTTCCGCTGTTTTGGGCAAGTGCTGTACCTGTGAGGACACTTTCTTCTGTTCTTTTTTTTTTTTTTTTTTTTTTTTTTTTAAGATTTATTTATTTATTTATTATGTATACAGCATGTATGTCTGCAGGCCAGAAGAGGGCACCAGATCTCGTTACAGATGGCTGTGAGCCACCATGTGGTTGCTGGGAATTGAACTCAGGACCTCTGGAAGAGCAGTCAGTGTTCTTAACCTCTGAGCCATCTCTCCAGCCCCTTTCTTCTGTTCTTTAAGTGTCCTAATGACTTCCTCATCGGTAAGGGTCAGATAAAGTCCTGCTGCCTTCAGAGGGCCTACTGAGTCTCTGGCAGCTTGCTCCTGTGCAGGATGCCTTCCTTCCTTAGCTGAACGGTGGGGAGGTGTGTCCACAGGAAGAATGCATCTCTGAAGCCCTTTGTGGTGTCTGGAACATCCCCATTCCCCATGCCCCCAGATTACAATTATTTCCTCAGTGATTTTCATAGGTATTTAGAGTTTGTGTGTGTGTGTGTGTGTGTGTGTGTGTGTGTGTGTGTGTGTGTGTGTGTGGTTTACTATAATTATTATTCCTGTTGAAGCTCAAAAATATTTAGTGGTCCCTTGGGGCCAACAGGCTACATTCAATCTTGACCAATTAGTTACTATGAAATGTAAATACCATGCTGAGCAAGGCTATTTGCACTCTGGGCAACAGAGTGAGCGCACAGTGTTACCACAGAGAGAATGACAGAGGTTCCAGACCCATCCTAAGAAAGTGGACCTGTGAATGAGGAACCTGAACAAATGGCCTGACATTTTGGCGAATTAGAATAAGCTGCTTAAAGCTGGGAGATTTGAGGGAAATTGCAGGAAAGGCTGGCACACATCCCAATGACTGGCAAGTGTAAATGAGCGTGCTGATCATTATTTCACACCATGGATTATTATGACACGCGACTGCCAAAAATCAAAGTCAAAGCCAAGCAGAAATCAGCTCCAGCAGCACAGCCTCCCTATAGCTGCCCCCCCCAGCCCTGTCTCTGGTTGGCTGTGAGCCTGAGAACAGAGGAGAGAATAAATGATTAGGGGGTTAAATTATTGGCTGAAATTGAAATGTTATGTAATGTTGGGGGAGGGGAGCACCAGCAAAGATATGGTTATTTCCCTGGAGCACACTTATGCCCTAAAGACCCACGATGCATTGGAGAACAATGGTCTCTGGGAAGTGCCCTGTCTCTGGAAGCTGAGTGGCACAGATGCCTGGCATGGAAGAGGTTGGCATAGCAACTCTGCATCGGCCACAGTGAGTCACAGAGTTCACAGATGCCGGGCAGAACCACCTGAATGAGTCTGCATCTCTACAGGGTGGATAAGGTGCAGAAATCATTTCTCAGGGTTTTCTTTTGGTGAACACAAACTCTCAGTCTAGTAACTAAAGGCAGATCATTTGCTGAACGAACAGTGTTCATGATTCCAGGAGAGATTTATTCTCTGTACTTTCCCTAAGTAAATAAGAGTACATTCAGGCAGAAGTGAGGTATTTGTCACTGATAATAGATAAAATTCTCCATGAGCTACAAAATGATATACCTAAAATCAACTTTTAGTGTTTGTTTAAAAACATGCATTCACTAGAAAAGAGCTGTTTACCTGTTGGCAGTAGGTCCCTGGAAATCTGGATAGCTCTTTGAATCACCTGCATTAAAAAATAAAAAAGATCTTTTTAAGTGTATAAGCCAATGAAGAGGCAAATAAATGAATATAAAATGTTATCAAAGAAAGAGCTTGTTCTTAGCTGGCCTACTGCTCTGTGCAATGCTAAGTCCTTCTTTTGTCCAGTGAAATAACAGGGGTGCCCTGGTCACACTTGCCAAGCTCTTGCCCCCTCTCCAACTAGAAGCAAGACCACAAGGGTCATATTCCCTATAAACTGTGAAAATACCCTTCGTCAGAGAGCGCCAACTCTCTGATGTGTCTGAGAGCAGCGCTGGCCCTTCACAGCTGCTGGGCCAGTCTGACCTCTGCCATTGCCGTGTGGCCGAGGACCTGTAAGGGGTACATCCTAATTTGAGATGTGACTTACCCCAGCTCTTCTTTCTTTCCAGAAACCAGTCATTTGACCTCCACTTAAGGGGTCTCATTACAGTCCTCATTGGCCTCTGCCCTATCAGCTGCATATGTACATTTCTTTACCAATCCACTAACGGGCACCGCTACAGCACGGTGCTGCTACAGTCTTTGCTCATATGAAATCCGTGTGGAATGGCCTTTTTCTGTAAAATTGTCCCTGGCAAAAGGCTACAGCTGTAAACCCCAGACCCCCGGGTTCCTCCCTGCAAGTGCTCTTCCTCTAGATACTTGGTTCTATCACAAAATTGGTTCTGGCCGGGCGGTAGTGGTGCATGCCTTTAATCCCAGCACTTGGGAGGCAGAGCCAGGTGGATCTCTGTGAGTTCCAGGCCAGCCTGGGCTACCAAGTGACTTCCAGGAAAGGCACAAAGCTACACAGGGAAACCCTGTCTCGAAAAAAAAATTTTTTTGGCTCTGAATTAAAGACATGATCTTAAAAGGATTAGAAAGAAGACATCTGAGTGTCAGCCACTTGTCCCCACTTTCACAAAGTGGGAAACCACTCCAGAGAACTTGGGACACTCAGAACAGAGCAGCAAAGGGATAGATTTGCAGTGGAAATCCAGGAAACAAGCGGCTTGTAAATATGTGTAAAGCACCTGTGATGCACAGCAGGACCTGAGGAGGTCCAGGAAGTGTGTAAGGCATGGTCAGGCTCCATCCCAGAGAGCAGAGTCTACATAGTGATGCTGCATATGCAGCAAGGCCATATTTACTCATACTTGAACAAGAAGTCTGCCATACAAGACAATTTCATGGAATACTAAGTCACGTGGTGCTGTGGTCTGAATGCTTGCACCCTCATTTCTGTTGATGACTCTTGAAGTGACAGGACCAAGAAGTGGGTCCCAAAGCCAGCAGCCCCATTTTCCCCACGCCCTGTTCTTGAAAATTAAAATCTTCATGGATGGAGGGAGGGGTTAGTGAGCCCTGCCGAAATGCGATTAAGCAATAAGGCAGTCAGAGGTCTGAATGGTAGCAATGTCCTCAAGCAACAGATGCAAAGAACGACCCAGCCTTTGCCAAGCTCTCTCTTCTGGCAAGTCAGGATACCATGGTCCCCATGCTGCCACCTTCCACTATGGGAAGACACAGCCAAAAAAGCTCCAACTTGTAATCAGACAGCCACTCTCTCCAGACACCAGACCCGCCAGTGCCTTGATTTGAGACTCCAAGGTCTCGAAAGCTGTGTGGAATAAACTAACTCTGTATTCAGAAACTACCAAGCCTGGGGTGTTTGTGAACAGAAGCGTACTAAGGTGTGGTGACACCCTTAAGTGTAGCAAGAGCTCGGAAGGAGTAACTTCCAGCAAGGACCACAGCAGTCAGGAAGTGTGTGTGTGTGTGTGTGTGTGTGTGTGTGTGTGTGTGTGTGTGTGCTAGAACAAAAGGAGAGGCAAAAGAGGCACATTTTGAAACCAGAATTCAGTCACATTTATTGCACCTCAGGGACTGCCTCTTGTGTACTTTGTGTGACGGAGGCACTACAGGGAAGAGAAGGTGAAGGACTCCCATTCCGTCTTCAACACAAGGAGCAAGTATAGGACTATATTACAGGAAAAGTATGGTTATTAGAGCCGTGCACGCAAGGACAGTGCTGTGAATCCTGGGAAATTAAATGCCATAGTCAGTGGGAGTATCAGTGAGGAGGCTTATAGAGCCACCAGACTTTTAAATGGATAAGCAAAGACAAAACTTGTAGTGATGGATGGAGTCACGGAGGTGGGAATGAAGAGCATTTTTGCAAGAGTGGTAGAAAAACTGGGCCACAAGAGTGATGGATAATGGGATAGGAGGGCCATAGAATGAAGCTGAATAGGTAGTGTGGAACCAGAACAGACACAAAAAGGATTGGAATCTATGTCATACTTTATAGACCACAGGGAATCTGAGAAGGACTTTGAACAAAGTAATGAGACAAGAGAAATCATGCTATAAAAGAGCAGTCTAGCCTTAAAAGGACAATATTCAACCCCATATGGAAAAACAAAGAATCCAGGATAGCTAAAACAATCTTATATAATAAAAGAACTGTTGGAGGTGCCACCATTCCTGATTTCAAGCTGTACTACAAAGCTATAATAATAAAAACCACATGGTATTGGCATAAAACCAGAAACTGTGGCGGTATTGTGTTCCCCAAAATTTTGTGTACTCTAATAAATTTATCTGGGGTCAGAGAACAGACAGCCACTAAATACAAAGGCTAGAAAATGGTGGCACTCACACCTTTAATCCTAGCATTCCAGAGATAGAAATCCCTCTGGATCTCTGTGAGTTCAAGGCCACATTGGAAACACCCAAGCATGGTGACACACGCCTTTAATCCCAGAAAGCCAGCCTTTAATCCCAGGGAGTGGTGGTAGAAGGCAAAAAGATATATAAGGCGTGAGGACCAGAAACTAGAAGCATTTGGCTGGTTAAGCTTTTGGCTGGTTAAGCTTTTGGCTGGTTAAGCATTCAGGCTTTTAAGCAGCAGTTCAGCTGAGAGCCATTGGGATGAGGACACAGAAGCTTCCAGTCTGAGGAAACAGGACCAGCTGAGGAACTGGCAAGGTGAGGTAGCTGTGGCTTGTTCTGTCTCTCTGATCTACCAGCATGGACCCCAATAACTCGTCTCGGGTTTGATTTTATTAATAAGAACTTTTAAGAATCCTGCTACAAGAAACATTGATCAAGGGAATTGAATCAAGGACCCATAAATCCACACACCTATGGATACCTGTTTTTTTTTAATAAAGAAGCCAGAAATACACAATAAAAAAAGAAAGCATCTTCAACAAATGGTGCTGGTTTAACTGGATGCCAGCAAGTACAAGAATGTAAGTAGATCCATACTTATCATGCTGCACAAAACTGAAGTCCAAGTGGATCAAAGCCCTCAACATTAAACTAGACACACTGAACCTGATACAAGAGAAAGTAGCAAATAGCCTTGAACACATAGGCACAGGAGACAACTTCCTAAACAGAACACTGATGGTGTAGGCACTAAGATCAACAATTAATAAATGGGGCATCGTGAAACTGAGAAGCTTCTGTAAGGCAAAGGACACCAAACAATCCAATTAAAAATGGGGTACAGGGATACACAAAGAATTCTTAACAGAGGAATCTCAAACAGCTGAGAAACACTTAAAGAAATGTTCAACATCCTTATCCATCAGGGAAATGCAAATTAAAACTGCTTTGAGATTCTATCTTACAACTGTCAAAATGATTAAGATCAGTAACACAAGTGACTGCTCATGCTGGCAAGAATGTGAAGCAAGGGGAACACTTCCACACCACTGTGGGAGTGCAAACTTGTACAGCCACTGTGGAAATCACTATGACAGTTCCTCAGAAAACTGGGAATCAATCTACCTCTAGACCCAGCTATACCACTCTTAGGCATATACCCAAAGGAAGCTCCATCCTATCACAAGGAAATTGCTCAACTATGTTCATAGTGGCTTTATTCATAATAGCCAGGAACTGGAAACAACCGAGATGTCCCTTAACCAAGAATGGCTAAAGAAAATGGGGTACATTTACACAATAGAGTATAACTCAGATGTTTAAAAAAGTGGTGTTGTGAAAATCGAAGGCAAATGTATGGAACTAGAAAAAATCATGCTGAATGAGGTAACCCAGACCCAGAGAGACAAACATGGTGTGTACTCACTTGTAAGTAGATATTAGCTGTTAAGTTAAGGATAACCATGCTACAGTCTACAGACTCAGAGAGGCTAAGTAACAAGGAAGGCTGGATGGGGGGAAATGCATAGATCTCCCTGGGAAGGGGAAATAGACTAGGTTTTTGCAGGTGGACTGGGGGTAGGTGGGGATGGGAATATGAGGGTTCAGGTGGGAGATGGAGGGACAGAGGGGGAGAGTACAGGGAGATATGAGTGGAATGGGGGCATATACGGGCAATGTGGAAACCTAGTACAGAGGAAACTTCCTGGAACCTATGAAAGTGACCCTGGCAAGGACTCCTAATAATGGGGGATCCAGAGCCTGAACCAGCCACCTCCAGAGTAGCCAGGTAAAACTCCCAGTGGAGGGACTAAGACACCACCAACCCAGTCACAAAACCTTTGACTCACACCTGTCCTACCTGCAAGATATGCTGGGGCAATGGTGACTTAGAGCTTGTGGGAGAAGCCAATCAATGACTGGTCTAATTTGAAGCCCGAGCCATGAGAGAGAGCCCAAGCCTGACACTACCAGGAACTAGAAGCCTGTCTAACACCTGAGGGTCTAATAAAAACTGAATGGCCAATAGCAAGGCAGGAGAAAGGATAGGTGGGGCTGGCAGGCAGAGAGAATAAATAGAAGAAATAATCTGGGAAGAAGGAGGAGAAGGAGCCAGAGAAGGAGTGGATGCACACATGTTCACGTGTTTTTGTTCAGCTCGAGTTCTCTATGCTTACATCATCTTTATAACCTGCCTAGGGAATGATGCTACCCACAGTGGGTTGAGTAACTGAGACAGTCCCCCAAAACATGCCCCCAGGCCAACCACAGGTAGACAATCGTTCATTGAGACTCTCTTCCCGGGTGATTTTAGGTTGTATGAAGTTAACAATTAAAGCTAAGCATCACACTCTAGAACCTATAATGCTTTATCATTCTGGTCTCTTACTAGATTTAAAGAAGGCTGAATAGTTGATGCTGTTAAAACAGAGCATTAGCAAGTAGAATCACTTGTAAAGTGGACCTCAGACAGGGGATATAAATTTTGTTTTGGTTCCTTTGAGGGTGAAGTGGCATTTAGCTGAATGTTCAACATGAAAAGTAGAGTCTACAGGGAATATTCCAGAGGAGTCACCAGAAGATGAGGAGAAAAGTTGTGAAATGACATGACATTGCCATAGTACCCATGAGTTCACAGCAGCTGTGGTTGCCTGCCCCAAACCCATACAAGACCAAGTCAGTTATTCCATCGTGGATAGAAGAAGGGTTCACAAGGCTCTACCACTAGCTGAGGAGCTCTTGACAGCTGATGGCTGCTGGGGGAGGAAGAACTGTTTTTCTATGAGGATGTGGCCATTAGTAGGTTGCTCATGCTCCAGTGGATGGCTTTACAACGATGTATGACGTATAGGCAGCACTAATCTGATTCAGTGAGAGGTGTGTGTGTGTGTGTGTGTGTGTGTGTGTGTTTTGGAGGATATGCTGTAGAAGTCTAGGAAGTGTTAAAGATGTGAGATGAGGGATTATGATCATAATACATTGTATAAATGTGTAAATATTTTAGAAATAAATTTAAAAAAATATTTTAAGTCACAAATTGTAAAGATTTAATGTTTAAAGAACAGTTTAAAAATCTCTTCAGTAATGCTTTATTGACCACATGTTGAAATGATGATGTTTAGTTTATATTGGATTAAGTAAACTGTGTTATTCAAATTTTTTAAAAATGAAAACTGGAGCTGTGAAAGAGGACCAAGTCCTGAGAAAACTGGAAGTCATAAAATGTGTATCAAGAAAGGAGAGAAACTCTGAAGAGCAGATCCTCAGATCTGTCAGGTGTACAGCACTGTTACTATGGCAGTAATATCATCTCACACAGGTTTAGCATCAAATCCATACTCTAGGGAATGCTTTCCTTGTTATTTTGTCTATGTTTTCTGACTCTACATGGGTTGGAAATTATCACTTACTTCACTTTACAGTTGTAGACAATGCGGCACAGAGAGACTAAGGACTCTGTCCACAGTGGCAGAGTAGATGAATGGTCTGTCCACCTGAAGTCCACTGACTGCCCACTCCATGGCAGCCACACTGATCCCACAGCCCAATGGTGCAAGAGGAACTCCAATGAGAAGCCAGTCTCTATATTCTTCAACACTAAGTTTTGACTCATTGTCAGCTTCTCTTATTTGAACTACTGGTCTGGCTGCCTTGCTATAGATGGGTTTTAGGTGTTTCTGCATCCTCCTTTATCTGGAAATGGAGTTCCTGTGTCCCAGTGCACAGGACCAAGTCTCTAATGCTGCTTCTTCCTTCCACCTGTTCCAAGGCCATGGGCAACTGGTTCTGGTTTAAACACAGGGGTGAACTGGGCTGGTCATATTCTTTAACCCAGAACTGTAACATTAGAATAGGTAGAGTGAGTAAGGAATGGGACCTACAAGGCACAAACCTTGAAAATGAGAGATTTAGAGAAATTTGGCATTTGAATCCAGCAAGATAGCTCAGTGAGCAAAGGTGCTTGATACCAGTTAAGCCTGATGACCTGAGTTTGATTTCTAGGACTTATATGGTGGAAGGAGAAAATCAACTCCTGAAGGTTGTTCTCTCGGATCTAAAAGCACAACATGGCATATACCTCCCACCACCACATAGAAATAAATATGAAAAGGAAGAAAGAAAGAAAGAAAGAAAGAAAGGAAGGAAGAGAGGGAGAGAGAGAGAGAGAGAGAGAGAGAGAGAGAGAGAGAGAGAAAGAAAGAAAGAAAGAAAGAAAGAAAGAAAGAAAGAAAGAAAGAAAAAAAGAAAGAAAGAAAGAAAAGCATTTTTTACAAGAGAGAGAAATCTGTTGTTGGAAAAAAAGAGCTGAAGAAAATGAAGATAGAACCAGAGAGCTGGAAGGGTGGCCATCTTTGAACACCACAGTATATTCCCTCCTGAGAACTAGGCTGAGTTTCACCAGGTATACAGCAGGGTTTTGCGGAGTTTCCATCTTGTGTGTGTGTGTGTGTGTGTGTGTGTGTGTGTGTGTGTGTGTGTGTGATGCTGAGATCCTAGGCAAGTGATCTACTACTGAGTGTTTTCTTCATACCTCCTTTTCTTGCTTATAACTAGCTGAAATTGAAAAGGCAACATTCAAGAAAGTCAAAGAATTTCAAGGAAAAGGAATGACCTTAAATTCTCATTTAAAAAAAATAAATATTTGTCTTAGTTAAGGTTTCTATTGCTGTGATGAGACTCCATGAACAAGGCAAAGCTTATAAAAGAAAACATTTACTTGGGACTAGCTTGTAGTTCAGAGGTTTAGTCCATTATCATCGTGGTGGGTGGCATGTAGACAGACATGATGCTGGAGAAGGAGCTCAGAGTTCTACCTCTTGATCCACAGGCTACAGGAAGTGAACTGATTCATTCTGAACATGGCTTGAACATAGGAGTCCTCAAAGCCCACCCCCATGGTGACACACTTCCTCCAACAAGACCACACCTACTCCAACAAAGTCACACCTCCTCCAATAGTGCCACTCCCTTTGGGGGCCATTTTCTTTCAAACCACTGCAGTGTTCATTTCTATCAAGGCCTCTAAACACTTTATACACCAATTTCCCAGTCCATGATGTTCCAGATAGAACACAATGTGAATTGCCCTCTCTTGAGCTGTACCACCAACAGCTCTTCTCTATTTAGTGCTCCCAATAGTTTTGTGAAGTATCTCTTTATATTCATGCCATTTTATAAGTGGGAATACTGAGACACAGAAGGGCAAGGTGACATATTCTCTACCTCACTCAGATATCAATAAGTAAAAGATAGGAAGGTAGACCAGCTAGCTGTGAACCACTGAGCTCTTCCATAGATGGATAGAGATAAAAGGCAGATTTGAAAGTGTCTATGTGCTAACATTGATCCTACAATTATCTGCTTTTTACATTAAAGATAGCTGAAACTGATTTCAAATACGTGGGTTCCTTTCTATTTGTTGTGGTTGGTACCTCATCAAATAAGAAACATATTGAAAGGTCTGCCTGAGAAGCCAATGCCTTCTGATTGTTAAGTCTCAGCTGTCTTATATTTGAGCTTAAAATACTCTACAGTCTCTGTCAAAGGGTAAGATTTAGCTGATCTCACTCAGCCTTGACAATTGGCACATAATGGCTTCATCCCACCCTGCATGCTAGCAGAATTTGTATTGTGATGCAAATGTTTTTATTTCCTGATCACGTCTCTGGAATAAACAGTCACAGAAGCCAGATGAAGAGCCTCAGAGCTTCACTGTCACATGGCTTAGCTGGGGGAATTCAATTCACATTTCCTACTTAAAATGAAATAAAAACTAAAATTATGTCATATTTTATAAGTTTTTGATTTTTGATCATGCAATTATTATGACAATGAAATTACTAACACCTTTTATTAAAAGCAAAAACAGTTGTTACTGTAGTTAACAGGATGAGTGTGCTACCTTCATACAAAGTAACTTCCTCAGTAGAAATAATTCATGAAGATTAAGGAAAATGAAGCAAGTCCATTGATTCAATCCTGTGCACAGATTTCACACCATTGAACTGAAAGTAAATGTCAAGACCTGTTAGCCAGGCATATCCAGAAAGATTTTTTTCTTTTAAATGAAATATGTTTCTCAGTGAAAACAACAATATTACCGCTACTGATCAGTATAAAAATTAAAAATCTAGGGGCTGACAGGATGGGTCAGTGGGTAGAGGCACCTACCTCTGAACCTGATGACCTTAGTTCTACCCCTAGGACCCACATGGTGGAGGAGAGAACTAATTCTCACAGGTTTTCCCCTGACCTCCACATGTGTGTCCACCCACAGACAAAATAAATAGTTAAATAAATTAATGAAAAATCTAAAGAATTAATTTGAATGCTTTGGGAATATTTTTCTGTGGAGAACCCCATCAGGTGAATCAGTATTTTAGGGGTAGGAAGGTCAGACAGTCTTCCAACAAGAATGAGAAAATGGAGAAACATGAAATCAAGATCTCACTCTCACCAAGAGCTAGTGGAGAACTATGAACACTCAAATTCTCGTTCTGTTTCCTAAGTGTTCATTGTGCTTTGTCTATAAAGAGGACCTATTGCTTCACCCAAGGATGACCCCCATGTCAATGAAGAAGGAACCATGTTTTGCTACTGTTTCTGACAGTAGGATGTTCCCTTGCTCAACCCAATACACATGGCCACTCAGGATCTGCCCTCTCTCAAGACCCTCTCAATATCCGCCACTTTACACTTGACCTTCTGGAAATTCTGTGTGGCTTGTGGCTCTCTCCACAGTCAGATGTTTTGAAGGCCCAGTCCCTCTGGCTAGTGTGGCGTTTTCCTCTTCTTCCTTTATTCATGAGGGCAGTTCCTCATATGAGCAAGTTCGGAGGTCACTGAGGATATTCCCCACCCCCACCATAATCAGTGAAAACCAAGAAATAAAACTGTAGGATTTTGATTAATGATCATGAGAACAGAACCTCAGTAAACCTCACTGTTCATGGAGACATGACATTCTGAACTTCCTAAGAGACTGTAAGATTACCGTCCAGCTGGCAATTTTCTGGTACTGTTTCCTCCAATGTGGGACTAGCCAAATGGACCTGCCGGTCAGTAGGACAAGAAAATCAGGAAGCTGTGTAAAGCCTCACTAAACATATAAGTTGTCACAGCAGTCCCTTTGGCTAGTGTGAACTCTCCACTCACTGGAGTGTTTTCTCTTCGACTGTCTCTTCAGCCCCTGCCTACTCTCACTCTTGTAAGTGCCTCATACTATTCTGTGGCAGCCTCTGCCTGGCTTCACCATGATGCTGTCTGTGTCCGTGTGAACTTGTTTGACAGAGATCATGACGACCTCAAAACCCAGGGGAAGCCTGAACGAAATCCTGGTAACAGCAATGGTTAGGAAAGTCCTCCCCTCCCCTCACAGAATCTCCATTCCTCTTCAAGGACAAGAAAGAACTGACATCCTACAGCAGCTGTGCCAATGCCTGGAGCTCACTTTCTGGGGATCAGGGCTGAGAGCTTGCACTCAACCCCTCTCCAAAGGAGCTGCTTCCATTCAACTCTGAAACACCTACCCATTGTTTACTTAACACATTGCACAACAAGGCACAATATGGCACAGACAGTATCATCCTCAAGAGGGTCACATCGCCAATCTCAGACACTGTGAAGATGTTTCTTGTTGAGGGGAAGGTGCTGCTGATGTGATTCAACAGGGTGTGGGAAGGTTATTCTGGAGCATCTTCATGATGTGATTCACAGGGTCCTCAGATGGGGAAGAGAAGGACAAAGTCAAAAAGGAAAAGGGACAATGGAAGCATGGTTGGAAGGATGTGACATCCAAGAACTCACTGGCTGCTGGCTTTGAGGATGAGTGAGGAGGCCACAAGGACAGCAGCCTGCAAAAGCCAGACCAGAGACAGCAGGCCTTCCCCCAAGCTGAGTCTTAGAAGGAGTGTTCCCTGGGATGCCTGGTCTTAGCCCACTGAGAGCTCCTTTGGATTTCTGCTATTTTCAGTCACACAAGGGGTAACTCAGTATTCTAGCAATGGCAGGTTAATTCACAAGACTATTTATCCTACTGGGTTAGTGAACAGCCTTTTAGAGCAGAAACTAGAATTTAGCTATTGCTCTATTCCTAATTCATATATTATTGCCCAGCACACTCATACATATACACACATATAGACAAGCACACACACATACACATATGCACGCAGATACAAAGACATGCACATATGCATGCAGCACACATATACATTCCCCCACACTAGGCACTCAATAAATATTTAAGAATACATTTCTAAAATGGATGTTGATGTCATTTGAATGTTCATCTTTAATTATGATTATAAAATTAAATAGGCAATTGATCTTAGCAAGCACCAACTAAGGTAGATTGGAGCATGAATAAAAGGTACACTGATACACCACTAGACTCACGCTGCCCTGTCACACCTCCACAACTAACCCTACCTCTAATGTGGAATGACACAATGAGTCTTTGAGGGTTAGCAGAAGATGCAAGGAAGGGAGCTGCCCGTGGTGCTGACTCACCCAGACACCAGATCAAGCACCATCTCTAGAACCTACATCGAGAGAAGAATGACTTTCTTCTCCAGCCCTTCCATCTTTTGATATCCACAGAAACAGTAATAGAGAGAAAAAGGGAGGTAGGAAACCATGTCTACCTCCAGGGGTAAATCTAACATGGAAACCACATATATACGATTTATGTGTACGTGTAAATCTAAAATGCTAATAACCCAAGGCGTCATTGTAGAACAGCACAAACCAACTCTGACTGAGTTGACAAGTGGATATTAATGGCACCAACGATTCTAGAAAGATTTCTTCTAGGAACAACCTTTTGGGGACAACTTTTGGAAAAGAAACTTCAAGCCACTTAGAGGAAAAGATGTCATGGAGACACCAGGGTGAAAGAACAGGCCCAACTGTGACAAAGGAATTGGGTATGCCAGAGTAAGACTTACAAGGCTCCTAGAATTTTCTGGAAAACAACTCACTTACCATGCAGTCTGCAAGCCACAGAAGACACAGGAAAGTTAAAGCAGGTGAGGCAACAGGGAGGTTGCTGGCCTGATTAAGACAGAGGGTGGAGGGAGCTGACCAGTGAGAAAGGAGGGAGGTGATGCCAGAGGCACGCATCTGAGGGGTGAGATTTGGAACGACACAGAGCCGTGCTTGGCACCTAATGACAGTACCACACCCAGGAAAAATGCAGATTCCAGGAATCTATCTCAGGTAGAAACATAACCTCACACCACCCAGGAAAAATGAGTGGAAACACAAAAGACACTCTTCCAGCACTCACTTAAACTGAGTACAGAGACACCTAACCTTATGATGGTATTTGTCGCCTAAACACAGGGGATGCTGAGCCATCCTGTACTACTCCAAGAATGTCAAATATCCTTGCTTAAGAAAGATTTTTCTAATCACAAGGATGGTTTTCAAATATTCCACATCAATATTTAAAATAAGTTGCTCCACATGGGCACAAAGCATAAGCAAGTCAGTTATAACCTTAAAAGTAATAGCTGCCAGAACCATATGGTAAGACCCTATTGCTGAAGGCACCATATGCTGGAGCTACAGCACTCTGATAAATCAAGCCGAAACAAAGCTGGAAGCCTCCTCCCCTCATAGTGATGGAAGGTGCTATAAAGGCCGTTGGGAGAGAAAACACATGAATAGTTTCATCCAACTGTGAATCCCGCATATGACAATACCAACTTGCCAGTCAAGATGTTCCCACTGGTGTAACCTGGCATAATTGTTTTGTGGATAGCCAAACACCATTTGATTGGATTTGAGGATTGTGACACAGGAAGAAGTCCATACACTGTACTGTAAAACCAGGGTGTGGGGATCTATGGGGATGTTACAAGTTCTAGGGAAAACATTATTGATACTAAGCTAGCTGGACATATAGCCAAACTACCTTTAAATATTTATAACCTTAGACTATTGCTGCTGTATGTCTTGGCTAAAGAAGCTTATTTTTGCCGTGGGTGATGATTAATACAGTTAATCAGAACTGATGAAATGCTAAGAACAGATGAGTGTTGAGTTATCAGTCCTAAATGGGACACCTACATTACCATTTCAAGACCCAGAGGATCTCACAGAGAGGAGGCAGTGAGACTGGAGGAGCTGAGGGATGGAGAGGAGTCCTGTGAAATGCTATCTCCTGGACATGACAGAGCCAATGCTATCATAAACACACAGCATCTGTGGCCACATGCCCACGACCCGCACAAAGCAGTAGGGCACGAGAGGGGTCCAGGTAGGAAGAGAGCAGTGGGGTGGAAATATGTTCGTGATATATTGTGTGCATATATAAAATGTCAAAAATGAAAGAAGAAACCTGCTACACTGTACAATTAATAAATAAAAGGGACAAAACATAGTATTTCCTGAAGGAAGCAGCCTTCACCTCCATGGATCTGGCAATAGCAAACACACAGAGCACATGGGCTGCCTCTAAGCAGACTGATTTTATAGGCAGGGCTGATTTATAGGTGGGCATCTGGGGCAGTGAAAATAAAGTTTTGAGCAAAATGAGTTCTTTGACCATTGTGACAAATCAGTCAGTTTGTTCTATAGAAGAGCCATGGATTATGGGATAATCACACATCCTCTCATAATAAATAAAATCCAGGATCAATGTTGATTTAAAAGGAGTCCAGATGCAAGCAAGAACATGAACTGAATTTGAAGGTTACTCACTTGGTGTTCTAGTATTTCTAGTCATATTTGTATTTTATTGCTCGACAAAGCACCAAACGTAAGACCTGTGACACTAATCATATAAGAAATCTGCAACTCCTCCAGATTCACAGGTCACACACCTCATTACCACACAGGCCCTTTCCCTCATCCTCCAAACAGTGTAAGAACAATTCCACAATCAGAGAGCATATCTACTCATTCCAAATAGACCATAAGCGACTTCATTTGCTTTTCTATCTATCTAATTAAAATAAGAGCACAAAAATTAATGAAGACTGTGGGAAAATGATAGTCTTTATATTATGTAAGGATAAAACAACTTACATAAAGGAAGGAGGCACAAATTGTCTTTAACCTTAGATTTGAGTAAAATGTTTTTTCCTGAAACTCAGGACTAAACATTGCTAGAGAAAATCAGGAAGGATTTGATCATTTGTCACAGGGTAGAACAGTTTGGTTCCTAGACAGTATTCCCCTATTTCCTCCTATCACCAACTGGTTATTGATGAGAGCAAAATCAAAGTATTTATAAACTCTTGACTTTTGCTAAGACTCTAGATGATGGATGATAACCATTGCCCAAAATGTTTCCCTATTCCTGAGACTCAAGTGTAGGTGTGAAAATCTGCATTGGTGCATAATCTCTGCCCACAATGCACAATGATCCAAGAGATACAAACAACAGATAGGGTTACTAATTGTCTCCATACTGCATGGAAGCCGATACTTGTGTGCTACTTGAGGAAAAGTGTAGAAAGTAATATCTCACCAGCCCAGTCACTTTGGAATTCCCAAGAGGGAAGAGAAGCAAGAAGGTCCACCTCAATTTCTGTTTGAGAGGCAGAATGGGAGAGCTCAGGGTTCTGTTTTACACAACAAGAAAAATCTCTTGGGAAGTCTGTGGGCACATCTCACTCTCTTCTGGAGTTCTGTTTCTTAGATAAGTAAAAGCTACAAGAACTTGGATTTTAGTCTAGTAAATTCTACAGGGCACATCTGAGACAGAAATTCTCAAGTTTTTTTTTTCCTCAGATGAATTGCTTTCTTTCTTTCTTTCTTTCTTTCTTTCTTTCTTTCTTTCTTTCTTTCTTTCTTTCTTTCTTTCTTCCTTCCTTCCTTCCTTCCTTTCTTTATTTCTTTCTTTTTTTTTTACAAATACTGAACATATTACAAGCTCACTCTCAAAGAAAACTTTGAGATTCCTTTATATTCTATATAGAATTGGAGGAGAGAGGAAAAGACTAAGGAGTGGGAGTCTAGCATTTAAAACAAGGGCCTGCCTCCCTCTGTCCTGGCAGCAGTACTGTAAGTGAAGGATCTAACCTGCTAGCAGATTCCACCAGCTAGAAAAGTAAGGCAGCAGCAGCCAACACTCTGATGATATTCTGAGTATTTTGGAGGGTTTTTTGTTGTTGTTGTTGCTTTGGTTTTTTAAAAAGATTTATTTATTTGATTTTATGTATATGCATACTCTAGCTGTATGTATGCCTTTATGCCAGAAGAGGGCATCAGATCCCATTATAGATGGTTTTAAGCCAACATGTGGTTGCTGGGAATTAAACTCATGACCTCTGGAAGAGCAGTCAGTGCTCTTAACCTCTGAGCCATCTCTCCTGCCAAAAAATGTGTAGCCCAGGCTGGCCTCGAACTCGTGATCCTCCTGCCTCTGCCTCCTTCACCAAATGCTACCCGTGTGCCACCACGACCAGCTGAAGGTTGTTTTATGCAGATAAGGTCATGAAAGTGGGTGTTCCTGGGTGGGATTAACAACCTCATAAGAAGAAGAAAATACAGAAGCTTTGCCATGTGAGGACACAGAAAGACAGTAGCCATCTTCAAGCAAGAACAAGACACTCAGAAATCTTAATTCCCTAGAACTTGGACCTTGAACTTGCCTGTCTCTGGAGAAAGGCATGCCTATGACACTATGTAACAGCAGTGTAAAGAAATGGAGGTGTACATATGCTGTGGATATCACTCTATATAAATAAAACACTGATGGCCAGTGACCAGGCAGGAAGTATAGGTGGGACAAAGAGAGAGGAGAATTGGGGAAACAGGAAGAAGGAACAGAGACACTGCAGCCACCACCAGGACAAGCAGCATGTAAAGATGCCGGTAAGCCACCAGCCACGTGACAAGGTATAGATTTATAGAAATGGGTTAATTTAAGATATAAGAACAGTTAGCAAGAAGCCTGCCACGGCCATACAGTTTGTAAACAATATAAGCATCTGAGTGATTATTTTATACGTGGATTGTGGGACTGCGGGGCTTGGTGGAACCTGGAGAGAAGCCCTCCAGCAACATACATAAACTCAAGCTTTCTGACAATTACAATAAATGTAAATGGAAAAAACACATCCATGAATGGGAAAAGTTACAGCAGATAAGATCTAACCATAAGCTCTACACATACAAGTATTCCTTAATAAAAATGACTTCCCTCTCCTTCCACACTTCACCAAGGACTCTAGTCAATCTTAATTTCACACCTACATAATCTGTTCTGTCTTCTGTCTTGCCTGTGTGAATTTATGGAAATTATCACTCTTATATTTCCTTTCTAGGGGGTTTTGAGCCTTTAAAATGAGCCCCACGAGTTCTTGAACTTGGAAGCTTGGGTAGTTTCCAACACTTCTCATTGGAGAGCCCTTAAAATATAGATGGATTCTGAGCAAGCTCTCCCCTTAGAGTTCACATCAACCTCTAAGCCTTTTACTCACAAGGGGCCCAAACGTGTATAAGAAACAGATTCTCTTGTGAAAAAGATGCAAGATAAAGCAGGACTATACACTGTGCACTTACCAGGAAAGAGCTGAGTGGTGAGAGGTGGTCTGGGACATGTGAGGGAAGGGTAGTTCCCACTCACTGTAAAACCAGATGACCACTAAGAGGCAGTCTGTAAGGCAGTGCTGAAGACTTGAGAACAGGGCCCATGCTGGAGAAGTGTAAATTAGATGGGGAAATTCCATGTGCCCAGGAAATAACAAGCAGGAAATAGAAATATAGTTATGGTTGAAGATAATTTTAGTTGAAAACTCCTTCAGATCACATAGTTTTACCTTCATTTCTGACTGCAATTTTGCTCTCAAATATCATGAGACAAAACGTGTAAAATATAAACTCATATTTATATGTCACATATCATTGAAAAGAAACCTGTTCCAGAATGTAAAGAACTTTGGAAAATAATGCACCTTTGAATGTCAGTGTGGAAGCTGCACTAGCGTGTCTCCAGCTCTGTGCCCCATCAATGTCACTCACACACAGACACGCTCAGAGAAGGAAAACACAACGGCCTAGAATATTGCTCAGAAAGCTTTTTTTTTTTCTTTTAGCTTACTCTATGGACTTCTTTATTTATACTTGAGACTTTATCTGATTCACAGGTAACACCCTTAGTAGACAAAGAATAAAACAGAAGGTAGGTGAGAGTTAGAGCAGCCAAGATTTCCTGTGAGAAAGCACTGGATCAACCAGGACACAGCATGTATGTGAAGCGTGGGGAGAGTGGTGGGTTACTGAAGCTTGGTAAGTGTTCATGCCTTCCTGGTAGATTTAAATCATGCACAACTATCATGATGATACCACAGTTCACACATTTAAGACTTCCCTGGTTTGTTTTATAAAAAAACCAAACCTTGCATTTTTACTAACACTTGAACTTTCCCAGCTTCTGAAAATTACTACAAATATAAAAATAAAGTACATATAGTATATGTATAATGTATATATTATATGCCATATATATAATAGTGTATATTTCAGATATACAATATGATGAATTAACATATATATGACCCAATGTGTTTATTTAACAAACATATGTTACAATAGATAATAATTCATTTATATTTCAAATATACAGTATGACTTGACACATATGTGCTGTGATTTCTTGTAAATCAGCTCTATCTGTGATAAACTCAAGATGATTATATGCTAGGTTCATTTCTGTTGCTTGTGATAAAATGTTCTGACCAGAAACAATGTAGGGGAGGAAAAGGTTATTTAACTTATGATTCTGGGTCCTAATAGATAATTGATGCATGAACATCAATGTTAGAACTTGAAGGGAGGCTACATGGTGTTACCTCCAACTAAAGAATTCACTTCGCAGTCAAGGAATCATGGCAAGAACCATGGAGCATGCTGATACTGCCTGGCAGGAATATTTATGTTCTGGTGATTAGGTTACACACTCCAAGAACATCTGCCCAAGGGATTGTGTCACCAACAGTGGACCAAACCCTACTACATCAAACATCAAGACCATCCCCACATCGATATGCCAACATCAGGCAATTCCTCAATTGAGATTCTCTTCCCAAATAATTCTAGGATGTGATGAGTTGAGATTTAAAACTAACCAGCACAGCTCCAAAGTAAGCCCAGAGTTACTCAGTCTTCTACTGTTACTGCACACCTTCATGGTAAATAATCAGCTCAGTAAAGATACATTTAATGTTCTTCACTGGTTTTTATTTGCTATTTATTTATTTTTCTATTTATTGATTTTTGAGACAATGTCTTATTTAGCTGGAGACTGACCTCAAATTCACCATGTGTCCAAGGATGACCTTAAACTTCTGATCCTCCTGCCTCTACCTCCTAAGTGCTGAGTTTACAGATGTAGACTATCCTTTCCTGTGTATGTGGTGCTGAGGATCAGATCTAGGGCTTTGTGTATGTCAGGCAGCACTCCAACCATGCCACACCTCAGCTGCTATTATTTACTTATTTTAATGTTTAAAAAATTGTGTGCATGTGCGTGCTTGTGTACGTGTGTGCATCTTTGTGTGAACATGTGAATACAGGTGCCTGTAGAGTCCAGAAGACAATGTGGGACAACCTGGAACTGGAATCATAGGCAGTTGTGAGCTGTCTGAAATTGGTGCTGAGAAGTAAGATGTAAAGATACCAGTAAGCCACAAGCCACGTGGCAACTTATAGGTTAACAGAAATGGGTTAATTTAAGATATAAGAACTAGATAGCAAGAAGCCTGCCACGGCCATGCAGTTTATAAGTAATATAAGTCTCTGTGTTTACTTGGGTCTGAGTGGCTGTGGGCCCGAGTGGGACTGGAGAAAACTCCAGCTACACTAGACCAATCAATGATCAGGTTGCTGAGTCAAGTTTTCCAATCTTTAACCCCATGACACACTATCAGTCTTAGTTCTGAGTCCCCAGTCCAACACTCACATATAAATGACGCAGCTTCCCTGGCAGGCTCAGTCACACGGGTTCTATTCACCTGCACTTAAAGCAGGATTTTAGAATTCGGGATCCCTGTGAGATAGTTCAATAGGTAAAGACGCATGACTCAAAGCTTGGTGACCCCACTTCAATACTCAGAACCCACATGGTGGAAGGAGAGAATCCACCTATGTAAACTGTCTTCTGGTGTCCATGGTTGGGAGCCAGGACATGCCAGGCTTTCTCAGAAGCTCCAAATGAAAGGACAAAGGGAACCTAGCCCTCTCCTTGCCTGAGGGGCCAGGGTCTCGAAGGAGTTCAGGTTTTGGCCCATGGCACCTGACTCCCCTCCCCCCAGGACACTGGAGTTACGTCTGAAGGCCACTGTGAGCTCTGTCTGTGGTGCACTTGAGATGCCCTGTGCTCCCTGTGTGGAACTTTGCTTGATTAGCTTCCTGCCGACTTTGTCTCATTATGTGATGGTTTTTCTGCTGACTCTGCTCCATTTTACTGCTGCAGATAGGACATAAGATGTTGCACTTACTAATAAACTTGCTTGGCACAAGCCATGAGCTCATGCAAGACATCCATGTTGTAACTTTCCTATCGTCTTTACTTCTCATCCCCAGTGCTATCCCCCAAGGACCTCTCCCTAAATATCAGCCTACTGGTTCCAGGTCGCTACACATATGAATCATGGTGTGCACACATGTGTGCTTGTACACACACACACACACACACACACACACACACACACACACACACTGTAAATAAATAAATAAAATTTAAAAATTATTTGAGGGAGTATTTTGGGAACAAATGGGCTAGGCAAGATGGGTAGGAACAAAGTGTAATGGTAGATATGTTTGGGGATGACAGTGAAATCCATTACTTTGCATATTAAAAAAATCAATAAAAATACAATTTAAAAACTAAAACTATTTGACTAGGTTAGACTTTTCCTGAATAGTGTGAGGGCATCTTTCGATGCATGGGGAATTCTGCTTCTCTGTGCTCCATCCTGGAGCTTTAAGCCAGGCCTGGAATCTGAAAGTTACAGGCAATGCTTTAGTTCTCAGCAAAGGAGAGAAATGCTGGGATCTTCATACTCAGGATGACATTTAGACTTTGTCCATCTATAGCTGAATAACTGCTACAGAAGGAATGTCAATTTAATGATTTACTTATCGGAATGTCTTTACAGAAAACAGTTTTCTTTTATAGAAACTTTTATCTCTTTGACTGCTGGGTCTGACTCAGGCTTGGACAGCATGCTTATCAGGATATTCCCAAGCATGCTCCCCTGTTGCAAAGATGGCCACAGTTCATGCTTGGGAATTTACAGGTAACATTTTCTATGTAATACACACATATGTGCATGTTCTTGACCTAAATTTTAAAAATTATTATTTTAACGTACAAATAAATCAATGTTGTGATATTTTCATACATCTATATAATTTGTTTTTATTTACCCTCACTATATAATTTGTTTTTATTTACCCTCACTACCTCCCCCGCTCCTCTCTCTCTCTCTGCTGCTGGTCCCACCCCTACCCTCTGCTTCTGTAACACATGTTCTGTCTCCCTCTCTTGTCCTCCTCCTTCTGACTCTTCTCTAATTTCATCATCTCATCTTCTTTCCTGTCCACTATATACACAATATGCAGACATGTGATGACATCTATACCCCAGGTGAGATAACACACACTATTTGTGTTTCTGAGCCTGGCTTATTTCACTTAACATAGTGAGCGCCACTCCCACTCATTTTCATGCAGATAGACTGCAGACCTCTGAATGCTGCAATCGAATGCCCTGTCCCTAACTCAACCCACAGCAAAGCCAAGCAGTGATGAAGTTCACATGTGCGACCAAAGGAGACACGTGAATAAAGATGTCTGCCGATACTCATGCCTGTATCTTGAGTCTCAGATGGAAAAACAAGTACAGCCTTGGATCCCTTTTGCACAAAAAGGTATTCTTATTGTCTGTTTATAACAGCCATTGTGGGACACTTATTCATATTTGTAGGGATACAAACCCAAAATGAAATGGAAAGTGAAATCAAAAGAGCATGGAATTGAATGAGCACAGCCCTAGGTTCTGAGACCTGTCCAGTTCCAGAGTTAATCTTTGGAAAGCCTCTGAGTTTCGGCCTCACAATCCACAGAATTAACAGACCGAGGAGAATCCCCACAGTTCCTCTAAACTCTGTCCTTTGGAAGTGCTCACCAAGGAAAAACACCTTAACTGCCAAAGACTGGTTCTAGAGAAAGGCCATGGGACACAGTCTGTGTAATGAATGTGAGAAGAGAGACTAGCAGTGAGCTGCAGACTCAGTCTCAGAGGCTCAGGGGAGACAGAAGCAAGGAAACTCTGGAGGCAGAAGCCAGAGCGATTCCACAGAAATTATACTCAGAAGATCTGAACAAGATCCACAGATCTGTGGTTCCCAGCAGAGCTCAAGCAGGAGGCCGGGTGTCACCCACGCGAGCAGTTTGGGACAGGGTTAGACTTGATAGAAGAATCTGGGATGTCAGGGAGGGGCTGGAAGGCAAGAGCGGAAGGGGAGCCAAGTTCCACATTCAGCGACAGAAGTGGGAACTCTGAAGACAGGCTGCTCCAGGCACCCTAATGGCACAGCGGTTGTGTTGATTACATGAGAGTTGGATGCATGTTCCTCACAGAACAGCCAGGAAGCCTGTTAAGAAAAGGGTGGAGGTGAAGGATCAGGGCTGGGGCCTCTGTTGATAGAGAAAAAATATTTTTATTTTCATGTTGGGTTTGGTTAGTCACAAAGTAGATAGTGTGGCTGAGGCCTGTCTTAATGGAATACTTTAAACTTCATCTCTAGCATTCTCGACGTAGCAAGGATATGTGTGTGGAAAATTATAAGCTTGCCCAGCATCTAAGTCAGGGAATCAAAGAATCATTTTGAATTAAAAACAAGGTACTTTCTTTTAAATGTTTTTTTTAGGTTTGTGTTGGATCATTACTGTGCTTAAGTGTGCAGACTATATGAGCTCTCTCTGGCTTAGTTTCCTTCCCTACAAAATGGGGAACACAGAATCATCTTCAAATGCTGCTGGGTAGGCTACAAGCATCTTTACATGAACATTGACAAGGGCGGTGCCTTGCGTGGTCTGGCTGCGGTTCTTCCATTCTTATCATAAATGTACCCAGAGAATCTCAATGGCTCCGCACTGTGTGCGGCACTGAGCAGTCCCACTTCACAAGAAAATTTAAATTTAAAAACATCCGGAGGGAAGTTGCTTCCATTCTAGAGTAGCCACTTTGATCTGGTTTGGGGATTTTGTTCATCTGTTTTTCAGACAGAGTCACACTATGTAGGCCTGGCTGGCCTGGAACTTGCTTATGTAGACCAGGTTGGCCTCACACTCACAGAGATTTACCTCTGCCTCTACCTCCTGAATGCTGGGATTAGAAGTGTGTACCACCACACCTAGCCTCTCTTTATCTGATTTTAATACTTTTGAAGAATTGGGCAGTAGCCCAACCTACTTTGAGAATTAACCAATAAGAGGTGTAGACTTTCCAATAACAACCTATCAGAAGTGAAGATGAAGAGTGTCATTGTAAGAGAACTATGTAGAAAACTGTGTTTTAATTCGTTAACCTTCTAAGGGTCCCTGATCACACAGAGGAAGAATCAGTGATCACAATATGTTGTGCCAACAGGCAGCCTCCCTCTTTGAGAAGGCATTGCTATATAGAATAAATGCTCAAAGACAAAGGCAGATGTCTTCCCTAGTGAACCAAAAGTCAGCCTCACATGACAGATTTTGCTCAGGAAGTATGTCTTTTTCCTTAACATTTGCACTGGCTCCTGGGGATGAGGCTAGGTTTGCAGTTAAATCTATTTTAACAATAATTTTTATTGCCATAGTTACAGCTAACACTGACATAGTGATTGAGTGGGACAGAAGAGTAATTAAAATTATAGAATACTTTAACCTTGGCATTTTGATAATGAGGACACTCAACACGAAATATCATTTGATCCACATAAAATTATGATGACATAAAACTAACAATACTAAAGACACAAATAATCTAGTCAGTATCTCTTATTTCTTTCATTAAAAATGGTGTTATAAATCTGTTCTCAATATTCACATTTAGAAACAAGGCTAAAATATTTTAAAGTTGAGCCTTTAAACTGCATCAAAGCATAAGGTCAATAACCAATATCTACGATGCATATTCTGTACTAAGCCGATATATTTACTCTTATGATTGTTGATATTTATGTACTAACAGACTAAAATAAAGTATAATTAAAGAAAAAGTATAATTAAAGAAAAAGTAATGTTAAGCTATTCCCATTTGAGTTGTGAAAATTTAGACAGCAGTTGGCTTTTGGCTTCATTTTCATCCTGACTCCAAGAGTCCTCTGATGGCTCCAAGGGAAACAGACTCCCTTCCAACAATAGCTGCTTCTGAGCAAAGAAATCAAGAGCCTGTGGTGGTCATCCAGGTGACGCCAGGACCCTGACCTGGTGCAGGCTGTGGTGGTCATCCAGGTGACACCAAGCCCCTGACCTGGTGAAGCCTGTGGTGGTCATCCATGTGACATCAGGACCTTGACCTGGTGCAGGCTGTGGTGGTCGTCCAGGTGACACCAAGCCCCTGACCTGGTGAAGCCTGTGGTGGTCATCCAGGTGATGCCAGGACCCTGACCTGGTACAGGCTGTGGTGGTCATCCAGGTGACATCAGGACCTTGACCTGGTGCAGGCTGTGGTGGTCATCCAGGTGATGCCAGGACCCTGACCTGGTACAGGCTGTGGTGGTCATCCAGGTGATGCCAGGACCCTGACCTGGTACAGGCTGTGGTGGTCATCCAGGTAATGCCAAGACCCTGACCTGGTACAGGCTGCGGTGGTCATCCAGGTGACGCCAGGGCCCTTACCTGGTACAGAGGAGTTGGTGAGACATGGCATTTCAGAGATGGCAGATGAGCACAAGCATGAGTTTTGGTAGGACATGAAGGTGAATAAACAAATCTAGATCAAGAAAGAGAAACTTGGTTGGGGATAAATTTAGGAATTAATATTAAGCACATGGTTCCATAAAACTGTGAACCAGACGGAGTCACCTAGGAAAGAAAAGGACCATATCCTGAGGTCACTCAGTCCTCAGACTCTACAAGTGAGAGGCCACAGGGAGGAGGAGACATCGGAGAAGAAAGAAAAGCATGATATTAAAGAAGCCAAGACAACACACTTCTCAAAGACCGGCTGACTGTGTTAACGCTCCTCCGACTAAAGTGAGAGAGAAAATTGTGGAGAAGTGAAGTAATGTAGAGTCTGCTCCATGAAGGGGTCACTCACACCAGTGGGCACAAAATAAGGAGTGGCTGAGAGGGAGGAAGAAGTCAGGCCATAGAGCAACCTCCCAGGAGACATGGGGTAATACTGTGGGGGGGGAGCGGGACTCACAGGGTTGATGTCCTCTCATTGTTAAAGGGCCAATGGAGGCATGTTTATATTGAGATGGTGGTGGGACAAATAGTGTAGGTACCAGCCTAGGATGAAGCGATCCTTCCCTTTAGGAAAGTATCTGCAACAGGACACATATTTGTAATCCTAGTGTTTGGGAGTAGTGGCAAAAGGATCAGGAGTTCAAGGCCAACCTAGTCTACATGAGATGGGGAAAGAAATAAACAAAGAAAGAAAGATTGACTGATTGATTTTAAAAGTGGCCATGAGGGCTACCAGTGAGTCCCTGGCAGCCTGAGTCTGTTGAAAAGGTTCATTTCGGTTAAGCTCAACTGATATATGCTTAGTACTCTGATTTACCTAAACTTATACACATTGTCAACACACTTAAGCTTTACTTAACATCATGGTTTTAAAAAGAAGTACAAATATTGATGGAACAGTTCAAAAAGAAAAGACAAATGGCAATCAATGTCATGCTGTACAGGCACACACCCTAACTTCTGGGCATCATGCTCTCAGGATCTGTTTCTCCAGTAACAGATGTATAACACGAATTGCTAAATAGTTTTATTAATAAAAAGGCCAGAGCCAGATATTGGGGTGAAAACTGAAAGATCAGAGAGGCAGAGCAGCCAGCCACTAGTTCTTACCCCTATGAATCCTCTGCCAAAAGAGCATGAGTTCCTGTTTCCTCATGCCTTATATACCTTTTTCTACCCAGCCATCTTACTTCCTGGGATTAAAGTCCTGTGTGCTTCCCAAGCAAAGGCATGAGATCTCAAGTGCTGGGATTAAAGCTGTGTGCCACCAGCCTGGCTCTGTTCCCAGTGTGGTCTTGAACTCACAGAGATCCAGACAGATCTGTTCTTCCCAAGTAATAGGATTAAGGGTGTGTGCTACCACTGTCTGGCCTCTATGTCTAATCTAGTGGCTGGCTCTGTCCTCTGATCCCCAGAGAAGTTTTATTGGGGTGCATAATATATCACCACACAGATGTGTTCCTAGAAGCTGAAAATACACTGTGATGACGGGGCTGTCACTGCATTCCTGGGAGAAGGAAGTCAAAGCTCAAGACAACAGCTCTGTTGGCCTGGGACTCCTTCTATCCAAGGAGAATCCTCACTTGATGGCCCCTACCCTTTAGACTGTTTTATAACCAAGATAGAGGGTTTATTCGTCCTTGATTCATTTATCTCAAAACCCTTGTCAGAAAGATGAGGGTTTTATTATAGACCTAATTGCTTTCTCCTAATTGGGAGGTTAAGATTTATGAATGAAAGCAAAACTCGAATCATTACTGAACAGTAAAACATTTTGGCTCATGGTACATTTTAAGTTAGAATAATTTACTGGCTTCTGATGACAAAGTTGGCATCTACTTTTTTCATGTTATCATCTTTCATCTTTTTGTCCCATCCTGAAAGTTTGAAAATTTACAAAATAGCCTCTAAGTGTTTTGATTATCAACTTGCAGGGCCATAGGGGACCAAACTAAGAAATTTAAGAAAGAGAAACTTGAAACTGTAAATGCTATGTAAGTGTGAGGATAAATGTAAACTCCAAATAGATGATGTGCACAAAAGACAATAAAGGTTCTTTGGTAGCAGAGACAGAAAATGCATATACAATCATATTTTTAGAATTGTGTTGGTTTTAATGCATAATAATTTTATGTGTTTCTGAGGTACAATGTGAAGGTTTGGTTCATTAATACATCATAAAAATTAAGTCAAATTAATTAACACATTTATTACCCCACCATAGTGAACACATTTAACATTTCCAGCTTGCTGATAGAATAAATTTTAACATTCTTGCCCCATACCCAATCTTCTAGTTAAGAATGTTCTTCTATTTAAGGTCTAAGTAATGCTGGCAGGCACACCAAGTTCCCGTTTTGTATCTTGGGGCAGTAAGAGTGGACGAGGGAGACACATTCCCAAAATCAAAGCCTCTCAGGCTTTCACTGGTACTTTCACCCTGAGAATCTTGTGAGGATGGAGGTTCTGATTCAGTTAGTCTGGGGCAGGGCTTGAGAGCTGTATTTCATTAATGCCCAGGGCTGCCCAAGCTGCTAATATTCCACCTACATTTCGAGTACCAAGATCCAGATATATGTGGACAATTGTGGTGAGATCCAACTGTCACACAAAGGAATTCCCAGTATCTTCAAAGTCTGATGGTGGAGATTATCACTGGAAAGAGTTTAACAAGACTCCTTACACGCTAAAGCCCTAAACTCGAACAGAAACTGGAGGATGGGGTGGAGGGAGAGTAGAATAACATAAGGAAGCTGGCCACAGGATCCTCTGCCTGGAAGAACTGTTTACAACTCCACAGTGAGAGACTCCCTTCAAGAAGAAGCCAGAAAAGGATTCCTTTCCCTGAATGAACACTTAGTTATCCAGAGATTCTGAAAAAATTCTGTGTTTATTACTAGAGAGTCTGTCAAAGACTCTTACACTAACTAGGTGCTCAGGCTGACTCACCAAAGTCCTGATCCTCATATGGAATCTCTGTTATTTCTAGGAAAAAGCACAAAGGGGAAACAAATATTTATCTGTGGAGCTTAATGGCTAGAACTTCACATCATCCCTCCTGTCCTGAGAAAGCCCAGTCCATGAGTGTTTACACACACAATAACAGGAGTTTGGGCCAGCTGATCTAATACAGCTGTCCTTCAGCATCCCAGGGAGACTGTTTCCAGTGTTCTGTCCAATACCCAACTCTGTGGTATCAGGTATCCTAGAAAATTGTATAATTCTTGCATATAATATATATGTATCCTTCTCTATACATAACACACACATCTGCACATCTAGATTACTTATAATACCATCAAAATATCAAGTAAATAACAGTGTAAACACTACATAAATGGATATTCTATCATATGACATGGTTTTTAAAGACTCATTTTTTAAAATTATTTTTAATTATGTATAAGTGTATGTGCACATGGGTTCAAGTACCTGCAGAGGTTCTGGCCTGGAGCTAGAGTTAGTGATGCCTGACATGGTTGCTGAAAGTCAAACTTCAGTCCTCCAGAGGAGCAGTAATTCTCTTAACCGCTGCTTCACAGTTACGGAGATCATGATGTACACATGCACTGTGGGTTTAACTATACAGTGCATGTCAGAACATTGTAAGACCCTCAGTTCCTCTTTGGCTGACTCTGCTAAGGGTAAGGGAAGACTGTATTAATCCCTAGGTATGTAACATTCAATCTAAAGTTACCGAAAAATGCATGGAGGTGGGAGAGCAGGAGGAAGTTCGGGAGTAAGGAAATGAAGCCCTGAACTCTCTCAATTTCTTTATGTCTTGTACATCATAAATGATTTGCACAGACTCAAAAAACTGATCACATATATACTAAAATTCATCACCAGAAAATGAGGTCTTTCATTTTTTACATGTAACTGTTTAAACCTCAGAAGATTTATTAGAAATGAAAAATATGCATTAAATCCGTTAATTACACACAGAATATGCAGTATGCATGTGGGGGGTGTCTGTGGGGGTGGGGGGTGTCTGTGGGGGTGTGTGCCTGAAAACCAGCAGTGACACTTTAATCCTGCTAAGCATTGTCTTCAGCTTTAAGAGAACCTCCCTTAGTATGAAGTAAACCTGTGCATTCAAGAGTAAAAGCTTTGGTTGGTGTGAGGGAGGGGTGCTGCATGTGCCATGAGGTGTAGCAACAGAACTCGAAACCCTCAGCCTCACATCCATTAGAGGATGCTGTTACCTCTTGCAATGAACACCTCCTCTCTGGTGCTTTGGCAGGCTTGCCAGCCCCTTAAAGTTATGGAAAGAACAGAAGTTGGAGAACTTGCTGCCGTTCCTTCAACCAGAGTGACTGCTGCCTACGTTCTAGATCAATATCCTTCTAACTCACAGGCAAGTGCCCCTCTTGGCCCTCCTCAAAGAAGCTTCTTTCTGCAGCACGTGGAACCATTACAGAAAGCTACAACGGTCAAAATGCAGAGAACAATGGAAGGTCGGGTGCTCAACCCTGACTACTACATCTATACACAACCCCTACACCAAAGGTTCAGAGAACGGGAAAGAGAGGGTAGAAACATTGAATGTGCCAGAGGACCAAGACATTCTGAAAATTCAGTCTTCTATGTAGGACAGAGAAGCTATACCTATGAAATCTTAGCAAAAGTTCGCCTAAACGAGACCGAACCAATGACAACACCAGTGAACACACCATCCATGGGGAAAATCTCACAAGCCCATCCCTAGATCAAGAGCTACAGGCAATTAATGACTACGAAGACAGGGAGAATCAGTCTTCCCCAGGGATGAGCCCCCTGGTTGGTTATCCAGTACCAACTACTCAACCCTAAAAATTTATACATAAACAATATTAAATGTTCCAACAGACTGTATTTATATACTTACATGTATATAAACATGTAAAAACAACAGCTAAAGAAGAGAGAAAGAGAGTGAATGCAGAGTTGGGTAATTAGAGAAGTTGAGATCTGGGAAGAACTGGGGGAGGAGATGAATATGATGAAAATATAGTTGTGAAACTCCCAAATAATTAAGTATTTTTAAAAAGAGTCCCCTCTATAAAGCTGCTCGGCAGATATTACACCTGTCCTCAGCACCGATGCTTCTCATCAACCAGACTAATAGGAACCAATCACTGAACACCCAAGTCCAGGTGACGACCCCAGGAAAGGACTGGGAGATGGCTCAGCGGGAATGTGCTAACCCTGCAAACAAGGTTTAAGAACCCAAGTCCAATCCCTAGAACCCATGTGAAAAAGCCAGGCATGGTAATGTGCACCTGTAATCCTAGTGTGGGGAGGCAGAGGCAGGAGGATTCCCAGAGTTTGCTGGCAGCAACCCTTCCCAAATCTGTGAGTTCCAGGCAAGTAAGAGACCCTGTCCCCAGAAAAGGGGGATGGTATCTAAAAAACACAAAGTTGCCCTCTGGCCTTCACGCGTATGCACATATACATGCATGCACACCTGTATGCATATGAACATGTATATATACACATGCATGCATACCTGTATACATATGACCATGTTTATCTACACATGCATGCATAGCTGTATACATATGAACATGTATATATACAAAAGATTCCAGAAATTTAGGCAAAGTGATGCATGCCTATATGGCCAGGACTAGGGAGGCTGAGGCAGGCAGATTGCCAAGTGTCCAAGGCCAGCCTGGACTTCACAAAGAAACCCTGTCTCAAAAATTACAATATTATAAAGGATTCTAGTTAAAACTGTTTGATCAGTCATTATCAGACAGGTAGCAACAGAATAGACTTCTGAACACTTTCTATGGCTGGGTGAAAAGCTTTGTTTACACAGCTCTCTCAAAATCACACTCTGCTTAAGAAAGTCACAAACATTAGCTTTTCTTGTAAAAGCACAAAGCTGAGCTTCCCTGATGTCCCTTGGATTATTCCGCTGTAATCAGGGGACTGTAACTCACAATGGGGTCTGAGTGGCCCAGAATCCACTGATAACCAATACAGCCACTGGCATCAAATTACAAACATAAAGATTAGTCACAGTTTTTATGAACACCCCCCCCATCACAACCTTAAAGACTAACGGTGGCTGACTCACATCTATCATGATGGGAGGTCTTAACGGAGACATGGATTCACACAATTTTCACATACCCTCTGGAAAACCAAATAAAAGGTCCAATATATAAGTACAAAGCTTGATGCTTAAGGCACACAATAAAATGTGCAGGTCCTTCATGAAAGGGCCATTTCTGTTTCTGAGTTCTTAATGTCGGCACTTGCCTTTAACATCCCAAACGTGCTTAGATAATATATAGAAGTTTATTAAAAAGTTCAAGGTCAAAACAACCTCCTATCGAGCACATCAAATATGCTTACATAGTGAAAACCGTATGTCTCTGTCTTTCCAGAATCCTCGGCTGTGAGGACTAGTAAATTCCACCCACGTGTTCAGCTCCACCTAGAGTCTGTGCTTGGCATGACAGACACAGATCCTCAGCCCCAGACAGCCCAAGCACAGCCTGGGGGGAGCTGCCTTATAGCTTTGCAGGCAATTCACAGCTCATCCACACAATTGCTGCCCACATGTTGTACCATTTTACACAAGAGAACAGAGGCTCAACACTGGGAGAACCTGACCAAGGATGTGCACCACTGTTGTAAGTGGAAGCCAAATGAAGAAGACAAGCAGGACATGGCTCTGTGCATCCCAGGCACGAAACCTCTGACTTCCTTATGCCAAGTTTTAAAAATTAATGAAACGAAATACATAAGACCATATTTCATTTTTTTGTGCATTCATAGTTTGGTTGAACCACTGTTTTTTTTTTTAAGCTTAGATCTTTCCAAAGACTTTTGTGAGGATGTTCACACCATCTGCAAGCTGATTGTGTATACATCCATAGGGCCAAGTTATTCTGAGTCTCAGTCAGCTGGGAAGACGGAAACCTAGAGTGAAGTAAGTTCCTATGCGAGTGAGTGATCCACTTGTATGAGTGATCCACTTGTATTTATCTCTAGGTGCCGTACATTTAATGTGACGTGTCGGATGACGCTCACTTTGCATTCTTTCATGCTTGGGAGGTGCTGGGTGAGGGGGGTGAGGGCTGGTTGATGGAGATAAAGGTGGGTGAGGGTTGGTTGATGGAGATAAAGGTGGGTGAGGGCTGGTTGATGGGGGGCAGCAAGGCATGGAGCTTGATGGGAAATGAATGTGAGAGTCATTTCCTGTCTTGTCCTTCTGGGATCAGCATCCTGTGTTCAAGCTCAGCAGCACTAGAGATGGATTAACCAGGTTCCATGTTTTTCCAGAAATGAAGTAATAGAGAGTATACATCTGGGGTTGGGGAGACAGCCAGTGCAGTGCAAAGCCTGAATTTGGTTCTCATCACCCACTTAAAGAAAAGCTGGATATGGCTGGAAGGATTGCTCAGTGGTTAAGAGCAGAGGCAATGCTTATCCAGAGGACCTGGGTTCAATTCCCAGGACCCACATGGTGGCTCATAATCATCTGTATCCCCAGCCCCAGAGGACTTGATGTAATTTCTAACTTTGCAATAGTCACAAAACCACTTTATAGTAACAGTTATTGTAACTAAAAATCAATAGATACCGAAAGAGAAACATAAACCTTCCAACAGGGTCAATTTTTGGTAAGCATAATATATGTTACTCTGCGGAATATTCAAAAATGAAACCCAAGGACAGCATTTTCAGCATGGCCCTTACATCGGTTTACACCCGTGGTTCTGGTGCTGGGATGGATGGATCCCAGCATGCACCTGGCTTCGGTGTTTCCTCACTGCAGCTGTAAGAGGCTCACTTTCACTCTAGTGAGAGCAGGGTCTGTGCCACAGATCCAGTCCCAGGCCTGAGCCCACCTCTTGGCTCTGGCTCTGAGGATCTACATCACTTCTGCCAGCCCTAATGGGCTTCTGGATTCCAGCTCTCTGGCTTGGGCCTATCTTCAAGGAGACAGACCGCCCAGAGCCTCAGTGAGTTTCCAGCACGTTCTCCTGGCAGGAGCTCCTTCTGCTGTGCCCAGTCTGCCAGGGTGGACTCTCCTCAGTTGCTACTGACTGCTCAGACTCTATCTTATCTTGCCGTGCACATTCACACAGTGGATCACATAGCAGCCCTTCTGTGGTGAGCCGTACTTCCCTCCCCACCATGTCCTGGCTTCCACGTTTGCGGCTGATCCTTGACACAGAGACCTACAGACCATTCACAGTTTGTACGATACCAGGACTACACCATCTGAGGAAAGGGATGGTTATGAACTCATCAGTCAAGGCAAGAACTGAATGAGATGTGCTCACAGCGATTAACCCACATTCATTACTTCCTTCCTTCCTTAATTTCACTGACCTCATGCTGGGTTTCAAATGCCAGGCTGTCCATATAGATAGAAAGGGAGTGTTTATCTTCAGGAGCTGTTTTTTAATTCATTAGGTTGATGGATTTTAAGCAATAAGCACACCAATATTTACTTGCAAATGTGATATGATGAGCACAATGCAGAGGAAGCACAAGGCACAAACACAGCACCAACCCGAAGTGGCAGAAGAGCAAGGGCCAGCATGGTGGTCAGCAGTCTCACCAGAGGGCAATTATGGGCAGGGCAGGAAGCCCCGTTAGGAAGGAAGGAGCCTGGCAGCTGTGCAGAGCGGAAACAAGGCCAGAGAACTGGAGGACACTGGCTGGGAAGTATGTGAGGACAAATGGACACACTGACTGCTAGACAGCAGACCCTGGATGTCGCTCAGCCTGGATGCCCTTGTGAAAGCATCCCAGAACACTTAGGTCCAAAATAAACCTACATCTAGCTACCAAGTCCATGAGAACATGAAGCTATGTCCTCAAAAACCAGAAATCTCCTGAAGCCAAGGGCTGACTACTCTGGGCACCATAGTCAGGTACTGGGAAAAAACAACTCATTGTGCATCAGTAAGTAATCTGTTTTGTAGTTCCAGTTATTTAATGACTTCCACCTAGGCTAACAAGATGGCTGAGTCCAATCCCGAACACCCACATGAAAAAGCCCACGTAGTGACTATTCTTGATAGCGCTTTGTGAACTTGACACAATCCAGAGTCTTTGGAAAGAGGGAACCTCAACTGAGAGAATGCTTGGCGTGTGGGTAAGCATAAGGAGCAGGCCAGTAAACAGTGTTTCCTTCCTCCAGGTACTGCCCTTGAGTTCCTGCCCCGACTTCCCTCTGGGATGGAGATGGAGTTGGAAGATGAAATAAGCCCTTTCCACGTTGATTTTGGACATGACGTTTCATCTTGGCAACAGAAACCCTGACTAGGAGAGTGTGTGCCTCAGTCTCCCTCCCTGCTGCTGTAACAAAACACCCTGAAAAACCACACGAGGGAGAAAAGGTTTCTTTGGCTCACAGTTCCAGGTCACAGTCCATCAATGCAGGAGGGAGGTCAACATGGGGGAACTTGACAAAGATGGCCACACTACACCCACAGTCTAGAGCGAGAACAGTGCTCAGCTCCCTCTCTCCTTTTCATCCCTTCCCTGTACCCAACACACATAATGGGGCCTCCCACACTTAGGGGAGGTTTTCCCACCTCAATTAACCAGATCAAGATAATCTCCCATAGACACTGCATTAGAGCAACTGTTGTGGGATATTTTGATCATATTCTGACAGTCCCAAGACTGACAATAAAATTTACCTTTAATCAGAGGGCAGAGCTAGCTACTAGCTGACCAGAATTAGCCATAGAGATTTTGGAGAATCCAGGACATATAGAAAGACACAGGAAGTAGTAGAGAGGGTCTTAGAAAGATTCACTGCCCTTTGGATTGATGAAGAAAAGAGAAATTTGTCACTTCTTTGATCAACCAGATTTTCGCCCCATATCTGAATCCTGAGTTTTCACTAATGATAGAATAATTTAGATAATCACTACATCTGGCATCCAACGCATGGCATTAAGTACACCAAGGTATGAATCTTCTACCTCTCCACCTCCACAGCTGTGGGAGGCTGTATCTCCCTCCCCACAGGCCCTCCATGTGAGTCCAGGAAGTCCAGGGTTTTTTCCTTTCAGTCTTTCTACAGCAGCCTCCATCTGCTGCCCACCCCAGTACCAAAACGCCACTGGTGTTAGCTGCCCACTGCTGACCCCTGCCCTCACTTCCTGCCATGCTGGCTTTCCCTGGACTCCCTCCCCCAGCCGCCAACACAGCCCAGCTTGGCTACCTTGACATCTGCTCACACCTGCTCGGGGTTTGGGCTTTTACAGCTGCTGCTACCACTGCAAGTTGCCAAGGGGCCCAGGTGTACCACCTGTGTCCTCTGCCCAGCCATGCTGAGCAGCGGCAGCTAGCTGAGCCCCCAGATACCCAAGTGCCACTGACACAGCTGGTCACCTTTGCTGTCATCACCAGCAGATCTGGTGAGATACCTGGGAATTCTTAAAAGGGGAATTAGGTTATTAAGAAAAAAAAAAGACAGAAAAGTCTTCTCCGTGTTAAGAATCAGAAAAATCACAATGGAGGGAGTCAGGACCCTCTTTAGTGCTACTGTGGATGGCTTATAAATGGAAAAAATAAATGAGGTGATGATCCACTTAGCTGGGATTGACATAATACCAATTGTAATTACTATCAGCTTGGTAATTCATATTTTATCCTTAAAAAAGTGGTTTGATAACTTTGCCAAATATGAAAATTTGACTGATAAGACACATGCCTTAGAAAGACTTACTAATGAAAATAATAAACATTTGACAGGTAAGAGACAGCATTAGAAAGACCAACTAATGAAAATAAGAAAAATATTCAGATACAGATAGAGGAATTTAGAATAGAACCTACCATACCATTGCATTATGAAATTGAAGAGGAGTGGACCAAGGTTATTAGAAAACCAATCTTAGTTTATTCAGTTACCATACAAGAATGACCACCAGGTGGTAGACATCCCCAGGGCTATGCAGAAGTTGACTGGAATGTTGTAGAAGTTTTAGATTTAAAGAGATTCAAAGAAGCAGTCATTTCATATGATGTGCATTCACTCTTTGTGAAGCAGATGTTAAATTCATGGGCAGCTCAGAACAGAATTATTCCGCAAGATGAGAAAGATTTAGCTACAGCAATATTGGAAGCTGGTCCTCAGTTACAATGGAGAACAGTGGAAAGAGAAAGCTAGGGCCATAGAACAATGAAATAGAGCTAGAGGTATTGATATTTCCAAAGACCAGTCCCTCAGTGAAGACCAATATGCTGATTTGCAAAGACAGTTTAGATTTGATGACCATACCTTGGCATTGTACCTTATAGCAGCTTTGAATGTTTGGAACAGGGCTGAAAAATCAGGATAGAGGACTGAGTCATTTACAAAAATTATAAAAGGCTCAAAAGAATGCTTCACTGATTTTTTACAAAGATTGACTGCAGCTGTAAACAGAATGATATCAGATACAGAAGTTAGACAAATATTAATTGAATTGTTGGCTTTTGAAAATACTAATTCAGAATGTAAAAGGGTGTGTATACCTTTATTAAAGGCAGGATTGGCACCAATCAATGAATGGATTGGAAATACAGCTGATATTGGATCTAATGCACAGCTGATAATGGATCTTATGTTCATGATGCTGCTTTGATTGAAATAATTTCTAGAAATTTTAAGAAAAATCAAAATGTCAGATGTTTTAATTGTGGTAAATAAGGTCATTTGAAAATGGATTGTAGGCAAGATGTTTCTAGAAACAATGTTTTTTCTAGAGATAATCCAAACAAAAGGCTCCAGCTTTCTGGAATATGCAGACGGTGTGGCAAAGGTTGGCACTGTATTAATGAATTCAGATCAATGAGGGACAAGCAAGGTAACCCTTTGCCATTGGTAAATGCCCTATAGAACCTCCTGCAGGCTTCAATATCAAATTTGGCTCAATCATTTTCTCTCAGCTTCAGAGAAACTCTTCCACAGAGCAATTAAAGAACTTAATACCTGTTGTTAAAAACCACGCTACTCTGGGTGTAACCAAAGACACAATAAAAAGTTCAGGGAAGATCAGAAAACAAGTATTTTGGCAAACTACTATAAATAATCAGAGACTAAAATTAGAAATACATACAAATGGCACAGAATTTGAAGGTTTGGTAGACACAGGTATAGATGTAACAATAATTTCACCAAAATCTTGGCATCCAAATTGGCCTCTTCAGGAGATACATGTTCAGCTTGTTGGAATTGGAACTTTATCTCTGGTAAAAACAAAGTACAAGATGGGCCAGAAGGACAGAGAGGAAAATTGAAACCATATGTAGCTAATATAGCAATGAATTTATGGGGAAGTGATTTGTTGCAGCAATGGAAAACATAGATTAACATTCTTCCAATCTCAGAAACAAACAATGAAATAAAGAAGGCTTCTGAGAGAAATATTAAAATATACTGTCAAGAACAGTCACAGGCTGCTAAGTTTGTACATAAGAGGAGTACAACAGCTGGTGTCTTTCAAGGGTAACAACAGTCCTACCTTTAAAATGGTTAGCTAGTAAACCTGTCTGAGTGGAATAATGACCTTTGACAACAGAAAAATTTACAGGCATCAGAGCAGCTGGTACAGGAACAGCTAAATGCTCAATATATTGAAGAATTGACCAGTCCTTGGAATTCTCCCATATTTGCCATTAAAAAGAAATCTGGAAAATGGAGAATGTTGATGGATTTAAGAGCCGTAAATAAGATGATTCTGCCAATGGGCTCTTTACAGCCTGGAATTCCCTTGATTTCATTATTACCTAAAAGATGTTCTATTATAATGATTGGTTTAAAAGACTGGTTTTTTTTTTTTACTATGCCTTTACAAGAACAGGGTAGAAAAAATTGCTTTCACAGTGCCTACTTATAATAATTCCCAGCCTCTTAAAAGGTACCATTGGAAAATTCTCCCACAAAGGGTGTTAAATGACCCCACCTTGTATCAATAGTACAACAGCCATTGGAAATAATCCATAAACACTTTCTTCAATCTATAATTTACCATTCTATGAATCATATATAATTAATGGATTCAGACTCAGATACTTTAGAGGAAAAATGTTTGAAGAAGTAAAGAAAAGTTTGCCTTGTTGGAGATTGCAAATTGCTCCTGAAAAAATACAAAGAGGAGATTTGGACTTAAATAGTCCAAGAAAATTACCAGCTGAGGCTGAGAGAGAATTGACTTTGGTAAAACAGAAATTATGGGATGTTCATGTGGATTGCTTAGATCCAGAGCTTGATTGTGTCCTGGTCATTCTACCTTCTACACATTCTCCTACAGGAATTCTTATGCAGAGAAAAGATAATATCTTAGAATGGATATTTTTACCACACAGAGTAAAAAATTAATGACCTATGGACATATGTGGAAAAGTTTTCTGAGTTGATTCTAAAAAGAAAGTTAAGACTTCATCAATTAAGAGAAATAGACCCAATAGAAATTGTGATACCTTTTACTGATGTTGAAATTGCCTCATTGTGGGCAGAAAATAACATTAGCAAAGAGCTTGTAATAATTTATTGGGAGAGATTAGCAACTAACATCCCAAAAGCAAGAGCCTTCAGTTTATAGAGAGAACTAACTGGATCCCTCCTCACATTGTCTGGTGAACACCAGTTTCTGGAGCCTCTACATTCTATACTGATACAAATAAATCAGGAAAGGCAGGTCATAAGTCAGGAAAATCAAATAAAGTGGCTGAAAGCCCTTATGATTCCATTCAAAAGTCAGAATTATATGCTATTCTCATAGTATTATTAGATTTTCCAGAACCTCTTAATATAGTTACTGACTCTCAATATGCAGAAAGAATTGTTATAGAAACTGCTGAATTTATCCCAGATGATTCAGAATTAACTTTATTATTTATTCAATTACAATAAATAATCAGAAATAGAAATCATCCCTTGTATATAACACATATAAAATCCCATATGGGCCTTGCAGGCCCTCTAGTATAAGTAATAATGAAATTAATCAGCTATTGGTAGAAAATCTAATAGAAGGAAGTCTTAGCATTTCATAAGAAACACCATGTTAATAGCAAAGGTTCAAAGAAAGATTCTTCTATCACTTGGCAACAAGCCAAAGAAAGTATAAGGAAATGTCTTACTTGCTCTTTGTATAACCAAACTCCATTACCTGCAGGAAGTAACTGAAAGGGTACTCAAAGAAATGAAATTCAGCAAATGGATTTCTTCATTTTTCAGAGTTTGGAAAATTTAAATATGTCCACTATACCACAGATACTTATTCAGGATTTCAATGGGCAACTGCTTTGAGCTCCGAAAAGGCTGATTCCATAATTACACATCTATTAGAAGGTATGGCCATTATGGGAACACCTGAACAAATTAAGACTGACAATGCTCCAGCATATGTCTCTAGTAAAATAAAAGTTCTTTGCATATTACAATACATATTACAGGTATACCACACAGTCCTAGAGGACAAGCAGTTATTGGAAGACCCTATCACACTTTAAAAGATATGTTTAATAAACATAAAAGGGTAATAAAGACTACCAAAGATAGATTACACAGTACTTTATTAACTTTAAATTTTTAAATGCTAATGAAAAGGGAACAACAGCTGCAGAAAGACATTGGATAATAGAAAAAATACTGAACTAAATCAGCCAATATACTTTAAGAAAAAATATATTTTTTTAAAGATATTTGTTGACCTCAAAATGGAAACAGGGATATGTGTTAAGTTGGGATAGAGGTTTTACTTTTGTATCCACAGGAGAAGAAAAGCTATGGATACCATCAAGATTAATAAAGACTAGACTTGAACAGGAAAGACCCTTTGATTAGGAGAAATAATAGTGTGGCCATCCAATCTAAACTAACTTATTAGACTAACAAATGACTTTTCATTTTCCCAGATATAATCTGAAAAAAGGAAATTCCCCAAAGTCAGGATTGGGGACAGAGTTTTGGTTTTTGTCTTTCCAGCAGAATAAAAGCATCCAACTAAGGACTCTGGAGAACATTGGACAAGTGAGACATCAGAAGGATGAATCATCCAGAAAAAAATGTCCCAAGAAAAAGAGTAATTGGCCTATTGGTATATCACACTTCCAACAGGAAAAAATTGAATAAATCTTCACATATGTTTATTTCTGCTGTTCTCTACAGACACAAAAATAATGCAAATGGCCTTTTTTTAAAAGTTCCAATTCAATTAAAAATCAAAGCTGGCTTTGGAGTTAGAACATGGCTTCCTCCTTCTTCGAACCATGCATGCTTGTTAAAGGAAAATCCAAAATCTCTATCTCATGTCAGAAGAGCCACCTGGTATGACACAGAAGAAAAACCAATATTTAGGGACTATTCTATTGCCACTAATCTCATAATCCTTTGGTTTTATTTTGACTCTCAAAAACTTTTCTTAAGGTATAAATATTATCTCTAAATTGATTAGATTAGTATATACATATATAATATGTATTTAAGCCTTCTGTCATGATATTAATGGTCATACAGAGTACTAACTAGTTCTATAAATATGCCTCATCTAACTTCCTGTACATGATTTTGGGTTTGAGTCTGAAGCAGGTAACTAGAAATTAAGCTTGTGCACCCCTGGTGTATGGAATAGATTGTGGTCCTATAACCCTTTGGAGATGTGCTGCATATGACATTTAAAAGGTTTAAGTTTTATGCCGTGAACTGTGACCATTCCTAACAGTGATGTCTGAAGTCTCCAAAAGGATAATGGGGCCCCACAACAACAAATCAACCTGGATTGTGGTAATGCCACTAAGCTGACAAACACCACCCAATGATCAGCTTTGGACTACAAACTGCTCAGGACAACTTCAAAGCAGTTAGCTAAGATGGTCCAATGTCATAGATTACTCCAGCCATGACTTCAGATAAGCCCTGCATTTTCCCATCACACCAAGACTGGATAACAGCTAGCTCTCCCAAGACTTGAACATTCTCTCCCAATTTTCTCAGAGTCCCCTAAAGGTGCCATAACCCTTTAGACAGCATGAAGTAATTTTAAGAACACGATGTCCATATTACCAAGATGTGGGGTGAGTGGATTTTGGTCATTTAAAGAATTATGGATGTTTATCATTGTTTAGGGGGGTGTTTGCAAGTTGTTATTGGTCATACTCAGGGAGGAAACTGAGCAAAGGAGATTAGCATCAGGGATCTCATTCTGAAAATAAAAAGGGGGAATATATGAGTGAAAGGATAAAAGGGTAGATTATTGAATCTATTTTCAAACTAAAAAAGCAACTACTTGTCTCAAATATTTCACATTGGTATGGATTTTTGTATATTGATACAAGTTTAAGGTCATTGTTATACTGTATTATATGTTTCTACTCTTGTTTAGGGTATTGCACCTATGTAGCTCATTTAATAATGTAATGTAAAGTTCTAGTCCTTGAAAGCTATTATTATAAACTATTTAGTATAATTAAGAAATGCAGGAGCCGGGCTGTGGTGGCGCACGCCTTTAATCCCAGCATTCAGGAGGCAGAGCCAGGTGGATCTCTGTGAGTTCGAGGCCAGCCTGGGCTACCAAGTGAGTCCCAGGAAAGGTGCAAAGCTACACAGAGAAACCCTGTCTCGAAAAACCAAAAAAGAAAAAAGAAAAAAAAAAAGAAAGAAAGAAATGCAGGTTAGTAGTCATGTACAACAATGAAATTGGTATTCAAGTAAGGTATGTTTTCAAGGTCAAATGGAGATATATTTTAGATGAATAGGTGATCTTCAAACACTTCAAATAGCTATAGAATATGGTATTTAAGATGTTTTAATATCATAAGGCTTTTCATAACAGTGAGACATGTCTGCTCCTGGCAGCACCAATCTACTTCAGAGAGGATGATGGACATCAAAGAACCTCCATATGGAGTTTGCTTTCTATGTGGCAAAGCCAGCCATTTGGGCAAGAAATTGCCCTTGCCTCATCTGCTGACAGTATGCTGTCCAATTGGACAAGCAGGACACAAAAGAAGGTGACTGATGAACTTTGCTAAGACAAATTTGACTTTGCTAAGTCAAAATTTCCTGCTTCATAGAAAAGTCTGTCAGGTATTCTAGGCCTGTAGGCTGAAAATGGATGCCCCAACATTGCAGAGGAACCTTGGTAACTGTCCAGGCAGCCAGCTGTTTCTGTCACTTCTATAGTTTTGGAAGTTCTTTGCTCTGTAAATTTCCTATTTATCACAGGTGACATTACATCCTTCTCAGGTCTCTGATGTGGTTGAAGACTAGATAGTCATAGTTACAGTTTTCCTTATTACCAAATTGAAAAAGAAATTCACAAAAGAGGTGTAAAGTGTATAAGGTAAGAGACATAAAAGCTTAAATTGTTTTTCTAAGAAAATGTTTTGAGATCTAAAAAGATAGTTTTGGGTTAGTGATACAAGTTAGGATAGAAAGTGAATTATGTGCAAAACTTTGGACTCACTAAGATAGGATACATAATAGAGTATTTTCTCTGAATTTGCCAAAGGCAAATGGACTAGACAGGCTTGTAATTCCCACACTGGGCAAGCAGAGAAAGAGCTCTCTGGTCTTGCTAGCTAGCCAGCCTAGCCTACTTGGTCAGTGAGAGATCCTATTTAAAAACAATAATGGCCAGAACCTGAGAAATGATAGGTGTGGTTGACCTCTGATCTTCACATATGCATGCATATGGGTGTGCATGTACACACACACACACACACACACACACACACACACACACACACACACACACGCCCCATTAAGAAAAAGCAAAAGAAAAATACAGTGGTATTAGGGTTCAAAGTAAGAGCCAGAAAGTGTGCTCCTCATGTGAAGATCATTTCCAAAAGGAAAGACAAGATGGTTATGAGTAGCCAATGTCAATAGAAACATAAAATCATAAAAGTCATAGCAGTCACCACAGCGATGAAGACATGAACACTGTGTTTTTAGTACTCAGAAATAATGGATGCCCTGTGAAATGTGACCACTTTGAACACTTCCACTCTGGAAAGAGATGTTTGTAGGACAGGTGAGATCAGGCTCTGTAGTCAGAAAGCCCCAAGCCAGCTCCACCTCTCATTCCCCAGGGACTCTAGGTGCTAACTATGAATCTGTCCCCACTCTTTAAGCCAGCCTGAAGTTCTGTCACAGGTTGTTGTAGGAAGTGGGTGACGTGCTCACCACAGCAGCAACCTCGATCAAAGTTAACCCTTTTCCCTGTAACACAGAGCCTCCAAATGTGGGCATCAGTAAGCCAGAAGAAGGGACTTACAAAGAAGAGGTGTGGTCTTGTTGCTGCTGCTCTTCCCTCTCCTCTCCTCTCCTCTCTCTCTCCTTCCTCCTCTTCCTCTCTCGACTTCCTCCCATTCTCCCCCCTCCTCTTCCTTTCTTCCAACCCCCTGCTTCCTCAATTGCTTCCTCTCCTGATACCATACTGTTAGCTGGCAGCAAACACTCAAAAACATTTGAGTTAAATAAATGAATATAAAACAATGCTATTTTAATTATTTATTAAAGCAATTAAAAATTATCTCTAAAAATCATTGCTACCTCAGGAACTGACCTGAATCATCAAGCACATTCTAAAACATACTAGTGTCTTTCACAACAACACAACATGCCAACAGAGTGTTACTTGCAGGTAAGTGGTCAGGAGTGCCCAGTCCCACCTTGGAACCTGCACCAAGACTAGTCCTGAGCACACTCAGCTCTGTAAGAGCTTTCCCTGCCGCGGCTAACACCCTGTGCCAATACTGACACACACATACGTGCAAACATATATCATGATTCTTCAGCTCATATTTCAATGTTCATCATTTTCATTAATTTATCCCTGATTCTAAAGTTCAAATCTAATTTGTCCTAGATTCTTTAACACTATAGTATAAACCAATAGTATGAGCACACTATTTATTCTCTACATTTTAGAATGTAAGCAGGCAATTTACCCACATTGATGTCAACTACATTTTAAAAGATACCTCAAAGTAGAGAAAGATAATGTGCAAATTCCTCATAGACTTTATGGCATCCAGGCGATGGGCTGCAGACAAGAGGAAGTAACTAAAAAGACATATTTGATGATAATGTGCCATCTTCCAATTAATTTTCAAACAAGCAATTACTGCTATGCTGGTATGTAAGGCAGCTCTTATTTCCCAAGAAACCAATGCTCATTTTCATTTGTGATTTTCCAACAGCAAAAATGTTAGTTTTTCTGTGCCCCACTCCAAGACTGCGGAACCACTGAACAAAATGTGGTGCCCCTCACACCATCCTGAAGAAATCTATGCTCCCTGCGACCATCCCTCTATCCAGGACCAGCACTCCCCTGTGAGAGGAAATGTGCAGTCTCCCCCAGCTGCCTCCAATACACCATGATGATGGGGCCAAGAATAACAGAAGTAGAAAATGAGTGGGAAACGGAATCCAGCAGCCACACAGGGAACCACAAACTTGAAAGCGACTCTCAGCCATTGGGGAAAACTGACATAATCAGTGTTTCAGTGTTTTGGGTAAAATAGTTAGAAACAAATGGTCCTTTGTCTTAGTGATAAAAACAGCTTAAAGAGAAAGGGTTTATTTGGCTCACAGTTCCAGGGTACAGTTATTTGTGGCCAGGAAGTCACAGGAGTAGGTTGTTGAGAGGGCCGGTCATGTGTCAAGAAGAAAGGGAAATGAAGGCCCACACTTGGCTTACTGTCTCATTTTATACAGTCCATGACCCCAGCCCAGGGTCTTCCCTTGACAGTTAACATTATGAAGATAATATCCACAGGCACACCTCTCCCAGGTGACTCCAGATCACATCAAGTTGACAATTAAGATAAACTATGCTATGCTTTTTAGGTTTATTTACTCTTTTGGAGAAAAACACATTTGTATTTCTTGCATTCGATCATGCAAACATTCTTGAGTACCTTCTCTGTACTCACAGTTTGGCTTTAGGGACACAAAGGAATAGCAAGACCATCTCTGCTTCTGGGCAGCTTGCAGCCCAGCAAGAAAGCCAATGACGGAACCTCTTAAGTGACAGGAGTGCATGGGAGGGTCATCAGGGTGAGATGCTGAAAAGGGTGAGGGGTGGGTGATCAAAGTTCACAGTATGAAACCAGCAGCCGCAGGACTCAAACGAAACTGCCGACATAATGGCGTGTCCCAATTTTCAGTGCCGGAAGCACAGTTCATGCCTGCTTATCAGGTCATATGACTAGAGAAAGCAAATATTATAAAGAGATAGCCTGAAATATTTCCTCATCCCCAAGTATTGTCTTAAGAGTAAGCTGAAGAGGAAGGGGTGCAGGGAGGATCGGAAAGCATGAGTATAGGGAGATGACGTATTTGAGAGCGTGAAAGCTGGGTGGTTTATTTTACTGTGATGTCAGAGGAACATCATAAAGAATTCTAAGCAGCAAAAACATGTATGATTTTTAAAAAATTAATCTGGCTATAGTGAGGAGAATAGTTGGAGGAATGTAGGAGTTCATTTGAGGAATTGAAGTAGCTTCATCATGGACCAAGGCTGAAACTCAGTCTAGCAAATGCCCCGGGGAGGGTGGTGCAGGTGGGTGGCACAGGGTGCCCACGGTGGCCACTGTTCTGCCTCATGGGGCTGGGAGGCCTGGGCTGAGTTGCTTCTGGACAGGGTGAGACCTCTGAGTGAAGTTGTCATGTGCGGGTCCAGAGCCGAAAGAAAATACGGGATTAAAACATCCCTCTGCCAAGAGAGGAACGGTAAAAATGGCTAAATCCAAGAATAAAACCCTAAGCCCTTGCCTGAAAGTCTAGAGAAAAGGCCCTTAGGCAATGGAGGAGATAGATGCCAGGGAAATGTCTGTTTTACAAATTTCACAACTAAAAAAATGATGTTTATTTATTTTTATGTCATATATGTTCAAATTTTAGAGGCAAGGTCTCAATCTGTAGCCTAGGCTGACCTGGAACTCAAGACAATCCTCCTGTGTCAGCCTCCTGAGTGCTTGTAGTACAGGTGTGATCCAGCACGTCTAGTTCATTTGTTTTCAACTTGAGAAAATGATAGAGCCCTAAACACATTTCATAAAGTATCACAACAATGGTAAGTGCTAAGCTCAGAGATACCACTGGGTTTGCCCCGACATTCCTAAAAATACCGTAGAGAAGCTGGAAGGGCTTTACCTTGTATATTGGGCATTTTACTAACATTAATGCTTAGTCAGTATCCTGTTTACTGTAGTGTGTACATTTCAGCCTCACCCAGCCGCATGCAATAATCAGTCAGCAAATATTCATTAAGTATCTACCATCTGTCAGAGTCTAGGAATGCAGGATGTTCAAAACAGGCATAATTCCTGCCCTCTTTGAGGTTACAGGCTACCAAGCAGATGGGCAATGGGGAAAAAGCACACAAATAAAAATATAATTACAAATTGTGTCCAGTGATTGTGAAGAAAACCCGCAGATGCCACAACAGCATATAATTAGGGAGTTGTCACGCTTTGAATGTGAATTGTCCGGGAGGCTCATGTGTCTGAACATTTGGTCCCAGCTGGTGGCACTATTTTGGGATACTATGGAAACTTAGGAGGTGGGGCCTTACTAGAGGAAGTGGGCCACTAGATGTGGCTTTATAACCTGGTCCCTATCCCTGCACTCTGTTTTCTGGACTGCGAGATGTAAGTAAGCAACCTCACACTCCTGGCACCACATAACACTCTCACCTTCATGGACTGCACCTTCAAACCCTGAGCCAAAGGAAGTTCCCTCCCTTAAGTTGCTTCCTGTCAGGTATTTGGTCCCAGCAGTGGGAAAAGTTAATAACACAGAAACCTAAATTTTTAAAGTGTGGGTATGAGGAATCAGTTACAAAAATTACTGAGTAAATGTCACTCAAGCTAATGCATAAAAATTGAGAAAGGAGAACCTATGATTCTGAAAAAGATTGCAGTCAAGAAGAAGATCATAAATGGTAGATCAGATAAATGAAAGTATTCAGCCTCTATCATTGGCGGGTGAGTGCCAAGAACAGTAGTAAAAGACAGCCAGGGAAGGGCTCAGCGAACAAAACGCTTGCCATGCATTCTCAGGGCGTGAGTCCAGATCCCCAGCCCCCATGAAAAGCTGTGTGCAGTGTGTGCCTGCAAAGCCAGCGTTCCTACAGCAAGGTGCATGGTAGAGATGGGAGAACCCCCAGAAGCCCAGAGCCGGAAGGCCTGGCACACAGTGAGTCACACACAAGAAGGGGGTCCCCTCAAAGAGCTGGAGACCCCCACCTGAGCTGTCCCCTGACCTCCATGTGCACTCCAGGGGCAAGTGCATCTGCACCAACACGGGCACACACAGGGATGTTTTTAAAAGGAGAGAATGGACCCACGAAGGAGAGACAGAGCAAGACATGGTTTTCAGAGCACTGGACTTTCTTAAGGGGAACAAGCCAGGTGAGCCTTTCAATGTCCTTGAGCACAATCTGGAAGTATCCAGACCACAGACCACAAAGGGAGAACCATACAATTTCACTGCTCTTAAAATTGTTGGACAAAGTATCAACACGATTGTAAGACCAGGTGGTCTGATTCGTATGTCAATGGGTCTAAGAAGATGAGGCAAGGGGGTCAAAAAGATATCTCAGAGCCAACTTAGACATTACACAGTGGGTATGTACATGAGAATATCACAGAAACACTATAAACAGAGTTTTGAATACACCATAAAGACACACAGTATTTGTGTCTCCCTGTGTCAGTTAAAATAACATGCTTATCCTCAAGTTAACACACAAACTTCCCAAAATAAAAAAAAATTAAGCAGGAATGTACAAAATATTTCCAAATTTGAAGAAAATTGTAAACCCACAAAACCAAGAATCTCAACAACTATAGGCAGAAAAATTTGGGGGAGGAGGATCGAGACATCCCAGGAAAGCTCATCGTTATCCAACTGGTCAGAACCAGCAGAGGAAGGAATAGCATCTTAAGAGCAGCTGGAGGCTACACTGAGGTATAGAGGAAGAAAGGAGGTGACAGCATGCATCTACAGAGACCTGAGGCGAAGATGAGACCCTTGAAGCATGGAAGGGGGAAGGCAGTGAAGATACAAGCTTCTACAGACAGGAGAACCTTCAAATCAAAGGTGAGATGTTTCAGGCCAGCAAAAGATGAGAACTTTGTTACCGCCAAAACTGATATACTATTAAAAGTTTTCCAGGTGGGACCCTGAAGTCAGTCAGAATGTTGGAGCTACACAAAGATGAGCAGTGAGTGTGGTAAATTCATAGATGTATACAAAACCGGAAGTGCACAAGCTCACACCAGCATGTGTATAAACACATAATTTAAGCAATTTAAAGGTAGCCATTTTGCAACAAACTCCAGAAGGGTCTACTGGTGGCCGCTCACACTCATGTGAGTAGTTCTCTGCTGCATTCCTGCATTGTTGCATTGCTGCATTCCTGTGTTGGTGCATTGCTGCATTGGTGCATTTTGCTGCATTGGTGCTTTGCTGTGTTGGTGCATTGCTGCATTGGTGCGTTGCTGCATTGGTGCGTTGCTGTGTTGCTGCATTCCTGCATTGCACTGGACAGCCAATGTAGAAAAGCGAATGCCTTTTGTGCAATGAGTTGGTGTGAGTGGTCCAAATATTCCTCAAAGAGGAATGCTTTGAATCAGATCAGTCATGGAAACATCCAAACCTTTCCCAAGGCTATAGCTCAGAGTGGCTCCAGACAGACACTGTCATGTCCTCAGCCAGTCTAGCAGACTATGGAGAAATCTTGCACCAGAAAGATATTTAGTGAATGGCAACAATGACTGAAAATACAATAGCTTCATACAAGTCAGCTTTGTTTCTCCTCAAAACACTTGTATGGATAAACTTGAGAAGAGAAACTTTAATATATCTAGTTTAGGCCAGTAATCAGCATCTCAAGACAACTGGCCCCACAGACAATAGAGGTGATTGCAGAGGCTTCAACTGAGGGACATGTCTGTGCCATTCACAGGCATAGAAAAGCCATTGTGGACTGTGAAGTAAGTGTGCCATTTTAATAAGCTATTAGGGCTGAAGAGATGATCCAGTCAGTGTCTGATGCACAGACATGAGGATTTTGGCTTGGTCCCCTGAAGCTCATGTGAAATATCCAGGCATAGTAGCACACACTTGAAATTTTTGAGCTGGGAAATCAGGGCCAGGTGGATCAGGATTCGTGAGCTCACTTCCCAGCCAACACAGTCTACTTGATGAGTTTGAGGCCAATGAGAGAGCTATTTCAAGGTGGACTGTTGTGGAATAATCTTTTTTGTGCACTGTGAAGACTAGTCACTCAGATTGGTTTAATAAAGAGCTGAATTGCCAATAGCTAGGTAGGAGGATGCTGGGAAGAAGAAAGGTGGAGATGCAAGAGTCACCAGCCCAGCAGAGAGGAAGCAGCATGGGCATTACAAAGTAAAAATAATTTAGCCACATAAAAGAAGGTAGATTAAGAGATATGGGTTAATTTAAGTTATAAGAGCTAGTTAGAAACAAGCCAAAGCTATCAGCCAAGCTTTTATAATTAATAGGAAGTCTTCATGTCATGATTAGGGAGCTGGCAGGAGGGACAGAAAAATCTCCCTATGGTGGACAGTGCCTGAGAAATGATACTTGACCTCTGGCCTCCACACATATGTGAACACATCTACAGGTGCATTGGTGTACAAATGCACACACACACACACACACACACACACACACACACACACACTATTAGAATGTCTAACAGCAGCAGCATCCCTGGAGTGTGGAAGGAGACCCATATTTGCTCTGACTGCAGGCAGGAAACTGGCTCACAGAGACCATGAGAATCTCTCCAGGAGGTACAAAGACCTACAGGACAGGCACAGCGGGAACCTGGATCTAGATACTGACTCTGAGCCTTTCCACGGCCCACAACCATGTTCTACTCTACACCCCATCCCTGCAGCCTTCATGCTAAGAACCAACAAGCAAAACCAAGCAACCAAGCAACCGAGCCTTTCTTCTGTTTGCTCGGCTCTGAAAAGCCTCAAGTCCTAAGCAACAGGACATTAAATCCTGATCCTTCCCTCAAAGCATTCTCTGGGGTGGGGTGGCTTATTCTGGCTGCCTGAGAAAAGAGCAGAAAGCTACAGTGTCTTCTCTGGAATGAAAACCTATAGCAGTTTCTCACTCACAAGGCAATCTCATGCACACACTGTAAAGCAGTATGTAGTGATCTGCTTAGTAAGGTCATGATTCCTCAGCAAACAGCAGAATACAAACACCTACTCCAGGTGCAGATGGCCACTGAAATTAAATCAGGGGGGTGTCTGCTTGTTGTGTGATCTTCTAACAGCTCAGCTGTAGCCAGCAGAAATATTGATCTGACACAAACAAGAAAGCTAATATCCTTGAACTATTGCTTATCCCTCCAATGCATATATTTCTGCTCTTCTGTATCTATTGGGAAGACTGTGCATGTCTGTGGGTTGGCATGTGTATGTGTATGAGGCCAGAGGTCAACCATGCATGGTATTCTTCAGGAGCCATTGCTCTTATTTTTTGGAACAGGGCCTCACTGGGATCAGGGGTCGGGGAGTCACAGAGTAGGTTAGGGTGGCTGGCCAATGAGCCCCAGGGATCCACAGGTGATGTTACCTTGCATGGCTATTTACATGGTGCTGGGGATGAAATGCATGTCCTCAGACTCGCAAGGCAGGCACTTTACAGACTGAGGTGTTTCCCCAGCCTCCCTTGTTAACCTGTTTCTAGACTCAGGTTCCTAAGGGTCTACAGATCAAGGTTTTACAGAAGAAGCCTCTTGTGTGGAGCCCGACCACTTCTATTGCCTGTCTGCAAGCCTTGCCTCTTTCAGAATTGCCTCCAGCTCTACACACCCTGCTCCCAGAAGTCTGTTTATTAGCTGTCAAAGGAAATTTGCAGTGCAGAGTGGCACCACCAGAAAACTAGGGACAGACTTTGCTGAGCACATACAGACACACTTGCATACCTATTAAGTTGAGGTTTTGCCAAGAACCTCTTAGCCAATCCTAATGAACTGCTGTTTTCCATTTAAAACACCATTAGCTTCCTACGGTTTGTTGCCCAGGGTGCAAGCAGCAACACCATCGAGGGACAGAGAAGGTGTCGCTTCACAGGAAGCCCATGTGTCCCTGGGGATCATGAACTTAGTGTTGGTATTCGCCATGCTTGTTCCACCTCTGAGAGCCGTCATGCATGCCCTGTGCTTAGGACACTCTGCAAGGGGAGGAAACGCTTCATCTGATGCTTCAAATGTCTGGGTTTGTGCCCTGTGCCCGTAAGAGCATTGTGGACCACCACGTGATGCTTGACACACAGAACTAGCCGTTCTCAGTCTAAGCTGCGCTCCATGGGCTGAAAAAGAGCTCCCATATCCTCTGCCACATTTTTTATGGTTTTCCCTGCTACAATTTGAAGTATCTGATGTAGCATCATATTCTTAATAGCAATTCTCCACTGCAACAGCAGGAGCCTGAGCCTATTGGTGGTGAAATGAGTAGTTAACAGAGAACAGTTAGCAGTTTTCGGGGAGGGAGGTGTCTACCTTAGATCTGAGCATCTAAGAAAAATATTGAAATACTAAAGTATCAAGAAACTCATTCTCCAAATCAAAATTTCCAAGATGTGGTTTTATGGTATAACATCTTAAAGTCATTCTTTCTTGTAAGGAGCTTAGAAGGGAAGGACTCCAAGAGTTCACACATCCTCAGCCGACAACAAACATGGATGAGACACACACAACTGAATGCATGTCCCCAGCAACAGGAACTCTTCATGACAAGGAACATGTAAAATAATAATTCTGTCCCGCTAAGTCCATTTAATAAATCTAGTTAATAAGTTTTTCTTTGTTTTGTTTTGTTTTGTTTGAGACAGGGTTTCATGGTATCCAGGCTGGCCTCAAGGTTGCTATGTAGCCGCAGGCAGCTTGGAACCCCTGACCCCCCTGTCTCCACATCCCACACAATACGGTGACTACGCTCCACCACACCAAACCAGCTCAGCATTTCAAATACCGTTTTTGCTTTCTTTCTGGTTATTAAAATTTACTTTGTGCCCTGTAGCTCTTTAAGCATGCCATGTCCCAAAGTTGAGACTGTACCCAGCAGGTGGACAGTGAGACAGAGCAGAGCAAGAAGGGGGCAAAGTAGAAGCAAGCAAGGCCCAGCTGGGGAGGAGCCATGGTCCATGTGCGTCCCCTGCGGGTGCCTCACACAGTACCAGGCACAGAAGAAGGCTGGCCTGAACACTTGGGCGTTGATGGATTAGTCAAATAATGAAAGGCTTTCGAGTGGCAAAGAACTCTGTAGCTGAAACAATTAACATAAAAGAGGAGGGGTAAATTAGCTGTGTGAAGTGGCAGATGGTAGATCAAACTGCAGAATCCTGTGGTCTATAAGTCTGCGGGAGCATTTCATTCCAAAGGAACTCAGTCAGCAATCAAGGGACCAGGGCCTATGGGGAGAGACAGAGGCAGCGTAGATAATTATCTTCTTTGGAACTCAAATGCTTTTGAGCAGATAGGCCAATTTAATTAAGAAACTTGTGTTAGATCTATACACTCTGTTCTCTTCTCTACTGGGGAGTGAAGACTGCCAGGGCCATCCAACCTTTCCACATTGTAGCTTGAAGTTGTCATCTGCAAATGTCTTGGACTGCGTGTGTGGCTATCGTGGTACATGGGGCACTGTGGCAGCAGGATGCTCAGGAAAGGACTGGCCCATGCCACTAACGGTGGTCAGCACTTCATTAGGAGCCCCTTTTCCCACCATGGTGACCAAATACAAATAGGATTTTCTTAATCATAATGTATTTTTATGACATGTACTTCTCAAACCCCTTTTCTTTAATATTTGTTAATCCTTTGAGGATTTTATTTGTAAATACAATGTATTTTTATCATGTTCACCCTCTACTCCTCCTTTTATCTCCTCCAAGGTCCCTTCACATTCCCTCTTTCCAAGTTTATGTCTTCTTTTTTTAAAAATAACTCATTGAGTCCAATTAGTGATGCCCAAATGCCTGTGGGTATGGAGCCATCCCCTGGGGTGTGGTCAGGAGCCACATCCCTAAAGCTCCATCCCCCAGAAGCCATCACTTGTCAAGAGCTCCTCAGCAGGGGGTGGGGCCCAATGAGCCCTGCCCTGCTCCATGCTGGAATGCTGAGTGGACTGTCTTGTGCTTGCAATCACAGCTCCTGAGAAGTCATGAGTGTGATGTCCTGTCACACTGAGAAGACACTGTCCTCCCAGCTCCTGGCCCTTACTGTCATTTGTCACTTCTTTCTCCATGTTCCATGAGTCTCAGATGAAGAGGCTACGTGACCAGTGTCCCATCTCTGGCAGCGCCCTCTGCAGACACTTGTGTTTGATGTTTGACCAGTTATGAGCTGCCTATTCTTAAGGCTGACTTCAGCCCAAAACTCGTTTGGGGGGCTTAATATCTTTTTTACAGTTTATATTCACCTCTTAAGTAATTTATCTAACTCTAGTTTCTTTCAGGTTACTCTACATAACACTACTAGGCTGATTTCTGTCACCACAGCTGAATTTCTACCATCTCCCATACTCAAAACAATCTCTAATAGTTCCTTGATAGTTGTGTGCTGTGAGATGTTCTGTGGTGGTAATCTAATTGTACAGAATTATTATTTTGATTGTATGTTAATAAATAAAGTTGTCTGGGGGTCAGAGCTATTAGAGCCATAGCAAGAGTGTGGCGGTGGTGGCACACGCCTTTAATCCCATAGATATCTGTGTGTTCAGGGTCAGAGCTATTAGAGCCATAGCAAGAGTGTGGCGGTGGTGGCACACGCCTTTAATCCCATAAGATCTCTGTGTGTTCAGGGATACAGTCAGCATTGGAGACATATACCTTTAAGACCTAGGGGGCTGTACATTCAGACAGTGACGAGGCAGTCATGTGTTTGGGTTTACAACCAATGAGAAGGCAGAACAACACACTATAAAAAAACGAACCGACAGGAAGTAGGTCTCTTTTCGCGAAGCTGGGACAGCAGGAGGAAGGGTGAGATTTTAGCTCTGAGCTCTGACCTCTCGGCTTTCTCTTTTACATTGTTTCTGTGTTTCTTATTTAATAAGACGGTTGGTTACATCTACAATGTTCTATATGTTAAACGTGTTGCTCTGATTGGTTAATAAATAAAGCACTGATTGGCCAGTAGCCAGGCAGGAAGTATAGGCAGGACAAGCAGAGAGGAGAATTCAGGGAAGTGGAAGGCTGAGTCAGAGAGATGCTGCCAGCCGCCACCATGGAAAGCGAGATGTAAGGTACCGGAAAGCCAAGAGCCACGAGGCAACCTTATAGACTAATAGAAATGGGTTAATTTAAGACATAAGAACTAGATAGCAAGAAGCCTGCTGCGTCCATACAGTTTGTAAACAATGTAAGTCTCTGTGTGTTTACTCGGTTGCGTCTGAGGGCCGCGGGAGCTGGGCAGGAACAGAATAACTTCAGCTACAGTTGTGAACTATCCAACCACCACCCCAGGTCACGAATTCAAGAAGACTCATCTGTCAGCTAGAACTGCCTTCCATGCCTTATCTCTACAGCTACAGATGTGCAGCTTGCTGTTCCGGGTACAACCATGGTGTCTTTCTTGTCTTTTCCTCCTGCAAAATATTTTCCTACCAATTCCACATGTGTAATGTTCATCTCACACACCCTGCCCCTGGAACTTCAGTCTGTCTTGTCTCCCTCTAAGAACTCTCTCTCCCACCTCTGATTTTATTTACACACCACTCACATTACCCCTCCCCAGTACCGCATGAGCAACAGGAGAGGAAAACATGCCCCTTAGTTCTATAATTTTCAGTATCTAGAATAATTGATTATAGGAAATCAATGTTTACTTTTAACTACAGAAGTAAACACTAGTTAAAAACCTTTCAGATGCAAATCTATGGAAAGAAATCAACAAGAGATGGGGAGCACGAATTCTTTTCCTGAACAATCATAGAACTGACAGGACAGAAGGCACATCTCAGTAGCTGTGGTGGATGCTTCCCTTCTCCCACTGGGTGGGCCTCATCTGAACTCTTCTCCTGTATCTGAACAAGTCCTCCTATTAAGAGACCTGATATCTACCTGGATGAGAGCTAAAGCCACTCTGCCTCCCAAGTGCTGGGATTAAAGGTGTGCATCACTATGCCCAAAGTCCAACAAATATATTTTTATACTCCTGATATGCCTCTAACTCATAAATGGGTGACTAATTAATCATGACTCCATATAAGCATGATGGTATATGCTTACAAATCCAAGAACTCAGGAGACCATGGAGAGGAGAATGTTAGTTTGAGGCCAGCCTGGGCTACAGAGTGAGCTCTTAGCAGCAAAACCTGTTTATAAAAGAAACAGAAAAAAGGGGGTTCAATGTGGCTTAACAGGACCACATTATCTGTCCACAATTACTCCAGATCCAGGGATGTGGCCTGATGATTAGCATGGAGAAACACTTCCTTGTACTGTAGTAGGGCCTTGGACAAGTTACTTGTATTCCTTATGTCTCAGGTTTTTTGTATTTTAAAAAATGGGTCTAATAAAAGACTGAAGTCATACTTGGCCCTTAGTTAAAAAAAATAGTCTGCTTTTATTATATTCTAGAGCTGTGTCTTAGCAAAACTGCAACAGTTTGTAACTATTACATGCTTTCTACTATAGTCAAATAAAATTCTTGAGTCTATGAAATGGCTCAGCAGGTAAAACTTTTGTCATGCTTGACAAACTGAGTTCAATTTCTAGCATTTATGGTAGAAGGAGACAACCAATCACACACACATACACACACACACACATTCAAAGGCAACACACATACATATGCACACACACAAAGACACACACACATGTATACACATACACAAAGGCACACACACATGCATACACACAAAGACACACATACATGTATACACAAAGATAACATATACACAAATAATAATAGTAGTAGTAGTAGTAGTAGTAGTAGTAGTAGTAGTAGTAGTAATAATAATAATAATACTGTCTTCTAGGATATGGTGTCCCCCCCTCCGTCCTCTGTGGCAAGTGAGGTCATGTTTATTCATGTTGATGAGTTTGTCTCATGGTTTAAGAGTGTGAGTTCGGCCAGGCGTTGGTGGCACACGCCTTTAATCCCAGCACTCGGGAGGCAGAGGCAGGCGGATCTCTGTGAGTTCAAGGCCAGCCTGGGCTACCAAGTGAGCTCCAGGAAAGGCGCAAAGCTACACAGAGAAACCCTGTCTCGAAAAACCAAACAAAAAAAAAGAGTGTGAGTTCTAAACAAGTAGTTGAGACCCTCTCCACATGTCCCTTCCCTCCAGCGAGGTAAGCAGGGGTTTGAACGGTAGACACTTGTGGTCAGAAGTGCTTACATCTGGTAGGGGATGTTTTACTGTCCCAAGACAAATAATCTAAATGAGCAGGATGTAAGCCTGTGCTGTGCTGAGCCACTAGCATTCAGGGGAGCACATGTTGTCAGGGCATAACCCAGACTGCCCTGACTAACACAGAAAGCAGGTCTACAGGTTTTTATTAGGTGATATTTACTAAGTGATGACAAACTCAGAAACGCTCAGGGTGGACAACACCAACAAGGAATAGTCTGGGGAACACCGCGCAGCTCCGTGATGCCTGCAAATGTCTGCTTCATCCCGGCCACTGCTTCGGATTCCAACTGAGATTCCTACCTGATGGTTCTTTGGGAACCACTGTTAAGTGTGTGCCTTAAATAAGGCACTCACTCTAGGGTAAGTCACAATCACCAAGAGAGCGTGCTTGCTTTCCCAACACCCTTCCAGGAGGAATCAGGGCAGCCTAAGAGTTACGTTGGGAGATAAATTTAGAAGGTCTTTCGATACACAATTCAAAGAAGAGTTATGTGTGTGTGGGACATCATGCAGGCTGCTTAACTATGGTATTTAGAAACAGACCTCTGGTATCCAGCATTTATCTTTACATTGCACTAAACAGTCCATGTGGACTCCTGTATGTGCTGCCATCAAGCCCTGCTCAAGGTCATTGGTGAGTTACTGAAAATCATGTCTTTATCAGGCCTTAGCTACTGCCCCTGCTGCTGCTTTGAGAGACAAAGGGGGCTGAGGAGGTGACTTAGTGGCTCATATGCTTGCCCTGCAAGAACAGCAGCACTAAAAACAGAGGGCCACAGATCAGCACCTCAGCACACGGTGCACACACATGAGCCTGGCACACGGTGCACACACAAGGACCTCAGCACACAGTGCACACACACACACACACACACACACACACACCTCAGCACACAGTGCACACACACGCACCTCAGCACACAGTGCACACACAAGAACCTCAGCACACGGTGCACACACACACACACACACACACACACCTCAGCACACGGTGCACACACATGAGCCTGGCACACGGTGCACACACTTGAACCTCAGCACACAGTGCACAAACATGAACCTCGCACACAGTGCACACATATGAACCTCAGCACACGGTGCACACACGTGAACCTCAGCACACAGTGCACACACGAACCTCACACACAGTGCACACACATGAACCTCGCACACACTGCACACACACGCACCTCAGCACACAGTGCACACACGTGAACCTCAGCACACAGTGCACACACATGAACCTCAGCACACGGTGCACAAATATGAACCTCATACATGGTGCACACATGAGCCTCAGCACACAGTGCACACACATGAACCTCACACATAGTGCACACACATGAACCTCGCACATGGTGCACACACATGAACCTCAGCACACGGTGCACACACATGAGCCTCACACATGGTGCACACACAGGAACCTCAGCACACGGTGCACACACATGAACCTCATACATGGTGCACACACAGGAACCTCAGCACACAGTGCACACACGTGAGCCTCACACACAGTGCACACACATGAGCCTCGCACACAGTGCACACACATGAGCCTCAGCACACAGTGCACACAAATGAGCCTCACACACAGTGCATGCACATGAACCTTGCACACACTGCACACACATGAACCTCACACATGGTGTACACACAGGAACCTCAGCACACGGTGTACACACATGAACCTCACACATGGTGCATACACAGGAACCTCAGCACACAGTGCACACACATGGGCCTGGCACATAGTGTACACACTTGAACCTCAGCACACAGTGCACACACATGAACCTCAGCACACAGTGCACACACATGAACCTCAGCACACAGTGCACACACATGAACCTCAGCACACAGTGCACACACATGAACCTCAGCACACAGTGCACACACATGAACCTCAGCACACGGTGCACACACATGAACCTCAGCACATGGTGCACACACATGAACCTCAGCACACAGTGCACACACACACCTCAGCACCTGGTGCACACATAAACCTCAGCACACAGTGCACACACATGAACCTCGCACATGGTGCACACACACAGCACATGCACATTAACCTAGCACAGACACACACTTGTGTACACACTTGAACATCAACACCATTACTCCCATCTCATTTTCCCATCTCATTTTCAGCCATAATGGGGGCTTCTGCGCTGGGCACCACAGAAGCCCTGGCTGTGTATCTGCCAGCTCACAGCAATCAGTCCCTCCTGATCTTGCAAGTTAAGAAGGTCAAGTCTCCATGCTTCTTGCAGGTCTACTGGGAACGCAGTTATTTCCATGGCTCCCCTGGACCCAGCAGATTTTAGAGCTTACATTTAACCTCAGTGTTCTCTGAGGAGTCAGGATTGGACTTGAGTTGTGCCCGAGTCAGGAGAGAACCTTACTTAGCACTTTTCTTCAGCGAGTCTAAGACTGGGATTGTCTTCTGCCCTGTGGAAATCCTATCAGCATCAACTCGGGCCGCTATCGGTTCTGACCTTGACTTTTGCACACCTGCACGTTTCTTCCTATATTTCTATGATTACCAATCCTAACGTGTAATGGGAAGAATTTTTTTTCCAATTTATTTCTTTTGTTTTAAATTCTGAAACCACTTTCTCCATGCTCAGTCTTCTTTGGAAAACACACTGGACTCAAGTGTTCTATATCCTTCAGGTCCTGAATTGGCTGCCATGAGATGTTTGTTCTAGAGCTTCAGGTAAAAAGAAGAAAGCTACCAGTTTTCTGTCACTGGCTGCCACACTGCTCTACTGTAGCCCCTGGAACACCCCGTAGCCTGTTAGCAAATCAAGAGCAGGGGCTCTGCATGTCAGCTTTTGTATCACAGAAGTCAGAAGAGTGCTTTATATACCTCATTGGGTGTCAGAAAATGTTTGCCAACTCAAATGAAGCCTCAGTGAGATGTGAGCTGACTCCATGTGAATGTTGCTAATCCATGGGATGTGGAAGCCAAGTGAGCTTCATCCAAGAGGGTGAGACTTAGCATAAGAAACTAGACCTGACAGGCATCCCCAGTGTAAGCACCGGGTTAGGAAGATCTACTTTAGAAAAAAGACAGCTGCCACATGTGCATACTCCACATGTGCATACTCCACATGTGCATACTCCACATGTGCCACCCCGCTACCGCAGTGTTGACGTCTGCTTTGACCCACCATCACCAGAGTGTGGGAGAGCAGAGCTGGCAAGAGCCTGAGAGAGGGCTGGAACACGGCTCAGTGGCTGAAACACTTGCCATGAAATCCTGGTGGCCTGAGTTTGGATCCGGGCCACGTATAAGATCTGGTGTGTGCAGTAGTGATGACAAGAGACCGATCTCAAACAAGGGGGAGGAGAGGGCTGACACCCAAGGTTCTCTGACCTCCATGTATGCAGCTACTAATGGTTTGGTATATGGCATGTATACACCAGGGTACACACACACTCAGGTCTTTGATGGGATTGAAGATTAGCAGTTATAGTTACAACTTTATATATATATAATCTTAGATAGAACATATTAAGTATTAGATTCAGGTTCTTTAGGATAGGACACCCTTTGGAATGATCTTTGTAACATACCATTTACCTACTCTCTAGACTTCTCTGGATTTTAGTATGTGATTTTTGCTTGATATTGTTCGCCTTGATTGTAGTTCCAATCTAGGTCATTATCCCTCATTACTCCTGGACAATATTTGATAACCATTCCTTTGTATATAGTCTTGTATTAAGTTAGAACCTTCTAATTTAGACTAAAAGGGGGAGATGTAATGGGCAGCCATTCTAGCTTTGGTCTGGAAGTTCCAACCCCCACTGAGGTTTTGGTAACTATCAGGCCCACAAGGCGGGGCGAAGGGAGGGCCTGAAGACCCGAGATAGGGACATGCTGCGCTCTCTTGCTGCTGGGGGCCAGGACGCTAGAAGTAGACGGTGGAGAGTTCTCCAGAGAACATCGCCGAACTACTGCTGCATCTTTCCCAGAACCCTCAACCTACCTATTCCTTCATTTGTAACTTACGCCATTAAATAAATCTTTTAACTTTTTTTAAATATTTTCATCAATATCTGGTGCCCAACGTGGGGCACGAACCCACAACCCTGAGATTAAGAGTCTCATGCTCTACTGACTGAGCTAGCCAGGCATATTGGTGGTGCTTGCCCACGTTATGTCTACTGCATCCTGATTTCTGAGCAGACAACATGCATGCTTTACACTGTGTGTGTCGGAATAGCACTCAGCTCTACGTGACTTTGCCTAAAGCACCTCTGCTCAGATCAGAGATGAACTGCCGTGTGTCACTGTCCACACAAAGTCTTCTTTTCTTACAGATTTATAGTGTTTTAAGTATTATCATCCCATTGAATTAATGGATACTTAGATTATACTGTGTTCAGATGTTTGATTTTAAAAATTGCTGCTCAAGTTGCTGACTTGAGTCTTGGTAAGAAAATTATTCTGTAAATTTTGTCTTGGGATTAGGCTAGAACTTCATCAATTTCTGAAACGGTCCTGAAAATATTTCTGCCAAGTATACTACATATTTATATAAAAGATTCTCAGCTCTGATTATTGTGAAATCAAAATATCAGTTGAATCAAGAAATTTGAATACCCTGTGTCCTGTAGTATTAAATATTCAGCCAAGACTTAACTCCTTATGCAAAATAAACATGATTCATCTCATTATGCAAATTTGTTGTCTTCAAATTACATGTATACTAAAGTTGTCTTAAATGTATTTATTATATGTTACCAGCAATTTTGGCCTGTGTATGTATTTTATATACCCACATACCTGGGGTTCTATAGAAATTTTTCAAAAAATTTTTTATAAGAGGCTCTGGTCCATAGGAATTACCACCAGGAACTCTGGATAAGCTCTTGCTATGGCTGATAGGGTCCCCCAAAATTCATGTTAGAAACTTAGCCCCCATCACTGTTGAGAGGTGAAACATTTAGATGCTAAGTGATCTGCTCTTATGGTTGGTGTCCTTATGACGGGCTTGATGGAGGGCGTTTGGGCTTTTTCCCTCTTGCCAGATGAAGACACAGCATTGCTTCTTCCCATGGGGAAGGTAAGACGGAGCCATAACCAAACCCACTGCATCCCCGACCCTGTACACCCAGCCTCTGGAACTATGGGAAATAAATGCCGACTCATCTTTACAAATCACTCAGTCTGTACTGTTTTGTTATTGCAGCGCAGTGAGGCTGAGAAGACCATGAAGGAAGACTTGCTGATCCAGAAACACTGTGTGGTGGTGAGAATTCATGTTGAGAGATGAGAGAGAGATCTTCAGGGACGACTCTTCATCATGCCAGGCAACCGAGACTTAGGTTTAATATGAAATCCTGTACCTTGTTTTTTAAAATGCAAATTTCAGACACCATCCCCAGAGAACCTAATTCAGTGGATTGAATGGAGCCCCACGGATCTGTCTTTTTAATGAGCACATAAGGAAGTCTCACACTGGCAGATGAGGCAGGATTGTCTTGGGGGCAGTTACACACTTCAGAAAACCACCAGCTCTGAGTTCAAGCCCCTCAGCTCCATTCTCCTATCCTCACACCTCGCCTCTTACTCTGAGAATATAATTCCCATACTCACACACCCAACAGGAACAGAAGCAGCATGAAGAGATTCAATGAGCCCTCCATGATAAGGAGGCTCCTATTCACCAGTGCTGTAGAGTTAGTAAGGACAGAGATCATACTCGGAGAAGTCTATTCGGGAGGAAATCCAAACTTTCTTCATATTGAATTGAAAAAAAAATCTATGAAGTCAAAAAAGTCAATCCTACAACCTTTGGTAAACAGTTCAATAAAAAATATGCAGTTAAACACGTTAGCTTCTGTCCCTTGGCATCCTATCAAGGAAAAGGCAAAGAAATACTACAAACAGTCAATAAAACTATTAACAGTGCTGGCCACTTCTTTACAGCCTTGGTGGCTTTTCCCTTCAGGCTACGTTGCTTTCTGTCCAGAGCAAAGATCTATGTTTCTCACTGCAAAAACCTCAGTAGCTCGCTGCACAGTTCTGGATTGATTGGGTTATGATAGTTTATGTGAGGTCTCACATCATCATTTCACTATTGTTTAAAAATTAATTAGAACTTTTCAGAATTGTTTCAGAATGTCAAGGTTTAATTAACTTACTTATTT